>NC_136644.1:3122952-3845452 GCF_949748355.1 Melanostigma gelatinosum
TCATTCCAATAAAGTTTTACTTGTAAAATTCGACTGAAGTTGTGTGTGCCTCCTGGATGTCTGTTCATTTGACTGTTCAGCGGCTGCAAGTTTGGCAAAGAGTGAATTGTAGATGACATATTTTAAATGCAGGCAGCGTGAGTGTTGCCTGGAGGTCAGACATCCATCACTGCCGCCTGATGCGGAATGGAGCCGAAATGGAACCAACCCATCTGTTGACCGCCCGGCTCAATGTGATTCGCCAAAACGCTTAAAATCACGACGTTCAACAGCAAAATCATCTCCTGCGCTCCCTGTCTGGACTGCGTATCGTTGTTTCTTTGTGTTAAAATCTGATGTTATAATCTGCGGGCTGATCAGATCGAGGCTGCGAACAAAGAGCAGAGCTCCGATAGGAGTAAAAAACCAGCCGATTCCACCTTAAATGTCTTTTGCGTCTGTGGCGGAGACCGAGGCGCCATCTTCGGTCCACCTTAAGCGCACAATGTGGCCAACGAACGAAAGCGTACCAGCCAGGCTTCCGTCCTCATTCTCCAGCCGGGGGATCGCACTCTGGCTCCCCAGCTTTGGCACAGCGTCACTTGTGAAACAGCAGAGGGGAAGAAAAGACGCACTCGGGCCAAACCCCACCGGCCAGAGAAGATGTCCGAGCCCAATAAGTACCGAGAGTGGATCCTGGAAACAATCGACTCTCTCCGCTCGAGGAAAGCCCGTCCGGACCTGGAGAGGATTTGTCGAATGGTCCGGAGACGACACGGGTCAGACCCGGACCGAACCAGGACAGAACTGGAAAAACTGATTCAAGAGCAGACGGTGCTCAAAGTTAGCTACAAGGGGTCCATATCGTACCGGAATGCGGCGAAGGTGCAGAGGAAAAGCAGAAAGAAGAGTGAGTTCACGGCCGCTGGCAGCAGCAGCAGCAGCAGCGCGGAGGCAGCGAGGGAGCGGACCAAACACGACCATCTGAACAACAACGGCGACAGTGCGCACAGCTTCACCGACCAGGAGGAGGGCGAGGAGGACTCTGAGCCCAGCCCGGAGCCCCACACCCTAACATCAGCCAGCACCACCGACAACAAGCTCAAGCCTGCCTCCAGCCAGAGTAGCGGAAACGGGTGCCTCGTTTGTGGCGCAACAACGGGCTGCGCTGTCGGGAGCGGCTGTAAAGGGGAGAAAGCAAGTGCACCGAGAGACAAGGGATTGGGACCGCAGGGAGCGGGGGACCGCCCGCCCGTCGCCCGAACAAGCGCACCTGACGGCGCTGATGCAAGCGGGATAACACCGAGCACCGCCGAGGCAGCTCCTGGAGAGACGGAGCCGCGTTTGTCAAGAGATGACACCCAGGACAAAACTTGCTCAGGGAGCGTCAGCAACCTCCCGCAGCAACAACAGCAGAGACAGAAGCAGACTATGCCCCTCAAGCCCAAAGTTCGAGTCGGAGGAGGGGGAACCAGAACAGCGGGGAACCACGCCAACTCCGACCTGGGCGACAGATTGGTGGCTTCTGTTCGCAGCCTGTCCGAGAAAAGCACCCGAGGGGGCTCCGACTCCGCGAGCAGAGGCCACACGAAGCCGCTCGGGCTGAAGGAGATTTTGGGCTATCTGAGCAGCCAGGAGCTGTCGGAGGAGAAGCTGACTCGAGGCAAAGTCAAAGTGGTCATGGAGAGAGAGGTGGCGAGGGGCAGACTGCGCAGGACCCGCTGCGGGAACATTACTCTTCCTCTGAGGGGGATGGTGGCGGAGGAGCCGAAGAATGCGTCCGCTGACAGACTTGTAAAGAGCGCACTGCAGGACGAGCACGCAGGGAGAAAGGTGAGCACCGCTAACTTAATATGTCCAACACGTCCCGGTTATACAGGGCGCCGAACGGCGCTCGCGTCTCGGCTTGCCGAGACATTATGAGCTGTTAAAATCGCACGCACGGCACCAGGACGCGCCTTCCTTTGCCAACATTTTTTGTGTTTGTTCTTGGTCAATGTTTTAGGCGACATGCAAAAGTGTTTGAGGAGATCACATTAAGGAAGATTGATTGTTTCTGTAATTTCTCGGCGGGATGTGGCTGTGCCTGTGCTGCGTTATGTGTGCTGCGTTATGTGTGCGCGCGTGTACGCGTGGCTCCGCTTCCTGCACAAAAGGTGCGGGTTACACCCCCCCCCCGGCACCCAGGATGAACGCGCGCACACCATAAAAGAGCGTCTTCTGCGTGGCGCGAGCTGGTTGTGTTGCCGTTGGCACATCACCATTCGGGGGTTCATAACATTTCATCTCTGCTCTCAGGAACTTCAGCCGCGCGGAACAGAGCGCGGGGTGTCCGGGCCTGCCGCGCGGTGTAGGCGGTGTCTGTCTAAACTTGAGACGTGCCGCTGCCGCTCTCATGTGCGCGCTGCTCTGTCGCGCAGGCCGGCGGAGGACTCAGCCCAAACAGCCGAGCACCGTGTTTGTTAGCCTCTACCACTCCTGTAACCCCGGAGCTTTGTGTCTCTCCACCCCTCGTCATACCCGCATCTCTCGTTTCGTGCCTCATTAAATCCTTTCTATCATTTCTGATACTCTCCTCCCTCACATGGTGGGTGCAGACTTGACTACAGTAGTCGGCTATCGTTATTTCAGATTTCTGTTTCCCCAAGTGGGCGGTGTTTGTCCTCCAGCCCACTCTACGCTCTGTGTTAAGCTCAGAGTGCAGCCTGACTCAGGTGTTGCCCACTGGTGTCCGGTGGGGGAACAAGGTGTGCTGCTTTAATTGCCTCCATACAACTTTATCTGTCATTGCAGCCGCCGTCCCCCTCTCTCCGGGAGAATGAGCCGATGGAAACAGCCAGTGACGAGGAGGAACGGGAAGAGGATGAGGAGGAGGAGGAAGAGGAGGAGGATCCTCGGAGTTCTGATGAGGAGGCGGGTGGACTATCCCCGGTAGCCATGACTACCGAACCAGAGCTCATTGAGAAAACCACAGAAGAAGTTGAGATCCAGACAGCATCAAAGCACGAGAGCCCTCAGCAGCAGCAGCACGGGGACAAAAGTGTGTGTGCATGAACGTGTGTTTGTGAGTGCGTGTGCACGAACGTGTATGTGTGTGTGCATGAACGTGTGTGCGTGTGCATGAACGTGTGTTTGTGCGTGCGTGTGCATGAACGTGTATGTGTGTGTGCATGAACGTGTATGTGTGTGTGCATGAACGTATGTGTGTGCATGAAAGTGTGTGTGCATGAACATGTGTTTGTGAGTGCGTGTGCATGAACGTGTATGTGTGTGTGCATGAACGTATGTGTGTGCATGAAAGTGTGTGCATGAATGTGTGTTTGTGAGTGCGTGTGCAGGAACGTGTATGTGTGTGTGCATGAACGTGTGTTTGTGCATGAACGTGTGTGTGTGCATGAACGTGTGTGTGTGCATGAACGTGTGTGTGCGTGTGCATGAACGTGTTTGTGTGTGTGTGTGTGCATGAACGTGTTTGTGTGTGTGTGTGCATGAACGTGTATGTGTGTGTGCATGAACGTGTGTGTGTGCATGAACGTGTGTGTGTGCATGAACGTGTGTGTGCGTGTGCATGAACGTGTTTGTGTGTGTGTGTGTGCATGAACGTGTTTGTGAGTGCGTGTGCATGAACGTGTGTGTGTGCATGAACGTGTGTTTGTGAGTGCGTGTGCATGAACTTGTGTGTGTGTTCAAGTACCTGAGTGCTTTGTTTTATTTGTTGCCTATTAATTGGAATTAAACGCTTTTGTAAGAAAATGATTAATAACGTTAACTAATATATTCTATTTTGATATAAATAATGAGTTTACTATTGTCACCAAATGTATTAATGTTTCTATATTTTTTTCTGCTGAGAAAACCTAAATACATTTCTTAAATTATTTTGACATTAATTCTATTATAAATTACAAATGTACTACGACTGCTGCTGCTACCAACAACAACAATAATAATAGTAATAATGATAATAATGACAAAAACAATAATGAAAGATAAAGTCTTTCATCTTTTCCCTCTTCCATCTTGGTCCGGCTGCTGCTCTCACAGGGATGTGCGAGCTTGATTCGGTCACCAGGACGCCACGTCTACCTGTTCAGGGAGCTTCGATGTCACAATGTAACAGCGCACACTTGGAGGACAGAGCTGTGGTCTCTGATCAGCTACATATGGAGGCACAAGTAAGTGCGAGAATGTGCATCTGTTCTGATGTTTGTTGTTGTTGGATGATGTTCCATACATTATCAAAACAGGTCAAAATGTACTCGGAAGCCAACCATGAAATGCACCATCCTATGTTCGAGTCTTCTCTCTACATACAGAGCCGGATGCAGTGTGACAGACTCAACCACATCTCCTCAGACTTCAACAGTGAGTGCTGCTTTACAGATCAGCTCAAAATGTCTGCGTGTTTGGCGGCTAGCGGCGGCGACAGGTAATCTGACTGCTTTGTTGTTCCCACCGTACAGGCTTGGAGTCTAAAACGGAAGTCGGCGTGTCGTCCTGCCTGCTCACACCCACTGCGTCTCCGAGAGACTCCGGCACGTCTGAGGAACGAGGGATGGACGGAGGAGGAGGAGGAGGAGGAGGAGGGTGAGTACAGCAGAGATGCTGGAGACACTGAAGACGCAGGTTCATTGGGCTTGCTTGCCTTTTTGGATCTGTTACAAAGTCGACAGTTGCGTATTGTCTCACCCTGCAGTTACAGAGCAATTTGGAGTCATGTGTGTGTGTCCACCTGATGAAGTACAATAATCCCTCTGATTCGACTCCTGAGGGAAATATCAGTCTCTTCAGCTGTTCATTCTCCACTATGTTCAGCATCTAGTCTCTCACTGTGTCTGTCTGCAGTTTGGTGCCCAGCAGGTAGTGTACAGTGGGTCTTTAAGAGATTTTTTTTTATGCTATGAAGTGCTGACAGTGAACCAAAATAGTAAAGTTGCAGCAAAACAGTGAGCTGAAACTCTCTATCACGCTCTGTAGAGCTGAGGGGAGCTGCAGATTCTGTAAGAAAATATTGATGATAGCCACTTTTAAATAAAGTGAAACAAAGGCTGGCCATTCAATATTATTTGGAACTTAATATCTCCTGTTTACACCAACAATGATACAGTGTAAACTCAAGGTTCACGGTTTGATTTATCCATCAGTGAAAACATGGAAGTCGCAGTGTCCCATTCTAATAGACCAGCACTAAATACCATAAAAAAGGGACTGAACGGCCATTAAACCCGACATAAAAAAGTACATTTCTTAATTAAAATGTCAGCTCTGACATAACGTTCCGAGTTTACGATTTCAACATCCCCTGCAGGTTTTGTAATGGGCAAACCGCACCTCTTCCTCACCTCCCTAGGTTTATGAAGTCTGAGGGGGCCAGTGGGGGCCCAGTGGACTGGACAGTGTCTGATGTGGTCACTTATTTCACAGCAGCAGGTTTCCCTGAACAGGCTGCTGCCTTCAGGACCCAGGTGAGCCTGTAATGCCTTTAACGAACACCAGAGGCCACCAGAGACAGCGTTCCTGGCTGTACGTGAACCGTTAACAGTTGTAACCTTCATCCACCGACCGCATTGCTTTGCTCTCTTCATTAGGAAATCGATGGCAAGTCTCTTCTCCTCATGCAGCGTAACGACGTTTTGACTGGCCTGTCAATCAGACTCGGGCCCGCCCTCAAGATCTATGAGCGTCACGTAAAGGTTCTGCAGAAAACGCACTTTGAGGACGACGACTGTTAATGACCGTTATGTCTGTTTCTACATATAGCTCAAGTAATCCTATGAATATGCATGCATGATATATACGCTTCACTTCTCATCTCATGTCAAACAGCACACACACACACACACACACCTCTGTTCCTCTTCCTCTAGCCCTCTAAACTGTTCTGGTCCAGAAGCGACGCACAGAAATGGGACTGGATGGACAACAAGGATTTTCGACCAAACGGACAAACGTTGGAGGGAGAAAGCCGACTCGTACAATCTTAAGATGCAGAGGTTAAAAAAAATGAAAAAGTCATGGAATTCCTCTTTGATCAAGCACTTTGCCATTTCTTGACTAAACCGTGCAGAATGGTTTGTTTTTCGACTGTTGTCTTGTGCGGACCTTGATGCACATTTTGAAAGAGGTCGTGGTTATTTGTGCGGGAGTACATTTCCTTTTTTCGAGGCTTTAATTCAAAGGTTTCTCGTTTGTCATTGTACACAGACTGTGTGTGTGTGGAGGCATCACGGAGCACGTGGGATTGAGCAGAAACGTGTTAGAAATTGACCAGATGAAAAACATTCTCAGAAGCTGGATGGACCCGTCATGGTCGTCCTGTATATATCGAGAGACAATCCTGTGCCGGCTTCACGGCCTTTTGCAAACGGGTGTTGGTCAACGCAATAAGTTGAAAGCTCCTCCTAGATGTTTGAGAGGTTGTTGGATCTTGTAAGCTCTCAGATCGACAGCTTGTTTTTGTGTATCTTAGTGACATTCAGTTTTTAACTGAATGTCTTTAAGCCGAGCTAGCCGTGATCTGTTCTGGCCTATGCAACAGAGGGGACGGTTTCACAAAGACAGACTTTGACGGTGGCTGAGATCAAACCAGTCAGACTCCGGAGTTCGATTCATCCTCAAGTAGGGATACATTTGCAATGAATTGTGGGTACATTTTTCCGTCGTTTGGTGCCACTGGTCAGCAGGTGTCACTGATTGTTACCATGTTCATAGTTAGCTTGGGGTTAGTGTGGCTGAGATTTTAGGCTTAAAATATGCATTCATGTAAAGTCTAACGCTCCAGATCTGAAGTGTCTTTGTGAAACTTTCTGGTGCAGACATTTGTATCCGACACGCCAGCTAACTGGTCTGAAATCAGCAGAACAATCAACACTCATCTGAGTGTAAATATATTGAAAGTAAGTCAGTTTAATCAGCCTCCATCAGTAAATTATTAGAAAACAATTATCGAACTGAAAGATGTTATCGCCGGGTAAAGCTGAGTCAATCAACTGATCTCATCCCACCAACAGCTTCAAACGTTAAAAACCAAATGATCACACATCTCATTCCCACCTTCACTGTAACCGCATACATTCCAGCTTCGGCATCTCTTTTGTGCATGAATTATCAAATGACTTTTTCCCCCTCATATTTGTACGTTTATATTTCTGTATTCAGCATATTGGTTTCATTTTGTGAATGTTTTCAATCCACGCTCCACACACTGACCTCCTCTACCTCTTTCTCCTCTCGTTCCTTCATTTTCTTTGCAACTTCCATCAACATTTGTTCATTACACTTAGTCTACGGTGCATGTTTCAGTGTTTGTCATAAGTTAAATCTGTAGGAGGGGGGGGGGGGGGGGCAGCTGTGTTTGAGTCCGGATTCTCACCTGGGGAATGTACAGTGTGTCTGAAAGTATATGTGAAAGGACAATTTTAGAAATAAAAGTTTGAATCAAAACACCACAATGTGTCCATTCTGAGTGTGTGTGAACAAGTGTTGCATGTACTGTATAAACAGTGTGTGTGTATGATTGTGTGTCTGTGTGTACCAGACACACATGTGCATATGTGTCAGGGAGGGAATCCAACAACACAGCAGCCGGGTTCCCCTCAGTCGAAGGAGGAAAGACCGGACTGTCCAGACGAGACAGACTATAAGTCTGTTCTTTTGGAAAATAGGCTCCATACACCATTTATTTTGACAGTAAATAATTCACAGTAAGTGTCCGTGTTCTCCGTGTGCCTGCGTTTGCTGGTAAGAAGCAGGGGGAGGAGGAAATATCACTCTATATCTGTCCTGGGACACTCTAAGGTAAGTGCTTAGGATATGTGTGTGAGTGTATGAAAGTGTGTGTGTGTGCGCACGATGGGGTTACAAATAACACATATTTATACCTCCACTGGTAGACAGACTGCTGCTCTCACAAACATGGTGGTTGTAGGCAACAGACGAAAAGGAAAAGACTGAGACTCTGCTGGGAACTCCAGGGCTCCAGGAAGGACCAAAACCCCACCAGGGCAGTTCCGATCCGGCAGAACCTGAAACCGCTGACACCGATCACAGCCGGAATCAGACCACACGGAGTCGGCTCCTGAATACAACACGGCAAACGGCAGTGAGGGAGCAGGTCTTGGTGTGAGAAAGGATATCTGACGAAACAAAGGAGAGCAGTCATGTCAGGCTCAGGAGCAGCAGAGTGAGTGACAGCTGCATGTGTACAGTGTTTGTGCGTGGTGTGTGTGGATATGCATATTTAAACATACCTTACAATATTTAGCATATTTTATCCAGTATATGTTTGCGTCACAAATCTGATTCTAACTTATAAATAATGCAAATTGAATGTGCGGTTGATCAGGTTTTTAAAACTACAGCATATGTTTTCCATCACCTCTAAACTATTGATAAGTCAACAAGATGTGTTGTACGTAGAGGCCAGTTGCTACGTGCTGAGCCAAAGAGTCTAAATACAGCTCAGTGTCGCAAGAGGAAATATGAGCTATAAGTGCAAAGACATGTTCAGAGAGTCGTGTCTCTTGTTTTCGAAGCTCAAAGGGAGAAGACTTCTCCACTGCCATCCTAAAGCAGAAACACAGACCCAACCGACTCATTGTGGACGAAGCTCTCAATGAAGACAGCAGCATTGTCAGCCTGTCACAGGTCTGTGTGTGTGTGTGTGTGGGGGGGTTACAAACATATATATATATGTGTGTTTGTATTTCTTCTGAGAGTTTTGTGTTTGCACCAGAATAAGGCCGAGGAGCTGCAGCTCTTCCGGGGGGACACGGTGGTGTTGAGAGGGAGGAAGCGTCGCGAGGCGGTGTGCATTGTCCTGAATGACGACTCCTGTGGACATGAGAGAATACGCATGACTCGTGTGACGCGCAGCAACCTGCGCGTCCGGCTCGGTGATGTCATCAGGTAGATTTCGCACCTGTGCTGTTGTGTGTGTGTGTGGTATGGAGTCACATGTGAGGTTTGACAGGATGAAGTGACCAGGATGTTGTGTGTTATCACAGTATTCATGCCTGCCCTGACATCAAGTACGGGAAAAAGATCCATGTCCTCCCTATAGATGACACCATCGTGGGCCTGACAGGAAACCTCTTTGATGTTTTCCTCAAACCGTATTTTCTGGAGGCTTACCGGCCCATACATACAGGTAATGCAACTCCATCATACCACAGTAAAACAGCTCTGTTCCTACTATGATCGGGTCATCACCTCACCATCATCTCGACTGGAGCACCCTTGCATGTCCCTTTGTGTGGTGACTTTTGTTTTACCTGTGTTGCCAGGTGACATCTTCTTGGTGCGGGGCAGCATGCGGGGGGTGGAGTTCAAGGTGGTGGAGACTGACCCCAGCCCTCACTGCATCGTTGCCCCAGACACTGTCATCTACTGCGAGGGGGAGCCAATCAAAAGAGAGGTCTGTGAGAGATTAAGATTGTGTGCCAGCTCTGTACTACAATGCTAATTTAATTTGAATATTCAATATTAGTTTGGTCGTGAAAGTGGAAGAAATGTAGCGTGCTGTTTGTTATAACAGGAAATGATCCGAGGCTTATAGACCTACAGACAGGTCTGAATCTTGCATATTGCCTTGTGACAGGACGAGGAGGAGAGCCTGAATGACATCGGCTACGACGACATCGGAGGCTGTCGGAAGCAGCTTGCCCAGATCAAAGAGATGGTGGAGCTTCCTCTGAGACACCCTGGCCTTTTCAAGGCTATAGGAGTTAAGGTGTCATACAGAAACACACAGAAACGCTGACCCCATCCACTCGTATTTCTGCTTCCTTTAATTCTTACATTATCTTATAATGACTCAGTGTGTTGTTCCCTCTTTCAGCCCCCCAGAGGTATCCTGCTGTACGGCCCTGCAGGCACAGGGAAGACCCTGGTGGCCCGGGCTGTAGCCAATGAAACTGGTGCCTTCTTCTTCCTCATCAATGGTAAGGCTTTCTGTTCACGCAGTGGCACGGTGAGATCATTTGCACACAGGAAGGGAGTAAGAATGAGCTGATCCTGGTTGAAAAGTGAAAAAACTTTGAAAATACATTACTCTGTGACAAGGTCCTGAGATCATGAGTAAGCTGGCGGGAGAGTCAGAGAGCAACCTAAGAAAGGCGTTTGAGGAGGCAGAGAAAAACGCTCCAGCCATCATCTTTATTGATGAGCTGGATGCCATCGCTCCCAAGAGAGAGAAGGTAAACGTTGGAGAATGGCTACAAAATGCATGTACAGATCTGTATGTGCATAAACTCTCTGCAACAACTGTGCAATCACATGTGCGCTTCTTTTCTCTGAATGCAAGCAAATGCAAGGAAAAATGAAAAACACTTTCCTTTAACTGTGTGTGTGTGTGTGTGTGTGTGTGTGTGTGTGTGTGTGTGTGTGTGTGTGTGTGTGTGTGTGTGTGTGTGTGTGTGTGTGTGTGTGTGTGTGTGCGCGCGCAGACACATGGTGAAGTGGAGAGACGTATAGTCTCTCAGCTCCTGACCCTGATGGACGGCCTGAAGCAAAGAGCTCATGTAGTTGTCATGGCAGCTACAAACCGACCAAATAGCGTGGACCCTGCTCTGAGACGCTTTGGTCAGGACACACACACACACACACACACACACACACACACACACACACACACGGCAATCACAGCAATCACATACAAATGCTGATGTCTCTTTCCAGGCAGGTTTGATCGGGAGATTGACATTGGAATCCCTGATTCCACTGGCAGACTGGAGATTCTGGAGATTCACACCAAAAACATGAAGTTGTCTGACGACATCGACCTGGAGAGGGTGAGGAGGTTGAGCAGCATGGGCCAAAATGCTCTGATAATTGAAGCTGTAACAATTAGTTCGCCAGCAAAGAGTTTTTTTCAGAGTGGATTTTAAGCAAAAACACCAAACATAATATAGTTCCAGCTTTTTTTTCTTTGTCTTATGTGATAGTACGTTGGCCACCAATTGAGTTTAATTGACTTCACTCTCATGTTGGCGGAGTTGCTGTTTAACAACACAGTCCCATTGACATCACTGTATCTGCTTTGTGTTACAAAAAGGAGCTCTGAACAAAAACGTTACCTTCAGCAATCACACTACCTTTTGATGGCGTCCATCCCAATCTTGATATGCATGTGTGCTGTTTAATGAATTCATATCAATGTTATTTAACATATCTCAGATTGCCAAAGATACCCACGGCCATGTCGGCGCCGACATGGCCGCTCTGTGCTCAGAAGCTGCTCTGCAGACAATCCGCAAGAAGATGACCCTCATAGACCTGGAGGACGAATCCATCGACGCTGACCTGCTCAACTCAATGTGTGTCTCAATGGATGACTTCCAGGTGCGCACGCACATGCACGCACATACACACATACTGACTGTTGTTCTTCCAGACCGTACGTGGGTGTATTCATTCCTCAAAGAACACAACTGTGCATCTCGTCATTTGTAACCACACAATAAAAGCTCGACGTGAATATTTCTAAATGATTGAAGAGAGATCCGAGTCATTTCCTCATCACTCCTCATGTCCTTTCCTCATCACTCCTCATGTCCTTTCCTCATCACTCCTCATGTCCTTTCCTCATCACTCCTCATGTCCACCCTCAGTGGGCTCTGAGTCAGAGCAACCCTTCAGCTCTGAGAGAAACCCTCGTAGAGGTGCCTCAGGTGAACTGGGCGGATGTCGGAGGACTGGACGAGGTCAAGAGAGAACTGCAAGAGCTTGTTCAGGTGGAGGAAACACTCGCACACTCACACCACCAGACTCTGCACATACCTACAAACACATGCCCCGTCAACAGTCCCATCTATCTTCACTCTCCTCAGTACCCTGTTGAGTACCCGGAGAAGTTCCTGAAGTTTGGTATGACTCCATCTCGTGGAGTATTGTTCTACGGCCCTCCGGGCTGCGGGAAAACCCTGCTGGCTAAGGCTATCGCCAACGAGTGCCAGGCAAACTTCATCTCCATCAAAGGACCCGAGATGCTCACCATGTGGTTTGGAGAATCGGAGGCAAATGTCAGAGACGTGTTTGATAAGGTGAGAGCGGAGAAATGTGATTGTTGGAGGATAGACATTTGTTTCTCACTGTAACCTCGCTGACCTCCTCTGTCTCCAGGCCAGACAGGCTGCCCCCTGCATCTTGTTTTTCGACGAGTTAGACTCCATTGCCAAATCCAGAGGAGGCGGAGGTGGGGATGGAAGTGGTGCAGCTGACAGAGTCATCAACCAGATACTCACAGAGATGGACGGCATGTCGGACAAAAAAAATGTTTTCATTATCGGTGCCACAAACAGGTGCACTTGTGGGAATTTGTATTTAATGACTGTGGTTTGAGAGGGCAGCACGCTGGAAGTAATGATTCTCACCTCACTTCCTCTTCTCCTCTTGTCACACCAGACCAGACATCATCGACTCTGCCATCCTGCGGCCGGGCCGCTTAGACCAGCTCATCTACATCCCGCTGCCAGACAAACTGTCTCGCACAGCGATCCTGAACGCCAACCTGCGCAAGTCCCCTGTCGCACGGGTTAGTGAAACACACACTTATATGGAGATGAATTTCTCTGTAACATCTCTTCCTCATGAGAGAGAGAGAGAGAGAGAATGAAACGTCGGTCTGCCCCTTTATACAAATTTCATTTGGGACAATAAAGTCTACATCTTATCTAAGATGATGATGGTGGTAAAATGTATTTAAGTATTCATTGTGATGAATGTTCCTCTTTCTCTTTGCCTTTGCTCCTCCTTTCTCTTCTTCCTGTAGGACGTGAACCTGGACTACCTGTCTGGCATCACAGAGGGTTTCTCCGGAGCTGACCTGACAGAGATCTGCCAGCGGGCCTGTAAGCTGGCCATCCGTGAAGCCATCGAGGCCGAGATCAAGGCTGAGCGTCAGAGGCAGAACAAACCAGACATCCCCATGGTCAGACTGCCGGGCTGTTACGGCGCTGCATACATGCTTATTTTACACCGTACTATAATGTGTTCAACGGGAGACTGATAGTTGTGTCTCTCTGACTTTTTCTAACACACACACATGCACCACTCCTCAAAGCAGTACCAGGCTGTGTGTGTGTGTGTGTGCTTGGTCCATAAAGAGACTGTGGAAGATAAAAAAGTTCCCCAAAGGGCGGCTGTGGGTTTTGTAATTCTCAGCCCTTGGACTGGGAACACACACACACACTTGGTGTACTGTTTCCATATGAGGTCCACATCATGTTTTTCTCTTCCTGCAGGATGAGGACTCTGATCCAGTCCCAGAGCTCAGAAAGGACCACTTTGAAGAGGCGATGCGATTTGCTCGTCGCTCTGTCAGTGACAATGACATCCGCAAGTATGAAATGTTTTCTCAAACTCTGCAGCAGAGCCGAGGTTTTGGAAACTTCAGGTACATATCATGACAGAACAACTGTGTCACAGAAAATGTAGCCTTGGATTGTTCAAGATACATTCAAGACTCAACCCTCTTTTCCCCCCCACCTAGGTTCCCCTCTGCTACTGGCGACCAGTCTGGAGGTCAGGGGCCAGACTCCGGGTCAGGGGGGCCAAATGTGTCCGGAGAGGAAGGCAATGACGATCTCTACCAGTGACAGAAAACTCATCATATAGTTGAACAGCTGCTGAATGTTTTCCTTTTCCACCGCTGAGCCTGGCTTCCTTATAGGAGTGATGCATAATGGGAGCGGAAATAACAAGATACAGAGGGAAACTTGGGGAAATCATCGTTATAATCATCATAAATAATCTTTTTAAAATACTTTTAGAAACATTAATGAAACAAGAAATCAAAAAACATGTCTATCTGGTGATGATGCAATAATAGTCAATGTAAAAACCAATAAACATGTAAGCCAGTGATAAAAGAATAAATGTGTCAAACAAAACATCATAGCTTTGGGTTTTCACACTGTCATCTGTTTGCAATATGAAAGTTATGTAAGTTGTGTTTAAAATGTGATGAATAAATAAATTCAAATGCCTCTTAGGTTTATATTGGGATACTGACCGAAGTTTTTTTGTACAGGTACGGTGCACGCTGGCTCACTGTCACACTTGAATACAACCATTGTTCATTTTATTAGTAAATAACACAACTACAGCTTTAATAGTCTTAGTTTGATCTGCTAAAGTTGTAAAGGTACCAATACACCCTAACACAATTAATAAAAAATGTTATATTGTAGTAGTGTGAAAAGCAATGTATTTACCGGTAGTCCTTTTTGTGATCAAACTGTGGACAATTTAGTTCTGAGGCCTTCATGGCCACTGAGGGTCTGGGGCTCTGGTGCAGTGGCCCACTTGGCTTGGTGAGCCAGCTTTGCTAGAAAATATTGAATATTGAGCTAAACTGTAATGTTTTTGTACGGTTCACATTATTAAATACCTAAAACTGAATACGTAGTTTTACCGGTATTTAGTAAACACTGAGTTATCGGAAACAACAGCAGCCTCGGAACCTTTGTTCGTTGGCTAGAAATAACGTGTTTCTCCGACGTACCGCTGGGCTGTTTATTTCCGGTGAGAAGCGGAAGTGGCATCAAGGGGCTTGTGGAGGTGACCGAATGGCAGGCAGCAGATTCCTTCTGGAAATGTTAGATTAGCACTGTACAGCAGCAAACTAAACACATCCATTTTTTCTGTAACAGTGTCTAAACATCGTCGCTGCCATGGGAGCTCACCTGGCCAGACGGTATGTCACGGAGACGGACACCGAGCCGGACCCAGCGAAGAAGTACGAGTTCGACCCTCAGTTGGGCTTTCCAGAGAGGAACGAGCGAGGTTTGTCATCAGACGACACGCTTCTAACGGAATACTACCATGTGTTTATAATCACCTCGAGTGAAACAGGTTCCCCTCTCGGCCATGCTATGTTCAACCTGTCTGACGTTAGCTGAGCTAGCTCCGGTTAGCTCACCAGCTAACTGCTGTTAGAGGAGTTCAGTGTCAAGTGAGCTGCTGCAGTTTGCCCTGTCACTTCATCATCTGTCTTTCTCAAGTATTTAGCGAGACACCTGACTTGTAGCACAGTTTGCAGACAAAACATACTATGTGTTTATACTAAAGAGCAATAACTGCTATATGTAGATATGACATTACTGCACAGTGCGTCTGTAGTATATTGAGGCAGTACATTGTGC
This sequence comes from Melanostigma gelatinosum, assembly GCF_949748355.1. Classification (NCBI taxonomy): domain Eukaryota; kingdom Metazoa; phylum Chordata; class Actinopteri; order Perciformes; family Zoarcidae; genus Melanostigma; species Melanostigma gelatinosum. Next base: position 3,138,075 of record NC_136644.1, read on the forward strand.
AGAATAGATGCATGTAAAGGTTAAAGTTCAAATCCACCTTAAAACTACAATTCACATACGTTATATCTCTGCTGGAAACAATTTCCGTGTGGAAAATGTAATCAAGTTTAAAGTCTGAACAGTTAAGATAAATCATATGCAGTTAATGATGGGTTAGGTTGGAGAACCCCGTGGGGATGTTGTTGTGAAATCAAGCAAAACCCTTCAGGAAGTTGGTGTCAGTGGACCCCACTTAAATACTATTTAATTTACTATCTATCTTAAGTATGGTGCATGCATGGAAAAGGCATTTGCTTCAGTTAGTTAACATTCAAATTGCTTTCCTAACTCTGTAAAGCATAATGTAACAATCGTCCATGTAGTAAAGCATTTTAAAACATAGTGTAATAAGTATAAACCCTTTCAGTGCTAGTTCATTTAGAATTTCTATTTGAGTGAAAACAAAGGGTTTGTGCTCCGAGTTTAGCAGTTTGGAGTCTTGGACTTCGTCCGATATTCTACACTAACGTGCTGTTTTTTGGAATTGTGTGCATACTTCCACTCTTGTGTGGTTACAATGAAGACGAGCTGTAATACATAATTACCACAGACACCCTGTTGATAACACTGCAAATATATAAATACAGAAATCAGTGGGCCATTGCCTCAGTTGTGTTACTGCCTTCTGGGATAGTGACATTTAATTAAATGAAAATGTAAACGGGAATTCAAATTCCAGTATATACAGAATAGAATAGGCTCCATTGTCACGGTACCTCATCCAGCTATTTGAGTCGGTATTGGCCAGATATTGGTATCGATGCATCCTTCATGAGGTCCTTGTATGTGCAAATATGACAATAATGATTTGTATTCCTTCTTCAGAGATGGTAGCAAGTCAGGAGCAGATGAACTTGGCCCAGCTGCCTTTGGAGCAGAGGGACTACTGTGCCCAGTATCTCCTGAAACTCATGAAGTGCAAGAGGGACAACTGGCCCAACATCCTGGCTTGCAAGCATGAGAGACACGGCTGGGACTACTGCGAACACCAGGAGTGAGTACTGTTATTTGATGTAGGATGGACTCTCCTAGACCAGGTCCTCCCGCCGTGGCCCTCAGAGCGCCATTTACTGAGATCACATAAAAAAACACAAGCTAGTTACTTTTAAATCTAAATGTGCTTCAGGATTCAGATCAATAAAATATTGTTTATTAGGAATGCATCATTTTAATCACATCACGACACATCGTCGAGTAGAGACATGCATGTTTTTCCACAAGCTAACATTCCCTCAGATGCAGTGACACAAAATTGTTGCCAAATTACTTAATTTATCCTGATTTTAGTGCAATATAAATATGCTTAATTATCTAATTATTAGGTATATTCTTGCATTTTAAATGACAAAGATGTCATTTTTTTTAAACTAATTAAATACATGTTCATTGTTAAATGCAGAACACAGAAGGGTGTTTAGGCGCAGCGTTCTCTACAGGTTGGGACATGTTTGCATCAAACATGTCGGCCAAAGGGAGAGAACGTGCTCTGGATGAAAGCTTTAAGCTTCCTACCTCTTTAAAACCACTGGTACTGGAAGACCTGCAGCACTGTCAGACATGTAAGCAGCTCTAACTCATGCACTGTTCATTATTAGTTCATCATAATCATGAAAAATTAAATCTAGTGGCCAAAAGCTCAGAAAACTCTTAAGCTAATTAAAGTGTATGGTTTACTCTGTTGTCGTAGTTTACAGTAAATATTCAAAAATTGCATAAACTAAAAAGCTAGATTTTCTTTTTGAATATTAAGACTCCACGAAGGAACCTTGATGTATCTAAAATCAGGACCAAGTTATCTCATAACGTTAAGATTGAATCACTGTTAACGTTTAATGGCACGAGTAGATTCAAGATCCTCGACTTCAGATTTGACAAATGAACTTTAATCTTGCGACATGTATCCAGCTCGTCATTATGAACTCGTGTTTTTCTGCCTCCAGCTACGTGATGCGCATGAAGGAGTACGAGAGAGAGAGGAGGCTCCAGCTGAGGAAAAAGAGGGTTGCGGTTCAGGCTGAAGCTGCAGCTGCATGATCAGTGTATCCTCGGATACTCCTCTGTATATATATGTGCTTCTGTTCACAATAAACAATATGGTTCAAGCGCTACAACCCTCCGTCTTATTAATGTCCACACGAACGCTGATCCTCTGGATAACCTCACAAAAACATGTGATTGTCATCCAACATGTTCAGTGTTTGGCTACAAAATTCTTCCATCACCATTTTATTATTAGTATTTGGATGAGTCTTAAAGGTTTATTCATTTCTGGTTGTTTATTTAGTTGCAGGTGTGTCCGACAAAATGTGTATTTGCAAACTAATTTAAACAAAGTGCTCATTTCAACCCTTGAGCCCTTAAAACGTCACACATTACATCCTCGTACAAAGCTCCGATAACTCTGAAGTCTTACGCACACAGGTGATCTGTAATAACGGAGCAGAGCAACAGCAGTTTGGTTTACCTTTTTTTAATAAATTACTTCTGACACCAACAAAATGACATGCTGTCATGAATTGAAATTTAGATGAATGGATATAAAAACTAAACTGCAGATTCAGCCTCCAGATGGCAGAGTGGTTGGGTATCTTAACATTTATGTACAGTTTGTCATTCAGTATAAACTGAGCAGCTCAAACACACTTCAATGAATCAGTGTGAGCTTGTGGGTGATAAAGAAATTTACACTCAATAGTATCAATATTACAGGAATCGCAGACAGGAGGTGGAAGAAGATTTGGTTGTGGAGGGAGAAGGGACATGGTTAGATTCAGTCAGTTCCAGTTTGGAGGGTGGAAAACAGGAGAGCACTCTCATTTAGGGGGGGGGGGGGTATTTGACTCCTACAAGCGAGGAGCGCTGAAGGAGTCCTCTAAAGGATGAAGGGCAGGATGGGCGAGCGCAGAGGAGGGTAGTCGCGGAACTCCTTCAGGTAGCTGCGGTGTTTCCCCTTTGCCCACACGGTCATCTGGATGAAACCCACCAAGGTGAAGAAGGCCACCGGCAGGCACTGAGTCATCAGTGTGAAGCCGAACCAGGCGCCCAGCTGAACGACGAAGAGGAGGGATGTCACACACACACACACACACACACACACACACACACACACACACACACACACACACACACACACACACACACACACACACACACACACACACACACACACACACACACACACACACACACACACACACACACACACACACACACACACACACACACACACACACACACACACACACACACACACACACACACACACACACACACACACACACACACACACACACACACACACACACACACACACACACACACCACAAGAAGGCAGCAGCGGCGAGATTAACTTTCAAAGGCGCAGTGCAATATAGTATGTCCTAAAAATCACATCATAGTATGTCCTACATGTTTCTGTCCAAAGCGTCATCACTTCATCAATTTGTTCGATTGGACATTTGTGTAAACATTGTCATAATTAGCACATGAACTGATGAGCGGAGGCGTAATGAAACACGTTACCTCGTAGGTGTAGTTGGGGCAGGAGACCAGCAGGAAGATCCAGGTGAAGGGGTTCTTGGTTGGATAAGGAATCTTCCTGGTCTTAGATCCTGAATGAAGGAAGCAAAACAAAGAAATGTATTTTATTTTAAACCATCTACTCATTCCTATGTTTACATTTTGGCCTGATGTCAAAACGAAACGATTCTAAATTGACCTTAAAAATGCTGTGAAAACCAATTATCTTAATTATCTTCAGGGTCTAAATTAGACTGGCTTGTTTATTCAAACATTTACTGTTATAGGGGCGTGAAATATTGTTTTCTTTAATTTAAAGCATTCAAATATATTTTGACAGGATTTTATCCTTTCAATCAATTACATAGAAGCAACGTATTGCTGCGTGTGTACCTGGTGGACGGAGGTTCCGCAGAGCAATGTGGATGGAAAAGTTGCCGATCTGACAGAACTAAGGACGAAAACAGTCAGACAAGTGATTTAATAGAGAGACTATGAAGACCAGGGCCCGTCTCTATAAATGAACGTATTGTACACTTCTGAGGATGACAAAGAGTTGTAAAAAAATACAACTTCAATTATGAAAATGACATGTTTTTTTCTATTTATTCGTCAAATCAAATGGTGCACGATAAAGTGTGAAGGTAGAACTATTCTTACCAGGAATATGATGAGGGCCAGTCTGATTTGTTGCTCGCCGTAGACTGCAACAAGAAACAAGCGACAGGAGTTACAGTGACGCTCTGGTAGACGGGCGCTGAGTGCACGGTGCAGCATACTCACTGGGTGGCGTGTACAGCGGGTGGTTGATGTAATAGGCCATCCATGCTGCAAAGCCCCAGTAGTAGGTACAATTCTGAGATGGGGAATAAGACGGGGACATTGACAGTTGATCATTGACTCTATGAAAGACCTCCATGACTCCTTTGCCTTTGTTAAGGTGAGGAAGAAGAGGTCAGAGCCTGGGCGGTAGAACGCGTCTCACCTTGAAGATGTTACGTAGCGGCATTGTGCCGTGAGAGAAGCGATGCACGAACAGCGTCTCCAGCAGCCTCTTCGCGAAGTGGAAAGAGTGACACATGCAGGCGAGACTGGAAAAAGCACAAAGGCGTGCGTTAGCTTTTCTATATTTCTATGTTCTATCATCTGGTAGGAGTTGACGGGTCATTTCCACATTGATATGGAAAGAGCTGGTTTCAAGGAATCATGAGGGGAAACTGATGATTGGCATTGTTGCTGAGAGTGAGAGAAGTAGAACAATACTCTTGTGTTGGACTCCAAGAGGACACGCTGGTCCTCTCACGAAGGCTCCGACTAGATAAAGTGTGTGACGGCGTGTTGGAGACACTCACTGTACGACCCAGTGTTTACTGGTGGTAAAGTCATATTTGGGTGCGTAGATGAAGGGAACTCTGAAGTAGAACATCAGATAGAGGACCAGCGGACCCATGTACTCGGTCAGAAAGACCTGAAAAAAAAATGAAGTAGGACAGAGTAAATTAGAGCCATAGTGTCGTCACACACACACACACACACACACACACACACACACACACACACACACACACACACACAAGCTGCTCTTGATCCCGCTTGTATCTGGTGCATGTGGGCTCGTCAGGACTGTTCGACTGACAGCACGTCTGTCTTTAGACGGCACCGGGCTGCACTCCTCACCGTGACCCAGCTGATCTGGGCTCCCAGGTCTCTGAAGTAGAAGGTGGCCGTGGTTCCCACAGGGAGATGCTGCAGAACATCCTCATCCTTCAGAGACTTCCCCTCTGAAACAAACACACACGTTTACTGACTGAGATGTACAGTGAATTATGAGTCGGGAAGTCGCACTACGTTCACTTTGAGTAGACGGATAGACAACCACACCGTGGCTGACTTACTGGGGTCGAGGCGAATGGACTGCCTGGCCGGGTACCACTGAGGATCTGAAACCGATACGACACAGACATCTTCAGACGGGACATCAAGTGAGTATTTGTATGTGCAGCTTGATGTTGAATCGGATGTATGAGGCTGCAGAGAGATGGCACTCACGGCTCTTGTGGAACATAGACTTGATCTCTCCGATAGTGGCATTTGGCTCGACCTACAATAAATGACACCACAATAAATAAGTGGAGGGACGTGTACGAGTGCACACACACAAAGGAACAGATAAACCCGGTTTTCCATTCATGATGGTGATAAATGGTAAATTTAGCTCACATACCCCATGGATGTGGTTTATTAACAGCTGGTACTAGGGTTTTAAAGAGGCACACACACACACACACACACACACACACACAGTACAAGACCTTGTGCCAGGCTGCCAGCAATGTCCCAAACAACCAACCCAAATATAAACACGACAACAGAAACATTAAGAGCAAATGTGGACACGCACAGCTGTTCCAGACGGGATGACGGAGCAGTGGAAGCTCCTGGTCTGAGGAGCAGTCCGCAAACTTAAAGCCACATTTTAAATATCTGATGAAACGGCTTTCTCCGACATTTGAGCAGTAAGCCTGTGTTCCCCTGTTGGCCTGGAACATGGAAGCTGAGATGCTTCCGTGAAACGTACGCCTGTATGCAATCACACTGTCCAAGCACAGGTGTGACACAGGACGAGTGTGAAAGCGTTTCTTCTTCGTGTGTGCTGCAAGAATCATCATGCATCATGTGCTTCGACCTTTGACCCGCACAGGAACCTGAGCCACAAGGACACACACACACAGAGAAGTGTTCACGGTTCCAGTTTGTCTGTAACGATCGAAGGCCGAGAGATATATCCGATTACCAGGGCCAGCACCGCTCAGTGTGAAACAGGGTGGTGGTGCCAGATTATTTGAGCAACTCTAGAACTCAGAGAACTGGTATTTTGCTCAAACACCATGTGACCCATCTGAAGCAGACTGGAGAGGTCTGCTGCTGTCATCGACTTGGCTTATATTCACGCGGCCCAGAGGACCACAGGCCATTTTCAGCAGGATGACATCACTGAGAAACAACCCTCTCTGTGACCCCCCCCCCCCTCTCTTTCTCCAGGCTGTATTCAGAGTCGGTTTCATAAACCCCGACATGATACAGAATTTGAATTTTATATCCAACTCGGTCTGTTCGTACTTAAGAAACCAGTCCCCCCCCAAAGGGGCTCTCTGTCCAGATCCAGATCTATATCCGTCAAACCAGCGAAACCCCCTCCCCAATAGGTGTTAAGATTCTGCACGCTATCGCCACAGAATCTCTGCTAAGCCGACGACAGGGTGTAATCCAACGAGGGTAGAACTTCACACTCTGTGATCTTGAGGAGCAGCCTTTGATAAGAGGAGTCTAACACCACTGATGCACACATCAACAACACGCTGGACCCTCCTAATGACTCACAGGCCTGTCAGTAACACACGAAAGCCATCTAAACACAGTAATAACAAAGTACAGGCCAAGTGCAAAGTACCGGCACTATACCTGAAACAATGAGCGTCAACGTTCCATCAACATACAACAGCGATGCTCTTAAATCCAAACTGTCAGCACGAGTACAGTCCACTCGTCAGTACCACGCTGGCTTGTGTTATCTCTGTTATACTGTTAAACCCGTTGTCGTATTACATCTGTAAAAACACAACATGGTTCAACCTCAATCAGAGCGATGTGGGGGGGGGGAGGAGTACCCTGGAACGCTATTCTGCACCGCGCCTTGTTATGGCTTAATGTGAATGAGGACCGGACACACTGCACCTGTTGCATTTAGTAAACATACAGGCACAAGGACAATTGCATGTGCACATATAGAGATTAAAAACATCTTTTTTCAGAGATGATATTAGAAAAAAGGGTGAACTGAAACTGCGATGGAAAGTGATACAAAGAGGAAGAAAAGAAATGCGTCCTCACCTTGTCCAGGAAGCAGAGCTTGTCCTTGGTCCTGGCATCCAGTATCTCCACCTCAAAGAAAACAACAGCCTTTTTAGCTTTTTTAGCAGGTTTACGTTTGACGGGGGCTTGAGCCAGCACCGGGGCGGCCGCCGACGCCACCGCCGCCCCGTTTGCCGGCTTTTTAGTGCTGGTGGCCTCTAGTGCTAGGGCATCCATGTCCACAGTCCTCCTCCTGCACTCGGTTTATCTTCCTTTTTTCAGCCCCTTCACTCTTCACCTCTCAGCTGTCTATCCAATATCCATGCCAAACCACAGAGGAGAGGGGCAGCACTCAGCTGTGGAGATAAATCTGTCTCTCCCCTGCTCCCCCCCCCTCCTCTCGTTCTCCCTCCCGCTTGTCATTCCTTCACTTCTGGTGCATTGCTTTATTTAACTGCTAACCGACCCCTGGAGCGTGGACATATACCACATGCGTGTGCACAGTTGCATACACAGGAATGCCCAGCATCCCCCTGGCAAACTGTCTGCAGTAGATCATCCGTGTTATATCGCATGAAGGAAACTTCTAGAGCAGAGAGCTTTATTTTAGCGCTGCGGGGACTTGGATTTGAAACATAACTCCTCCCTAAAAAAAGGACACCTGATGGCCCCTCTCAACTCCTGGCTAAGTGGGAAGATGGAGGGGGGGGTTATTATGAAAAATGCCACCCCCCCCCTTTTATAGTTTGTCCCCCCTGTCTTCCTCGCCACTAAATATAAATCTCTGCTGCTAATTCTGCATGACCAGCCGTCTCCCTACAGACCCCACCCATCTAGTCGGGGCATCCCCCTTGGTGAAGCCCCCCCCCCCCCCCCCACTCTATAATGATGCTAGACAGAGTCACAAGTGGCAACATGGAAGTTTAGGCCGGACGTAGGAAAACATTTTCTGTTATCTAAAAAAGGTCCTCCATCAACTTAACTCAGACAGGGGCCTGAACCATGTACGCCTGCTCACAAAGAGACGAACAGTAAACTGGAGCTCTCTGGGGATTTGGTTTTGGGGCCTGAGATGCCCACAGATTTAGCATTTTTCTTTATTTGTGTGCTTCAGGCAAGCGGTTTAAATTTGTTTGCACAAGGCGACTTGCCTTCCTAACACTGCAATCCGTGCTTTTTACTTGCTGCCGTGTTACTGTGCAAACGTAAACATGCATGTATGCTTCAACAACGCAGGACACACGACACTGCAGTTGAGACTTAAGGGGAAAGAACCCCATGGCAGGCATACCCTCTGCCACTGAACCTCCCCCATCCCATCTATATAAAGCTTCTGTCTGGCAGCGACTCTCTGTCCCGGTAGGGCACTCTGGGGCGAGGGTGAAGCGGGGAGAACCAGGCTTTAGTTATGCCGGTGGACTTCTGCTGCTCTTTGCTGGGTTTCCCTCTACCTCCTATCGCAAGGTAAGAGACCACTTCTGAAATCTGGAAAGATTATGTTTTTAGGCAGATTAACAGACAATTTTGCTCCATTCCAGATACTCATGGACAGTCAGTTAAAAAGTAAGACAGATCACTGCTGACTAATGACTATCTATTGACACCAATGGAAAACATTTACAGTTTGATTTATGTCCCAGGATATTGTGGACACATTGTAACCAAAAGATATGCAACAATCTGGACTCTACTCTTTTAGTTTATCTGTTTAGATTGATATTTGGTGCCTTATAAAGCATGCACAAGGTAAATAAATAATAAAATCCACTGTGATTTAATCCATAAACGAGCACTTTAGGTGTATTGCAACTGCAAAACTTGGTAACTGTTAATGCACATTGTGACTTGATGGTATTTCGTGATGATCACAGATCTTGGTAGTTGTAATAGCGGAAGGAATCGCGGCCAGCAGTGGCGACTGTCTGTGCAGCCCACACCATCTGCTAATATGTGGCTAACCCGTCAGTTTTTGTTACACAGATTATGTCGTCACTCATCCGAGTGTACACTATGGTTAGAATGTGCGCATGTCATTGCCATCATAGCGGCTTTACACAGACTTCCAAAATGTGCAAGCTGGTGGTATTCAAATGCAGCCGAGAGGATGGCTGATAATTGAAGATACCTGTTGCAGCGAACGCTGCAAAAATGCCTATTTAGAGCATTGTCATATGTTTCAATGGCCACGAAAGGATGAGTCAAGCAGATGGATTGGGGATCACAGGAGTGGCCTATTGCTGTCACATTGGCCACTAAAAAAATAAACTTTGCAACTGTGCAACTACTGAATGAAAACATGTCATACGTCTTTCATATCTCAAGTATTTTTCACCCCTCATAGGTTGCAACAGCCTCATCTGTGATCAACAGAAGGAAGGAGAACCGGAGCAGCCACTGGTTGGGTCAGTTTCTGTCGAGACGACTTCAAATCCTGTCTGATGGGTTTTGGTGCTCATGTTTTAGCTTTCAGTAGCTGCAGCAGAAGGCTTACAGCCATTGTTTAAGTGGCAGTGGACACCTTACTAATGATAACAGAGTGAAACAGGCCTGCGTCAGGAGTGTGGATGTTTCTGGTGACAGTTAGCCAAAACATTGTTTCAGGTTTTTCTTTCTGAGCAAGTTTAACAAGTCTTGCACGCTCGACTGTTCACCTGCATTATTGAGTAATAACAAGATAAGAAGCTCCATGCGTCGCTCCAGCCACAGATGGCGATGATGTCGAGCTTTATCCCAAACAGAGGACTCCGTGTTAAGCTAACAGAGACGTTCAGCGTACATCGAAAACTCAACAAATACACAACGCAAGTCTAATTCATCGCATATGTGGCAGCAGCTTGACTTTCGTGTGCGATATCAACCGACAGAAGCGTTCATTTCCGTGCACGAGGCTCGTTAAATCCCCGGTACCAGCAGCCAGCCCATGACAGGCGCGCTGCTGCAGAATGCGATCCTCTCGTGACTGTTTCTGGTGGAGTTCATCCTCACAGAAACCACAGAAAAATATCCGAATTAGTCAGATTAACACCATTCTGGCCCCATAAATCGCTCCATTGATGATTTGGAGTTCCACAGACACTACTTACCTCGTAGTGCTTCATCCTGGCAGTTAGCACCCTCTTTCCTCAATATCCCAGATGAGTGACAGAGCCGTCTCCAATCAGCGGAGTGAAGTGTGTCTGCTGAGGCCACCGTAGGCGGGCCCGACGTCCGTCCCGCATCCAATCAAAACTGGCGACACTGTCAGCGACGTAGCCAATGAGATTTGAGCAGATGGCGAGGTCGCGGCTATGCTAACCTTCTTATCTTCAGGCTACGATGCTAACGTAATTGGATTTAGTGTTAGAATGTATTGCTCTTTGAGCAGCAGCTCTGTCTGTTTGTATGCAGGCTTACTGATCCAACCAGCACCAACCATCCAATCTCTTAAACTGTATCGAAAATTATTTATCAATCTGTTGACTTTTCCCAATTTAATTTGCAGACTGTATGCTATTATTTTTCCAATTTATTTTTGCAGTCTTACTCAATGTTATGCTCCTACATTATGCATTTACCCCCTCCACTGCACAATGTATATCTTTATTTGCTTTCTGTTGTTTGAATGCATTTATGTGTAGATTGTGTTTTCCTCATGCATAAATTGTCCTGCAAAAATAAAGTTTGCCATTTGCCTGGTATGTTGTCACTTTGTAAGGCAACACTTTCTGAAACTGTCAAGCTATGAATTGCTTGTATTCGTCAGGCACACTGACCCAAAATATTTTTCTTGTGCTGAAGGCACCATAATTGTCTCAAGCCTTGTTGTCCAATACACTTACATACACAGGGACATGTGTAAGTCAATTCTTTGAATGGATACCCTACAATATACAAAACACATAACTACGAATTATAGCCTTTCCAAAAGAATATTGTGTGAGCTCCACCTTAAAAATCCAATGTAGTGTATGTGGGTCTGTGGAAGTCCTAACAGCTGCAGAGATATTTTCTCATCCCTGACAAAACGGTTTAATTTCACTTGTCAGACAGAGACTGAGCTGCACTATTTTTAATTTGAACACTGCTAATGATGGCACATTGTTACCTGCCCCAACAAATGTCAGAGTGAAGAGCTGAAGCATGTAGTCTATTGTGTTGTACATTGAACCTGAAATGCTGCCTTCACGTGCTACTCGTACTCTTGTCACTTTTTGTAAGTCACGCAAAGCCTTGTTCCAGGACATGAAACAAATCAAAGGGGAATTGTGTCCAATAAAACCATTTTCAACACATCTGAGGTGTGGAAGTGTTACCTCCTGAGTCTTAATTTGGTGATATTATGTCCGACTGGTTGCATAAATTAGATCAGCTCATGCTCATTGGGCAAACTACTGTACTGCACTGCATGCTCGCATCTGTTTAAAAATCTAGAAATGCCCCTTGTGTCATGTACTTAATGTGCCCAGCCCTCATGGGTTTATAAGAAACCAACAATATAGCTGCAGTGGACACACATTTCACTAAGTTTCATTCAATTACAAAATGACAGGTTACTTCACCGCTCAATCTTAAACAAAACATTCTGCCTTCCCTCCCGGGCCTGGCAACTTAAATCAACATAAATTAAAGTAATTTCACTCCAAAAATGCATCCCTTATGTCCTCGTGGATAGGACAGTAAAACAAAAAAGTGCACCTCATTCTCAACTTCTCCTAGCTCACATACACAGATTCTGTCCTCTTCTCCAGTGGAATTGAACCTACCGATCTCTGGGGCTAATGGTAATGTTCCTGATCGTAACTGTGCGCATAGTTTAAGTAAAGTGCCACAATATTTCATTTTGTTATGACAGGGATCCATGAGGGAAGTATTTTTTTATTATTATTTAAATTTAGCAAAAATGCTTTCTATTTCCAGGCTATGTTGTTGTTTATCCATTGTTCATGGGATTAGCTGCTTGTGATATGGTCCGGCCTCTCAGTAATGTCCATGGACCATGTACATTTAGGAATGGACATATATAGCTATTAATTACTTTAGACTATAGATTGAGATGTTACATAACAAACACATGATCAATTTATATAATATAATACACTGTTTAAGATTAAAACAGTCGTTTCAAACTTGTTTGCACTTGTACCTCCTTACATAAGGGTGGGGAGTTCTAAGCAGTTGCACCAAAGAGGGATTTTCACTCTAAACGTCGTGCATAGTTAAACAAACTGTATATAAAACAGTTAAAACTCGCTCAAACTCCACCAGTTACAAGGGTGTCAACAATCTATTAATGTCCTATTAAAATAATATATCAGCCAGAGGGGCAAAACAAGTAGCTGCATGTGTCTGATAAAACATCTGTATTTCTACTCAAGTAGGATTTTGAATGATGATTTACTTGTAACGGAGTACTTTTACACTGTAGTATTGCTACTTTTATGTAAAGAAAGTTAGTAAAGATCTAAAAACTTCCTCCACCAATGTTCATAGCCATACATCCCTACATAGGCAAGCGAGTTCATTTTAAGGAGACTGATAAGGCATGGTATGTTACTGTGCTGGATAATTTCCGACAGCTCCTGAAGGCAGCACTACGTAACGTCCTGGTGGGCGTGTCCTGGACTTACTGTGACAGTGGAGCTTGTTCGAGCTGTGTATGGAAAACTCTGGAAGTTTCCACGTACTTTATAAAGACAACACTCGAGGCGCAGCCTTCGGAGTAGATCCAGAGGACGAACCGAGGAGGAGCGACTGCAGTTCATATAAACAGCCGTTTGCTGAACAGCCCTCTGGATGGTCAAAATGGGTAAAGACTACTACGATATTTTGGGAATTGCGAAAGGAGCGTCCGAGGACGACGTAAAGAAAGCTTATCGTAAACAGGCGCTGCGCTTTCATCCCGACAAAAACAAGTCACCGGGAGCCGAGGACAAATTCAAAGAAATCGCCGAGGCTTACGACGTCCTGAGCGACCCAGATAAAAAGGACATTTACGATCGTTATGGAGAAGAAGGTAAGAATTCACTTGACAGTTCACAGTGCAGCTGGTTCTATGGATGTCAACACGAAAGGGTGACAGTGTCTGACATGCATGGGACCAAACGGTTCAGTGTCATTGCGCTCTGTGTCTCAGTAAAGCCTTGTTTGTGAGCCAAGCAATAAAGGCGTTGCTCTGCACGCAGGATATCACACGTGTCATGTTTGTACAAGACCTGACAAAGTACAACTGAAAATATGTGACCGTGAGTTCAGGAGAGGCGCTGGGAGGTTTGTGTCTGACGTCACGATGAGGGGGCGGGGCTTAGGGCGCAGTCTGCTTGTGTGTGCATGTTTGAGTGGTGTTGTCAGTGTTTGATTTTGGTGCATGGAAACCGGAGAGGTGGGGCCGCGTGACAGAAATACTTTATCTTTAGTGTTCTTACCTGTTTAGTAACCGTGGCAACTTTAGCAATGACGTAGACTTGCAGATGAATGGAAGAAACTCTCATTTGTGAAAGTCTTACAAACTGTATTGAGAAATTGAACTTGAGATCAAAGTTAAAGACACACACACGCACATGTAATGGCACAATGAGTGTTGCATTACTTTGGTTGTAATATTAAGTGCTTGAAGTCTTTTTTTTTTTGAGTGATAACTGTATTAATTGGTTGTTTTTCTCCCTCAGGTCTGAAAGGCGGAGGCCCCCCTGGTGGTGGTGGTGGTGGTGGTGGTGGTGGTCCTGGTAACTTCAGCTACAGCTTCCAGGGCGACCCTCATGTCATTTTTTCAGAGTTCTTCGGTGGACGTAACCCCTTCGAACAGTTCTTCGGTGGCCGCAATGGAGGCATGGATGAGGATATGGAGACGGACGACCCTTTCGCTCGCTTTGGGATGGCGGGAGGTGGAATGGGTGGGTTCCCTCGCTCCTTCGGCTCTGGTATGGGAGGAATGGGCCCTCACAGCAGTGTTGTGAAGAAGCCTCAAGACCCCCCCGTGGTTCACGACCTCAACGTAACCCTGGAGGAAGTTCTATCTGGTTGCTTAAAGAAGATGAAGGTGTCTCGTAAAAGGCTGAACCCCGATGGGCGAACAATAAGGATTGAGCATAAGATCCTGGAGGTGCAGATAAAGAAAGGGTGGAAAGAGGGCACAAAAATCACGTTTCCCAAAGAGGGGGACGAGACTCCCACAAACATTCCAGCGGACGTGGTCTTTGTGTTAAAGGACAAGACGCATCCGAAATTCAAACGCGACGGCTCGAACATCGTCTACACGGCAACGATTTCACTCAGAGATGTAAGTTAAGATTGTGAAAATCACGAGTAGAATAAAGTTGCTGTCGTTGCCTTTTCAGGATCTTAATTCATGCTTTTTTTTTTTGTTTTCTTTCTCTGTTATTTCCCATCAGGCCTTGTGCGGCTGTACGATCAACGCGCCCACACTGGACGGCAGATCGGTGACCGTGTCAACGACGGATGTCGTGCAGCCGGGGATGAAGCGGCGCATCAACGGCGAGGGGCTGCCTCATCCAAAGCGCCCCGATCGTCGAGGCGACCTATTGGTGGAGTATGAGGTCAAGTTCCCAGAACGGCTCAGCCAGAGCGCCCGGGACACCATCGCTCGGGTCCTCCCGCGATCCTGAACAAGACCACCGGACATCCAGGACTGTCAGAACTATCACACTAAGCTGCAGACCATTTTCTTTTTTTTTATCAGTCATTTTTCATGTGGCTTTATAAATCACATGAGACAATACAGGACAGACTTTGTAAAAATGCTTTTTGAGAATGAACATGTAAATATGACTAATGTTTTGTCTTTGACACTGAATAAGATTATATTTTGATGGAAATAAGTACACAGTGTACTGTATTATGCAAAAATACATATATTGCATATATTCTGTTTTGTTTGTAATAAAGGTTCAACACTTCCATGAAAATGTGATGTTTGTTTGAATGACGTCACAGCTCAAATTCAACTTTACATTCAAATAAAAATGTGTTTGTAAACTGATGATGCAACAACAGGCAGTACTTATTGTTGGGCTGAATTTTCACTGTTATGAAAGAAGAAATGGAAACTGGTGCTGGAAAGATGAACCATGTCGATACATTAACTTGTGCATAACGGACCGTGATTGACTTGATGTCTCAAAACATCGTACGACACAAGACGACAAGCCTCTCTCATATGTGAATTAAAGAAAAACCAGATCTAACGTGTTAATGAGTGAGCTTTAAAGATACTCGTAGGCAGAGTTCAGTCTTAATGCTGAGCCAGCTCAGTCCGCTAGCTGCAGCTTTGTAACGGTCGGATATGAGAGTGGTGTCGATTCTAAATTTCTGCCAGAAAGAAGATTTAGTGGAACGAGTGTCAAGGTGAGCACAGAGAGGCCTTCCCCCTTCAGGTGATGAGTGTGAGCACTTCCCTCTGGTGTTCTTCTGCTCCATGAAGTTCAAACATCCAAGTGAAGCAACACGGAGAAAAGCATTAATAAAACTAAAATATGAAATTCAGTCCCCCTTCTCACGCAAATAATTCTCGTACAGTCCCCGAGGACTAAACTGTGTGGCTGGTATATTGCCTGACACTTATAAGATAAGATAATCCTTTATTATTCCCGCTGTGGGTAAATTTACAGGCGCCTGACAGGAGGGATGTGTTGCCGCTGAGAGCAAACTCAATCCTGCTACATCTTCTGGAAATACCCCTGCTTTTCAGAAGTTGCCCTCAGGCTCTGGTCCCCGTGAGGCACTCATGTTTCATGGCATTGAATCAGAAGACTTATTCGGAGCAGCCCGCTGCTTTCTTCCCAACACTGCTGGACTCAACTTTTCATTTACTTGGTTTTTAACCTGGACAAAGAATGAGGATTCTTCATGTGGTCATGTTTTGCTGCTTCTCCGGTGAGTTTTGATGTATCTTTTTTATTAACATTCATAGAGACAGGTTTTATTTGTCACATTTACACTCTGAATGTATTAGCTTAGTAGGAATGTGTTCATTCATTTTAATGCTTCCCTGTCAAGCAATTCATCCACATCTCCACATTAATTTCAGCTATTGTGGTCAGCAGCTGTAACCAGCACTTGCTTTATGCTGCAGTTGCGTGCGCAGAGGCTTCAGCAGTGCTGGAGGTGACCGGCCATGTCGGAGCAGAGGTCTCCATCCACTGTTCCGGTAGCTGGACCACAAACAACAGCTCCCAACACCACGACGTGTACTTCTGCAAAGGAGTCTGCTCCAACGAAAGCATTCTCATTCAAACTGCGAGCAAGAGGTCGGCCGTCACGCGGCGAGGGAGGTACGGCATGGAGGCCAGCGGAGGAGATGGAGCCTTCAGCGTGACCATACAGAGGCTGCAGAGGACGGACGCAGGGACATATCACTGTGGAGTGGAGGGAACTCTTAATGTGGTGCACCAGGAGGTCAAGCTCATAGTTTTAGATGGTACGTTTATGGCTAGTTTATGGGACGTTTTGGGATAACAATGAACAACATATCTTCTATTTAGGATTTTGCATGAAACTAATCTCAAAGTGTTGACTGTAGGTTACTGGTCATGTTGTCAGGACTGACGAGTGTCTCATACTGATTCTGTCTTCAGGATAAAACCAGCCACAGCTGTATGAAGCTGACAGCCGGGCGTTGCTTTGTGTGGAAAGCCTGAAAATAAGTGTATCTTGTGATTCAGCAATGTCACATGAGCACACACAATTCATTCAAGTTTGTCGTGTTATCCCAAAGCTTCCGCTGTTGCTCTCGGATCTCCTCCCTCCACCACCGCCCTTCAGACTGCAGAGGAAACTCTGCCCCAAGGCAGCTCTGCATCCGGCACTGAGCCATCAGCAGCAGCGTCGACGCTGCCCGCTACAGAGGACAAGACAAACCAGACAGCAGCAACCAACCTCAAAGGTATTTACAGCCACAGTCAGAAGCTGTTCCCTCCTAAGCTTCAAACCCCCAACAAACTATTGGAACTAATAGTGCCGTGATCAGTTCGGAGAAGAACTTAAAGGCCCCCTCTGCACCCCAGAATGTGTTTGACTTATTGTTACTTCACTGTGAGTGACAACAGAGGGCTGTTTTTAAATGTGTTTGCTGAAGGTGGAATCTTACATCTGAGTGTTGATGGTTTTTAGATATATCTGCCTGGGAGCCAATGTGTGATGTGGAAACTTTCCATTTTTAGAAGAGGCAGAGTTTCCGGTGCAGTTTCAGTGAGAAGTGGCTCGATTGGTTCTGAGTCAGGGGCAAAACGACCGGAAAAACCTGTTGCCGTCGTGCTCTCACCCTAACCCGCATGTTCACTTGAAGAACTTAGTACCAGGATTTGTATTTTTATGCAGAAAATCAAGTGAAGATGAGTCAAAGCTATTAAGAATATAAATATCGAGGACTATTTGGTCATTTTGTTTGGAGAACCTGTTAAACTGTATTGTCACAGACGCATGTGTGACTGTGCAGACACCACGGTGGTCATCATTGTTTCGGTGAGCCTGGCTCTTCTGGTGTGTGCCATCATACCTCTGATATTCTGCAGACACTGGTGGAGTAATGCAGGTGAGGTGACACACACACATGCACACACACACTGCTTTCATTCCAGAGTGTGATCTGACACCTAAGCAGAGCATTCGCATGAGTTTTAATGAATCCTGTTGCTTGTTTGTTTCAGAAGGTCCGAACAAGGGTGAGGTGAGTGACCATTTTGTCATTAATCGGCTTTAGTTTTGATTAAAATGTTCATCAAGCAATAAGTTTACTGCTCAGATAAAATCCTGCTAAATGACAATTCTTATTTATTTACAGCCTGAATACTGTGAGGAAAATGCAGATGTTGCCTCTACTCAGGCTGCAGTGAGGCTGCAGTCTTTCGATGCCGATCCAGAGTCCGGTATTCACAATTCCTCCCAGTACGCTCTGGACTGAACAGGGTGTATCCTGTCTTTGACCTCACAGCTAATCTCACGTTCTTCTCTGTGTTATGAATCAAATAAAGGACACGTCTTTGTACAGCATGTTCATGTTCTTCCTTTGGATGTCTGTAAAGTTAATTCTCTGTTTCTTGCGATGATAATCATCGGTGACGTCATCTTCCAAAATAGGAAGGAGGTCGGTAAGATTTTAACCGATTCACACAGTTAGATACATGTGGTGCGGCCTGATGAACGTGAATAAGGAGTTAACGGGGACGAGGCTGATATGTGGCGCACGCATATATGGAAGATTTAGAATGCCTAAAACAAATTAGAAAAAAATACAATATATGCATTTAATGTGTCATAATTAGATGAAAAGCACATGTAAAAATGACAACAACTTAGCTTTTTCTCCTTATACATCTGTTTTACAACTAAATAAAGCACACTGCACAGAAAGCACTGCTGGACTTGCTGCATCTGTACATTTCTGGGATTCTGAGCTTCATTAAAGTCAAAGTAGTGGTGCAGTTAGACCTGCAGAGGGTGCTACACACATTTGATCTCACTCTGGAATTGGACCCCATAGGAGGCAATTAAAAGCATAAACATAGAATTAAATGGTGTTGATAATATCTTGCTTTTATCAGCTCCACCAGTGTCTGTTTAGAAGATCTAGTTTCATGTTCAAACGAAGGCAGTGAGCTTATGCAGTGACCACGCTAACAATTATTAATCACACCTCTATTTTCTTTGCACGTGCACACGCTTGCAGTATGTTGCTGCTTTCCATGAAATAAACATTCGTCACATTTACAACCTATAGTTTTCACACCTTCACCCAACAGTGGACAACGCAGAGACGTTGACGCTCAAGTCTTATAACTACAAACCTTGTGAAAGTCTCTTCGTCTGCCACCTGTTCTTTCAACAACCATCGAGTCATTTTCTGCCTTCGTGTAACTGAAGGCCCACTCGGTGAGTGTTTTGGCCACAAACATTTATAGACACAGCGTCAAAAAACAATGAGTCCCTTTTAGATGTCAGGTGGTTGCACTGAAATAGAACATTGCAATGTTGTGGTATCCTTTGGTTTACATTTGGATCAACACTTGTGCTTCGAATTGCTTGTCGGTGTTTGTGAATGAACGACTGAAGCGGTAGTTGGGGATCTATGACTTTTTGGCAGCCAGCAGCCCATTAGCTTAGCATACAGATAGGATCCAGGGAGCAACAGCTGACCGTCTCTGCTGAAAAGTAACCAAATCCACCTAACAGCACCTCTAAAGTGAGTAACTAAATATAAAACAGACAGAGCCATGCTCGCGATCCCCCCATGTTTACAGTCTTCATGCTGAGCAAAGCTAACCAGCTGCTGACTGTAGCTTCATATCTAACAGAGAGACATGTGTATCAACCATCTTGTCTATTTCTATAAGCAAAATGTGTAATTCCTTGCCAAACAATGGGACTTTTATATATTATTTACAGTCTGTTCCAGAGCAACATTATGTTGTTATTATATAAATGTAAGTTATAGCCACTTTAAAACAGCTGTGCCAAAGCAACTGCAACTTTTCATGAGCAGGCCTACTGTCATACCAAAGTGAACTGAATCTTTATTTTACACATGCTTAGTTTGAATTGTTTGTCCAGGTTTTTGTAGTAGACATGAGGAAAAGCGTATTGAGTTTCAGTTCTTTGCTTTCAATTCAAGAACAGGCTCCACGTTATGATAGCAGCAATTGAAACTACGTGTGGGCTTGCATTGGAACTACGGGTCTCCTCACTTCACCTTGGCCCACGCACGTTTCTCTTCTCTCCGGTTAACGTCTACGCTCATCGTCTTCCGCTCTCGTACAGTCAAAACCACAGGAAGAAGGTCGATAGTTGAGAACTCACCTAGATGTTATTTCATGTGCAGTGGCAGAGCCTGATGCAATAGTGAACCAGTTGTTAGGTTTTTAAACAGACAGATTGTAAATTAAAGTGCAGAGGCTGGAGGGACTGATAGGAAACTACAGAGCTGTCACTTCATCAATCAGAATGAAGACCGTTTATATCTGCTGCTGTCTTCTCTATGGTAAGTGTGTTAATTCATTACATACAAACAATCTAAACAACTCAAAGATGCTGTAACTCTTGTCACGTGATTTCATTTTGGCAGCTGCTGGGATCGAGGTTTCAAGCATCAAAGTCGAGGGATTCGAGGGGGGAGAAGTCTCGTTCCAGTGTTCACACAGATTAGCGAAGGCAAACAATAAATACCTCTGCAGGGATCCATGCAACGACGGAGAAGATATTCTGGTTACAGTAAAAGCTGGTGGAGGAGCGGCGTCAGGGCGGATAGCTCTGGTGGACTCGGGGGACGGAGTCTTCACTGTGAACTTCAGTCACCTCCAGCTGTCAGACTCAGGGAAATACTGGTGTGCAGTGGAAAGACGTGGTTTGGATACATTCACTGAAGTACATGTCACTGTAAAGGAAGGTACGTGCATGATCTTATTACTCCTACCGTGAATTGGATGTATCTGTACACTGGCTGCTTTTATTTTTGTCTCTACATTCGTGTGTACACATTTCCCCATCAGTGGTGGAATGCAACTAAGAACATTTACTCATTTATCTGGCAGCTTGAGTTCTTTACAAAATAAATAATGGATTATACGCGAGTGGTTCCCAATCTTTATGCGCTTGCGACACCTTAGAAAAAAAGCGGTGTTTTTTTTGGGGACCTTTGTCACAGAACCAAGAGTTCCATCAAAGAATGATTTCCTCTTTAAACTTCTCGGAAGACTAAGAGTCAGTGTAGCTCATTGGTCGGAGCTTTGGACCTGAACAAATCAGGTTACCAGTACCTCGGCGAGCATGGACACCCGGCCAATCCCAGGGCTTGAATGCTGCAGAATGGCGGGTCTTGTGAAGAAAAGCAGTGGGATTGAGAATAACGCTACAGTGACCCTTCAGGTCACGTGAAAACATGACAAGCCCTCTTCAGAGCCAGCGTTTGGTTTGTCCGTTCTGGGCTACTGTAGAAACATGGAGGACTCGGCAAAGATATGGAGATATGAAGGGCTCCTTATAATGTAACAAAAATACAAAAACAATTCACTGATGTAATAATACACACTGGTAATTCAAGTAGGTTTTTGAAAGAAGGCGTTTACGATTGACAGAGTATTTTTGCAAAGTTGTTTTGGTCCTTTTATTTAAGAAAAGACTCCAAATACTTTTTCCACCACTGTTCCCTTAAAGCTGTTGCAAAAGAGACAACGACCGCCGTACCTGAACGTTCTCCCACATGGACATATCCGAATATTTCCAACTCAACAGAATTAACACCTGGAATGGACACCAGCAGGCCTGCAAACCTTTCGACAGGTAGGAAGAAAAACATCATCAAAATTGAATCTGAAAGATAGATTACAAAAAACACAATGTACAAGTAATATTCCATCCAACCTCGCAGCTTCAAACAACACCAATGGCGGAAACCAGAACAGCACAGGTTCGTCTGTATCTCATCATTTGGTGTGTGCAGTTGGTGCATGAATGGCTTGTGGATATGTCAAATTGTTGAGCCATGTCTCCTGTTTCCGGTCAGGCACCGTGTTGTACGCTACAGTCGGGGCTGTTGCCATGCTCACTGTGTTGATGCTGGCAATACTCATCAGGAAACGCAGAGTGAACATCTCACCTCAACCACAGGTTTGCTCCAAAAGCACAGACGGCGTCAGTGCAGATGACACGGAGGTACGAGTCTCTTCACGGCACACAGCAATTGTCTTCCAAGAGAAACATGACGATCGTCTTGGCAGCGAATCAAATGAAGCCGACGACGCTGAAGTTTCCTTTCCTGGTTTCAGAGGTCAATTTACAAAGAGGGTTTTCCCAAAAGTCCGTCAGTTCATATTTCTCTTTAAGATGCGATGAAACCCACACCTAATCGGTGTTGCCATTTGCATCTGTAATTTTCGGAAAGATGGTTATTTGCATACACGCTGGGAGTTAGATGAGAAGATAGATGCCAGTCTAATTTCTCTCTGTGAAATATGACACCTTGGTGAGCCTTAAAGGTGGGGTTAAAAGATTTAGTCACTTTTTTATGTTTAAGTCTGCAGCAAATCATATTTACAATGCAATTGTTTAACAACATTGAACTCCATCAGTAAACGTAAAGTGGTATCTGTATATGTGTTACTGGGTAGATTCAGCCCAGCCAGATGAAGAACATACTTGAACTAACAAATGCTGATTTGTTTTTCCTTCTCCACTTTTCAACAGGCTGACTGCGAGTACGATGACATTGGCGAGACCGTGCAGTCCTCTTGTCCTCACCCCCCAAAGCAGAATCCAGCCGTCGAATGTGGCGAACCTCTTCCCATCTATGAAAACATCTCTTGCTGCAAAGGCACCGAACATTCAAGACACTCAGCTGCAAATGTCCAAGACAAGCGTGACATCAGCTCTGTGATCTACATCACACCGTTGCCACCTTTATGTGAAACAACTGGCAAAGGCCGTCTTGGAAAACACACGAATAAACCGACAGCAACTAAAAATGCAACAAGCAAACCAACAGAGAGCTGTACGAGCAATGCATCCGCCCGTCACTGCAGATCTGGCAGTGATTCCACAGACGTGAGGCCAAGATCACTTTGGTTTGGTTTGGATGCATCATGAACAGTGTGAGTTGTGCCCCGAAGTATGATTGGTGGGATTTTTATGGACACTGAACTGAACTGTACCTCCTACGATGCTTCCTCAGTTAAACCAACGTTTATAATGAACTACATTTTCATCCTGTACAAAGGTATGCTGACGGCTGTCGACATGTTCTGTCTGTGCATCGATTTAGAGTCATTATTTGTGTGCCAACAGAGAGACAATCTTACCTTTAGCTGGAAAAAGCAAACAATGGAATATGTTTTCATTCACGGAGTTACTTTACATACTTTTGAATATTTGTTCCTCGATAGTACACGAGAATTTATTCATTAAAAGCTTGAGATTTAAGATTTTAACTGGAATATGACAGTGTTTGTATGGATTTTTATCTCCCTGTATACGCAAAAGAAACCTCTATCACAGTGTCAACAATAAGTTATCATTATGAACGTCACAGGAGTGCTATTCCACATTGTACTGCCTTATTTTCATTATGATTAGATTTAAATGATGCCACAATGTGGCGCCTGCAGCCACTGCATCTTGATTTATATTTATGCTTTCTGTTTTTTGCAAAGAAAATGTCCACCTGTCAGGGAGAGATCGTGGACACGTGCAGCCATTTTCTCAGTAAATCTCCACCGCATCGATTCGTTCAGCTACGAGGTTGCCGGCTGTGTGTAACGTAAGCCCAAAGGCGTGTGTGACTGCGAGTATGAAGTTAACAGCAACTTTATAGCTGAACATAGCAGTGCAGTGTGTAGACCCAAGTCCCCGTGTCTCGCTTATACCTGCTGATCAAAATGAAACTCAGTTTTTCTCGTCTTGAAACAACAGAATACAATGGTTCTTCAGCAGTTCAGCGATCTAAATTCTTCCTGTAGGTATTGTAGGTGTGGCTGTTTGTGTCGGATTATGTGGGGACACAAATACATATATGAATGTGTTGGCAGTTAGTGAGAGCATGTCATTATGGATGAGGGGGATAACGTTTTATCAGTCAGTGTTAATGTATGTCTGTACCTTAAAATAAAATAAACACAGATGCCTCTGTGTGTAGTGTGATGAAGCTTCTGCCTTTGCCGATTCCTAGTGGTCATATGAATAAAGACACTGTGGCCTGAGCATTGAAACAACCCACAAAGTTATAATTTCTAGCACATTACTGTGAAACTTTTAAACTTATTATTTTGTGTGCAGTGTTGGGAATCACAAAATGGATGAATAATTCATCATGAAGTGGAAAGAAAGGATGTTTAAGGCTTACTTGCATGAATAATGTAACAAAAGACAGACTTGCTTCATGAATTTTCATCTGACAGAACAATAGGGAGAAAGTACAACATGTGTCAATGGATACGTACATACATACATATGTTGTTTGGCACCAGCCTTGAACTTAATGTTTTATTTCATTCAACATTTTCTAATTTAATATCACTCTTTATGCCCTTTTCAGTGGAAGATAAAAACAAGTATTGCTTGTTACACAGATCAGTGTTATTAATAATAAAATGTGTCAACATATAGATGACGGCAAAGAATAACAGGTGGCCTTTTTTAATGAAGCATACTTCATAAATGGTTTGTACAATGCAAGTGCTATTGTTCATGTTTGGGTCACATGAGGGAACAATCTGTGTGGCGAAAGTATCAGTTCTTTAATTACACATCCAGCAAACACAGAGCAACACTATCGTCCAGTTGAAGGTTGTGTGTGGACTGGTTCGTTCATGAAAGAGGAAGAGGTTTAAACACACGGACATGAAAGCACCACATTGAACACACGGACACGGCCTGCCGTCCAGCTTGCTGCCTCATTGTGCGGCTGGGGAGGAATCTGCGTGTTGCAAACTGAAGGTAAACTGGGAGAGATGGGAGCAACCTGGATCTCATGGAGAACCACTACAACCGTCATCATTACTATACTACAGATCCAAGGTGGGCCGCGTGCTATGCATTCAAGATGACGTAATAGACTTTACTTGAGTTAAAACACATGATTACATAACTAACAGCTTTTGTTTCCAAATGACAGCTCGGATCAGTGTCAAAACCACGGCTGTTAACGGTGTGGAAGGCCAGAGTTTTGACTTCAGATGTGAATATGAAGACGGCCAGCAGGACAATGCTAAGTACTTCTGCCATGAAAATCACGACAATGATGACAAAATGTACTCCCTGATACGGACACAAAAACACGACCAGTGGGATAAAGGTGGACGTTTCTCTCTGTACGACAACACCACCGGAGCCTTCTTCATCGTCAGGGTGGACAGCCTCACCTCGGAGGACAGCGGGACGTACCGGTGTGGGGTGAACGCCATCCCTGATCATATCAGTTTCATACAACTGAATGTTTCCAGAGGTACCGTATGTTGACTGCTTATTCATCGAAATCTGGTTCCTGCTTGGTGCCTTACAGTGAAATAAGAAGTTTACAAAACAGATGCTGAATGGTTTCTGTCGACCTGGTGGTTTCGATCTAGAAATGTCAGGCCTCTTTTACTATAAATAAGTAGTGTTACAGGAACAGTACTGCTTTTCGTTTTTTTGTAAACCAATTATTTTTTGCTGCCCTTCATCAACAGCAAACCCTCCAGAAAATCTCACACGTCACAATAAGTAAATCTGTGTAACTACACAATTCATCAGGGAGCTCTGTGTGTTTATTCTTGTTCTCTATATAATACTTTGGGCTTTTATTTGTAACTGTGCTTTCCAGTGACTGAATCACCCATCATCCCGGTGGACGACCCAGTGAACAGTGAGTGATTGTGTGTGTGTGTGTGTTTTCATGGTATTCATAATTCTATGTGTGTGTGTGTGTGTGTGTGTGAGAGTGAACTTCACTCATTGTTCTCTCCTGCAGAGATCCACCTGTCGCTGTTCGTGACTGCAGCGATGTGTATGGCAGCGATACTGTTCATATGTCTGTTCACGCTTTGTCTTCTGCTGGCTGTTAAACACCGAAGACCTGGCGCACGCCAGAATAGAGAGGTTTGTCCAAACGTTTAGCAACACCAGCAGCAAGGCTACAGCGATGCTATCAAGACTGAAATATATCTCAACTAGTGGATGGATTGGCATGAATCTTAGTACAGATATTAACGTTCCCATCGGGATGAATTGCAATACGTTTGGTGGTTCTCTGACTTTTTATCGAACACCATCATTGTCATTCACCAAAGTATTGGTCAATGTGTGCGATACTTTGGTTAATGACTGTAGACCTGCAACACTGAAGACATTCCCATCAGGCTCAGCTGTATTTGAATTTAGTGCTAAATGTTGAGCTGGATTTATAATTGATGCAATGGGTTAACCTACGGCTTAGCTTTTGATTTATAGTCGGGAGTCAGATGCCACCCATTGATGATCACCTGATGATCATAAAGTAAACATTATACATGCTAAACATCCACATTTTAGCATTGCTACTGTGAGCATGTTAGCATGCTGATGTTAGCATTTAGCTCAATGTGCCTTGGTCACAGTGATGCTAGCATGTCTGGAGATGCTTAGTCTTGTTAGCTGACTGTAAGAACCACTTTACCAAGTAAACACGATCAAATTAGCATTCAGAGAATACTATGACATCTCGTGCAAGAAGCAGTTCACTGTGAGCAGGTTTCTGTTCATCCCACAGTCATCATCCGACTATGAGACCATGATGCCTGGTGTAAGAACTGAACCTGAACTGCTCTGCGGCTCTTCGACTCCAGACTGCGCCGATCCTTTGGCTTTACCGTCGCCACCACCTGACCTCTGCTCCCACTTCACATCAAAGCATCGGGAGTCCACTGTCACTCTCTGCGAATATGTCGATGTGGATGTGCCAAAGCAGTACCAACATCTGGATCTCAGCCAGCAAGAGGAGCACGTCTATCACAGCCTTAACGGACTCGGCGATCCTACAGATGGACCTCTGGGAGGCAAAAAGCAGAACAACTGTTGAAGGATAATTCCAGGTTAATTAGAATGGAGAGTCAGAAACTTCATTGTTTTCTTGTAGCTGTGCTCCCAGATCTTGGTGTTGTAATAAACCAAAATTATACTTCGTTGTGAGTCGGAGGGGCGTTGGCCAATTTGAAAGTTAACGATAAAGGAACTTTAGTAATTCAAGAGGTTCTAGTGTTAATGATTACTGTGTTTAGGTATTTGTGGAGGAAATCGTTTTGCAACTGACAAGAAGAACTGTTTGAGCAAGACTCACCTGAAGCTGCAAGAGTTGAACAAATCCACGAAGAGGAGCACACTGGACGCTTTTAAGCTCCGTCTCTCGCTTTGCTTTCTGATATATTTCACCAAAATAAACCAAGTGGTAATATCCGAGGGTGTCCTTGTGTCAATTATTTACTGGCCTGATTGATGTGAAACTTTCACTTTGAGACGAGCAAGAGACGGGAAGGGACCTTTTGGTGCTTCTCACAAGTGGTTTTGTTCGTGAGATGAGGAAGCCGGCTAAACATAGGAAGTGCAACAACAAAGAGGAACCTGTGACAAACGCAGAGTCTTCATTCGTTTGGAGAAAAACACAAAGAAAAGTGAAATCAGGGTGAGTTAAGAAAAGACAAAGGAAAGTGACAGATGTACATGCTGCGTGTGAAGATGATCCTCATTTTGATCTTTCTTCTGGGAGGTAAGTTTGCAAAGGTTAATCCGTTTGTCTCTCTCTGTTCCTCTCTCTGAGTGTTTGGTGTCTTTCTCAGGTGTTAGGGTTCGCCTTCCTGATTTTGTGATTTGTCAGTGTTGCTGGGAGCTGTATCAAGATTAGAGAGTGCACATTTTGAGGAGTTTACTGTTTAGTTTAACCTCTTCAAGCCTCTAAGAATATTCAAATGAAACAATCAGAACAGAATCAACAGCCTGTAACTGCAGACATACTGTATGCAGCTTGTGTCAGGGGCCAGAAACAAAAAGGGCCAGAAACCGTAAAAGTTTGAGAATTGTACGTCCTTCTGCTTGGTGTAACTACACAATGAAGAGCTGACTTTGTTGCTGTCTGTGTGTTTTGTCCAGGGTTATGGGAGACTGAAGCCATGTCAGTAACAGGGGTGGTGGGAGAGGAGGTCAAAATAAAATGCTCTCACTCGAACGCATTTGACAAAGTCAAATATTTCTGCAAGGGAACGTGTACAAGTGAAGACGTCCTAGTCAGAGGCAGAAAAACGAAGAAGGATTCAAATGAGAAGTACAGCATCACAGATGAAGGAAACACATTCTACATGACCATCTCTCGTCTGACAGCGGACGACTCGGGAACTTACTGGTGTGGAATTGAGAGAGTTGGTCTGGACACATACAATAAAGTAGTCCTCGCAGTCATAGAGGGTGAGTTGATTCGGCATTGTGTATGAATAGCTTTCATGACGTTGTTATTCTTCGTCACTTCAAAGATGAAAACCTTTGCCCCATTTCCTTTTTACGAGAATATGGCCAATATTTCACAACAGTCTGTCTCAAGCTGATCTTCTTTGTTTCGCAACAGACAGTAATTAAAGGAAAGAAATGAGAGACCAACACAGCACACAATGTGACTGAGGGACGAGGATAAAAATCGAAATGATTGTTTCTGATTTCTTTCAGGAAATCCCGACAATGAAGCACAACCAAATTCAAGTACGTTCATCCTCTAGTAAGCAACTGTCTGGATGTGTGTGTGTGTGTGTGTGTGTGTGTGTGTGTGTGTGTGTGTGTGTGTGTGTGCGTGTGCGTGTGCGTGTAAGAGAGACTCCTGAGTGATGTGTCATCGAGATGTGATGTCATCGAGATGTGATGTCGTCTCTTTTTTTTCAGATGAGCTGGTGTACATTGGAGCAGGTCTCGGGGTGCTTGTGCTGGCTCTGGCGATGGTCCTTTTAATCTTCTTCAGACATCGAAAAAGAGGCATCCACACATTTTCTGGTATAAAACTAACAGACTCGCATGATAATATTTTCAGAACTTAGCAATACCCAGGCCTGAACGCTATAACAAGCATAGCAGTGCACCTCACAAGTATCTAGCACTTTTCTTGAACTTCAGACTCCAATATGGCGCCCGGTCACTTGAATAAAGTTGCAGAGTGCGTAAGTCAAAAGAGTTTCGGCATATTATTGTAATTTCCACTGTATTTATTTCCGTCTTCTCTGTAAATCTGACATATGTCCTGGAAGAGGTGTCTCTCCTCTGCTGGTTTCTTCATGAAATTTATTGTACTTTTTAATTATTTGTATTTGTTGCTTTTAATGCAGCGTTTTTTTTCAGGGAGTGAAAGTAATAAAAATCTAGTTTTCATTCATCTGGGATCTAACACTTTGTGAATCATCACTCTCCATGCAGGAAAGAACCATGACCCGGTCAATGCGGCAGTTTCCTGTCAGAAACAAGATGGACACCACATCACTACTCCCTCTTCAACAGCCAATGAGCACCACGAAACAGACGGCAGGACAAACAGCATCTTAAGCTCTTCGACTGTTCAACACCAAGACTTCGGAGGCGATCGCTCAGACAATATTTATTCCAACGACTCCGTTTCATCCGGCTCTCAGATCCAACCAGACGGCCTCCTCTACACCACAGTTAGCTTCAAGAAACACACCGACGGCAGCGCCGACACACCTGGCACTGCAGAGCTTACGTACTCCGCCATTAATCACAACGCAACAGATGAATCCGCAGTCTATTACAATGTCAGAACTCAGTTATGATCGTCTCAAGTGCAGTGAAAGTCTGTGTGACGCTCAACTGAAAATACCTACAATTCACACGTTTCTGTAAAACTAAATTCACATTAGTCAGATAATTCAGAATGTATTTATTGATGAAGAAATATATAGATAACTAAAAATAATGCATGAAAATTATAAATATGGTCAGTAGATTTTGTATTTGAACCTAATAAAAACAACATTGTCAAATCAATACAGATAGATTTTCTTCTGTGGATTTCTTCTTCTTCTGTGAGACGCCACCAATACACACTCACACTCACACCGCTTTAATGAACTAGAAACTGAGAAGGTGATGTGAGCAAAGGAAGAGGCTGGACAGGTGTCACACCTACAGCTCTAATTAACCTCAAGACGTCCTGGTTGATTGTGGGGCTGCAGTCGTGCTTCTAGAAGAGGATGCAAGCCTTCAGATTGAATTCAGACTCAGCGGAGTGGTCTGCGAGTCGGTGAAGGGCAGAGAAGCCAGTAGAGTCGAAGGAAAACAAACGCTGAGAGAGAATGTTTGCAAAGTTCGCAATAGAGTGCTGGAGGAAGGAGTAAAAAGCAGGCAATGAGTTGGCATTTTTGCACTTCTGGTTTCCCGTTAAAAAAACAATAACAGTTTGTGATTATTATCTTGCTGAACACAGCTTATTTTCTGCAATAAACCAAAATCCAATGAAAATAATCCCATTGACGTTTTGTTGAGGGAACCAGAGTGATGATAACTTCCAGGTTGGCCAACAGAAATATGTAATTTAGCCACAAAAAAAACACCTATGTGCTTATTTGTTTTCATTTGAAGCATCAGAAGCCAACAATCAAAGACACATCTATCTACAAAGGAGGGAGGAGTTGACATCTCCTGCCGATATGACCCTGGGAATGAAACTTGTTTTAATGTGATGATTCTCATTAAAACCAACGTTAAAATGTTTAAAGAGAGGACGCAGAGAGGGACATATTATCCCCGTGATGATATGAAAGATCCTGCATGTGACCATCAATAAACTGTTCCTGAATGATGCCAAAACATACTGCTGTGAAATAGATACGTACACGTTTGATTCTGAAACAGAAATCAAGCTAAAAGTCTACAAAGGTGAGTCAAAGTTATCCATTTTCCTTACATGTTACCGCACTTTCTTTGACAAGTTATTAATATAAGTTTTATACAAGGTCTATGGAAATTGGTTCCATCTGTGTGCAGCACACTGTAATATCACCTGTTTCCTCTTCAGGTTTGTATTCGACTGGTTTTAAAAAGGGAAGTTTACGACAGTTTGCTATTGAAATACTAAATGTATTTTACAAGGTTGTTTTGTATTAAGTACGAATTAGCAGTTGTGATAAATGTGATAAAATGGTTTTTTTGTCCTGGAAATAAGTAAAACTCAAGAGATAACTGTAGCGTAACTCTATTTATTTTTAAAACATTTTTACAGTATTCTATTGTGGTATTTCCCTTTGCTCTAGTGTTACACCACTGGCAGGAAAAGAGCTGTCGTGGTTGCTGCTGCACTGCTGCTGAGTCTGTTGGTGTTACTGTAGACTGAGGAAACACAGACACGATACAGTGACCTCAATTCAACTTGCAAGTCTCTGCAACATGATTATCCAACGATTCTCTGACCACAAACCAGGTTGTCTGGTCCAGAGCTTCAACACGGAGGCAGCCCCCGGCCCTGGAGAGAGATCAGATCAGCTGCTCGACCTGCTTTCATATCCTCATCTCTGTGTTTGTTAGCTTGTCAATCATCCATCCAGTTTGATGGCAGATTTGATCATTATAGTCACAGTGTGTTATTTTGCTCATTCACTGTATCATTTCATAACTTGTTCTTGTGTGGTACAGTATTTCTCCAATAAACCCAATAACCTTACACCTTATTTAAAAAGGCAGGTCTCATTCATCTCCCAGCTTTATTCCACTCATATTATAAAAACAAATCTATTTGTTTCTTAAAGATGAGAAATGAGGTGAATGTATTTATTATTGCTGTAATTTGTTTATGATGGATGTTTGCCTGAAAAGTGTCAAATAAGTTTATGTAACGTCTACTGAACAGTGACACCTGTGGCCACAAGTAGCACTTACAGGATGATGGTAAATGGTAAAACTCACAAAGTCCACAAAGTGACTCAGGAATGTCAATTCCACAATGATATCCGTCTAAAGTTTGCTAACATTAGCCACCGAAGGCTAATGGTCATACCGGACAGAGTAAGGCTGCAGCAGCAGAACCTTTGAGTGCATTGATTTGAACAAAGTTATGTTTTTTTTGTTAATTTCACTTTCCATTTGTGTGAGGAAGAATGTGTTAAATTTGCTTTCAAAGTCTCGCTTAAAACTTTGGCAGGTATCTTCCCATAAATGGTTGTTTTGACCATCTAAAAATAACTCAAAATGCAAATATGTTGGTAAGTGATACGATACTCATAAAGGTTTAGAGGTCGACTTCATCTGGAGGCCTCCCCGGGGGAGAACTGCGAAACAAAGATAATGTGAACGGGTGAAAGTCACATGATACGTGATCACACAGACACTCATTTCTAGATTCAGTTCTAAATTTACATCAATCTCTGAAAATATGTTCCTTAAAGGTCCAGAACTTGCCAGAGTATCATCACATTTTAAGTTTTGATCAGAATCAAAGTAATCCAGAGACAGTTGTCTTCGTATCCATCGCAAACTGGAACTGCTAATAACTGATTCAGCAGACTTTTAATGGGGCCACTTTGCCAAAATGTAAACAAATATAACAAAAAATGTGACTTAAGTGGTTTTGGATTTTTATGGAATTGAGTTGTCAACTTCAAATCATCAAATATTTCTATTTATTTAACATATTTTATTCATTTATTTATCGGAACCTGTGTCTGAATGGGTTTCTACAGACGCTTTTGATTCAAAGATGGGACATTGTGGACATTGTGGACAATGTTCTGTGAAGAACAACCGTATTTGGTTTTACATCTTAACAGACGAGGAGATCATGAGATGCAGCAGGTGAAGAATTACTCTGAATATTTGTCAGCACTTTCGCTCTCCATCACTCTCTCCGTTTCTTTCTTTCTCTAAAAAAAGCATCCTCATTTTAAAATGCAAATATTTCTAATTATGTTCCAGAAAGCAGAAGCTGCTCAGAGAGACAGAAGGTGTGACAGTATAGTACACTGATGCCACGCCGAGAGAAAGCAGAGAAAAACTGCTTCATATTTGATAAAGTGGTATTTAAAATATACTAAGCTGGAAAAAAATAGACTGAGAAAATGAGAATATCACTGGAAGTCATCATTTACCTAATGACAGGTATATTATACATGTGTTTCTATGTGATGAGTGAAAAACCTGCTTACACTGTTCTGAAGTAATAACTTCTTGTTTTCTTACAATCTTTACAACAGCTAGTGTGAGATTATCATCTGTCACAGGAAACAAAGGAGGACCCGTTGACATAAACTGTAAGTACGATGAAAAGCATCACGCAAAGTACTGTTGTGAAGACGCGCTTGTTTAATGTCAAATGAAAACAAAACAATAAATCATACGCCTGGCAGCTCAAAGAGCACTGAGGTACTTTACGTGAGGGTTGTTTTTCTTAATGTCCTGCTACTTCATACTTCTTCTGGACTACAATGCAAAGGAAAACGTACTTTTACTCCACAGCATGTATCTGACACGATACTTACTACTTACTTATATGTTTTCAGACTGGAATGACATCACACCAGTGGCAAAAAAACACATTACTGGAGATGGTGTCCAAATTGAGTGCACCTATCCACACAGCCAGGAGAACAATGAGAAGTTCCTGTGCAAGGGGGCGAATCCTTTCAACTGCAATCAGCTGATAAATACACCAGAGCAGGGGACAGACGTGGTTAAAGGCAGGTTCCATATACAGGACAACAGGAGCAAGAAGTACTTCTACGTGCACATCGACGACCTGAGCACAGACGACTCTGGGTACTACTGGTGTGGCTCCAGCAGGCCGGGGGAGCATGATGGATCCACCAAAATCCTCCTCTCTGTAGGCGAGTACACGGAGCACTTTATACTTTAAACACACAACTTATTATGAACCAAATGCAGGACAATTATTTTATCAGAACACATCTGTGCTGCTGTTGATGAATAGATGTGGAGTAACTTTACAGGTTATTACTATTCACCCATTTTAAAGGTCTGTTCATATTGTTTTTCTCTCACACGGCTGCATAACTGAGCTGAAACTAAGTACATTCAAGTACTAGCATTAAGTAAATACTTGTACTTTACTTGAGTATATAAATGTTCTGCTGGTGTGTGTGGAGGCAATTTGAATCCAGGGCAGGAGTGGCAGACTCCACCACTAATGATGAAAAATGGTATTTACAGAATGTAAACACTTCTAATGGCTAGTGCAGAGAACAATGCAGACCATGAATAGTATCAACAATTAAAATGGATTTCATGAAAACCTTAAAAGGTCATAACTTCAAAATGCTGCTGTAATAATTTAAATAACAACATAACACTGACACGATTCTGCTTCACAGCAACTAAGTATTTTTTACTTCTGATACTTTAAGTTGATTTTGCTTCCAATGCTTTGAATGGGTTTGAATGCAGGATTTGTTCACCACTGAGTATTTATGAATGAACATAATGAGGCAAAGTACTATGATTACAGTGATGGAGCACCTGCAGGGGGAACAAAGAGATGATGAAAACACAGATGGATGGATGTGTTATGTGTGTGCCTTGTGCCTTTTGTCACATCTCTAACCTTCTGGCTTTTGACCCTCACACAGCTGAAGAACACATCCCAACCAAAAGATCAGACCCTCCGGCTCTGCAGACAACAGAATCATCGACATCCCGTAAAGTTCTCCATTCAGGTGACCTCCGGTTGCTGCAAACAAACAGCTGCTGTTCACACCTCCCGAAACACACGCAACACTTTTACTGCAAAAAACAAACATCGACACAACCAATGAAACTGCTGACGGCGGCATGTGTTCTGTAACAACTGGTGTCCCTTTGTTGCAGATCTGATTGCCATTGTGGTAGTGTGCCTGGCCTTGTTACTGATACTTGTGCTTGTATTTATACTGTGCAAATACAAACTCCCCAGGACACAAGGTGAGGGTCGGATATTTGAAGAAAAAAAAACTTGAAAATCCCCACATAAACTTTCTCTCTCACACACATTTAACGCTGGATAACTGAATTAAAGAGGCAAACTGAAGCTTAACTTGCACATGATTTTGATTACGAGTAACTTTGAAAGATAAAAACAAATCTGGTTTTCATCTCCTCAAATGTTCTTGTTCCCAGTGTGTTGTGCCGCAGAGGGATCATCAAAGCAGAGGACAAACGATGAACACGACACAGAGGTGTGTGTTTGTGTTTATGAGTTTGCACATGCGCACAACAATTGCATCTATTACACTGCGCCCCTTCTTCCTCTGCAGGGAAATCATGGAGATCCCCACTATGACGAGATACAGATGCGGAGCCAGCAGGCGAGCTCAGGAGACGCACTGCTGTCTGTCTATGCAACTGTCAACCGACCCGTGGACCAGCTCCACTACGCCTGCGTCAACTTCCAGAAGGTCTCGACAGAGGAGCGCGCGCCTTCTGACACAGATCAAAACCGCTCGCCGACCTGTGACTACTCCTCTATCAGTGTCAGTCACTGCGAGGAAATATTACACTTCACAAAAAATTGTTGTTGAATTAAATTCTCTTATTTAAAAAAAACAATTCTTGTGGTCGCTGCTGTTTTCAACTTTTTCTGTGATCAAACATAATTAAGAGTCCTTATGATAGAACATATTCAGTGTTACCACTTTCAGTGAATCATGATCTATTCAGGTCATACGTGATGAACAGCGAGTGTTCAGCATGTCGGTATTAAATACAGTACATCTGGTGCGTGTCTTTACCTTGTGTTGCTGTGGAGCGCCCTCTTGTGGTTGAGCAGGTGATCAGCAGGTGATTGGCCGGTGTGACGACTCTCCAGCCTCAGCTGTCACATATATGTTCAACATCCACTATTACCTCCACCTGTTACAGAGAAAAACAGCGATGTCTTTGATATTCACACCGAATTGGTGTTTTTGAGGCTCATTGATGGAATTGTATCCTGAATGGACTGTAACTCTGTCAGATAATAGATTAATTTGTCTAACTGAGACCGCGGACGCTTCAGACACATTTCTACATTATTGCACAAAACGAGGAAAAGTGCATTTGACAGACATCATGGGGACACTTTATGACAGCCATATCCATAACGCATTATAAACATACCTATCATTTTCTTAAAGCACTGTATATTTATAGTGTGTGAGGGACCAGGGTACACATAAAGCTGCAGAGCAGGTAAAGTGGGAAAAATAGGGATTTCCCCCCCCAAAGTACTTACAATAATTAGGATGGATAACAAAATCAAGCCAAAGTGACGAAACATAATTGCACTGAAGTCTAAGTACAAGATAATTAAGCAGAACTTTTTGCAACAACATGAGTGCTCTTCTGAAGGGACTCCCTCCACATCTCCTACCTGCATGATATATATATACTATGCTGGCCAGTCCATAGCTGATTGCAGGGGGTTGAAGACATTCCTCCTCTGTGGTGCAGATTCAGTGGCTCCTGTAACACCCCTCTTGCAGTTGTAGAATGGCACAGTCCAATGAGGCGAATCTATTTAGGCAGGCGCAGATGCAGCTGCGCAGTCTTTTGCCAGAAGGATGGTCGGCTGCAAAACCCTGACAGGAAAGTTAACACTTTCATCAACCGTAACTCGATATTATCTGATCGCGTGCACTCAATCTAGAATATAAAGTCAGTCCTTAAATCTCGCATCATAATTTAAAGAACAGTGGAACAGCACCGTCACTGTGCCTGGTTGATGGTTTGGCTAGTTGCAGCCACCACATAATACTTTATAACAAAACTCATATCACATTATAAAGCATTTTATAATGACTTTTTTATAATTGTTTCACTTTACTTAAAACAAGCAGTTTAAAAATATTATAATGTATTACCACTATGGGAGTTATAATATACTTTGATACTAAAGGGACAATTATTAAGTCATTATATAATGCTTTTTAGTGTGTTATGATTATTATTATGAAGCATTATGAATATTTACGATTGCTTATTACTAGTGCTATAGGCAGATTATAACGCATCATTAGTGTTTACTAGACATGGACATCGTGACAGGTTTTAAAGGCTATTCTGTAATTATTCTAACAAAAAATAACTGTTTCAATATGCATGTTTTATTTTTGTAAAGGGTTAATTTGCGAAAACTGCTATAAAACAATAGCAAAATAAATAAATGAACTCCTTCAGGTGTTTTGCAACTTTTCTTGGTATTGAAAGTCCAAACACTGTATTGTAAAAATGATGACATGCACTGTATATTGACAGAGTATATTGACAGTCCCAGCTGACCAATGAGAGAGGAGAGTGACGCTGGAGGCGGAGCCACGATCTCCGGCGGAGGCTGCGTGTCGCCTGACCGGATGATGACAGAAGTTTTCGCTTTCTTGTTGCTCCTTTTATCGTGCACTCACTCAGATATTAAGCTCGCCGGTGCTCTGACCGCGGTCGGGACTCTTGACTCTGAACTGCCTTGTGTTTTGCGGAAATAAACTCACGGAGACTGCGGCAGACTGCAGTGACATCTGGGAACTTTTGCTTTGAAGAGCGACCCCTTGGCTCGTATTTGACCGGGAAGAAGAGCAGGATAGAGCCCGCTGGGCTGACCGAGCCGCCGCTATGGGAAACCGGGGGATGGAAGACCTAATTCCCCTCATCAACAAACTCCAGGACGCCTTCAGCGCCATCGGCCAGAGCTGCAACTTGGACCTGCCGCAGATAGCGGTCGTCGGCGGCCAGAGCGCAGGGAAGAGCTCCGTGTTGGAGAATTTCGTCGGGAGGTTGTACCGTTAATATGGATCAATCTGACGATGTGAATGTGATTTCTTGTCCTTCCGTGACTGTAGTGTGTGGCCCTTGTTGTTCTTTCAGGACAAACTACGCTGAGCTTTTGCGTAAAAGTCGCCAACTAAGCACTTGGTTGCGCGCTCAGTTTTGTCGGTGCCTCCCAGTTTCTAACGTTTTTCTTTTTTTTTCTGGCAACGGATTCTTTCCATTTTGGAGCAGAGCTATTCACGATCCATAATTACGCATGTTACGCTAAAGAAAACAGCTGTTGATGGAGAGACAGAAACTGAGGCCACATTGATTTAAAATGTGTATGAAAGCGATGTCCGTCTAGAGCTCGTCGAGTTGTAGAAATATAACTTTGTATTGGCACTGATCTGTTCAGTCGCGGATTCATATTAGGCCCAGTCTGTCAAACATTGACAAAGGTTGTTCTCCTTGAGAGTGCTTGCCAGCGGTTGTAAACACGTCTTTATAGGCCTCGCGTTACAAAGGTCAGGTAGGCCACAAAAAGACAGTTGACGGATTTCATGAGGTCGCTGTCAGATAGATAAAGTATTGAAGGAGAAACCGACAGGAGTCTGCACTCCCAGCATGCCTGCGCTGCTGAATGTCTTCGTGAGGTTGATGGATGAGTGTCAAGGAATTTGAAGGAGTTGTGTGGATCCCATTTGATGACAAATAGAAGCAAACCCAACTGTTCCATTAACGGCATATGTTAGGATCTCTGCTCGGCTTAAACCAACATAGGAAATAATCACTGAGCCAGTTTGTCTGGCAGTTAAAACAAGCCCCGAGGAAACATCTATCTGTAAGGAAAGGGAAGGGGAAGAAGCCGCCTCAGAGGCCTAATCGGAAGATATCCGCAGCAGCTTTGTGTTTTTATCTCCCAGTGAAGATGGCCAGAAAAAAAAGGGAACACTTGACTCGTCTACATGATTTCACTTGTTGTCCAAGGGAGAGGGAATGTTGATTAGCCCGCCACGGCTCCTTTTTTTCCTGTTGCCTTTTGTCTGCGAGTCCCAAGCAGTGGCTGGGGGAGACAGTAGGGGCATTGATGCGTTTGTGCTGGGGTCATCAGTGATGTCACCAGCTGCACTGTCATGTGTATATGACACACTGGGTACCAGATACCCGCAGAAGGCTACTTCGCTGTTTACGCGTTTGTTAATTAGCCTGCAGTGACGTTGGCTCGTGAGATCAGTTTATTCTTTTATTTTTACTCGAGTAGGTTTTAGTCAGTGCTGCAGCTGTATACCCCTCCAATGGGCCACGTGATTCATCTGAGGGCTCACAAGATGATTCATGAAAGAAAAAAGACAAAAATGTAATTATTTCTATTGTTTGGTAAACATTGGATGGTTTTAAGTCTGGAGAAAACATCCCTCTTTGTGCTCATGTACAGGGCCATTGATTCATTTCACAGGGCCAAAAAGCCACACAAGTTGGAAATAGGGTCGCAACGAACGATTATTTCCATTATTGATTTTTGTTTTGTTTCATCAATTGTCTGTTTTTGTCCAAAATGAAAGCTTTTCAGTGTGCAATGAAAGAAAACAGCTGAAACAGATATATTTGGCATTTTTTACTAAAACAATTAATCAATAATCAATACTCAAAACCGCTGCAGATGAATTTTGATACTAATCAACTAATTATTTCAGCTCGAGATAGAAACCAATGATGTACACTATAGATAGATAGATATGTACTTTATTCATCCCCAGGGGGAAATTTGTACTTTACAACAGCAAGACACACCAAAAAGCAAAGTAACAGAGTAACCAAAATATTAAGTGTTAACAAATGCACAATATATACAATAGAATAACAGAGAATGACAAATTAAATATCAGAATATAGAATATATAAGATAAAACAAAAATGCACAGTATATACAATGCAATAGAGTAGTGTTAAATGATCTGCCGGTGAAAAACAGTGAAAAACAGTTGTACAACAATTTAAAATCAACCCCAGCAAACGCAACACTATGAAGTCACAAAAAGAGCTCACGTGCACACATGTGAGGAGCTGTAACAGCGAATGTTTTGGTTGTTCACCGGATAAATGAAAGGATGATTTAATTGATTGACCTTCTTGTTGGTGAATGTGTTTTTCATGATGTGCTTTCATGAGTGACAGGAAGAGATGAGGAAAGAGGACGGGAATCAGTGTTGTGTAACATCCTGACTGCTCTGTCAGCATGTGGACAACAGGCACAGGGTGTGTGTGTGTGCGTGTGTGTGTGTGTGTGTGTGTGTGTGTGTGTGTGTGTGCGTGTGTGTGTGTGTGTGGCCTGCTTAACTTACACTGAAACTAGGGCTGGGCGATATGGCCTAAAAAAAAAATCTCCGATTTTTTTACAAAAAATCCGATTCACGATTTAAATCGATTTTTTTCCCCCAAAATTTTTTGCAGATGACAGAAGCTGTTGAAAACAATTTTTTCTTTTATTTTGTGATGATTTTCCCAAGTAGGTTGATAAAAATAAAGTGCAAACAAAACCTGAACATTGTAGAAAGGTGCCTGTAGTATACAAAAAGTATTTGGTCACTCTTTTGTTTGCCTGAATCATTTAAATATAAAATTAAATTAAACATAACATTAAATGGCATTAAATAGTAGCCTTCCATTGTAAACAACTGTGCAAATGTAACTTTTTACAGTAAGCTTTTCTAACTGAATACACTGATACAAACACAGCATGAAATAAAATGTATATGACCCTTTAACATTCACATTTTCAAAAGTGCAACATCTGATCTAACATCAACATAACATATTTTGCACAGTAAATAAGTGCATGTAAACAAAATCAAGTGCATTCACAACATAACCAACAGTATTAAACAGTAGTGCATGTTTTTTCTAAATATTTTTTGCCAGGAAGACAAGCCTGTCTACTACCTCTGGCTTCAGGCATGCACGGTGGCATGTAACAATGCCCCCCCCCCACACACTGAAAAGCCTCTCAGAGGGGGCACTTGTAGCTGGCACAGAGAGGTATTTCTTTGCTAAAGTACTTAGCCTTGGAAAGTTAAGTTGGTGACGCTTCCACCAGTCAAGTGGATCGGTGTCTGGGTCAACCTGCTGGACCACAGGTCAGTTGTTGCGGAGTAGAATGACATCCCCTCCAGCTCCGCAGAGATCCTTTGGCGTGTACTATTGTACAGCCGAGGCAAGGCAACGTCAGAAAAATGTTTACGGCTTGGTAGCACGTACCTGGGGTCCAAAGCTTTGAGACGGTGAATAAACCCCGGCTTTTCCACGGTGTATATGGGCACCATATCTTTTGCGATATACATCGCGACTGCATCCGTGATGGCTTTCCACCGGGCACTCTTCTTCTCATGCGGAGTACAGTTGGTGAAGCAGTGAAGCTGCTGGCCGCCATTGTTTTAGTTTGTAAACAATGCGCGC
This sequence comes from Melanostigma gelatinosum, assembly GCF_949748355.1. Classification (NCBI taxonomy): domain Eukaryota; kingdom Metazoa; phylum Chordata; class Actinopteri; order Perciformes; family Zoarcidae; genus Melanostigma; species Melanostigma gelatinosum. Next base: position 3,179,115 of record NC_136644.1, read on the forward strand.
GCACTCTACTACGGGAAAAAGGGGTGGGGGCGATTTTCTCGATTTTCAATAAAACACATCGCCTTAAAGCACACATTCGAATTAATCGATTAAATCGATTTATCGCCCAGCCCTAACTGAAACTCAACTCAGTCATTGCTGCTGACCCGGCAGAGACAGAAGGACAGACGGACATATTCTCATCGCCTGGAGAGATGTGTAGTCCGTGACCTGGAAATGATCACAACTGTATCGAACACGAGTTTCCATTGTGATGAACGTGTGTGTGGGATAAGAAGGGGAAACTGAGACATGTTTCTTCCTCTTTGCAGCATTTATAATGAACGGGGTTGTAAGTCAATCTTTTCCTTGCATCAATAATGCACAAGTGTACTGGGGATCAATTGTAGAGCGTGTGCTCTTATTTTGGTAGAAGCTGACACGTATTCAGTACTTTATTATGAGAACATATGAAGACAAAGGAGGTCATTTTTTTCCACAGTTCGTATTTATTTGCTGAGAGAGTATTATGTTGCTGAATATTTAATCGGGGATCAATGCGAGTGCACACGATTTCTCTTATTTTAACATTTGATGTGACCTATTTGTGACATTTTGTCCGTCCTCGTCCCAAAGTGGTCCGTTTGTATTTAACTTGTTCTCTCGTTTTCTCTCTCAGGGACTTCTTGCCCAGAGGATCTGGCATCGTCACCCGTCGTCCTCTCATCCTCCAGCTGGTCAACAGTAAAGCAGGCAAGTTGTGTACGCGAGTCAAACGGTCGGGGAACGTGTTTGCGCTCATAAATCCGGGCTTTTCAACAGTTAAATCGAATTGAAAGGACGATTGTCGGCACAACCTGTAGACCATGTAGTCGTATGACCATCCAAATGTACGATACAATCCAGATTCTTAAGAGTTTACTACAACATGCTGAATGAAATGAATAGTTTAATTTCACTCCCTGGAAGTTGCTGCACTGCCCCTCTTTGTGCCATCGCTCTCTGTCCTCTATTTTAACGCATCTGTTTCTATATTCATCTCCCATCCATCACTCGCCCTCACTCCTGTCTTAATCTCTCACTTCCTCCATGTAGAGTATGCGGAGTTCCTGCACTGTAAGGGACGTAAGTTTGTGGACTTTGACGAGGTCCGTCTGGAGATTGAAGCAGAGACTGACCGGATCACGGGATCCAACAAGGGCATCTCGTCCGTCCCCATCAACCTCCGTGTCTACTCTCCCAATGGTAGCGCACACACACACACACACACACACACACACACACACACACACACACACACCCCGCCTTCTAGATGCAAGTTTTCAACCTCTAATGAATTCCTTTCCTGCCTACTACCCCATCACAACCTCTCAGTGCTGAACCTGACCCTGATCGACCTGCCGGGGATGACCAAAGTGGCCGTGGGAGACCAGCCTCAGGACATCGAGCACCAGATCAGGGACATGCTGATGCAGTTCATCACCAAGGAGAGCTGTCTGATCCTGGCCGTCACCCCGGCCAACACTGACCTGGCCAACTCCGACGCCCTCAAGATCTCCAAGGAGGTGGACCCTCAGGGTAAGGGGACCCTGTGAGACCTTCAGGCCTCAAGTCAATCTGTCTTCTGATACCTTTTCTCTGGATGTTTTTTTCTGTTTCTTTGGTTCTAATTTGGTACAAAGCTAATTACTTTTTTCTGTGTCTTGCAGCCATTATCACTCTTCTTTCTATTAATATTTGCCTCCGTGCAGGGGCCGACTCATCGGAATAATTAACAGTTCCATTATTAAAAGACTTCCTGGCAGCATAGATGTATTGAATAAGACTAATAGAGATATATTTAAATTTAATCACCTTCTAGTTTGGCTTTCTTTCATTCAATCCAGAAGATGTTATTAAAAGTACAGGAGTTTAACTGTAGAGTGGCTAATAACAGCTTCGCATTGTTCCCTTAACTTTCCACCTAAAGCCATCATCAGATAGAAAAAAAGAAATGTGTCTAATACTTTGGTTTATGATCAAATACCTGCATGTTCTCTACCAGTCTCTGTTTTACATTGTGTTTGATGCTAATGCAAAGCTAATGTTAGCATATTAAGCCGCTGCAATAAGGTGTTGAACAAACACGATGGTAAACGTCAACATGTTAGAGTTGTCATTGAAAGCATGTTAGCATGCTGATGTTAGCAGTTAGCTCTGCTGTGCACAGCCTCACGGAGCTGCATGGCCATATATGTAGGATCTTAAGCCTCTTTCCAACTGGGGAAAAACCCACCAACATGTGGCTTTTGTCTTCAGTTGGAAAGATTACAATCGGCATTCATTCCCTGGACAAATGTCTCTGCAGTAGTCGTGGGTATTTATCCTCTCCAGCTCCGATTAGTGAGCGGTGATAAACCATGACACCCGGTCTGACTTTACACCTTTTTCAGCCCGAGGCTTTGTGCAAGCATTGAAGTAATTATGTGTTACATGAAATCAAACAAGATTGAGACAATTATTCGAATTTATTAACGTAACAAACAAAATAATGAATATGCTCCCTCAAAGCCACCAGACTCCAGTCAGACAACAGTCATTTTACCGCGTAAAACACACTTCATCCAAACTCAAAATAAACCAAATCAAACTGACCCAAACTAGCCTTTCCACTGGTCCAACAATCACCAACTCTGTTTTCATCGTTCGCAAGAGAGACTGAATAATAAGTAGCAGATTTTAAAGTAACCACCGAAACTTTTTCAATGTTCACTAGTTTGTGTGGAAAAAGACTGCACGAACACAGTGTTGTACTGTGTGTTAGAATTGAACTACTTAAATATTATCAAGACATCAAATTATCCGTGTAAATCCTAAAATCCCTGTTTGACATTTGAATACAAGAACTTCAGTATTATCAATGATGTCTTCAGGTCTACGGACCATCGGTGTGATCACCAAGCTGGACCTGATGGATGAGGGGACGGACGCAAGAGACATCCTGGAAAACAAACTACTGCCGCTCCGCAGAGGTGAGACCACACACACACACACACACACACACACACACACTATGAGTTCTCAACAGTTCTCAACATGGCGACGGCTGAGTCGGCAGCTAGAAGCTAACGCTGCTAGCGGCGTTAACCGTGCAAACGGCTCTGACAGCGCTAACTGTTTTCCGTCTTAAGCCATAAAGAACGGGCCTTGTCTGTATTTGTCTTTAGGTTACATCGGGGTGGTGAACCGCAGTCAAAAGGACATTGATGGAAAGAAAGACATTCGCGCCGCACTGGCTGCTGAGAGGAAGTTCTTCCTGTCCCACCCTGGATACAGACACATTGCCGAACGCATGGGCACATCGCACCTGCAGAAGACCCTCAATCAGGTCAGCACACATGATAACAAAGAGAAACACGGATCTCCTCGGCATTAACATTTTTCCTGAAGTCATATTTAAAAATAGGCAGAGTGACTTATTGTATAACTTTGGGGAAAAATATATTATTTTTGTGTCTTTTCCAGCAACTTACCAACCACATTCGAGACACGTTGCCAGGTTTACGCAGTAAGCTGCAGAGCCAGGTGTTATCGCTGGAGAAAGAGGTGGAGGAGTACAAGAACTTCCGCCCTGACGACCCCACGCGCAAGACCAAGGCCTTGCTCCAGTCAGTGCACATGCACGTACCGACGCTCGCAGACGCACAAATGCATTGTTTCGAGAAGTTACGACATTTCTTGTCTGCTGCTTGCAATTCGCAGGATGGTGCAGCAGTTTGGCGTGGACTTTGAGAAGTGCATCGAGGGATCGGGGGATCAGGTGGACACCTCCAACTTGTCAGGCGGAGCAAAGATCAACCGCATCTTCCATGAGCGCTTTCCATTCGAGCTCGTGAAGGTGACCTTTTCCATGTCAAATGATCTTCTGTAGATTAGTCAGGTAGTGCTTTTCATTTGAGTGCATTAGTTATGAATTTGAGCAGGTTTTGACTTTAACTTAAGTTAGAAGTCTTTTCATTTGGCGAGGAATTGCTCTTTTATTTTGTTAACAAACCAACTGTGTCAAAGGATTGTTTGTTTCTTACAAGTGGCTCAATCAGTCATCGTTAAGTTAATAATGTGCTCCGACTGTTTTTTATTTACAGTACTTATGTGGCAATCTTTACAAATACTGGTTATACTGTAACTGTGTTGCCTAAGCTCTCATGAATCCAGCGCTAAGAAAGAGAACACAAAGCACACACTATCCCTTCTGTCTGGCCTCGTGTGTGTCGGTGTACGCTCGACAATAAGGCGACTTAATTTAGCATAGAACAAATAAAATCAAAGCTTTTTTTTGCCCCGTGCCTTAGATGGAGTTTGATGAGAAGGAGCTGAGGAGAGAGATCAGTTACGCCATCAAGAACATTCACGGAGTCAGGCAAGCCTGCAAACATCACGTTTTGCACACATTTGTCTTCGCTGTCTTTGTGTCTGTTCTCCTGCCTGCCAGACGTACGTCTTCTCTGTCTTCAGGTGTGAGTGTATGCTTTGTTGTTCATGTCCCCTCCTTTAAAGAGTGACTTTGATGTTGTTCAACCTGGATCCTAATTTCCCATGTTTTTGTGTTTAAGTGACTAATGGGGGTTCACGTTATTTAGAAATTGGTGCAGTATTGAGCGACAGCGCTGCAGATGCTAGACGGGCTGCAATGTAACCGCTCAGAGCAAGTGTTCACTTGTTATTTACAGTCGTTTAATTAATGCTCACAAAGACCCGCCCTATCCTGTATCAGGGTGGCAGCCTTTTTGTTTTTTCATGTTCCTTTTAAGTAGGGCTGGGCGATAAATCGATTTAATCGATTAATTCGAATGTGTGCTTTAAGGCGATGTGTTTTATTGAAAATCGAGAAAATCGCCCCCACCCCTCCCCCCCGTTGGGTTCCCGTAGTAGAGTGCGCGCGCATTGTTTACAAACGAAAACAATGGCGGCCAGCAGTGAAGCTCTCGTTCTTAAGAGAGGGAAGAATGTGTCTTCGGTGGTCTGGAAATGGTTCGGGTTCGTGTCATCTGACACAGAACAAACAGCACCACGATGTAAGGTCTGTCTAAAAGCTATTGCTACAAAATCAAGCAGCACAACTAATTTAATGCAGCACCTCAAACAGAGGCATGCTGCCGAGTGGGAGAAGCGTTGTTGCCCTGAGGAGGGAGCAGGACCGCGGGAGCACAAGCGACGCCGCCGCCACCGCCACCTCACAACAACAACCCAGCATTTTGGAGACATTCACCAACTGTACTCCGCATGAGAAGAAGAGTGCCCGGTGGAAAGCCATCACGGATGCAGTCGCGATGTATATCGCAAAAGATATGGTGCCCATATACACCGTGGAAAAGCCGGGGTTTATTCACCTTCTCAAAGCTTTGGACCCCAGATACGTGCTACCAAGCCGTAAACATTTTTCTGACGTTGCCTTGCCTCGGCTGTACAATAGTACACGCCAAAGGATCTCTGCGGAGCTGGAGGGGATGTCATTCTACTCCGCAACAACTGACCTGTGGTCCAGCAGGTTGACCCAGACACCGATCCACTTGACTGGTGGAAGCGTCACCAACTTAACTTTCCAAGGCTAAGTACTTTAGCAAAGAAATACCTCTCTGTGCCAGCTACAAGTGCCCCCTCTGAGAGGCTTTTCAGTGTGTGGGGGGGCATTGTTACATGCCACCGTGCATGCCTGAAGCCAGAGGTAGTAGACAGGCTTGTCTTCCTGGCAAAAAATATTTAGAAAAAACATGCACTACTGTTTAATACTGTTGGTTATGTTGTGAATGCACTTGATTTTGTTTACATGCACTTATTTACTATGCAAAATATGTTATGTTGATGTTAGATCAGATGTTGCACTTTTGAAAATGTGAATGTTAAAGGGTCACATACATTTTATTTCATGCTGTGTTTGTATCAGTGTATTCAGTTAGAAAAGCTTACTGTAAAAAAGTTACATTTGCACAGTTGTTTACAATGGAAGGCTACTATTTAATGCCATTTAATGTTATGTTTAATTTAATTTTATATTTAAATGATTCAGGGAAACAAAAGAGTGACGAAATACTTTTTGTATACTACAGGCACCTTCCTACAATGTTCAGGTTTTGTTTGCACTTTATTTTTATCAACCTACTTGGGAAAATCATCACAAAATAAAATAAAAAATTGTTTTCAACAGCTTCTGTCATCTGCAAAAAATTTTGGGGGAAAAAATCGATTTAAATCGTGAATCGGATTTTTTGTAAAAAAATCGGAGATTTTTTTTTTAGGCCATATCGCCCAGCCCTAGTTTTAAGGAATAAAATTACAGATCCGTTGGAGATTCCAATTCTGATGTGGTGTCATAATTAAACCTAGTTTTATCCTTAATGTTGCTATAGCCCACTGATTAACAAGAACATTGAAAACTAACACACCATATCAAAAGGTTTGCGAACCACTGATTTAGTCAGACACTTAGAGTAACAATCTGAGCCGTTCAGGGGCAAAAACAAGCGCTGTAAGTGGACGTACGATGAGAAACTGCCCCAGGTGATTGCATTGCAGCCCGTTTAGCGGCTCCCGTCTGCAGCGCTGTCGCTCAATACGGGACCAATTTCAAAACTTGTTTTCCCCATGAGTCATTTCAATCAGGAGACAAGTAAATGATTAGTACCGGTGGTTAACATTTATGATGACAGATGAAGCGTTCATGAGTTACACGGAATTAGTTTGCCGCTTTAACTCGACAAGGAGATTCGTGATCGCGTTGTGATTGCCCTGAGCGGCAACAATATATATATAAATCCCCCCCGAGGAGTCCAGACACTGGTGGTGGTGGCTGGAGGTTCTGCTGGAGTTGGCTGGAGCTGCTGATGGAGTACTGCATCTGTGAAGATGGATGGTGCTGGGGAGGAGGAGGGTCGCATGAAACAGCAGCAGGAAGCTGGAGGCGGGGATACGGCACATTTAAGAGGAGACAAGCTGATAGGCTGACGAAGAGGGCGTGACTCTGCGCTATTAGCCGGGAACGGCCAGCTGTTGGACAGCTGATGGAGTCTATGGCGCCTCTGACAGCGACGGCCGGAATACAGAATGTGCTGCTAGTTAGGCAGCGGGATGAGAGAAAAGCATACGAGCATGAGCGTGCAGGGATAGTGTTCCTGTCAGAACTTGAGCTCGAGCTTCATTTAGACACAAAAACATGGTCCAGGTTGAAAAACACCAAAGTTACCCTTAAAGTCTCTTCTGTCTGTCTTTGTTCTTTCGTCTGTTTCATTTTGTCTTTAGTCTCCCTGGCTGCTTGTTAGCCTTATAGCCTTAGTGGTCTTGCACTCTATTTGTTCTAGTTTTTCTTTCACTACTCCTCGTCGGTGTGTGTGTGTGTGTGTGCTCATGTCTTCCTCCATCTGTGAGTCTGTCTCTTTCTCTTCCTGCGTGTCTCTCTGCTCCCGTCTCCTGCTCCACGTCTCCATGTCTGTCTTGTCTATATGTCCTTCAGGACAGGCCTCTTCACCCCAGACTTGGCGTTTGAGGCCATAGTGAAAAAGCAGATCATTAAGCTGAAAGAGCCGTGTCTGAAATGCATCGACCTGGTCATCCAGGAGCTCATCAACACATTCAGACAGTGCACTAATAAGGTATCGCTGCATGGTCTCCTGCCTGGCTGCCACACCCGTACTACATGCACACCACAGAGACCAGCCAACGTTAGAGCTGCCAGAGGCCATTTTGGTGCCAAACTGTTGTATAAAAGCAGCCGTTTTTAGTTTTTCAGCGATGTGCTTTTGGACATCATTTCGGCATCTTGGAATAAAAAAAGGGGGATGAATTGAAAGATAAAGGTTGAGTTTTTTACAGTCCTGCTTTGAAGTTCACTTGCATGAACGTCAGTGGATGTGTTTGAATGTCCTGGCTGTGCTGCAGTGCACTGGAGTGGTGTCTCTGGGAGGCTGTGTGGTTGGAAACAGACGGGATGTGACATGTTCCTGTACAGGTTCATTAGAAAACAAGCTGCAGGCTTGGTTTTAGGCTACAGCTGAAACAAAGCACCGCTGTCATGCACAGTCGTGCTTTGAGCTACATGCTAAGATCAGCATCCTGACATGACGATGGTTAGCAGGTATAATGTTTACGATGTTTACCATCTTGTGTTGGCAAACTAACAATTTCCACTATCAAAGTAGAGTATTGGGTGGGTTAAAGTCTTACCAGATGGTGGTGCTGTACACAATGATTTGGCAATCCATCCAATAGTCGGTGAGGTATTTTATTCTGGACTAAAGTGGTCCCACAACTGGCATCGCCATCCATAGAATCATGATGCTAGCATGGCTTATAAGCTGTAGGCTGACTGATAAACACCTGCAGCTTGTTTCTGTTGTGTACATGAAGTAGAACTAACCAAATACCTCTTTGTTTTTTTTCCTCATGTTCCTCAACCTCCATCCTCATTCTTTTCCTTTTTTGAAACTCTTTTTTTCCCCAAACTATTGCATCCCACTTGGGCTTTCATTTCTTCTGCCACCGTTCCCTTTTCCCCTCATCATGGCCCGTGCTACACCTCCTCCTCCTCCTTCCCCCGACATAAAACCTCCAACTCCCACGACGCCTCACCACAGGACAGGCCTGTTCACCCCAGACCTGGCGTTTGAGGCCATAGTGAAAAAGCAGATCATTAAGCTGAAAGACCCCTGTCTGAAATGTGTCGACCTCGTCGTCGCCGAGCTTGTCACCCTGATCAGGAAGTGCACTGAAAAGGTAAACGGGAGCAGCGGAGCGACAGATGAAGAGAGAGAGAGAGAGAGAGAGAGAGAGAGAGTGAGAGTGAAGGGAAGAAAGAAATGTGAGTGATGGAGAGCAGTCAAAGAAAGGACTCACAAACATGTCATCAACTAACTTGTTGCTGTCTCTTATTGTTGATCGTTCCCCTTCACTGCTGCTTGAAGGCTTCACTCGGCACACGTCTCACTCCCCCCTTACCCTGTGGTTCCCTCTCTAATGACGAACTGATCCTGGATCCCTACCAGCCCGCTTACCCAATCAGCACTGCAACTGGTGATTTGCGTAACAACCCCTCACCCTGCCGCACTTGTCAAATCAGATCCCTGCTCTCACAGTAAGAAATTTGGCTGCTTGGAAATGGCACGACTGTGGCTGTTTCCCACCCTGTCCTGTGCAGGGAGATTTGAATGCATTGTCCTCCGATCCCCCCCCCCCCACTCCCCTCCCAACACCCGATTTCAAACCAAACCCTCATCTCTTCCTGGACTTTAACCTGATCTTTCTTCCCCTCTTCCTCCCTGATTTGTTGACTCACTCTCAGCTTGAGATGACGCTATGCTAATGCTCACTGTTTTCTTTCATTTTGATCCGCTTAATTGCGATCACAACATCTCTAGTTTGAATCTCAAGCTGATCTGGATCTCATCAGTGCATGCCTCCACAGTCTGTGTGTGTGTTTATACTGCGTCTTTGCCGTCGGTGGTTGGGTGCAGCTGCTTGTGAGGATACTTGGTGTTGCGTAAGTCTATACAGGTGTGTGTCCTGTAATCACGGTGCCTGCAGCTGTGTGTGTGTGTGTGTGTGTGTGTGTGTGTGTGTGTGTGTGTGTGTGTGTACAGCTGGGATCCTACCCTCGACTGAGAGAAGAGACGGAGCGGATCGTCACCACCTACGTCAGAGAGAGAGACAGCAAGACCAAAGACCAGGTGTGTGTGTGTGTGTGTGTGTGTGTGTGTGTGTTGGAGAGAGATGCAGCCCACATTTGTATAATTTCACCTTTTTGTGTACATAACATGTTTAATGATCCGTCCCTCAGGTGCTGCTGTTGATTGACATTGAGCTCTCCTACATCAACACTAATCATGAGGACTTCATTGGATTTGCCAAGTAAGATACGTACTCAAGATACTTATGAACTAGTTTCATTAGGATCAGAGATGGAGCGCTCTCTTCAAATTATCTAGAGCGGAAACAAGTAGGTGAGTAATTGGTGAGACAATAGACATAAAATGTATCTGCCAGTTTTGATTTTCTGTTCACTATTGTTTTTCATGCAAAGATTTGTTGGTTTCATCTCCTGCAATGTGAGATTTTGATGCTTTTCTTTGCCATATATGACACTCAATCTTTAAGTTTCTCCACTGTCTGCTGTATGAAACAAGCAGTTTCAACAATAGATCGAATATGAATATGATAATGGATACGTTTCACTGTTTTCAAATATTTTGTTGATCAAAAAAATTGATTCTGCAGATAATTGATGAATCAATCAATTACCAAAATCAACATTAGGTGCTGCCTTATTCTCCAACATCCAGCCCCTTAAAGCGTGGAGATTGATCAGTCAAATGTAAAGACCGTTGTGCTTTCCATCTGAAATTATTGAAATGTCTTAGTATTTATAGAAAGGCAAAATAAGTGAAATCATTACTACAGCCCAATCATTAGTAGACTTTTTGAGGCCAATGCTAACATTGATATTTTAGAGTTAAAAAAAGTATATAAAAAAATCTATTGAACAATATTCATCACCTCAAAATATTACCGAACCACCAATTGAATAAGGAAGTCTCTTTCTAAAGATATCCACGCATTACACTCTCAGTAATTACATTATTTCTTTGTAACTACTATTCTGCATCTGTGACTTTTGTACGTTTTCTTTCTTTACCAAATAAGGCGATGCATTATCTGGTAAAGTGCACTGTGCATTATTAAAGAAGTGTCTGTTTTGTTGAAAGCTGTGACGATGGCTCTTTCATTGTTTCGACGATGGACAGAAAATGATTCGTCTACCGTTATAAGAAATTGAACAGATTAATAATCGATGCAAACATCTTTCAAGTCCCCGTCTCATTTGAGAGGATTTGGTGCTTTCATTCGTCATATGTGACGATAAATAACATGTGCTTTTGTTCGGCTACCCCTCCGTCCTCGGCCGTTACACCAGAGTTCATGTTATTTAATCTTTCTCCTGCAGTGCTCAGCAAAGAACTACTGCTAACGCCACCAAGAAGAGAGTCATGCCCAATCAGGTAACTCTCCTGATTCAACAGAGGCACATATAAAGCCTCACACGGCAGCGTCACAGCAGCTGCTGCTCTTTTACTTCCTGTTCTCTCTGTCGATGTCTCAGCCTGTCTTTCCTGTCATCATTGCCCGTTTGTTGCTTCACATTTACACTCTCTTGTCTGTGCCCCTGTTGTCTTTTCTCTTTATTTCCCTTTCCTCTTTTCTCCTCCTCTGTTCCTGCTTTTTTTTTGTTGTTGGCCCAGGGAGAGATTCTTGTAAGTACCGTACCCCCTGCACCTCCACTTGACACTTCCTCTTTGGGTGGGTGGGGGATCAACGGTCATTCAGGCCATGTCGAGAAACAAGATGTGGGCTCCTCTATGAAGAAGGGGGAAGCGAAAGCGTTTCACTCAAGGATGTATCGTGACAACTGGATACCATGTACCAAGATGGCCGCCATTCCTTCCAGTTTTCAAAGTTTCTCTCCCAGCGAATAGGCCGAAAGATGTTTCTTCTCATCCTGCGTTGTTTTTATCATATTATGTAGAATATGGTGGAACATAAGTAGCCCGTCTTGTTATCCATGTCTCTGATTCTCACATAGTGGTGTGAACACATAACCTGCGTGGGTCACAAAGTAAGCCGGCAGTTTGAATTCATGAAACGACTTGACCGCTTCAGCCCTCATTGACTATTCCCAAAGAGTCCGCCTGCAGACTGTCAGCCTCTCAAAATCAGGTGTATATTAATGCGCGACCATTGAGTCTGAAATCAATTACAAAAAAACGTTATCTTTGGTGCCTGGCTCGTCAATGCCGAAACATTATTATAGTTCTATGCAGAATTAGGGGGGGGGGGGCAGTCTGTGCATCCAACTGATTGTCAATTATACGTATACAACTGCCTTCCATAGTGTAGCCTCACAATTAAAACCAGAGAAGTAAACCATAAACATTTAAAACGTGACATTTCCGGAGTGTCACCTCGCTGGACGTGGAGCAGACGCACCTGCAGCTTCTTCTCCGCTGCAGCCGATTTATCTACTTTCAGTTTGTCGGGACTCTTTCACGTGACTTGGAATGTAGCGAAGTACAACAGTTATGATGATAAATAATTTTTTAAGCAAAATGACCGAATTTTATATATACTCAAAAAGTAGACCGACAAGTACACAAAGAAAATGAAGTTACAGCAACAAAAGTAAATGTAATGTGCTACTTCCACCCCTGATTGTCCCCGTGTGTCTGTTCGCTTTGTCTTGTCCGTCAGTCTGACACAGAGAGGGATGCAGAGAAGGTGATTTTCATTGGAGCCTGTCATTTATTTCCAGTCTGAGTTTGTGGTGTGTTTACGGGTTGATCTGACTTTTCTTCGTGAAGAATACTGCTGCTCTTGCATGGCTGTTGTGACTATATTGTGTCTTTCATGCGTTTCTAGGATTCTGTTTGCTTGCTGTAGATATGTTTTGCCTGCTCCTCTTGTGGGGTGTGTAGTTTCTTCAACTGTTGGGCTCTCACACGCAGGTGATCCGCAGAGGCTGGCTCACTATCAACATCAGTATCATGAAGGGGGGATCCAAGGACTACTGGTTTGTCCTGACTGCTGAGTCTCTCTCCTGGTACAAAGACGAGGAGGTAAGGCTGCTTACGGGACAGCAGGAAAATGTTTTGTTTACTCTCCTTATTTCATGTGAACGAGAGGAAGGGGGGCTTGTTTTCAAAGATAAAAGTTCCAACAACTGGTAAAGAGTTATTACTCTTGCGCTACAGTAAATCTGTAGTCATCATGTGCCGCAGGATCGAAGTTGTCGAATTCGCTTGAAGTTGCTCCGGTGAGTTGATGGTTTGTTCGTTACAGCCTGCCTTCTGTTATGTTTGTCATTGCATCACTGTTTCATCAGGAGAAAGAGAAGAAGTACATGCTGCCTCTCGACAACCTGAAGCTGAGAGATGTGGAGAAGGGCTTCATGTCCAGCAAACATGTCTTTGCCATCTTCAACACCGAACAGAGGTGTGGATGCTTTGATCCTCAAACAATCACGTCTACGGCGTTTGTCTGTTCTGATATTTGGTTCATGTGTGTTTTACAGAAATGTGTATAAAGACCTGCGTCAGATTGAGCTGGCATGTGACACTCAGGAGGATGTTGACAGCTGGAAGGCTTCGTTCCTCAGAGCTGGTGTTTACCCAGAGAAAGACCAGGTACACAAGAGTGTATTCACAGTTTAAATACTGCATCTCTGCGTCTGCGTCCCTCACGACTCCTCCTCTCGTCTTGGTTCTCCTCCAGCCTGAGAGCGAAGACGCGATGAATCCGAGCGACACCGTGTCCATGGACCCGCAGCTGGAGCGGCAGGTGGAGACCATCCGCAACCTGGTGGACTCGTACATCGGCATCGTCAACAAGTCCATCAGAGACCTCATGCCCAAGACCATCATGCACCTCATGATCAACAGCGTACGTGTTCTGTCTCTTTTACCACCAATCACACTGTAGCCCTAGAGAGGAATGAGATGGAAGGTAATTCATCGATAACACGGGTCACTCTCTCTTGCCTTGCTGTCTAGCGGTATTAACTTCCTCTTGTTGTCCCCCATCTCCAGGCGAAGGACTTCATCCACTCTGAGCTGCTGGCCTACCTGTACTCGGCCGGGGACCAGGGCAGTTTGATGGAGGAGTCGCCAGAGCAGGCTCAGAGGAGAGATGAGATGCTGAGGATGTATCATGCTTTGAAAGAGGCGCTGGTCCTGATCGGAGACATCACCACCACCACTATTTCTACCCCAGTGCCTCCACCAGTAGACGACAAATGGATCCCCAAGGACCCAAGGTGACAAACGCGATTCAACAAATACATCGGCCGATAATGGCTTTCTGCAGATATATCGGTATCTGTGTAGTCGAGCCAAAGTATGTTTGAGGTATTGTAGAAACAGTCACCATTACATACTTTGGCCACAGGAGGCCACTGTTTTTCTACTGTACAATGTCCTGATTATGTATCCTTGTAAAACAAAAATCGAAGGAAGAAAGATTGCTGTCGGGTGTTTACGTAAACAAAATCACCATCGGCCTAAAAACATCGAGTCAGTCGAGCTGTAGTGGGGATGCACAACAACTGTGTCACAACCAGTAAACGGACTTCTATCGCTGAATCAACGTCGCGTCATTTCTCCGCATAAAATGTGACTCTTCACTCTAAAGCGCTCTGTCTCTCCGTGTCAGTCCTCCGCCGGCGTCCCGCCCCGCCTCAGCAACAGTGGCCCCTCCCAGCCGACCCCCAGGGGTGAAGGGGCCCACCCCGGGCCCCCCGCCCCCTCTCAACCCCTCACCGGCATTCGGAGCGCCACCCGTGCCGTCGCGACCGCCGGGCCAAGCGGCCTATGCAGGCGATCCTAACTCTGGCGTTGTGCCTCTCATCCCTTCCAGGCCGGCCCGCGTGCCTCCTGCGCTGCCGCCCGGGATTCCCAGGTACAATCGTAAACACACACAATGACTTTCGTGACTTTGGTGTTGATGGGAGTTGTTGGGACTGCTGCTGGTGAAGGGTTGTCCTGTATGCTCTGGCTTTTGGTGTTTTGGGAATCTTTGGTGCATGACTATCTGATGATGTTATTCCTTGCATGTTTCTTCTCCCCTCCCCCTCTCCTCCTCTCTCTTTCTGCAGCAGAAGACCTCCGGCTGCTCCCAACCGACCCACTGTCATACGTCCTTCAGAGCCCTCCCTGCTTGACTAGAACACACGCGTACAAAATAAACCCTTTTTTGTTTACACTTTTATATTTCTCCTGAGCAGAGATAGTCATCGTTTGTTCATGAATATTCCTATAACTACAAACGTTGTCCTACTGTAACTGGCAATCTGATGCTGTTTTAGTCTGTGCATTTCAGAAACATTCTATATTATGTACTTTTGACTTAATATGTAGGTAGCTTCTTTTTTTTTTTTAACAAGGAATATGATGAAATTTTCTGCGTTCAGTATCATGAAAAGGGATCCATTTGATGTTATTGACTTAAAGATTATGAACCAGCGACTCATCTTTTGCTGTTTCATTTGAAATGGAATGTGTCTTAAATCGATTCATAACTTTGATATAATGGTAAGGAAGCTATGTCAGAGGTAATGTTTTTGTGGGTTGTATACTTGCTAACGTTGTCAGTAATCTTACACACTAAGCACCTCATTAAGTAAGCGGCACTTTTCGATAGTCCTTTCTCTCTTCATTGTTTGATTTTCAAAGCTTTCAAATGAGCTCATTAAATTCGGACTGAGCGATGGAATTTGTATGCTTCAATATTTTTGGCGAATCACTTGATTAGATTTTTCAGTTATTGGTTTTGGTGTTTCTCTTGTGGACCAATTAAAATGAGAAAGAGGAGGAAGGAAGCAGATGTCTTCTAGTGTATTACTGATAATTATGCTCTAGTTCAGACGGTTGCCTCCAACCACTGCTCATTCTTATAGAAATATGTATCCAAGTGCCTCGAGCAAAACATATTTTGTAATTACTCGTCACCTTAAAAAAGGCAAAATGAAAACAAGGCTCTTGTTTGGAAAGGGGCCTTCAGAAGGTGCGTGACGTGACGGACTGACTAAAGGAATAGAAACGGAAGGTGTGCTGGCTGGTGCTTGTTCTCGCTGTTTAGACATTCTTTGCTTCAATTCTTGTCTCAGGTTCTCATGCACCACCAAGCTTTTCTTCGTCTTGTTTTGTTGTCGGATCTGTCGTTGTCCGTGCACATGACAGTAAACCTGTAGTACACGTACCTGCTGTCACTGTGACCGCCGGCGTACAGTTCAGTGAGTGTTACGCAACAGAGTCCAGGTCGAGACCTTTTGACTTGCATGAGAGCCAAACGGAGAGAAGCATGCAGAACAAGAACGTTTCACTTCTCCGTGCGCAGCCTGGCATGACCTCCCCTCCTCCCTTCCTCCCTCACTGTATGACGGCGCTGTGGGCTGCACACAGTAAAGACACTCACTCCTTTTGGGCTGTTCACAGAGCCGGGCAGCAATGACTGAAGGTATGCAGTCTTACTCCTGTTCTCTGCAGATCTTCTCCGTTGTGTCCGTCAGCTGCTACTGATCCACGTAAGAACAGAAACTGAGCGCAGAAATCTTTGCATGGTCTTCTCACACAGGCGACCTCCTCACGTCCCATCTCGTCCCAACCACTGGTGAAGGAAACTGATGTCGAGCACTCGCCGACTTGGACTCAAGTCATCAAGAGCTGGAAGAGTCTGGCTTCAGAAGTTCCGGTGTACCGAAGCGTTTATGTTGTGCAGAGCTGTTCCTGTATCCTCACTCTGAAACCGCTGATGCTTTGTTTTTTATTAGACATTGAAAGATGCAGGATTATGACGATGGATGTGGCTGGATCATCTTCTGTGTGTTAGGCTTGCCTTGTTCACAATGTAACCGATCACCGCTGTACATACAGGTGTGTTAAGCTTCCACTGCATTTCTAGTATTCAATGTATACTGTAGTTCAATAATGATGTTTTTCTCTTTTATTAGTACCAATGAAATACTTTGTCTCATAATTCCTCACTTGAAATGTCTGCCAAACCTGAGCGTGGATGAGTCGACGAGGAAACGGGAGAAAAGTGTCAAATTAAAACATCAAGAAACTATCATGAAATGTTCTCTTTATTCTTATTTCTTCCTACTAGACTAAAGAATAACTTAATTAACACTTTTGCAAATGTTTTCTTCTTATATCGCTATACTATGGACAATAAATTGAACTCCTAAGCTCCTCTCTCGCAGCCACATGCGTCACTTTACACTTCAATATAAAGCAGAAATGCCTCGATGTAACTTGGTAAATTTCATCAAAGCCAGTGTTTTTCAGACATTACTATTCACCAACAAGTGCAGTTAATTCATGCTAAGTATCTAATCAAATATACCTGATATTTACTCTATACCAACTTCAACTTAATGCCAACGTTGATTGTGACGGTGTTTTTATAGGTTAAGGTCAGACGTTAGGGGGCGCTACAGCAGCAGAAATAAAGTGTCTGTGCACGTTCTCAGACTCCTGATTGCTTCCTCCAGATGGCTCTGGGGAAAATACTGCATATTGACAAGCAGGGTTGTATGAAAACAAGCTTGTCTAAAAGATAAAGATACTAACTACATGTGGTTTAAGCCTCATATGCTGTCGTTAGATCATGAAACATGTCGGTGTTGACAGCACTCAGGTTTCTCATGATGCACAATATGCCGACCTGACAAAACACACTTCAAAAGATGAATCTGTGTCACCATGTTTTATTCATTGAAGACATCAAACCAAGTATTTCCTGTGTAAAAAAATGTATTTAATATCAATGACTCGTGTAAACCTGATTTTATTTTACTTCTACTGAATATGTAAGGAAAGCCCGTTCTTTTTTTTAAAAAAACACAGTGGCTGTCTGAGCAGAATCAAAATGTCACATTCTGTTGACACAAACAAACATCTGAGAAAAAAGAAAGTTTGTTCATCGAGAAGACAAGAACAGAAGCAAGGGACACAAGAACACACACCTAACGATCCGTACGTTCACACTGCATTATCCTGATACACATCTGAACTGACACACACATACTACACCATTGTCTGGAAGAGCACTGACATGTACATTATTGGCAATCACACTGCAAATCATCCCTCTTTGTGATTCTACACTCTTACAGGTCAACAGGTCGGCGTGGACCTGAGCCGATGCGTGAAAACAAATCAGTAACGTCTCGAAAGAGCTGACGGCCGGTCAGACGGACACCTCGCTAATATGATGGAGAGATCTTTAACTTTTAGGAAGAACAAATACGCCAACGACACCATTGCACATTGTTATCCCTTGTAAACCGACCTTTAAACTTTGACGAAATATTCCAAAAAGCTCTCACCAGTTTCACAAACATAGTTATGCGACAATATTTACTGCTCCGTCTATGCAGGCAGTGCCTTTTTAAAATGCATTTCCTCGTTTGTTTGTGGTGAGATTTGACATTAAAAGGCACTAAATGAAATCAAAATAACCTTCTTCCTCCTCTGGTTACCCTTCATCATCTCATAATATTTAATTATTGCTCACAAGCTGATCTAAAACAAGACTTTAGACGTAAAATCCGTTAAAACTGACGACGAATGCTGGTGTTCATGTCGACTCAATTTAAATAATAAGAGCAAAGTCTGAATGGGTAACCAGCTGAACATCTTGTCCTCGATTGTCTATTATGTGCAGACCCTCCGCTTATCGTCGAACAGTTTACGGACGGTGTAGACCTGGCGATGGGGAAATACACACAAAGATAGCATGATGTCGGTGTGCGACACACTCAAATTAGAAGTGCTGCGCGTGTTCTGCGTCGGGCGCTCCACTTACCTGGGTGAAGGCCACACACAGCATCACCAGCACACTGGCACAGGACCAGAAGGAAACCCTCCACAGGTTGTCCTCCTGAAGGTTTCGGTCCCGCGCCTCAAAAGCCCGCAACACCGTCTGCATCTGCCGGCTGCGCTCCAAGCGTTTGTGCAGAGAGTCCATGGACTCCTGAGGAAAATCAGAGGAAGATTTTAGGGACTCAAACAAAACAAAAACAACGGTGGCTGTAGTGAGAGAGAAGTGGAAGTGACTCAAAAGTACACCGAATATTAAATCACTCTCGACTCATCCTTTAGCAGCCATGTTTATTTTCTGAGCTGGTTTTGATTGTGTGTCATATTTTTGTCATTGTGTGTCAGCTGCATAGTGAACTAGAATTCCTTCATGAATTCATTTCTACACCCCAAACAACCATCTCACCCGGATGTCGTCCAGCTTGTACTCCAGAAGGCTTCCGTCAGGCTCCACTAATCCCGGCCACTCTTCATCTCCACCCACTTCTCCACCTTGACCCTCGATGATGATCTCAAAGAACACCATCTTCTCTGAGAAGCGACTGAAGCTGTTGTCGAAGCAGATTTCATAGTCTCCCGCCACCGTGGGCTCCACCCTGGAACAACAGGAGACGATGTCAAATAGGAAGCGACCGACTAGCTCAGTAATATGAAACGTGACCGAGGAGGTGTAGCACTCACACGTGGACTCCGTCAGAGCGTCGAGACTCTACGATGACGTGGACGCCTTCTGGAGAGATGATGGCGAAGTCTACGTCCATACCAGAGCCCGCTATCACCTGGATGCACACACACAAACACATACACTCTTTTTCCTTCTTGGAGAATATTTTTTGGTAGTTGGGACCGGGCACAGTGCAGTTATATGGTCCGTGTCCTCTTCACAACGGCCCCCCCCCCCCCCAAAGACAAACAAGTCAGATTACGAGTGCCATTGAAGAGAGGGTGTATTGGGACTCACCCGTTAAACAAACACACTGGTTAACAATAGCACTTTATATTACACGACGTGTTCCTGTGTTGCTACATGTTTTTTTTAAGCAATTTGTTTTGTTCTGAACAGAAGCAGAGCTGAAACAGTTGGTCGATCAATTAAAAAATGCCCGAAATTCACCTCTGACGTGAATATTTGCTTCGTGAATTTCCTTCGACCTCTGTGATAGTAAACTGATACTATTTGGGGTTTTTGGAATATGTTTTTGGACAAAACAAGCAATCCGAAGTCATTATGATGAACATTGTACATGATTAATGGAGATAACTGGATAACTGTTAGCTCAAACAGTAGACTGGAGGTCTCACTGAGGCAGCTGCTCAAAACCACTCAAAGTGTGAAATGAACTCTCACGAGAGGAACAACGTCCAAGTACGTGTGAACACTCTCAATGTACATGCACACAGAAATAGACATGCTAAAAGGTAAACATAGACACTTTACTAGATACTATGTACGGATATATATCGGGACCAGAACCAGGATCAGGACCTGGACCTCCTTTAAAAAACAACCTGCTGGATGACCAGAGGCTGATAGGGTCTGACACTTCCACTTGCCCATCATTCACATAGTGACTCATTCAAACTTACTATGAGCATTGTGTGTATTATGTCATTTCCTGCACAGTATTTTGTTATCACTGATCTTTCTTCGTGAAGCACGTGTGGACGTCTCTCTTTCAGGAAGTACATATTTTATTGCAATCTTGCTCAAAAGGCGCTATGAACGACGTTGTTTGTGAGAAAATGTGAGTCATGTTGTTATATTGTTCAATTCAACTCCCACAATATGAAGACAATGGAGACATAAGAGCTGCCATTAGCCCACAGCTCCACTTTGAAGCTGGCTCGTGAGAGTATGCAGACACACTTCCAGCACGTCAGCTAGCTAAAGGAGCATCATTACAGGTTAGTCACCGTTAGCCTTCCACGCCGTGTTCCTGTGTCGCTGTTGTGAGCCTTTAGCAGTTGGCACGTGACCGTGAACATGCTGAGTGATTATGTCTGCTGACCACACACACAGTTACCTGATATTCGACCTCCATCGTACCATTCCTTATTGCTGTTTGGAAGAAACACTCGGATCTTCCGGGTGGCAGCAGGAACGTGAACTCGCTGTCCAGGTTCTGTCCGAAACAGTTCGCGGCCCCTAAACACCAGCCGAACACGACCGCGAGGACCAGCAGTCGCGCTCCACATCCCTCGTTCCTCCGGAGAAGGTCCATGGTGAAGATGTTCCCAAACACGGGGCTATCTAAGTTCAGCCATCTCCTTCTCATCCCTCTTCCGCAGCAGGAACTTTGCGATGCTGTGATTGGATGGAGGACCCAGAACGAGGGTCGATCCTGCGGACCAATCAGAGGAGGAAGAGTAGCGATATTCCTCCAATCACTGCAGGGCAAGAGGTCGTCACTCAGAACCACCTCAAGATGAGACGCCACTGTGTGACCTGCGCGTGTCACATGTCTCTGAAGTGACAAAACACAGTGGCACCACGTTATAAAGGATGTATAACTTATAACGAATGGCTTTATTGAAAAGATCAATTCATATTTTTTAATATATGTTTTGGGTAAGTGTGACTTGTTAATACTAACCACTCTTTTGGTTTCCAGGTTGGGAAGAATCTCTGTTGCTGGCAGACATAGACTGGAGATTTCACTGTGCCATTAGATCTATTGTGGTTGCAGCTGTCCAAATACACTTTAATGACTATAATAACTCGAACATCTTATAATTGCCATTTGCTCTTTCCAAGGTAAAAATGAACTAACCCTGATAAGGACATCACGCTAATTTATCTTATTTCATTCAACTTTATTGGAAGACAAAAGGCCACGAGGGAGCTCCAGAACGGGTCAGCAGGGTCAGGCATATTGTTGTCTTTTGTAACTATTAGTATGAACATCATCTCTGTGCCATTACTGCCATGTTTCTAATATTATTTAGGTTTTTTTTGTGTGCATTGTGACAGATCCGAAGCCCCCAGAGCCTTATAGGGGTGAAGCTGGCCCATCGTGGGCTTGATCGCATCCTAAACCTCTCTCAGGCCATAAGCAAGGGGCCTGTTTATTAGGATTTCAGATAATGTTGAGATTGAAGGGAGGAACAAGGTGACTAGCCCTTCTTTTCCTTCCTCACTTGTACGCTGCAGCTATGAAAATGAGTAATGGCTTGGTTTGGTTTTAGGTGTGCTAATTATCAAGCATCGACAATATTTACGACTGTCAATTCTTGCCAGCTGACAAACCTATGGTTAAGTGTGTTACTTGCAACTGTGTCTGCCCTGCTGTGATATGTGAAAATGATCATAATGGATCTGTAATAAACGGAGTGTGTCTGACACAGGAAACAACAATTAGAAGTGTTACATGAACTCTTACAAGTGTTTGCATCCACCCATAGTGTGTGTGTAGGAAGTAAATCAAGAAGGAACTGTCAAGCTGTCAGAAAATGAATGTTTGTACAGTTTCTGAATAATGTTTCAGCACATCTTTACATCACAACTCTGGGGATATTTTGAATGATGTGATGATCAGTGACTTATGTGTATGTAATCAGTAGACTCATGCTGAAAGATGTGTTGAGCTACCGAACAAGACGATGCATTACCTCCATTTGTGACACAATGCAGCTACTGCTGTGGTCAGTTGGGTTAACCTACATCATCTGTGTAGTTCGTGCAAATAAGAAGTGAAAGAGACTCTTATTACTGGGGTTCCCTATGATTTTTTCCCCAGCTGAGTCCTAAATCTCTCCCTTGTTTGCGATAACCTTATTAAGAGACACTCACCAGGCCTTTTTCACAAAAGACAATCTGACTTCTCTTTGTAAGTAAGCCATGACAGTGAAGCAGCTAATTGGAATTCAGCCATAATAATTCATTTTATTTACCCCTATGAATTTACTGATGTGTAATTAATTATTAATAGTATGATTATGATTTTATTATGTGTCATCATTGGCCGGTCACACAGTCATTTTGTCATCTTTTGAATGCGACGCAAACACTTTCTGATTGATTGTTGGAATTGCTGAGGCCCCGATGAAACACTATCAGAGGGTGAGCGTAGTGCGCCAAGCAAATAGGGTGTTCACGCAGCAAATTGTAGAAATATACACCTAGACAATATGTGTGACATTAGTAAAAGCTTCATATCATTTCGGTGATCCAAAGCCAGAGCCCTGGTATTGTGCCTGCTGGCTCACTTTAAAGGTTTTCTGGGACCCTTAAATGTAATTAATCTATCATGAATGTTGTTAGTTCCACCTGTGCTGCTCCTGAGGTGCACGTCCTCCTCCCCATGGGGCTCAAGCAGCCCCATAGCTGCAGATTCAGACCAGGCAGAAGCAATGATGTATCGCCACAGAAAATAGCAGATTACTGAATGTGCAACAGAGAAAGAAATGTTCCAGGAAACGTTAGGCAGAAATAGGAAACAGATAATTATTCAACAAGTGCTAGAAAAGTGAGGAGATGAAAAAAATAAAAAGTAGCCTGACAGAAATTAGAAGAGTTGTTGTTTTTTTTAATTTTCCATAAATCTCCTCTTTATTTATTCGTGAATGTATCATTTTGTGATCAGTTCCTCAAAGTTACTTCTGGGGTTCAACACATGTCCAGGTCCATCGCTGTCTCTCAATAACTGCATTTAACAAGCAACAACCACAGGCGCCAACCACGTCTGTGGACTTCCGTCTGTCCTCCCAGAGTCTTTATCTCCACTGAACACAGTGTGTGTGTGTGTGTGTGTTCGTGTAGTGTGTGGGTAGAAAGTGAGTCAAAGAGATGTCGTGTCGTTTCAACATGTGGAGTCTGTCATGTCAAACTGCCCCCTCCTACAGCAAAAAAAAACAAACTGATTGAGTTTCTCATGCAGCAAAGCCTGAATCATCTCTTTTCATAAGTCATAAGACCTTATTGGCTCTTTGTTACACAGCGGAGAAATAGAAGAAAACATGTAGCATGCAGCACATATGAAAAAGATAAAGAGAGGGACATGAAAGTATTTATCACAATACTTGGTTCTGAGGTATGTGAATAATAAAGAATAAGAGGAAGAACAAAAGAGAAAGAAAGATATTCGATACACATTCCAGACATGTCTGCACTTCTGCTCAGCTGTCCACATATACCTGCAAACGGAGGAATTGCATTGGTGGGATGTCGCAAATGGACAAAGCAGGAGAAATCACGTTGTACCTCAAAACAGAAGCCAAGTATTGATAAATGATGACCCATGACAAAAAATACGAGGGGAAAAAGGAAGAGTAAAAAGTGAAGCAACTTTTGAACAATGCAGTGATCGTAATGGAAAAGAAAGTGTTGCATAATGAGATCTTGCACTTGGCCACAGTTTGCTTCACAGCCTCTAAACCTCTGCAACACATAAGTCATCTTCAATCAGTGCAGGTTGCTCAGCAGGAAGGCGAGAGAGCCACAACGTACCCCAAATATGAACACATGTTGCTCAAAGTCCTATGAATATGTGTGAGAAAGCCTGACAGTGTGGGAAGAGGCTTTGTCAAATTCTCTGCTGCAGTAAAGTGCTAATTAATAAGACTGCGTGGGCGACATAGTGCAAAGGCTGTGGTAGCAGCCGTGGGCAGCGGTCAAAAGTATACGGGTGAGAATTTAACAAGTTGACCCCACTCAACTCATCCTCCACATCCAGCTCTGCTGTTTCAAAGACATCACACAGCTGACAAACAGAAATTGGCGACAGACAAACGGAGACAAATGAACCAAAAGTGTTGAACAGAAAATGACACACAGCGAGCAAGAAACTGAAAAGTGAGAAAAGGAAGTGCCAGCTTAGGAACGATAACTACACTACGCACACTCACGCACACTACTCTCTCTCTCTCTCTCTCTCTCTCTCTCTCTCCGTCATCTTCATTTCCTCTTACATTAGCTTGCTTCAAAAGCATTAATAGTGATAGTTGACAGCAGGCGAGCAAACACAAGAGGTGAGGGAGATCAGTGCTGGCGAAGCAGACAGAGGATTTTCTTCTCCTCAGAAGGTGAGACATCTGGAGAAGTCATGATACACAGTGATATATAAGAGAATGTTTGTGATGTTATTTTAATTTTAACATGTATTTTTAGAACTTTTCTCGCATTTTATATCCCGAGGGAGTTTCAGAGGTGTGTGTGAAAACCGCCCTATTCTGCTGAATGGTTGACTGAGCTGTGTAGAAACATCAAGTGCACATTGAAATCCAAGGTAATATCTCACTGTAACAAAAACAAAGTACAGGAATAGGAAATGTCTTTTTGATTTATTGTAGGTGTTGTTAGGTGCTTCTTGTGTGCTTGCAGTAGTAAGGGTGTGAAGAAATCACCTTGTTTCCCAGAGGCTGGTTGCATCGCACTTGTTGCTTGAGGCCATGTCTTAATCATGTCTCCCTCCCGGTCTGTTTGTGTCTTTTGTATAGTTATCGTCCTCTCTGCCTCTTTGTTCCCAGTTTCTTTGCTTTACCTATAGCCCTGTCTTTTCCCCCTTTCACCTTCAGCCCCTAACATCCTAGTTGGAGTGTAATCTGGTGGGATGGCAGAGGACGGTGTGGGCACACGCCCCCAGGTGTTCGTGGTGGACAGACAAGCGAGCTACATCTCCCAGCCCAGCGGGAAGAGTTCGAGATGGGCGAGAGTGAGCCAAAAGTTCCTTCTGCTGCTGGTGGGACTCACGCTGTTGGGACTTGTTGTCGAGGGATGTTTCATCTACAGACTATACAAAAAAACGGAGGTGAGGCTGACGCCTGCATGTGATTGTGTATGTGTGTGTGTGTGTGTGAATGTGTGAGTGACAGGAGAAGCATCTGTGTCTGGGAAATTTCCCTATTTTCCCCTACGTCATAACCAGACACACACACACACACACACACACACACACACACACACACACACACACACACACAGCCGAGCGCTTTGTCGGTGGGTCATCATTTGCTCTTTTAGTTAAAGGTCTACAATGACAAACGTGTTAAATGGACTCTTTCTCTGGTTCTACTTCCCTTTCTTTTCTCTCTCAAGGGCAAACCCACAGTATAACTTCACTTTTCTACGACAGTTTCATTATGTTTCTTACGTGTTTCTATTATGTTGTAAACTATGCATGTTATTTAACACAAAAACCTGTGCAATGTCCAAAAATGACTCTCATCGCTTCACCAGCCATTGTATTTCTCAGTTGCTCATATTCGAGACATAACGTTGACACGTAACATTTTACATTATTTAGTTTATATCACATGAAGGCTGACGCATTCATATACCTTTATTACAGCATTACCGTCAATGACCAAATTAAATAACAACAAAAGTCAGTGGTCAAGTGAAACCACTCAATAACTCAGATTAAAAAACAAATTTAAAATGCATTTTCTGTTGTTTTTCTTAAAATAGGGGCCTCGATGTTTTTAGTGTCAAATGACGATATGCCATTCTTTTTGTGTACTTTTCTATTGGTTTCCCCGAGACAGGACACTTCCTGTTCTTACGTGTTGTTGAACTTTTGACATCTTGCTTTCAAACACGCACATATATTATTACTCACGTATTCATTCTGTAAGTCTCACGCTCTCTTTTAACTTCCTCTCCCTGGAGGAATTTTCCCTCTGTAAATACCATCCTCTCTGCCAGAACCTGTCCCATACCCAAACATCTGGCCAGCTATGAGTCAGGTGTTGCTCTGCCGAATAGATGTGTGCCGGCTTTTTTTCCGATTAAACACCTTTTTTTTTCCAGTTTCAGGGTGGCGCCATAATGAGACAAGTGGGACCTAAAGGTATTGAGTTACCGTCTGTTTTCATGGTTGATTATGATGAGCCAGAATGAATCAGTGAAAAGTCAATTTGTCACGTGAATTCATGTGAAGATTTTACATTGATTGATTGGTTGGTCTTACCCTGCTTTCTTGAACAGAGTCCAATGAGATTCCCACAGTGCCACCACATCTGGATCCGGTCCAACAGAGACCCTTTGCTCATCTCACAGGTTAGAGCCGTCTCGCCGCTCAAACCAGAATACTGAATACAACCCCAATGATTCACCCGAACCATTCCTCCTAATTCTCTTTGTTCACAACAACGCTTTTCTCTCATGTCATCTTAATCCCAGGCTCCAGCCATCTAATATCGGAGAACGAAGTGGTGCTGTGGGTACATGACGTCACCCACAACATGGTCTACGACGGCCATGGCCGGTTGTCGGTGGAGAAGGAGGGCTACTACTACCTCTACACCAAAGTGACATTAAATGCTGCAGAAGAGTGTTCGGCTATCCACCACAAAGTCATGAAAGCCACCGAACGCTACGACGATCCTATAGTGCTGATGAGGTCAAAAAGGTCAGTCAGTTTCACCACTCCTTTCTGCCTTCCTCTGTCGGAGTACATGTGCTTACTGCTTACTCGGGTGCAGCCATTATGCAACGTGGTCATCTGTGTCGTTAGCGGCAATCTGAAATCAATGCCGTCTTCATTATGTTGTGGTGACTTTGCATTCTGACGTCTCGGGCATTTCTTCTTCCAGTAACCGCTGCCAGACCACCCGTGCAAAGGCTTCAGGCGGGGAGGATATGTGGAACAGTTTTCTGGCTGGGATCTTCCACCTGCAGAGTGAAGATAAAATTTACGTCACATTGGACAATATTAGCAAGTTTCGCCCAGGACCTATTGACAATTTCATGGGGGCCTTTATGATATTTCCAGGCAATATTCTGCACGCCTCCCCTCCCACATTGTGATCAGATTCTATACCTCTCTGTGTGTTATGTAATTCAATATATATAATCTAAATTATACCGTACTCAGTGAATGGATTTGAATCAAAATGGTTGTGATGTCAAAAAAAAAGTATCTGACATTCAGATTATATAATCCTACAATGTTGCATATTTTGTGTGAATAAAATACGGTTTCTTATCAAACAAGTGTGAGGTGGCTTGGGTTCCTGATAAGGTCATAGCTTGAACAGGTATTAAGAGAAACATGTTTTCAACAAATATTCTGTTGCCGATACGGAACAGATTTCCTTGCTGCCCACGCAAAGAGTGCAAAACAAACAAAGGACTCTTTTTGAAGCAGTTTAGATAACTTCAGCACAATGAGACTAACCACATAACACGGTTGCATGACATACACCAACACCTCTCTCACTGTGTGTGTGTGTGTGTGTGTGTGTGTGTGCGTGTGTGTGTGCGTGTGTGCGTGTGTGCGTGTGTGCGTGTGTGTGAGAAGAGCAGGATGTGGTTGAGTAAGGATGCACTGAGGAGAGGATGGAGGGGAAGAGCTGCTGAGGTTGGTGTGGCTGACTCAGCTCTTCTCACACTGCAGCATGGTGTCAAATGTTTTTTTAAAAAAGGACATATGGAGGCACAGAGAAATTAAGTAGAGGAGAGTTTGGCAACCAACGAGGGAATTCTGTCAAGGAATTTGGGTGGAAAAGGAAAAACGCAGAAAGCAAAGCGCACCAAGCACATGAGAGTAGCGTGGAGACGCAGGAAACCATGTTCCGGTAGACAGGTAGACAGATAGGTAACCAAATGAATGTGAGTGGGGAGACTGACCTCAGAAGCTGCTGAGACATTTGGGTCATTTCCTGCCCTGAGACGAGGATACACATCTGTGTGAAACAAAAACACAACAAGATGATGCTCTTGCAGCCTGAGCATGAACGCTTTGCATACAGAAACACGCCGTCTTGTTGCTGGTTTTTCTTCGCAGCTTCGGAGGATTTCAAGGGAAATTGCTCAAGTGCTGTAATATTTTTTACAAGTTTCATGGACTTGGTTTCTTTTTGTCTTGTGCTACTTTACATCTCTACTCCACATTTCAGAGGCCAACATTGTACATTTGACTTTATTACATTCACTGTAGTTATTAGTTACTTTAAGAATGTGCATACGTCACATTTATTCAGCGTTTAAGATATGATACTAGATATGAATTACCAATGGTTTCACACTCCACTTGTCAATGCACCTTTTGTGGAGATTTCTTTTAAGCATACAAATATTAGGTTTTAATTCAGCATCACTCACCAAAACGCAGTGTGATGCTCTTGAGGTCAAACACATTTGAATGCATTCGCTTCCTCATAAAGCATTTGCAAAGTCGATTTTTTGGTATTTTCAATGGTACGTTGTTTGACGTCCATGTTTACTTGCTTGGCGTCTTCGGTGCGTTGCTGTGTTTCTTGGTGCATAACCACCACTTGTTGAGTTGAATAGTGGTCTCGTCACCTGTGTGCATGTTTGTGCACGATGCAAACACAACAGGGACCCACTTGTACATACATATACATGTACACATATATCTGTCTGTTTGCTGTTTCAGACGTTTTAAAAACCACTCTGTACACACACAGGCACGCTTTAGAAGTAATGATCTCATTAAACCAGCTAGAATTCTTCATATTGCATTCAGCATTTCTTCTTAGATATTTGAGCCATCTGCTTCATGCGTGCTCTGACAAAATGAAAGCCGAAGCTTGTGTCTCTTAAAGCAGGTACATGTGGTTTATGAGAGGTGTGGTCATGTTTGTTTGCTGGCCCACATATGAGTTTTTTTCCGAACCCACACTTTTGGTAAATAAACAGGAAGTGATGTCGATGCAGTTCCCGGTATGCGCTGCTTAACAGCAGGGAACTTTCCCTTACATGTACGCTTTTCAAATGTTCCACTTCAAACTTTTTCACAATCACTTTCACACTCGTCATTTTCTACTGTTCACACCAACACGGACTCAGCATTCACCATATTCATGTTTAATATGGGTTACGATGAAATACATTCAACAATGTGTAGTTTGTCCATAGGACTTACATATCTTTGGAAAACAAAACTTTTTTTTATCAATTGATGTGTCCACATATGACAGATACCTCAGTCACAATTACAGAAGGATCATTTTTACGGGACTTTGTTTCTGTAAATGTTTCCTAAGTGCAGAGCGTTACTGATTATTGATACTTTTGCCTGACTTTACCTTTACTACACAATATATCATTGAGACCCATTGAGACCCCTGAGGAGCAGAATCATAATCACACATTTTTGTAAGCCTCTACTTTATGCCCTAAGCCATTTATAAAATGAAAAAAGAGCGATAAATCTCACTCAAATTTCACTCAATGAAGGCTGATTAAACTTGCAGTGTATTGCACATCAACATTAATGTAGTGATATACATCAAAATAAATGTCCATAAATATATATAGGTACATCAATAGTTCCATATTATCAAATAAATATATCATATATAGAGCAACAGACAGTATGCACATTTGTACAGAATAAGGTGAGTGTCTAGTCTTTTCCACATGCTGTTTGCATTGTCATAAATGCAATTTCTCTTCAGATTCCACCTGAAAAAGTCCTGCCAAGCTTCATCGTCTCAGTCCGCAAGAAATGTGGTCATAGCTTAGAATAAGGCATCGGCGCCTGTCCTTTTTCCACCTACTTGGACTTTAAGGAAACACAAACTGGTGTCGTTCTTAACTCACGACCCCGAAGGTCAACGGGCACATCTGCATCTTCCTGACAGCTGCATTGCATGTGTGCACATTAGTCCACAAGGAACATCCCAAATCCTGATCCTCTCAGCTCCAGTTTCCAGTCCCCCAGTCCCTCCTTCGGTACAGTCATCTCAGCGACCAGTGTCTGCCCCTCCAGCTGGCTCACTGTCCAGCACTTTCTGCTCACAGGTGTTGAATCTGCCACTTTCGGAAGCAGCACCTCGCAGGTGAGCATATCGCCCACGTGCACGATGAGGAGGCCCTGATCACACATGTAGGTGCATGTGAGGTTCAGACTAACGTAAATGAAGTAGGTCCCCGCCCGTTCGGCCTTCAGCGAATGCTTCTCTGCGTTAAACACGAAGTTGCTTCCCACAGAACTCACATCAGCGAAGTTGACAGGAGCCCATTGCATGGTGGAGGACTTCAACTCACCTACAGGAGGAGACAAACACATCTCATTTAGATGATGTTTACAAAGTTCAACAACATGCTTGATAGTTGTGTTCCTTTCCAGTGTTGCCTTAAGTCTCAAATGATTTGGCACAGCTCAAAACCGTATGAAATCTCATTAATGGAACTGTAGTGATACAAATGGGTGATTTGTACATGTCACTCTGTCTATGGAGAGAGAAACTAATCTACATTATGGCCCTAAAGGGAGACATTATTATCATCTGCTTCCTCTATTTTTTTATTTTTCATAATTCTGAGAATCTGTCTCCTAACAATTACGTGACATGGCTGCTTTTAGTAAATAAAAGTAGACTTACTTGAGGTGGATTCCAGATAGACAACGTTCTGCATCTGTTGAAAAAAATAGAATATATGTGGATTAAAATGTGCCGAGGACAGACTTTATAAAGGAGGGAATAAACAGGTAATTGTTCAAAATGTGAATACTATGAGTCATTTCTTTACCTTGTTTGTGGGGTCAGTTGCGTCTGCTGACAGCTTTGACGTCTCCAACACGAAAGACGGACGCTGGGACTCCAGTTTGGACCGCAGCTCCATCACAACCATCACTCCTCCGGCGGCCCCGGCTGTCACCGCCACAAACAGAAAAATTATTGACACGACGAGAAAGACGTCCAGGCAGCATCCACGGCGGCCGCTCTTCTGGTGAGACTCTACGTCCATGTCTTGATCTTGGTGTCCCATCAATCGGCAGTACGATGCCTGAGCTTCAGGGAGACTGTCCAAGCCGTCCAGATGTTTCATACAGCGAATAAAAGGCTTCAGTTTGAAGTTGCGTAACTCCAGGTGATCGGCTGTTTACCTCTTGTTGTCACACAGCCCAGTCCGCGTCTAAATGTGAATGTCACGTCTGTGAGCACCATGGTGGCTTTTTATAGGCCACTGTACTTAGCACAGGGTTTCAGGCACGGAGGAAAAACACGGAAGTCATGGATTTCCCTCTCGAAAGTCTCACACACGCCCCCTCCTTCGCTTCACGTAAGGTGAGAAAACGAGCCGCGCAGACTTTCCACGGCGCTCCCTCAGATTGCGCAAGTGCGCCCCAAAGGAAGCGCGCGCGGTGGAAAACGAAAGGGAGAGAAAATGCGCATTCTCCAGTATCACCACATTCCGACACAGTTCTCACTCCACGATAAACCTCATACGGCTGGCAAACGTTGCACAACGGAGATAATTAAAACATGATTTGCATTTGGCTGCATTATTGAAAAAGCAGCCTCTGTTTTTGACAACTTAATGTAGAACAGAAACGGCTGTGTGCGCGTGCGTGTGTGAGACGTAATGGTGCAATTTGTCAAGAGATGTATTTCATCATCAGGCCAAAGAAAGCACACCAAGGTGTATATACCAGGTATTATTCAGGCACAATCACGTGCCAGCTGACAACACGTCAGATTGCGAATTATGCGGTTGAGCAAAAACATACGGGAATCCCCCACTGTATTAAGTGCGTGCGTGTGTGTAGGTGCGCGTGTGAGCAAGAGAAGGAGAGAAAGAGAGGGAGCGGCATCTATCCCAAAAAATAAAAAAGACAATCAGATAGCAATCTTAGAAAGTCTCGACGAGAATAGATGTGTGTGTGTGTGTGTGTGTAAGGAAATATTGGCAAATAATGATCAGTAAAAATTACAAAAGCCTTCCAACTGATAGATTAAAAGTAGCCCAAGATGTGTGTCTCCAGTTTAAATCAGAAATAGTTTATTGTTTTCTATGTTTCTGTCGATATGAAATTGTTCCCAGAAAAACAAACATCTCCTGAGGTAAAGGAGAGCGGGGTTGGTTGGGCCAGGAAACCGTCCCAACCGTCCCAGTGCCAACAAGCTTTGGTCTCCATGCTACCAACAAAAATCTAGCCAGCTAACACAAAGCTAGCATCAACCAGAAAATAAGCTTTCCAACAATATGGTTTTTGTATGTGCCATAACTAAAAACAGTGTGGTGGAAGAAAAGTGTTTATTTAGTATGCTTGTCATTGTGAGAATGTTGAGATGACATTAGCATTTAGCTCAAAGCACAAGTCACTAAGTCTTTGTCTTAGTTGTCAGCGTTTGCGTCAGTGCAGACGAGAGAGACGATTGATAAGATGTATTTATACGTCTGTACGTAATCTTCCAGGTGAGCAGAGCTAAAACACAAACAATACTTTGCTAGTTTCACTGTAAGATGCAGTTTGTCACTAACTGGTCACCAGTGTGTCTCAGTGCAACCAATGTATTTACTGGTGAGGGCTTCATGTCATCAGGCGCTGATCCATTCAGCCCCGACCGCCTACAGGAGAGTTTACGCTCCTGTGCGGTCGGGGCCTGCAGATCAAAACACAGATCAGCTGATCAGATCCGCACAGTTTGCAAAGAGAGAAATGTCAGGGGAATGTTTGTGGTCGTTGCGAAACAGCATAGTGCACGGTTCATTTAAGAGAGACATATATATGTAGAGATATATGTTTAGACTGTGAGTTGACTGTGCTGCTGGGAAAGATAAACATGGCAAAGCTGACACTAATCATCGGACTATATGCAAATAAATTATAAATGAAAAAAGTCGATTGGTTTTCTATCAAAATTCTAAATATCAACACTGTATCAAATGTCAAAATTAAAAAAAAACAGCACATGAATGCTATGTTGTACATTTGAGCTCAGTCTGTACATGAGGACTGAATTCAAATGTGAAGAGAAGTGCATTGTCACTTAAGGTTGAGAAAGAAACGGAGACGTCACAGTAATTCTATTTCTGTGTTGTAGTTTTCAGGAACCAGTGCTGCAACGCTGCTGTAAAGCGGGAAATCCTTAAGCAACGTGCTGAGATTGCATTATTCACATCTGTGGTTTGATCAAGGGCTCTTGAAGTTCCAAAAGTCACGGGCAAGTAAATAACATGTTATTGTCTGTTTTTAAAGGGGAACACCACCTGAAGAATTCCAATATGTTGTGTCCATGGCCTCGGAGAGTGAGCTCCTCTCTATCAAAGCCGGAAACCAGAGAAATCGTGCTGCAATCCATCGCAAGCCGGAAGTAAATACTTCCAAGTCGGTATTCCCGACTTCCAACCTAAATGCGTCCCTGTGCATCTGCTCTGGAAATAATGGACTCCTGCAGAACACTGATCTTTGTATGGCAAGTCTCTGAGCTTCACAAGCATCTACAGAGGACCCACATCATGAACCACAGCGCCATGAGCAAAGAGAGTAATGAATTTCAGCATACGTCTCAAACATGTGATGTTATATAAAGTGTGGAGCTGCTCCATATGATACAATGAATGGGAGACTGATTGTTTTGACCCACAGAATGGATGTTTTCTTTCTTTCTTTTATACAAAAATGATTTTTATTCTATTATAATGTTCTCAGTTGTGCAACAGAAAACGTATCCATACACTCAGAACACCCCCCTGGGTTCTCTGTGTCATCCAATACACCTGTCACTCTTCATTGTCAATGGAGCAGCAGACTTTAACCCTGATGACATCACACATTTGAATTTTAACACTCTGGTTTCTAGATTTGGGAGGGAGTCGTTCATGTGTCCTCATATTTTTGGACAATGGGATATAACATGTTTGAAATTTGAAAAAGTTCCACTTTAACATGGCCCTAAATCCCTCAATACCCCGAAATATTGTTTTTCTTAAACGGTCAATATGATATATTGTATAATTTTGTCTGTACATACATTTTTCATATTACTCCTAAAGTCTACGTCGTTGCGTTTTTTGTTCAATTCGTTTCAGATAATTACTGCAATGACTCACAGCCATCCATCCACACTGAATGTAAAGAAATCCCTGCTACAATAATGTGAAATAATAACGTGTCAGTGCTGTCAATTGCATTTATTTACATATATACAGTATTTGTTTCGTGTGTAATATATTTCCTGAATATGTTCTTTTTGTTCTTGCTATATTATAATATATCAGAATGTATATCGGAATCTGCTAAAAAGTTAGTTATTGTATTTCTTCTTTCAATCAATGGAAAGAGATGGAAAGTAGATTTACTCATGTACTGTGTAATCCAGTACTTGGAGGTACTGCAGCTGATATTGTATAGAATTAGAAGCCTGATCTAACTCTACCAGGCTCCCTGCCCTGACACTCTCCATCAAACTGAACGTCCTCCAAGCTGTTATACATTCCATGTTCATGCTCTGTTTGAACTGTCTGATCATGTTATCTAACTTTCCCACCTACAGTTGGGAAGGGGAGAATCGCTCTTTAGATTTCCTCTTCTGCGGAACGGTTCATGCTTTCTCCTCCCTTGCTGGTTTTGTATTTTGATGAGTTTTCTGTCATCATCATAGAGAGCTTGGATCGGGTCTGGAAGCGTTGATGTTGCAGGTCTGTAAAGACCACTGAGACATTGTGTCTTATACATTCATTTGACTTCCTCCACCACGCTTAGCTTCCCCATAAAATCGAAATAATAAATCTAAATCTATAACCTTATGATGTGCACATTGCATAAAAACTGCTTCAGTAATTACAACACCACGAGGAATGACAAGTGAGAAAAGACAGTGGGAAACATTTTAAGGGGTTTCTGTGGGGGAGTGACAGACGGATATGTGGAAGTCAGCCTGAAACAGGCAAAATGAGGAATGTAGCATTTAGCATTACAAGTATGACATAATGTGCGTAGAAGGTCAGATGCTCCAGCGGGGCAAAAACCCTCGTCTTCTGTTCCCTAATGAAACTAACCACACGTGGTTAGAACTTAAGCACACCACCAGGCACAACCACACAGATAAAGTCCTCAAATGTTTCCAGATCAATTGTGGACGAAACCAGCAGCTTAATTGTTTGTCATGACAACATTTCATGTTATGTTGCTAAATATAGTGCTGGGGTGATCCGTGTGTTTGCGGGCGTGTTTTTACGCGTCTGGTGGGGCCATAAATCTGCTGATGCAATCATCAACCTGTTGGTAAAGGAAACCCAGAGTAGTGGAAGGACTCTCCGCTTTTCCACCTGTCATAAGAGGAAGTGAGCCAATCCGCTCCGTAACAAGCTTGGTCAGAGCTCCTCCATGTCTGACAACAACACACATGTAATGTGTGCATGCAGCGCAACCACCCACGGCATTAAGGGCAGAGTAACTGACGTAGTTTGAAGAGCAAGATAATCACACAGGTCGGGCAGCAGAGGAGGTATCTGGGTCAAATAAAGCCGGACTTTTGGTCAGGAGGCCGATGTTTTGCCTGGAGTTCAGCATTTGGGTCGTCGCCATCTTGGTTTTTTGCAACCAGTGAAGGATCATATTAAGAGTGCGGCAGAGCGGCGTTGACCCGGCATATACATGGCATATACATGGCTCTATCGTGATAGCAACCTGTCAATCACAAGGTAGCCCCGCCCTATAGCATACCCTGCTTTATCGTCTATTTGGGACCATCATTATGCTGTATTGAAGAAGACTTGAAACTAGGCCATAAACTCATAAAGGAAAACCAATTGCTATAATTATAAATCAATAAACACACACACGCATGAACACACAGTGTTCATATCCATAGCTGGATATTCTGAGGTCATGATTACGTATGGGCCTTTTAGACAAAGATAAAAACCACCATCGTGATTTGCTGGACTTTTTCCACAGGGAAGTCACTGTCACTGTTTTCACTTCACGATTAGAAAAGTACAAGTACTCTCTCATACTCCCACTCTCTCTCGCTCTCTCGCTCTCTCCCTCTCTCTCACGCTCTCTCCCTCTCTCTCACGCTCTCTGTGTCTATCTGTCGCTCTCTGTCTCTCTGTCTCTCTGTCTCTGTTTATGTTTCTCTCTCTCTCTCTCTCTCTCTCTCTCTCTCTCTCTCTCTCTCTCTCTCTCTCTCTATTTCTCTCTTTCAAATCAAACCTCCCCTGGCATGGCTTTTGCTGCCCCCTACAGCAGAGAGTAAAATTATAAAACATTCAGGGTTTTTTTCCCCAACACTGCTCAGGTAAATATAGGAACTTGCAGTTATGTGATGACATTTTCGTTTTTACTGTGAGAATACTATTATGTCTCATTTCTCACGTGGTTAATGGAAACCTGTAGGCCTAAAAAAACTCAAAATTATTTTGATCTCCAATCAATCACTGCCCTCCCAAAGAAAGAAATATGGGACAGGGTCGTAAGTGAGTTTGGGTATATTGATTCTTAATTATCTTCCTCCCATAGCACATTATCCATTGTTGACAACATGTTGACCCTCACCCAAAGTTCATTTTAGCAATACTTCAGTCAGTAGATGGCAACACCATACACACACATTAAAACAGAACAGCACTGCGACAATACATTGTTGGATATGTGCCATGACGCTTATTTAAAGATATCAAGGAAGGAAATGAAAATGGTCCCTAAGATTTACCGACATGAGGAAATATAAACAGGATTACCAGGCTGCTGCCTAATCCTTGAGTGACGATTAAATAGTTTAGTTTTACTTTCGTTGTTGCGCAAGGTCGACTCGGGATTTTGTGAATAACCAATACAATGAAGGTGAAAGGTGAATGATGGAGAAATATCTTCCAGGTTGTTGGTCAACTATCGTCACTGCGACTGATGCGTTTGATTCTCTTCCTCTCATTTTAATTAGTGGAAATGATTGTGACACCCTTAATTACCTAATGGGCACAAAGAGAGAGGAAGAGAGAGAGAGAGAGAGAGAGAGAGAGAGAGAGAGAGACGGAGAGAGTGAGTCTGCCCGTTGCACAACCAGCCTGGGGTTTTCCGCTGTGGTGCATATCTTCAAGGTGACGGGTGCCCTGCAACGAGTCAGGGCGAGCCCTGCAGACTCTGTGATGTAATTTAAAATGCGTATAAAATACACTTTATTTTGACATCCACGCAGCACGTGGCGTGGGGAGCACCATACTGTGCCAACCTGTGGACCCACTTACTTCCAGTCTCTCCGCAGCTCTGCACATGAGCAGTTCTGATGCCGTCTGATGCAGTTCTGATGCCAACAAGTTCTTTACTCCGAGCTTCTACCCGCAGCCAATCGTCATGTTGGATACATTTGGGGTGCAGCGCGCAGGTGTGGTCGTCTCCAGCGCGGACCTCCAGCTCAAACTGACGGACAACAAGGGCAGCCTGGCCGCAGCAGGGATGGGGATGGAGAACGGCACAGGGAATAAACTCATAGACATAACTGGTCCGGCTTTATCCAAAAGAAAACTTCTGGTCGGCTTAGACCTCCTCTGCCTCTGCCTGGGTAAATATCATGATTTCACTTGTAACCTACTTTGTTGAAGTGGACCAGAAGTGAAGTCAATATCACCGAATCACCAATACAATTCATCCCAACTAAACAATGTAACAAAAGTTAATAATCGTCTGGTGTGAGGTGCTGATACAACTCTGTGGTCATTAATGCGGTGTGGTGTGGAGGTTGTTGTTTGCATTGGATTGCAGCGAGGTGTTTCTGTTATTTTGTCCACTCATATATAAACTGATTATAGCAGGTCAACAGCACTGATTTAAAGTATTTGTACCCATTTAACACTTTTTTAAACTGAAACAAATAGCTGAATACTTTTATGTTAATTTATTTTAAGCAAAACTGCATTCTGTATTCTCCGGCTCCATCTTCTCAATTGCGAGGATTTGCTTCTCTATTGTGTCATGATACTAAATGTGAAAGTCTTATCTGCTCTGATCATCAAGGGCGTTTTCCACCATTTGCTTATATTTTCATCAACCAACAATTAAAGTAATCATTGGCTGCATATTTGTTCATATACAGTATAATTTTTAACTTTGAAACTACAGTTGAACTCCTTTAAAAATGGCATTCATTCCCAGAGTATCTCCGGTGAAGGTGAACCTCCACGCTGACTTCTGTTCCGCTTGGTGTCCGTCGTTCAGGCATGACGATCAGGCATGTGGGCCTTCACAGTATGAGCAGCAAATGAACACCAAGTTTATACGAGAGAACGAAGGCAAAGAAAGTTTTTCAAGTTCTGTCTCCATCTATCTCGACGTGGCTCTCTTTTTTTCCGCTCGTGCGCGCTCTCGAGCGCTCCGTGCCAGCTGCTTTGTGCATTGCCCAGGGAATTCTACAGTTTCCATGACAACCTCCAGTTCTCAGGGTAGAGCCGGACCAGGGGGAATTGTATTTGGTATAAATAAATACATGCACGATCCACTGTGTGTGTGTGTGTGTGTGTGTAATTGTTGCTCCCTCTCATAGCCCTTATGACGAGGAGGTTATATAATGTTGGCTAATTGGAAAAAGCTGGACGGAGAGGTGGATCAACAACATATTTGACAAGTTAAGTTAAGACTCTCTTTCTCTGTCCGTCTCTCTCTTTATACTGTATGTGTGCAGGCATGCAAGACAGAGACAGAGAAAGAGAGGGGGAGGGGGAGGGGGGGGACACTCAAGAGACAAACGGAGACAGTGTGAGGCTGGTTCTGGCTCTGATCTGCTGCAGCATTTGCTCTTTGTTTTGTAGAGAAGAGAACTGTCACAAACAACCCCCCTTTCTCTTCTCATCAACAGAAATGCACACACACACACACACACACACACACACACACACACACACACACACACAATTCAAAGCATTGTTTTCAGAAAAAAACGAGTCATGGTTCCCACCCTTATTTTCCTGTAAAACTATTCCTCTTTGGATCTCTCCCCAGTCTCCTCATCTCATATTCCCAGTTTTATTATGAGTTTCTGTTTCCTCCTTCTTAGAGCGTCATATGAACCGGTGCTCGGTATACATCAATGCTTTTGGCGTGCTGATACAAAAAGTATAAAAAAAAACTGTCATACAAAAAAAGTTGGCATACAAAAATGCATGTTTTTTGCTTTTGTTGGTTTTAGGCTGTATTTTATTTCTGCAAAGTCCTTTAATTGTTGCTTGTGTTGGAGTCAACACTGGGATTTTAAGGAGTTGTTATCAGCTATGTGGAGCTGTACTTTGTAGCACTGCTTTGAGCTAAAAGCTAACATTGCTGATAATGACAGTGTTAACGTGCTAATGTTAGCAGGTAATTATTATCTGTTGTCACATCTCAGTTTAGCGTGTTTGCATGTTAACATTTCCGAGTTCGCTTTCGATACAAAGTAAAGCTGAGGTTGAGGGGCTTGGCATAGTTTTAAAGTCAATTCAGTTTACTTATTGTTAAGAATTGAAAAGATTATCGTTTTGGTTTTGGTGTACAGAACCACAAACCTCAAGAATCAATTTCAAATGACACCCAGCTCGATAAGACAGGATTCCACATGACTAAGAGCTGGAAAGACATGCATGTTTAAGTTCTGTTTAACTTGCATTTCTTTTCCATAGTTTTGCTCCTCTTTTGCTCCTCCCATGCATCATCTGCACTTTCCCATCACAAAGAGGAATGTCTATACTCCCACTGGGGATCGTTGGGCTATCAAATAATCCCTCTCCTCCTCCTCCTCCTCCTCCTCCTCCTCCTGTGCAGCTTCCATCCCTTTCTTTGCATGTGAGCTGAAGGCAATGAGTCCATACAGGAGGGGCTTCATGTGCGGGGACCCCAGCATCACCTATCCCTATCGGCATCGAGAGGCCATACCGGATGAATTACTCATCACGGGGGGCATCATCACCGCCGGCCTCACTGTGAGTACTCATCACAATGATCACCCCTGTTGTGCCAGTCCGTCCGTTACTCATTTTACATGATGTGTGGATGAGGATGAGAACGTAACATGACAGTTCTGACTACGTGTCCACCTCCAGATCGCCCTCGGGGAGTGTTACCGAGTTCGTTTCAGAGGCGTCAGCTCCAAGGCCTTTGTGAGGAACCTGTATGTGTCCTGTCTGTACAAGGAGCTGGGCTGCTTCCTGTTTGGCTGCTGTGTCGGCCAATCGCTGACCAACATGGCCAAGCTGAGTGTCGGGCGGCTGCGACCGCACTTCCTGTCTGTGTGCGACGTCACCTATGCATCGCTGAACTGCACACCTGGAACATACGTCGCAACAGTGACCTGCCGCCAGCCCGACCACCGGTTGGAGGAGGAGGCCAGGTGTGTGTGTGTGTGTGTGTGTGTGTTAATGTACAAAGTTTTTTGTATTATGCTTCTGGTCTGTGTTCTTCTAAATCCTTCTCCATATTTGTAGGAAGTCCTTCTTCTCTGGTCACGCTTCCTTTGCGATGTACACAATGCTCTATTTAGCAGTGAGTATTATCTATCATCTATCACACACTTTCTCCCACACACACACACACACACACACACACACACACACACTGGCAAACAAAATTTACTGTCTCTCCAATTTCCAATTACCATCTCTCCATAAACTGCAGAGAGAATGAATGAAACAGGGAGCCGTCATCCGTCCAGTTAGCAGCAGAAAGTGAGGGAATGAAAGAGGAGAGGGAGAAAGAGAGGGAGTAAAAGGAGAAATGGGAAAAACAGAGACAGCTTTGTTCTGCTGTGGGAGGAGTGTGACCTCGCCTCACTGCCTCACTGCTCTCCTCTATTGTGTGTGTGTGTGTGTGTGTGTGTGTGTGTGTGCAGGCTCCTTCATTTATATGTGTTTATGGCAGCGTCCCTGAGCAAGTGCCTGATGTACATGTGCGCATACAGAATATGAATGTGTGTGCCATCTCGGGTGTGTGTGTGTGTGTGTGGGCAGTCTTGGCTTGCTTGTTAAAATGGTACAAAGGGAAGATGAAAAACAAGTCATATCCAATGCACCAACAAGACCGTGATCACCATAACTTTAGATCTTGGAAGCTCCATCAAATGCACTGAATTCGGTTCAGTATTCAGACCATCTGCAATAAATTTGACAGTATTTATCTCATAAAGAGAGAATTAATGCCAGATCACCAACTTAGACCCTCAGGGGTTGACTGTGTGTTTGTGACAGTTTAAATAAGTGCACATTTGTTTGGTAATGTTATATGCTCTCCTACAAACCTACTAAACCCAAATCACCAGGGCTTTAAAGTCTTGTCAGACAGTGTTTTTTGTGCAGTTGCTCCATTTAAAAAATTGTTGCTTGGCAACCACCGAATGAGCGGTATCATTTTCTTAACTCAGACCA
This sequence comes from Melanostigma gelatinosum, assembly GCF_949748355.1. Classification (NCBI taxonomy): domain Eukaryota; kingdom Metazoa; phylum Chordata; class Actinopteri; order Perciformes; family Zoarcidae; genus Melanostigma; species Melanostigma gelatinosum. The sequence continues at coordinate 3,220,512 of NC_136644.1, forward strand.
TGAACTGCACGCTGCCTGGTAATTAATATTCCAGTTTAAATTAATAAAGACAATTTACCGGTATCGCACTAATTTGCCTCCAGGCCTCCACAGCTCCGGGTATCCAGCAAAAGTCATTACAATGTAAAAAAAACTGCTTCAACTCGAGGCGAGGCGTTGAGGGCGCTCCTGCTAAATTGTGAGACGCTCAGCAATGCAAAAGCAGTGCACAAAACACTCTCGTTACCAACATTACTACCGTACTCTGACTTTCTTGGAGACGGGCCTTAACCTAAAATCAAGTTATTGGTCCTTATTTACAAACACATTCCACAGAGTGGTGAGCATGGCATAAGTCTGAAATGATAAATATAATCCTAACACGGGAATAAACATGTTGAGTTAACATTGGCACAAAACGCGTCGACTGACACATTTGAAGCAGGCAGGTGGACCCAAGTGCAGGACACACAAACTAAACAATAAACTACGTATTTTCCAACAAGGTAAACACAAAAGTAGAAACACTTTGAAACAAAGACAGGCAGAACACGAGGAGCACCAATACGGCTGCAACGCTGGAAGTGGCGTCAAACTAACTGTCAAAGAACTCAAAGAGCAGACAGATATGAATACAGAAGGAGATTATCACAAGACAAGGCACCGCTGGCGTGGGCAGGGAACAGCAATAAGGATCGGAAACACTGGTGACAAGACAGCGAGGACTGGCATCACAAAGTTGTCGAGGCTAGAAACTAAACAGGTGTGCGAGGGAAGACATGCTGGGCGGCGCTAGGAACACATATAACACAGAGCAAGCACAGGAAACTCAAAATATGATTAAAACAAACAAAAGCCGACCAGAACCCGACATAAGTCTCAGAATACAAACAGACATAATGTAAGAAGCCAAAACAACTGCAAACCCCAAAGAGTACACAGAACCATGATGTCAACAGCAATTTAAAATGGGAGTTGACAGTAGAAAACAGGTATAAAACAGGTTAATTGTGCTAAAATATGTACGTATGTACTTACAATGGGGATAATTAGGAACACTGTAAAGGCCAATCTCTAATATGAGTGTTTCAAATACATACCTCTTTAGTACCGGTAATATAGTATGAGACATTCAGATACTCTTCTAATTTAGGATTTCTGTTCTTTGTGATCTGTATTAAATTGTACTTAGGACAGAGTTTCCATAAATGCTAATGGCTCGCGTTAACTGCAGAATCTTGGTCATTATTTACAATGACAGATGTCACCCTTATTGTTCTGTGCACTGAATAACATCGTGTTCATTTCGGCCGCGTAGTTCTACCTTCAGGCGCGGTTGACCTGGCGTGGGGCTCGGCTGCTGAGGCCGGCTCTGCAGTTTTTCTTGGTTCTGCTGGCGGTCTACACGGGTCTGACCCGCATCTCCGACTACAGGCACCACCCGTCCGACGTGCTCACAGGCTACATACAGGGAGCCCTCACTGCTTACTGGGTGGTCAGTATAACCTCGCCTGCTTGAGTTTGTGCACGTCCACATGTCAACGTCTGTTGAAAGCTTAATGTTTGTCGCTGTGCGTTTGTGTGTTTCCCAGGCCTTCCACATCTCGTCCATGTTTAAAAGCTCGAGTTCAGATCTGTCTCCGACTGAGACCCTGGACAGCCCCTTGTCGCCGCACCACACTGTCTGCTAAACCTCACCTCCACCAACCCCTCCGTGTTCCAACATCCACCTGCTGCCCGTAGTTCACCTTGGACAGACGAGGAATTTGAAGAATGTCAGACCTTTCCTGTGAAGTGAAACCACATACCTCATATGGACAGAGTGTGAGAGAGAGAGAGAGAGGGAGAGAGAGAGAGAGAGAGAGAGAGAGAGAGAGAGAGAGGAGAGAGAGAGGGAGAGTTGAGCTATGTGGCTCCAAAAGACAAACCGTGTCAACTGGGAGAAAGGCCGAGGGAGGGTGCTGACAACAATGCTTGACTGTAGCTTCACATGTGATACTCGGGCGACCTGTGAGATGAGACAACAGCAACCACTGCCGCTCTATACGTTCCCTGTAAATATATATATATATATATATATACAGATTTTGTAATGATACTGTAAAAGCACTTTTTGATTTCCTTAGTACTTAGTATTACTTAGTAATACTAAGTATTATCAATTAACACTTTGTAATAATTTGCTCCGTAGGATGTAAAATATTTTATACAAACATGTGATATAAGTTGTACTGTAGCTGTTTATTTTTTATTTTTTTTACATAAACCCAGTGAATGTAATGGAGAAGAAAAGCACAAATAGCGGGAAAGCAACTCATTTTGCTAATGTGTTGCATCATTTAGATGTGGGAGGATGTGCGTGTCCCTCTGTTTGCATTCAGTGTGTTGTGTAGTTCAATAATGAGAGAATGACTCGGAGGATGTCTACACAATAGATGTAATCATGTTTGAAACAGTGCGGACGCTTTAACTCTCAGACAGGATGACGCCAGACTACTTACCACTCCAAGAGCACACAGATAATTCAATAAAAATGTGATTTTTTTAAATAATCATTGTCTCTTTAAAGCTACTAACAGGAACTTGTATTTTGTGGTGATAGTGGCGGTCCCTGTGGACAACGGTGGGAGTGTTTCCGAGCATCCGTTTAGAACATTTGACTGCAGCGGGGTCTGACAGTCTTCTCTGCTCAGTCCTGGCTCTGGTTCTCCCGTGCATCCCTTCCCTGCAGGGGGCCCAGCTGTACGGCCTGGGTCTCCAGATATACGGTGTCGGTGTCGGCTCTGTTGCTAGGCGCTTAGCTGGAGCTTCGGCTTGGCTTAGTCTGACACCCGGATGTAGACTGTGGGTATAAGACTGCTAATGATTTCATCTCCTCCCCTTCTATTATCGCTATCATGCGATGTCTATTTTGCTGTGGTACCGTCGCTGCATCCTGGGCTTAGCACCATCCGAGACAAGGGTGACGACGGTGAACGGTTTAAAGAAATACAGCATCATACTGGTGTAGAAGTACAGTCTCCACCATCCACCTGAGGAAAGTATGTATCTCTCTAGCTGCAAGATGCTCCACTATGTTGACAAGCTAGATGAATTTAGATTTTTGTTTGTGGGCTGTAAAGCCAAAACATTTGCCTTAAAGATGCTGAAGGGGACCACTGAGTTGGGTGATAATCAACTTTGGGTTCACACATATAGTTTTATAGCATTGGTGGAAGAAGTACTCAGATCAAGCAACACCAGCATTTAAAGATATTGTCCTGCATTCACAATTGTGCTTAAATAACAGTATTGTTTATCAAATTTATTTATTGAGGATCAAAAGTAAAAGCAGCCCAATGGCCCATGTCAGAGTCCCATTAATATCGACAATATTATTGGATTATTAGTACTGATGCATTACAAACATTTCAATTGTAGCCGGATGAGTCGGTGCCAAACTTTATTTACTGATGGGTTGTTTTAACAATGCTTCATATTAAAGTCGTCATATGTTTCGTATATCTTTATCTACATAGTAACTAGTAACTGTCGCTGTGAGATAGTGTTGAGTAGAAGTACTCAAGTAACATCCATTGATTATTTGAGTGAATGTACATTAAACCACAGCTTTAAAAAAAAAATCTGTTCTCTTATATCCATCCCCCCCCCCCCCCCGCTCTCTCTCTGTACATCCACACAAAGAGAAAGACGGTATCGTTTATTTCACATGTTTACTTGAACTTCAATAGCAATACAAGACAATCAGAACACTTGAGGTCGATTATTTACAAGGATCTCAGGGGGTCGCAGAAAAGTTCTGAGGTTTCGTATGATCTCTGGCTCCGGAGTCAATAGTTCTGTTGCTATGACAGGCTCCATGGCAAGGAGTTCCATCACCAACCGTTTGTGGCAGGTGGAGGGAGGGGTGGTTGGGGGAAGGGGCGGGGTCGTCTTGATGTGAAATGGGATTGGTCAAGAGTTCAAAACCAGTAGGAGGGGATGTGTGTAAGAGGCCCCCCTGTTGATATTGATCAAATGCTTCACTGTGATACATTAATTATACAAGAATGATGTATATACACGCACTCACACTCACACATCCTTACACACACGCATGCTCATCAAGCTATTCTCACACACACACACACACACGCACGCACACACACTTCAGTACTTTCCTCCTACGGTATGCAGCCTGGTAAAGCCACTATAAAGTCATGCACATGTTCTTTGAAAGGATTTTTTGGCAACACACAAGTGCTTCTTTGACACACTGTTTGCTTGCTACAGGGAAGGGCAACACCCAGCCGACAAACCAATAGAAACTTAAGACGATGGGCCAATAAGGATAAGCACCAATGAGACGGGAAGACACAGAAGGGTTTCAGGAAAGAGGAGGTAAAGAGAGGAAGTGGAGGAGGAAGAGTTATCAATGGATCACAGTCATAGAAAAGTAACAAAACATGAAAAGGGGGAAGTCTCGTGGTGATCGGGAGATAGAAGCAGGGAGGAGCCATCACTGTCATCATCATTGCCTTCATCATCGTTATCCTCTTTGTCATCATAATAATCATCCATCAGCTTGATCTTCGCTATTTGTGCCACCGTCTTCCTCCTCATCCCTGGTTTCTATGCCCCGATCACCACCGCCCTAGTCACAGGCTCGTCACCCGCTGCATCTGTCCGTCGTCTCCCTCCGAGGTGGGCTCTGGCGTGTACACTGCGTCCCCGTTGGACGCCAGCGGCGGCGGCTGGTAGAAGGTCTGCAGGTGACTGGGCCGCGGGCCGAGCGGGGGTCGCCCCAGGCTGTAGGGCAGCTCCAGGGCGGGCCGCTGGGGCTGGCCAATGGGGCTGCTGATGTCTTCTGGACCTTCGGGGCTGCTGTCCGGGTACGAGAGGGTCGGAGGGGAGGTGCGGGTGTAGAAGCGAGGAGGGGAGCTGCTCCGGCTGTACACCTGGGGGGAGTGGCGCGAGTAGAGATTGCTCGGAGGCGAGTTCGTTTCTCGAGGAGCGAAGATGTTCGTCGGGGGAGAGCTCCGGGGGAAGATGCTGAGCGGAGGCGAGCGTCGGTCTCCGGGGTAGAGCGGGGAGGGGTTCGAATCCCGGGCGTAGATAGGTGAGGAGTCAGGGTCAAGGTCCAGGTCAGGGGTCAAAGGCAGAGCAAAGCTGTCGGACTCCTCTCGTTCGCCGTGATAACGAAGAGACCCTCTGTCTTGCCCTCTTTTCCTCCCGTCGAGACCGCCGTCTTTGCTCTCGAACAGGTAAGATTCGTCCCTGTCTATATCCATCCCTCCTCTCCACACGTCCAGCGCTCTGTCCTTCTGCTTCTCATTCTCTCGCTCGATCCCTGCTCTCCATCCATCTCTGTCCTTTAAAAACAAGGACTCGTCTTTCTCTCTGTCCATCCCACCTCTCCATCCGTCAACCGCAAAATCTTTCTTCTGTGTTATAAAAGTCTCTTCCTGGTCTGTCTCCCCCCGCCACACCTCCATCCTTCCACTTCTCTTCTCCAGCAGATGAGATTCCTCCCTCCCTCTCTCCATTCCAGCTCTCCATTCGTCCATTTCTTCATCTCTTGTCTGAGAGGTAAAGGACTCGTCCCTCCCTCTGTCGTTTGCTCCCCTCCATTCGTCCATCATTTCGTCTCTTTTCAAGAGAAATGTCTCGTCCTTCTCTCTGTCTTGGCCGCTTCTCCATGCCTCTACACCTGCCTCCCTCTGTTTCATCAGCAGGGGCTCCTCCAGAGCCTTGTACAGGGACTCAGACTCCTGTGGGGGAGGGGGAGGCGGAGGCGGGAGGGGCCTGTCCCGGTAACGCTCCCTGTCCCTCTCTCGGTCTCTGTCGGTCCCTGCGCTCGGCTCGACTGTGCCGCGGTGACGTGACAGGGTGCCCGGTGTGCGGCTGAGGGTGGAGTAGGGCCGTGCCTGGACATCAGGGGGGCGCGCCTGCTGCCTGTCCTGGAGCCCGCGGCGACTCAGAGTGCCTTGCAACGACCTGTCCCCGTCTTTAAGCAGCTCACGGGACTCAGAGTCTCCAGAAACCCGCGAGTGTGACCAGCCGTCTTGTAAGCGTGGCGCCGTGGCGAGATCTTGTCCACGTGCTGTGGAATGTGTCTCAGCGTCTTGTGTGTGGTGCCGCGTGTGCGCCCAGGCCTCTTGTGCATTGTGGCGTGCGTTTGGCTGCATGGTGGCAGCCCACCCCTCTTGGGGCGGCTGCGCGTGTCGAGTCAAAGTGGCAGTGTGTGGGAGGGCTGCCCTGTCGAGGTGCTGAGGCCGCGCCAGGCTTCCGTAGCGCTCGGGAGGAACGGGCATGGCGGCCGAGGGCCTCAGGTTGCTCTGCACCAGCTCCGAGATGATCATCTTTTCCAGCGCCGCTGCATCAGACAGGTTACGACGCATTCCAGCACCGCCGCCCAGATCTGTGGCCCCGTGGGGGGTGAGGAGGGCTGGGGAGATGTCATCACCTCCGATACCAACTCCTCCCTCCCGCAGAAGGTCAGTGCTGCCCACCACTCCAGCTCGGGACCCGGGTGTGGTTCCCAGACCGTGCAGGGTGAAGGTGTTGGGGGTGTAGCCTCCATTGAGACACACACTGTCCAACCCACAGGACTCCTGGCTCTGGGACACTACGCCTTCTGTTGGAAGACACAGGAAGATGACAATGAGCAAACAGGGAAACCATAAAAGATTCACATGAAGAGATTTAAGTGACTGGATGTATGAATGGATGAGTGAGTTTAGGGTTCATGTGCCGACTGACGGTGTGGCTTTCCCACAAATATTTTGATGTTGAAAATATTCTTTGATGAAATGTTCAGTAATGCACCACATGAGAGATGTATGTGATGTCCTTATGGTCACTAATTACTGCGTGCAAATGTTGCACAGGTAGTCTATGAATTGAACAAGGAAGTGGCGCTCAATGATTGGAGTGAGCACAATAAAGGAGAGCTCATACTCTGCTTGTTTCTGAAGGTTCCTACTGGTCCACGACAAGACAGAGAGACAGAGAGGGAAAGTGTCAAAAAACAAGACAAACATTTCACGGTAAAAAGAAACTGGAAACAGAACAACACGCTGGTATGAACCAAAACATTGTCAGCTTTTAATTCCAAACGTTCAAAATGTACAGAAACAGAAAAACGATAAAGGGCAGAAGTCTGAGGCCACTTAGGGAAATTCAGGAAGTCGAGCACAAGCGATGAATCGCTCGCCTGATATTTTTGGTCAATGATATCTTATCACAGAAAGGTATCGGCATATATGTAATGTATGCGAACAAAAACGTCTGGGTCAGAAATGCAATAATGTTATAACGCTAACTTAGAAACAGCGTCATCATCACTGTTTGTTTCACAACTGCAAGTTATATATATATATATATGTATGTTACGTGCACACAAAACACGAGAAAGAATTGAAACACATGAAACTTTAATTAAGAAACGCGAGGGAGTGGCCTTACATTGGCAATTATCAATGTGGCATAAGAGTTTTGCAAGGTAGTGGGAGTACACATAAGTAAAAGGACAGTAAAATATACCGACATAAAGAGGGAGAGTAAGTCATCAGCAGAAAACAGACTCAAAATGAGGAAGAATCCCAGAACGTTGTGGTGAAATGTACCTGTGGAGGTGAAGGGTTGGCTGTACCCCTGCGTCAGCATCGTGTCATAAGGAGAGGCTCCGGCATGAGTCTGCAGCACTGGATTAGTCAGGAAGTGATTCCCTAAAGCAGCTGAGGAGAGAGAGGGGAGGGAAATAAATAAATACAGCTGAACAACAGAGGAGGCAACGCTCACATTTAATAGAGGTTGAATCGTGACCTCGGTTAAGAGTAGGTGTGTTGTTAACGTCTGCGGCGATGAAAGACGATTCAGTCTGTCTGCGAACGGTGTCGTTCCACATCCTCCTGATACGACTCTGGAATAGAAAACATTTCACACGAGGTGAAACTGACTCGGACGCAGTGAGAGAGACAAAGAGCTCCGGGGGACTTGGAGGTGCAGTGCGTTGTAACGTACCTGTCTGTTCGCAGTCGCTCTCCGACTCTGGCTGCTGGTGTAGCGGCTGTTGGACCGCAGGGCAGCGCCCTTCACCGAGTCCGGAGAGCTGGAGGAGGAAGTTGCGCAGCACTGCGAGAGGCGCAGGCATCGGCCGTAGTCCTTCTGACCCTGCATGCAACATTCAAACATGTCACACATCTCTTTGGGCACAAAATGACGAGGTTGCGCATTAGGGTCTTACTGTTACGTAAAGACGCAGGCACACAGAGACAGACCTTCCTGGCGAGGGTGCAGTGTAGTATGGTGATGAGGAGGCCCTGGGCGGTGTTGAGGGAGGAGAAGAGGTAAGCCAGGAGGAGAGACGGAGCACACAGGAACATCAGGCCTGAGGACCAGGTGACGCTCTGCAGGAAGAGCAGCGTCAGGGAGCCCACCGCCCACGCCCTGCGGATCACATTTTATTTTCATTTTGACCAGAACAAGAGCTCACTCACCTAGATCTGGTAGTCATTCGATTTTTCCGGGCCCCGAGTTTTAAAGCTACAGTTGGACATGACAGAAATGACTTTCTGTCATATTTACTCAAACTGTCACTTTATCCTGGCAGTAGTACATGACACAGATAGTCTGGTTCCTCCTCTTAGTACTCCTAATGCCATTCCACAATCAATCAGAGCCGCGGCGTCTCCAACGCAGCAGTCAATCACTGCTCGTCAACTCCGCTCAAACTGTCACACTTGTGCTGATCAAACATGAATCAAGATGATGTTCCTGCATTGCCTATTCCCCGCCTCATATGTTTTCAGAAATAATACAGAGTAGCGCAGGCTACTCGGGGTGCCTTCACAGCTTCCATTTTAAAATCCAATACTTTTCCAGACTCAAATGTTCAAACTTCTCGGTAGATTTACCAGACACAATGACTCTGTTACTCTGCGTGCAGAGGATGCTGTGACAGGGTTACGGTGGTTTTGCCCTTGCGTAATAAGGCTTACGCCAGCCGCCACATCCCCATATTGTAAATGATTTCACACAAAGATTGCATCGAGCTTTCTTTTCCCATTTGGAATCCTCAGTCAACCAGAGTTTATAGTGTCGTCAAGTCGGCTCTCGGAAAAACTTGCATTTACCCATTAAGGCCGTTCAGTCCACACTCCTGTGTAATCTGTTCTATCAATTTATGAGGGCATTCATCAGGGTCAATAGTCTGGAAGTGGAGCCAGAGTGACTGAAACACAGCGATACGCTGCACACGATGCCGCGCAACAATGACGCGGTACTCACCTCAGGTTGTCATGGCGGCTGGAGTCCGGCTTCAAAGCAGCGGTGCTGTGCATCTTGTGTAAGGTCATCACCAGGACAACCAGGTTCAACTGAGGCCCGAAAAAAGAACAAAAACATGTTCAACATGTATTCGTTAAGAATGACTCGACAGGATGTTATTACACGCTGATGATTGAAAATATATATAAAGTGTTTGCGTCTGTATTCTCCGTACTCACCGTAATGACGACACCAACCGGTCCGAGGAAGCTCCAGATGAAGTAATTGTCTGTTCGCAGCCAACATCTACACACACACACACACACACACACACACACACACACACACACATCACAGTAAATAACAATCTCCTGAAGAGCAAAGGCAGTCTGGTACAAGACAAATACAGATGTAGGAAAGTAACTGTCTTCCTCCAAAAACACACACGCAGACACACGTTCGTCAACCTACGCAGTTTTTGAGCTGTAGCCTCTGAAGTCTATGGCTGCAGAAACAGCCACCACCAGCCCAGGAATAGAGTAGCCACACAGGTAGAAATACTTCCTCCTGGAGTTACGTCCCTCGAACACCTCCCGCTGCAGCAAGTACAGTTCCACCCCCTCCAGACACAACCAGCAAAACACCGAGAGCAGCGAGAAGTGCAGCAGGCCGGCAATGATGGAGCACACGACCTGCAGATTTAGATAGAGGAAGAAGGAATATTTCACAAAATGGTGCCCGAAACAACACGCTTTAGAAACAGTGATGAATGAGCACTCACTGTATATTGCGTCTTGTTGGCACCAACAAGGAAGAGCAGTTCAGTGATGAGCAGGTTGGCCCACAGGTTGCAGTGGATGGTGCTGTGGTCCGTGTGCCAGGGCGCCCCCTGGCAGCACAGGGTGGTAAGGCAGGTGGCCAAACACACCAGCGCGACAGAGATGCCGACCCAGGAAACCACATAGACGAGAAGCTCTTCTACACCGACCCCAAACTGATGAAGAGGAGCAGACGGGAAAGAAAGTGCAGAGGGATTGAAGATCATTTGTTGTCTGATCGTGTATGAGTGCAGGACCAGGTGCAGATGCAGGATTGTGACCGAATATGGATGTATTTTGTGGTGTTGACTCCTCGTGTGCCTCTGGTTGTGAGTCCATGTGTGTTACATAACATTCAAATGAATAAAATCACACCCAACAAAGAGGACATCTTGCAGAGAAACACTGAATTCAATTTCATAGCAGGACAAAATAGCCTGCAGCATTTATCACTCTCTCTCTCTTACAGCTACAACCCACAATTACCCCCCCCCCCCCCCCCCCCCTCTGCGCTTGACTTTTAAATAACATTTTGGGCAGCAGGGTGGGGGTATAGTCCAGCTGTGCTTCAGCAAATGGGTGCATAAAGGTGGAGTCGGGAAGCTTTTGTTGGTCGAGCATGGAGCTGGATTCATGAAGTTACGGTTTGGCACCTGGTCATCTAATGTGAAGCAGTATTGGCAGTAACGTTGTGTAACACGGTCCTTTCATACATCTGCACAGATGCTAAATGCGACATTTTGCACCACTGTCACTGTGCCTCTGTGTGAGAGAAGGTTGATGCAAATCCAGAAAAAACAACCACACGTAAACACTGTCGCGTGTTTGTGGCGCGTGCTACTTACAGCAGGTTGCTGATATGTCATGAGGACGGCATAGCTGGACAGGTGGTTGCAGGCGCAGGTAGTGTGCGTGTTGTTAGTGTGTAACAGACGGCAGCCCTGCGTAGACCACCGGCCACTCCCAGAAACCCCTGTTCCGTTCCAGAAAGAGCAGTTGGGGCCAAAGTGGTTTTCCAGCTGTGGAGTCAAACGCACACCAAAACATGTTGAAGTGGATACAGTATAAAGGACACTTAGTGACCAGAGGGAGTTTGCTCATTCTAAACCTTAGAGGTGAACCGGCTTCAAAACAGACCTGCAGGTGCCTGAGAGTGAAGATCACCGGCTCGGAGAGATACACTCTGTTGGACCCTCTGTGCACAGAGGCGGAGATGACATGGGAGTTGACCACCAGGCTCCTACGCCTGGCCTCCGATCCCTGGCCCAGACCCAATCCGAGCCGCAGAGTTGAGTTCTGGGTAGTCAGGAAGGAGCCCAGGTTCTTATAGAGAGAGAGGACCAGCTTCACCTGGCCTGCAGAGGAAAAGGGGACAAAGTGAAGAGACAATTCGAGACTTCCAGCTTACATTTTATAATGTTTGGATTTTGATATGTGGACAAAAGAACTAGTATTACTTCCACAGCCCGATACTTGTCCCACCTGTGGTTTACCAACCCAGGCAACATACTTTACAATACCCAGATATATAAGATGTTTATTAGTTTTGGTGTGTGTCACAGACCATTGTTGCTGTACTGTTGCAGAGCCAGTGCTGATATCTGCAAGATGCTGTCGCTGTCGTAAGAGTGAGGGAAGGTCAGATCCTGTATGTCTGCCTCTGTATTTAGTACATACACCTCCAGATCTGTGCACACAGGAACAGACACACGAAAGCTCAGACGAACTGGTGATTTCCACAACGTGTCGAGCAAAAGAAAGAAAAGAGATGCACCACGTACCAACATTCGGTGCCCTGTCACTGAAGCGGCCTTCGTAAAGATTGTTTGCCAACAGAAATGCTCCTTTCTCCACCGCGTCTAACAGCAGCGATGCTGAGCGGGACTGGTCAACACTGCTCATATCCGCCCAGGACACCAGAGCCTCAGCGCTCAACAGGTTATCGACGATCTTAACGACCGCCTGACAGAGAGAAAGACAGCGTTTCATTCTTACTCTTGATGATCTGTCTGTCTGTCTGTCTGTCTGTTTGAGTGTCTGTCTGTCTGTCTGTCTGTCTGTCTGTCTGTCTGAGTGTCTGTCTGTCTGTCTGTCTGTGTGTCTGTCTGTCTGTCTGAGTGTCTGTCTGTCTGTCTGAGTGTCTGTCTGTCTGTCTGTCTGAGTGTCTGTCTGAGTGTCTGTCTGTCTGTCTGTCTATGTGTCTGTCTGTCTGTCTGTCTGTCTGTCTGAGTGTCTGTCTGTCTGTCTGTCTGTCTGTCTGTCTGTCTGTCTGTCTGTCTGAGTGTCTGTCTGTCTGTCTGAGTGTCTGTCTGTCTGTCTGAGTGTCTGTCTGTCTGAGTGTCTGAGTGTCTGTCTGTCTGTCTGTCTGTCTGTCTGTCTGTTTGTCTGTCGGTCTGAGTGTCTGTCTGTCTGTCTGTCTGTCTGAGTGTCTGTCTGTCTGTCTGTCTGAGTGTCTGTCTGTCTGTCTGTCTGTCTGTCTGTCTGAGTGTCTGTCTGTCTGTCTGTCTGAGTGTCTGTCTGTCTGAGTGTCTGTCTGTCTGAGTGTCTGTCTGTCTGTCTGAGTGTCTGTCTGTCTGTCTGAGTGTCTGTCTGTCTGTCTGTCTGTCTGTCTGTCTGTCTGTCTGTCTGTCTGTCTGTCTGTCTGAGTGTCTGTCTGTCTGTCTGTCTGAGTGTCTGTCTGTCTGAGTGTCTGTCTGTCTGTCTGAGTATCTGTCTGTCTGTCTGTCTGAGTGTCTGTCTGTCTGAGTGTCTGTCTGTCTGTCTGTCTGTCTGAGTGTCTGTCTGTCTGAGTGTCTGTCTGTCTGTCTGTCTATCTGTCTGTCTGTCTGTCTGAGTGTCTGTCTGTCTGTCTGTCTGTCTGAGTGTCTGTCTGTCTGAGTGTCTGTCTGTCTGTCTGTCTGTCTGTCTGTCTGTCTGTGTGTCTGTCTGTCTGTCTGTCTGAGTGTCTGTCTGTCTGAGTGTCTGTCTGTCTGTCTGTCTGTCTGTCTGTCTGTCTGTCTGTCTGTCTGTGTGTCTGTCTGTCTGTCTGAGTGTCTGTCTGTTTGTCTGTCTGTCTGAGTGTCTGTCTGTCTGTCTGTCTGTCTGTGTGTCTGTCTGTCTGTCTGAGTGTCTGTCTGTTTGTCTGTCTGTCTGAGTGTCTGTCTGTTTGTCTGTCTGTCTGAGTGTCTGTCTGTCTGTCTGTCTGTCTGTCTGTCTGTCTGTCTGTCTGTCTGTCTGTCTGTCTGTCTGAGTGTCTGTCTGTCTGTCTGAGTGTCTGTCTGTTTGTCTGTCTGTCTGAGTGTCTGTCTGTCTGTCTGTCTGTCTGAGTGTCTGTCTGTCTGTCTGTCTGTCTGTCTGTCTGTCTGTGTGTCTTACCTGAACATAGGCTCTGCATGTGCGTTCCCTCTTCTGCAGCTGAAAACACGAATAAAAAAAATCGAATGTTAGAATCATCATCACTGACATTTCCGCTCTCCTTTCCAGGAATGTTCAAGTGCACCTCTGCACTGACAACAGGAACAATTCACCTTGTTGTAATTGCGCGCTGCCGACTCTTTATTGGCTGGTCTCAAGGCCTGGAGCTGGGAGTCCAGGATGTCCAATAGCTGTTCAATTAGCTTGACGGACATGCTGACATCACCGGCGTAGATCCGTCCCCGGGTCAAGTTGACCAACTCCCCGGCGATGTTGGCCGCGTTCTCTCCGCTCTTAATCTGGAGTGAGGCGGGGGTGTTTGTAATGTCAAATATTTTGACATTTAAGAGAGAGCTGCTTGTTGACTGGCTTTAGGGGATTTGCACAGTGTGTATGCGTGTGTGTGTGTGTGTGTGACTAACCTTCTGTGCAATTTGGCTGACCCAGGGAGAGGTGCAGTTGGAAAGGTCAGGCCCTCTGGAGCTCCAGCCCACCGGAGACTGCACGCACTGATAGGAAGCTATACCTGCAGAGACAGACAGGGTGACACCGACTGTCACGAGGAGGAAGGAAAGCCTGAGGTGGTTCGACACTTCCCATGCATCTTTTATCCTTCCATGGAGCTCACAAACTGACACTTGTTTTGCTTTTTTTCATTTTTCTAGAAGCAGATATTATAGTGCAGCAAAATAACAAAAGGTTTTGGCACTTGATTAAATATGGATTTCATCAATAATTAACGAAAGACAAGACAGTGAATAAAATCTGAGTATATATTCATGAAATAAACAGCAAACCAGGAGGAAATATTCCTAAAAATGTGGACTGAAAATACATTTATTGTCTGTTTAGTCAAGTAATGGATACTGATGTTGTTGTGTTTTGGTCTCTTGAAGATGTAATTTTATAAAGATATGGCTTAAGTGTCAGCAATTAGAAAACAGTTCCAGCACAAAATGCAGTCTTAGTGACGGGTGCGTATCGGACCAAAAACACCAAAACAAAAACAAAGGGTGGGATTCTTTGCTTTCCAAGTAACGTTTCAGCAAATAAACTTCGTATTTACACCTCCAGCAAGAAGCAAAATCAGCATTTGGAGTCGTGTTCGAATCCACCTGATGAATGTAAGTACGGTACATTATTTACTCTCCTTTTATCCCGGTTTTGGTATTTATCAACTTCTGACAAAAACACATGGGTTGTTGTCCAATTAGCTTTCAGTTGTTTGACTGCCTTCACCAGCAAGTCTTTAACTTTGAAACTGACCAGTACATGTACTGTAAAAACATTAAATGATGAGCTACAAAGAGGCTAAAAGCTCAATATTTCATAAAGAACTAGAGTGTCTGTTACACCATGTTTAGTTGTAAACATTTGGTATCAGATCATTCCCCGGTGAAAACATCACCTCTGTGCTCAATCCATGTCCAAACCATTCAATGTGATTAGGACGAGGCATAACGCACCACAGGCTGATCGACATCATCTGCATAACAGCTTTCTTTCAGAGGGAGCGCTGGGCTGAGGAAGACAGCTGCACAGCGAGAGGAAAGGTTGACGACCCCAGCTCCTCTTGATACTAAAACTCTTTCTTCTTCTCTCTCTAATATGAGGGCAAGTTCAAAGAGGGGACATCCGACTACAGTTCAAAGGGAAACGAGATACACACACACACACGCCACACCTACCCAGTGACCCTTTCGGGCAGGGCCTCTCCACATTCTCGCCCTTCAGCGTGGGCGGCCACTGCACCCCTCGTGCCACCCGGCCCTCACATCCGCCCACCTGACCGGGGCCCCCAGGAGCCAAGGGGACACGCAGCGGTGGACGTGGGGTCAGAGGGACCATGGCTGTGATCGGCCGCTGGTCAAAGGGTCCTCGGTTGATGACGCCAATGGGGTGAGAGGCCGACGGCCGCACTGGGGTCAACGAGACAGTGGCCGTGTACGAGCGGACGGTCGTCATCAGAGACGAGAGAGGACCTGGAGGGATGGAAAGACTGTTGTTTCTCTGGTTTCAACACATACCAGTGTGTCCAAATACACAAGTACACTTGTTCCACAAACCTTTCGTGGGCGGTGGTGGCGTAAACTGTAGCGGGTATCTCAGCACGTAGTAGTTGTTCCACACATACAGCTGGTTGTCTCTGGGGTTGTAGTCTATGGAGGAGATGTACTGGTAAGGGTTGGGGAATGGTATTTGAACGGGCAGCTCCTGTCCCCGGCTGGTGTCGTAGGCATAAACCACCATGTCGCTGCCGACCCGGCCTTCTGCCTGCCCCTCATCGTCCTGGAAGACGGAGCGCACGGCGTAGAGCACCCCACAAGCCATGAAGGCGTTGCTTGCCCCGCGCTTGTCAAAGCCGGTGGCCCACGTGCCTTCAAAGCGCAGGGTGTACGGGTTCACCTGCAAAGGAAAAAATAAAAAGACACGGGAAAATGATAGAAGTCAGGAATAAAACCCATCATTCTTTCCTCTTTCCAGACATCGATCTGTTTTCCTTCCTCCTACTGTACCTGGCTGACTACGATGCGTCCATTATTGGCTTCAGTGGAGTAGATCACCCAAAGGCCGTTCTCGTCCACCGCCAGATCAATGTCTGACTTCCCTCCCCAGCGGTAAGGCGAGGTGTCGTGGTAGTTGGCATTGATCACCACTGCCTCGCCGCTCTTGATGCGTGTCCGCAGGTCATATTTGACCAGATTGCGCGTTCGCTCCTTGTTGTAAAACACGGCACCGTCATACACCACAAAGCCTGTACCGTCCACGCGGCTCGGCAACCTAGAACAGAATAATTGTTTTATCCAGAGATGTTTCCAGAGCCCAAGGTTGCATCTTCAGCAATACAGTGCACACAGAGAGATTACTCACTTATAGGTGGTGGTGACCCTGTTCTGGCGGTAGTCGTCCCAGGAGGCGTACTCATACAGCACCTCAGTCCTGTACGGCGTCCACGGCATGACGTACAGCCTGTCACCAGCCTGCAGCGGGTCCTTACACCACGCCCCCGACTGATGCTCCGCCTCCAGGAGAGAGGAGGCCGGCTGGATGCTGAGCAGTGAGCCGGGACACACGAAAACTGGAAGACGGAAGTGAGGAGGGGAAGACAGCAGGATGTGAGAAAGAAGAGGAAGAGGGAGGGAGAAGAAGAAGAGCGGGCAAGGAAGTGAGGAGGAGGAAAGTGTGGAAAGATAGGGGAGATGGGGAGAAAATGGATCGATGCATGAAAAATGGATCGAATTAGATGCGGTTGATGCAGCAAGAAGAAAAAAGAATGAAGAGAAAAGAGAGAGGGATTTAAAACACCTGTGCTGATCTCAAGAGGCAAGCAACAGAAGAGACGTGAAAGTGTTGAAATTCACACGCTGTTAGCGTGTGTGTGTGTGTGTTTGTGTGTGTGTGGTGAGTAATACAACAGGGACACTGCAATGAAAGGTGTGTGAGTGTATTTATGTGCTTTGTGTGTGTGTGCGTGTGTGTGTGCGTAAGTGTGGGTGCGGGTTAGTGCAAAAAGAGTGAAAAAGGGTGTGAGGTAGAATCAGGGACGCAGAAGGCGGAGCTAAATTTTGCCTTGAAGTGAATGAGAGGGCAGGTTAGTTTACGCCGAGCACAACGATTGGTCCACCCACATGTCAATAACTGTATGAACACATATGTATACTGTACAGTCTCACACTGGCATGCAACTAGGCATGCACACACACACTCACACACATGGAAGCAGTGCTTGGTAAGCACACATCCAGAAGGATATGCAATCACACACATTTGGTCTTATTTTTCCTATGAAGATAAATAAGGGGCTCTTCCTATAAGGGAAGAAAAGGGAAAATAAGCATGAAGAGGATGATCAGACAAGTAGGAAGGAATGATCGCAAGAAAGAAAGAACGGTGCTTGTGTGTGAAAAGGAAATAGAGAGAAAGAGAGAAAAGGTAAGAAGATTATGTTGATGTTTGTGTGAGCGGTTGTGTTTATGTTTGTGTGTGCAAAGAGAGACTAAGGGAGAGAAATAAGAGACAGAGAGATCGACCAGGAGCAAGAGAGGAAGAGGAGGGGGAGAAACTGGAGAGAGAAAGAGAGAGAGAGAAAAGAGGAAGAGGGACTATGTGCAGAACCTGGATAAAATTGGACAAAAGGGCGGGTTCCAACCACAAGAGATGGATAAAATGAGGGTGACAAAATAACCAAGTAGGAAATGAAAAAAGGGGGGCAACATCCAGCATGACTACGAAACAACGTCCTAGGGTAGGAGGAAGAGAGAGATGGCAGGAGAGAGGAAGAGAAGGAGAGAAAAGAGTGTGGGTCGGGGGTAAGAGATCAAGATGCTACAATGTTTTGTCTTTACCTTTTTGGTCCACTTCTACTCAAGCATAGGAAAAAAAGAGGGAGAGAAAGAAAGAGAAGTCAGAGGGTGAAAGAAGGGAAGTAAAGAAAAGAAAGACAGCAAGCAAGAGAGAGAGAAAGAAAGATAAAAAGATAAAGAAAGAAAGAATTGCACAGATAAAGACTTTGGAACTCATTCTCACCACAAACTTTAGTTCACGTAAAAGATAGAAGAAGCACAAAAGAGACCCAGCATACCCCCCCCCCCCCCTCTCTCCCCGCCCTATCCTCCCTCGCCCCCCCCCCCCCCTCCACCTCCCCCGATCTCTCCTTTCCTCAATCAGGCTCCTGTGGAGAAAAGAGAGCAACTCCCGTGGCGTGAATCTGAAAAAGAAAACACAGGCGTGCACGCGCAAGTGCACACAAGCACTCTCGCACACACACACACACACACACGCACACACACACACACACACACACACACACACACGACATACAGTATGCAAATGTCCTAGTTTCCCTCTCTGTTCTTTCTCCATCCACCTTTCATCATGTTTCACCTTTCACACTCACAAACACACAGACACACACTCCCTGAGAAAAAAAAACTTCTATCCATCAATCTCTCAGGGAACACAGTCGACATCAGAGGTTATAAGAACAAAAAACAAAAACGTAAGCCTACAATATAGCTCGACAAATATCGGTCAAATCTCAAATGCACATATTTGCATGTAAACATGTTCGTGGGTGCACGTGTGTTTAAGTGTGTGTTTATATATACGCATACTTACTGTAAGGGACGCACTCATACTGGATCTCCAGGTACTTGTATGTTCCAGGACAGGGGTCTGGGAAGACGTCGACCCCTGCGACCACCACACACTGAGTCCTGTTGTTACACCTGGAGGGCAACGGATGGATGGATCAGTGAAAGGGACGACAGAAAGAAAAAACAATGAAAGGAGAGAGAGTGATTAACAGACAGGAAAGGGGAAGCAAAGGACCCTCCATTTGTCTACTCTCCCTCTCACTGAATATTGATCAGTTCTTCGAGGAAAACACTGCGGAGTACACAGCTAATGGTGCAGTCAGGCACTCAGACTCAGCTGGAGAGACAACTGCACTCGCACGTACACATGACTCACAACACAAGTATTGGTTTTGTCTAACGTTTCCTCTGACATGACTCCACAGGTATCTTGTACAGCAGTGCACACATACGGTATGTAAGACACAGTAGATGCTCTCATTGATTGGTTTAACTGCTTCCAAAATGTTTGCACATACTTAAACGTCACAAGAATGGCATTACAATTTGCGCCTCTGCCGTGTGATTTAAGCTCTTACACAAACGCAGTCAGCAAGATGTGTAGCGCAGCACATACACACCTCTGGGCCATGATCTTGAGCGCGTCAGGGAGGTAACACTGCGTGTTCTCCATCTGGAAGGGGTCCGCGTCACAAATCTTGTCATCGGTGCGTCCATAGTTGGCGGTCTCCACCATAACCACGTCACTTCCTGGGCAGCGCAGCTCTATGGGATAGCCCTCGCATGCCAGCTCCCTACGCAGCAGCCCGAACGGCATGGCGGCCCGGGACATAGCTGCTCATGAGGAAGAAGGTAGGAAGAAGGTGGAAGAAAAATCATTTTCATTCATCAATCATTTCTTAAGAACAATAAGCATTGACACTGTCTTAGTAACGATTATACCAATCTCAACCAATTCACCCGATTGTCTCTTCCTCTTTGAAGGAAGTTGGATATACTATGATTTGCAGCACCCGATATCAAAACTTAGTGATGTCACCCAAAGGTTTGTGAGCGCGTCGCCATATTGTTCTTTTTAACCAGGAGCGATCATATTTGGAAAAGAGGATGGTGCTATCGTTAGCATAACAAATGCTAGTTAGCAGGTAACGCTAGTGCTATGAATGAATGTGGATAATTATTTTGGCATCGACAGGCTTGTTCCTATTGTAACGTAATTGGAAAAAAGAAATCAAAAGCCGAGTCCTCAAAGTGTCTTTTTAATACAACGAGCTAAGCTAACAAGCCGAAGAATGCTGAGCGCAGACTAGCGCTAATTAGTGCTATCACTTTTATAATTTAAATAAAATAATAACATAGAGCATTACTTGTTTAATCAATGTATTTGTTTTTGTTTGTAATTAGAACTAGAGTCCACGAGCACTGACTAATTTAAACTGGTGAGTTGCATAAAACAAATCGCCCCCGTACACTTGTTCTGAACACACTCACTCATTTTCCAACAACAACAAACGTAATTTAAACATCGTACTCTGATTATCTCAATCTAAACATGCCAACACCTGCGTAACATAGTTTACACACATTTCCGCGCTGTGAAAATGTGTGATTTTATTGAATCTTTAAGATGCATGTGTGAGAGTTTACACTGGAAGGCCTCCCAGATGCAGGCAGACTGTGATTGTTGACATAAATCACACTGCACCTCCACTGTGACACCTGCTAGTGATGAGATGCGGGTACCTGTACATCACAGTATCGTGTGTTTTAATTCAATGGGGAGAATAAAGCTCATACTGCTGCCTTTCAGATGCTTGGTAAACACAAAAGACAAAGATTGTATTATATTCTTCCCTTTCCCTTGAAGACTATATCTTACTTTGTCATATCTCTCTGTACATAAGCTCACCTGACTGCCATATTAACCTGTGTAAAACAGGGTTATTGGAGGAAATCACATTACCATATCCTTAATCCGGTTATTCACATCCTTTTGAGTATCATGTGCACATAAAAAGGTGTTTGCTGGGTCAGGATGAAACCCACCGTTACATTAGTATGCTGCTGGTGTACTGTAACTGTCCGTGGTGCTGAATGACTGATCGCTTATTAACTAGGAGCTGGCAGCTTCTGGAGCAACAGGCTGCACTCTTCAGATGTTTTGACAAGCTTTTGTTTATGCAGGTCACAAGATGACTTTGCCGTTCTTTAGTGAGTTCCACTTTTCTTTACGACTTTGCTCAGTTTGCAGAACAATGACTTATACAGGAGTCACCCAAATCCACTTAGCACTGGCATCATCCATTGCTTCCTTTTTGAATTTAGTTTTTTGTGATTCATCCTGCTGATTGCTGTGTCACGATCAACACATCGACATGATACTAACATCAGCGGCGTTACGCTTACCTTGACCGGAGGGCGTGACGTGAGCCAGAGTGAGCACACACACTCCCAGGAACCACAGTGACACAGCCATGCTGGGCGGGAAGAGTTAGGACGTCACACCACCAGCCGCGTTAGGAGAGCCTGGGGAGGAAGAAGTGTCACATTGAGAGTGAAGAAGTGCACCCTTGCCGTGTGTATCTGTCTGTGTGTGTGTGTGTGTGTGTGCGTGTGTGTGTGCGTGCGTGTGTGTTGGATGATCTATAACACACACTGACAGCAAAAGAGTGCACGTGAGAAAACACAGCGGGGTGGAAGGTGGACAGAATAATAGAGACAGACAGACAGAGAGAGGAATAGATAACAATTGTACATTTGGTGCAGCGAAAATACCCTCAATCTGTTGTTACCATGGTGATAGCACAGTGCAGTCTGAGAGAGAGAGAGCGAGAGAGAGAGAGAGAGAGAGAGAGAGAGAGAGAGAGAGAGAGAGAGAGATGTGCTGGCTGTGTGTAACTGTGTGTGTTTGTGAGTGAAAGCACACACGTGTGTACGTGTTTTAAATCTGTAATTATCTAGGCGTAACAGTGGCTACTGACCCATACAAAACTCTTAATCTTTCTATCCTCACTCACACACACACTCACACACACACACACACACACACACACACACACACACACACACACACTCACACACACACACACAGGCAGACGCTGGGCTCAGCTTAGGCTACTTTTCAGTAATCCTAAATAAATGATGGCGTGGAGACGATCTGCTCCCCAGCAGGGGTGACGAGGTAAACAGCTGACTGAGGGCGCAGGTGATCAGAGGGTGATGCTGCGCTGTGGAGTTTTACTAGGGAACATACGGGACGCAGGAGGACGAGATACAAGAGAACAACAGTAATGTGACTCCCTAATATAGTCTGAACTCTTGGCCCCGGACAGAAGGAGGCTGGAGGCTGAACGGCATCTTGCACGGCATTTGTTTCTCCACTGCTTAGCATTCCAATCTGCTGCTGCTGTGTGTGCATAGTATCCAGCATGATGGTCTTCTGCTTGTGTGTGTGAGTGTGCATGTGTGTGCGTGTGTGTGTTGGGCTGTAAGAGCGCATGTGTGTACAAAGATACATATGTGTGCTTGCGTGTGTTTGTCTGTGACTTGCTTTTCTCTCCGTCTTCTTGTTAGGTAATGATGGCAGACAGATTTAGGTCACTCCTCAACAAATGTCCAATATGCATTCAAAGACGTGTGTTGAACAGGGCACACGTGAGCACACACACACACACACACACACACACACACACACACACACACACACGCACACACACACACACACAAGAAAGAGAAGAGAGACCTCTGCCTTCTTTAAGCCCACTGAACCAACTAGACTGTAATAAAGGCCTCGGGACCACTGTGACACACACACACACACACTAAACACAGTACACAAAAGACTCACCAGAATGAGAACTTTTCCGTTTTTTCATCACATACACACACACACACACCCACGCCATACAACTCATCTCATCCAAAACCCTTATGGCAGCATGTTCTTTTGCTCGCAACCCCCACCATCGCTCTCTCTCTCTCTCTCACATGCACACACACACACACACACACACACACACACACACACACACACACACACACACACACACACACACACACCCTTAAGTGTTGATGCAGAGTAAGTAGAGCAAGGACACTGATGGGCCTTGACAAAGCCACACACCCAGTCCCCCTGTACAGCACCATGATCCCTGCCTGCAACCAAAATCCAGCCCCGGGCCACCGACCGGCCTACTTGGAGGAGCAGCCTTCTCTAAGTGAGAGTGCATATATCTAGCATTGTTAACAGTGACTCAGTAGCAGCAGAAAATGGATCAGCAACTACTTTGATTATCAAATTGACCCCTTCACAAACAGTGCTCCATTTCCAGTCTTGTTAAGTAGCTTTTCTTTGTTAAAATAAGTTCATAAAATCCATAAAATAGCCATAAAATCAACAGAGACAGAGGGAGAAAGAGAGCTGGTCAGAGAGCTATCAGCGCCTCAGGGCGGATCACTGTGAAGCACAACGTAACGAAACAGACTTGTTGTGTTTTGTTCCTCATGGAAGAGTAAGTGAGTGTCTCTGTGTGTGAGTGAGTGATGGAGAGAGAGAGACAGCAATCAAGAGGTGAGGGAGAGACTGAGAGATTAGTCTTCATGACAGCACAGCGAGAGTAAAAGCTTTATTGGCTGAAATACTTTTTTAACAACAACAGCGTCTGTGAATTTGCTCGTTGCCCTCGATGATATTTTTGTCGTTTTTTTGCCTGTTTCAGACCGCTGACCTGCACAGCTCCCAGAGGGCTGAGGCCTACTCACCGCAGCCAAAGCCACTTACAGGGTTTTAGAGCCTGTATGTTTGGTCTGGTCGATGCGCGACTCTGGGGAATGGAGGCGTCGCCCTCTGTCAATCATTCGCTTGTTGCAGCCGGGAAACCGAGCGACGCTCAGAGCCAAGTTCAGAACGATACGACCTGCGCTGCATGTCGGACGCCCCCGAGAGCATTGGGGGTTTGGGTAAATGGGAGGAAATGGAAATATATTCAGTTATCCTTCAGCTTTAACATATAGTCATCTGCTAAAATACCAAACTGACTACATATCTGTAACGCGAACCCCTTATAAAGATTGACAATGACATTTGAAATATGGAAGGCCAAGGGGGCCAAATGCCATCCGTGGCCTCTCATTCTGTCCTTTTTTTACATCCTTTTTGCGTGAGGAGTCCTTTCCTTTCACCTAAAGAGTCGAGTCTCTTCTGCAGACTGCAGGAAGGTCGATTAAACATTGATAAGTTTCCTCGCATATTTATCAAGATCGTAAGTCTGCCCTCGGCACTCACTCTAAGCGCACCGTGCCTTAGTGCACTATAAGCACTTTCTGGGAATATGAGAGTTTCAGGAGCGTTTGGTCATCTATCACTTGATTCCATTTTCCCTCCTCACTGTTCAGCGTGAAGCAGAATAGTTGAGATGAGTAGCTGTCGAGTGGAAGAACACCACACAGACGGGGAAAACAGCCCACAACACCTCAACGTGATCTCAGAGGACAGGTAGCGTTTTTCAAAAGTCGGTCTTAAAACAATACTTGTTGGTTGAAAGAGCTATTTGTCGCAGTCATTGTCCGTCCTCTCCATAACGTCTTTGAAGCAATCCCTTCTCTGTGCGACTCCAATGTAGGTGACGGGGAACTAAATCACGTCTTCAAAGCAATATGAAGCTAAAGCAGTCTGTGTGGAAATTATTTGAAAGAAAAGACACTTTGTGACATTATGTATCAATATATGGAATTCAAATGACATATCCTGTGATGATGAGAGGGTTTTATCACAGCCACTGATTCCTCTTTTTACGTACGTGAGTAAGCTGATACATAGCTTACTTACAAGACACATTTTTAAAAACTGTGATTCATCCTTTTAAAATGGCACACTGTGTTGGTGTGATTAATCCCCTGCACTCTGCTCGTAGTTTTCACAATAAAACCGCAGGGAAATGCTGCGGTAAAGGTCATGTTGTAGATCCTGGAAAATCTAAATTTCAATACAGTGAAGTGACCGGGAACCAGATGTCTTGGGGGTTGGTTAAATATTCATAACGGGTTGCTAATGTTGAACACGTGACACATCTACAGTCGTAGTAACGCACGTACAGGTTGATGCTGTCTGAGTGCGGAGGTGTCAGAGAGACTTTGAGAATGCAGCACATAAAGCGAGTGTCCGGAAAAGTGAGCTTTTCCTGCTCTTACAGCAGAGACTCCATCGCCTCAGTGGAGGGATAACACGAGAAACCTTCATGTTTATGTCGGAGGCTGACATTGGGAAGAGTACAGACTTTTATTTGGAGCAACCTTGAGCATCGTCTGTTGTACTGTACGTCCCGTCCTGCCCCTCTGCACTCAACATGATTTGTGTGTCAGCATAACCTCTCGCTATAATATGAGCTGTTTCAAAGATGTCACCAAGACAAAGTCCCGGACAAAGAACAGGATTGTGATCTTGAAGCGTGACTAAAAGTCATGGCAACAAAGAAATCTGCCTCTTTGCTTTCTGGGTAATGGTTGACGGAGGTGTGACAGAGCAGAGCCGAGTGCATCCAGCAGCTTTTGTTATCAGGACGGCAGAACAGGCTTCAGCCGGACAATTCGCTTTCAGCCATGAAAGCCGAGACAGGAATGCGACTCAGGTCGGAGAGTATATCCCATCATGATTACACGATTACAAGATGGAAGCTGTCCCTTGTGTGATATGTGAGGTAGCTTTAAACCACCATTGTTTGACCAAAAGCAGACAACCTGGTTATTTGATCACGTATATGGTTTACCTCTGTGTGATGAAGAGCCAATTAGGGCTCCCAACACTGTACTGGAAACATATTTAAAAGGGAGTCTGCAGAAATCACCTTGCAGACGGATTGCTGGGTTATTTTATACAATTTGTTTCTCAAATGTGTTTTCAGAAAACTCACTATACCACAATATGTATCAATATCATGTTGTTCATCACCCACACCTCCTGGACAATATATTTGAACAAATAATGTTGTACTTAATAAAATATAAGATTATTTGTGCTTTTACAGACATTTACACAGTTTTGAGAGAGAACACAATTTGGATATGATGGTCATCACTGAACGCTCGACAGCAGAATTACACCAATTAGTCGATTGATGGAAAATCTAGTTGCAGCTTTTTTGATGAGCAATTACACGTTTCGATAATCTTTCAAGCAAAAAATGCCAAAAGATTCACTGGCTGCGGCGTCTCAAACAGGAGGCTGCTTTGCTTTGTCATATCATTTATTTTGTTCTGTCACATGCGATGAAGGTTTTTGATCGAACAAAACAAGCAACTCAACGTTCAGCTCCAAAGAACATTTCTTTCCTATTTCTTTCGCATGTATACAGATAAAACCTTCATTGTCAGTTAATCACCCAATTATTATTTTTGTATTGATCTATCATGAAATATTAATTGCAATATTGTTACAAGTGAAATCCCAGCCGAGGCTTAATCTCCTTTCACAATATTAATATTCCACTGATAGCCTTGAACGGGCCTGCACACACGCTCACAGACTCAGTGTGTGTCTGACTGATGCAAAGAGACGCGGTAGGAACCTGAGTGAGGGGGTCCGAAGAGAAAAGAGACAAATATGCTGCGTTTTACAAGTCAAATCCATCCAAATGTGTGTGTGTGCAGTGCGTGTCTGAGTGGTTTAGGCAAATATACATTTTCTTTTTTTCCTCCTCAGTGGTTGATGTCAATGATCCCTACGTGGAAACAAACCTCTGTTTTACCTGCACGGTGCAGGCACACACACACACACACACATTAGGTGAGTCACCTTATTAAAATGTGTGGTCACTATATAAATCAGTGCAAAGCAATCATCCTTTTCACAAATGTCCGTCACACACTCAAGGTTACAAATGTATCGGAAATTCCTCCTGACAGAGGAGCACGAGTCCTGTCGGCCACTGGGCCGTTTCTCTCTCATCCCTCCGTCCCCCCCTCAACCCTCCACCTCCTTCATTTGTCTCCTCTTCCCCCCTCCCCCCCCCCCCCCCTCCCCCCCCCCCCCCTCCCGGCCTGGCCTCCTCCACTGACCCAGTCCTCTCATCCCCTCGCTGAAATATTGATAATGGACTCTCGCTCGGCCTGCACTCTCCTCTACTGCCTCTCTTTTCTCCTCATGTTCCCTGAGGTGAATCAGCAAACCAAACCAGCAAACATTACCAAAACCCGAGTGTGTGTGTGTGTGTGTGTGTGTGTGTGTGTGTGTGTGTGTGTGTGTGTGTGTGTGTGTGTGTGTGTGTGTGTGTGTGTACACCGCTTTCCTCTGCAGCACACCAGACACTGCAACGAAGGAGTGTGATGTGTGCAAGTGTGATGAACATAACTCAGCCCACTTGTGACAGACCGCTCTGTTGGGCCAGCACGAGACACCCTGAGTCATTAGGCCACTTTCTCCCTGCACTCCTCTGAGGCCCAGAGGAGGCGAATCACGTGGCCATGAATATTTCACAGCACACATGCCTCACACTCCTATACTACTGACCCAGCTTTAGCGGCAGCGAGCAGTTTAGGCCCTGCATCAGATCCCTGTCCCTCAGTGATCAAATGGACCTTGACAGCAGCAGCAGCGTGAAGGAGCAGGGCACCTCTGCTGTCTTCTCAGGCATTGATCATGCATGTGCGCGTGTGCATGTGAGAGAGAGAGAGAGAGAGAGAGAGAGAGAGAGAGAGAGAGACAGGGAGACAGAGAGAAGAGGGGCGGGGTGCATCCTTATAGCCTACATCCATATCTTACCGTCAATCTGCCGGTTTCCCTCCTCCTCCTCCTCCTCGCTCACTGCGTCTTCCGCATTTCGTCTCTCCGCGCCCTCGTGCACCCACTGTACTCTCCTCCCTTTCTCCCGCTCCGCTCTGCCCGATGCATGAAAAAAAAAATCTAATATTCAGTGAGGGAAACGTTTGGGGGCGATGCCTGCTGGGCTATACGGCAGTCATTCGCGCGATGTGTCCAACAACAACTGGGCGTCCTCCTCCTGTGATCAGTGTTCTGTGTAGCACCTGCTCTGCTCTGATGGACCTCACACCCTCCCTCCGTCCTGCTGAGGCTCGATGTCTTCCCCGCTGTGCTGTGTGACTGTGCGTCACGTTGGTATCATAATTCCCACGGGTTTCATGGCCAGAGACGGTGCGGGCTATGGGCCTTACAGCTCCGACGGACGACGGGAGGAAAGCACACGATCACACGCGAGAACAATAATTAGGCGCAAATGAACGCACAGACCCGAGCTGCTCCGTCTCCCCTCCGTCGATGTATTTCGCTCACCAAGCCCGGGCGTCGTTTGTCATTGCTGATCGTATGCGTCCGATATTACATCCTTGCATTTAATGGAAAATAACGTCGACGCGATGACAGCCGCTTTGCATGTCCTCGAAGAATCGTGATGAGGCGCAGCAGCACATCAGGACGGATGTTGGGGGATATATCAGGTTCTCAACAAAACAAAAAGAAAAATGCAGGAACCGTGTTAGAAAATTTCGCCGTGATAAAAAATATTTTCAAAACGAAAACAGCTGGATAAACCAGGAGAGAGCAGGTTTTCCGCTCCTGGCATCGCCTTGCATCCGTCCTTCTCTCGTCTTCTTCTCTCTCTCTCTCTCTCTCTCTCCATCCGCTGGTCCGCTTGTTGCGCGTTCTGCTCTCGAGAGCGCGCAACGTGAGTGTGTGACTTTGTGTGCGCGCGCGCGCGCGTGTGTGCAGAGACTGAGAGGCGGGGAGACTGTATTACCAAGGTTTGTCTGAGAGAGCAACAATAAGCTGCTGTGTGGGCAGAAGGAGAGGAATAACACGGAATGAACATGCGGCTCGTGTTTATTTAGGCCTCTGTGTCTTTGTTACACGGGCTGAGCAGCTCAGATTTAGGTTTAGCGTGTATACGTTGCTCCTATACGACAAGAGCATGCAGAGCTATTGTGTGCAGTCCGTGCACATCCAACAAGCACGCGGGCATTCGGTCCATGAAACTAAAGGGAGAGCTTCGCTTTGAGCAGCTCTGACAGACAGTTTTTGTCAATCTGTCTCTAACACTGGGTTGCCTTTAAATGATCCATCATGTCACCGCCATTTATCGAGCACGTCAAACCTACCAATCAACGCGTCACACCTTGAAGGCACCTGATGACAATCTGGTTTCATCGTCTGTCTCTGCAGAGGCATGTCCTGCTCCCTCTGCCACTACTGTCATTGCAACGACAATGCAACACTCATTTAAAAAAAGCACTCTATCGCTTTTTGTATTTGCACTTTAGGAGTAATGACATCATAGAGCGAAGGCTGGGGTCACTCACAGAGGATGAAAGACAACCTGATTATGTCTGTGCATATTATTTGGTTTTATTTTTAAAATCTGACCCCTCCTGTGTTTCCCCGCCTCTTTGCTTGTCCACACCTGCCCTCGTACTCACCTGCCCTCCCAATTTATATTCTCCCTGTGGCTTTATTCACCCCTGTTTGTTCGTGGCTTTCTTTGTATACGTTCTTGTTATGTAGAAGATAACCTCCCGTCTTCTTTGAGCTCATCTAGCCCCCGACTTAAAGCCTCGTTCGTGCAGTAACCACGTGCGAGGAAGTGTGCAAAGACTAAAGACAGTCCTCAGTATGTGAAGAGGATGAGTCATGTCAAAGGAAATCACTGATAATGTCGAAAAGCCAGTATCTCCACAATTTCACTTGACTTCCTTTGAATAGCCCTGATTGCTTCTTGTGTGGCCTGTAAAGTGGAGCGAGACTTCATAGCACCAACAGTCCCCAACAAAATGATTTTAATGCCGTTGAATAATTCAGTGATTCAAGATTATGCGTGACGTGTTTTGATTGGATGGTACAAATGATCATGTACAAGTGCATTGCATTACAGAGCTGTGTTGCTGAAAATGGGGAAATGGTGTGAATAACCTCGTGGGTGTAATAAAACAAGCCGTTATGGTGTTTCTTGGCTCAGACGTGACCTTGGCTTCACTGTATACTTGGCAGCTTTCAAAGACATTAAAAACAACAAATTCTAAACTGAGGTTAGCAGTATTTAGTGCTCTGTTTTGAAAGATTTACATTACTTTTTATTGGTCGTTGGCATATCACACCATACGAGAGATTTGTCTGCAGCCCGTTGCTTGGCTCTGATGTAAAAAAGCAAATCTCGTCACAGAAACGTCAGTTTGATGTGTCTACCTCTGTAATAAGATGAGGAATGTCAGTATTGTTTTGTTTAGTTCAACAGAACTGTGCAACATTGGCAGCATCATCAATCAATCCAATCATGGCACCTTTTGAGGAAACTCAGTCTTGTCCTCTTGTTGGTCTCCATCACCATGCCTCGTCCCCTCCACCTCCACCCCACCCTCTGCTCTTCTTCTTCGTCTCTTTCTTCTTCTCATCTTCCACCTTGTACTTCAGCCTCCTCACGGGGTCACTCCAGCTGCGCATGGACCTCCCCTCGAAGTCCTCGCTGATCATGAAGCTCCTGTCGATGATCTCTGCGGCCTCCTGCCAGTTGCGGTAGCAGTCCGGGCCGAGGCACAGTATCTCCTCCACTGCGTTAGGGATGAGGACGGAGCCGTCGGGGCGCAGCACCGCCACTGTGGGCAGCTCCTCCACATTAAACATGGCCTCCAGCTGCCTGTGGACACACACACACACATTGGCAGACAGCTCATGGATTTATACAGCAAGGTATATTTACATTAACATCATCCACCAGCAGGTTGCGCACACAACTAAGTGGCCAAACCCACGCACCTCCTGTAGGGGTCCTCGTAGGCCAGGAACAGGCACTTCTTGGGCAGCTCTTTGAGGAAGCTTTCTTGCTGTTCCTGTGACTGGTCCAAACTGACAGACAAAGGAAAAAGGAAGATCACGTTGCTGGGAGATGTAGGCAGATAAAAGTCTGGAAACCTATCCAAATGTGTGTTAGAATCCTGCCTTATGAGGACAGTTGTTTTCACTGGGCAATAACTGAGAAAGAGTATGAAGATCATATTTCCTTATCCTTTCCAAGAGATACAAAGGGAATAGTATGTGCACAACATTACGCATACAAGAACTTGTGCAAAGTCATGTTTAAAATTAGTTTGGGGAAAGAGCATCTGATACAGTTTGGGTTTTGAGGTTTGTAGATAAATGTGCTCCATTACAAGTCCAATACAAGTTTAAACAACACCATAATGTGTGTGTGTGTGTGTGTGTGTGTGTGTGTGTGTGTGTGTGTGTGTGTGTGTGTGTGTGTGTGTGTGTGTGTGTGTAAAGGCATGCGACAGAGTCAGAAAGCATAGAAATTACAGCATGAGAGACTTTCTTGAAACTTGGGTCGCAGAATATTTACTTTCTTGTTTTTTTGATACAATACAAGTCATATTTAACAGCATATATATATATATATATATAATCAAATAAAGATTAGCTGAAGAGACACGCCATAATTAACATGGCAAAAATAATGCTGTAAATATCATACACAGTGCTTGACAAAATATTGATTTGACACCAGCAGGCACAAGCTGCAGTTATATTTTTTTTATTTGGCCATTTGGGGGCACAACAACTCCACAAAAAGCTGAATTACACACAGATATAACATATCATCACAACAAACATTTGGTTTTTCAAACATCCACCAAACATGGAGCTTTAGAAGCTGGACCTTAATGTGCTGACATAGGCAGAAATGAGCCGTAGGCTACTGTACGTGTGTATGTTTCTGATGACTGAAAACTTATAATACTTATCATTAATTGACAAAGTATTATAAGACTGGATCATAGTTTGGAAAAAAAATATATAGATATATATTTTTATATAGTTAGCAGTAACGTTAGCATATTTCTCACGATCAGATTCATTCCCTTCAGAGCGGCACAGTTACGTTGTGCTTCTACGTGCCAATATCTCCGGCAGCACAACAGAGGACCTCTTTTCAGTTTGCATTTATTTAAGTTCTGCGTCACTGCAGGCAGAATGTTATTTCAAAAAGCCTGTAAAGAGGCTGCAGTACCAAAGGATTAAGTAGGAGGCTGGACTTGAAGACTTAAGACAACAAACGCTTCTCTACTTCATCTCCTCCACCATGTTCCTTTATCTCCCTCCTTTCTCTTTCTATCCAACGTTGCATCTTTCACCTCCTCTTCCTCCTCCTCCTCACTTCTATCGTTGCCCTTCTCCCATACCTTCCACCATGTCTTCTTCCTCTTGTCGTCCTCTGTCTTGTACTTGAGTCTCCTCACCGGTTCGGTGGCACTTCGCATATTTAGGTTGTCGAACTGCTCATTGAGCATGAAGCTCCTCTCAATGAGCTCTGCTGATTCCTGCCAGTCTCTGAAACAGTCACACCCACAACGACAGATGTCCTGCACAGCATTTGGAGAGAGGACGGAGCCGTCAGGACGAAGGACCACGACTGTTGGTACGTCCTTCACCTTAAACTTAGCCTGCAGTTCTCTGACAAGCAGAAAAACACACATGCATAGCAATTACCATTAAATGTCTTCATTTGACTTTAGAAACATACAACTACACAGACTCTCTTCCTCTCTTCACCTACTTCCTGTATGGATCCTCAAAAGCCAAAAACAGAACCTTTTTGTGCAGCTCTTTGAGGAATCTGTCCTGCTGCGCCTCCGACTGGTCCAAGCTGGAGAGAGGAGATGGATATGGAAATGTTATGAATGATAAAACGGGTGAATGTGACTTCATGCAATCACAGGTGTGCACCAAGGAGATAAAGAGAAAGAAAGATAGAGACCTGACGTAGACGAGTGCGAGCAGTTTGGGGTATTCAATGTACACCGGATCTTTCAGTCTCTTAAAGAAGTCATTCAGAACGGGCAGGAACTCCTGGCACTCGCCACACTCCGCAGATGCAAAGAACAGCATCAAGATGCGGTTCTCGAGGATCCCGATGATCTCTCGCTCCGTGTTGAGCTCATCCTGGTCCCAGTTGTTCTCCACCAGAACTCGGTTTAGGAACAGGTCCACCATGATGCCAGAAAGGGTAAAGGCCCTCTGTTGGAGAAGGGATGGTGAAATACAGATTCATATGTTGGTGCTACCACATCAATGTGTTGTCTTTATCATGCTTCAGTTCATTGTCTGCATCCATGCCGACTGCATCCGAAGGACAAAAGCTACACTGCTGGATGTCTTTAAGAGATCATCTGAGACTCTCAGTGCAGCCTCAGGAATTTAACTTTCGTGATTTCCCAGAATGGCTTTCAATATGCCACAGAGTGTGAAGTCATTGCACACAGCTGAGATTTAAGATATGTTTGGAAAGAGAAGTAGCAAAAGCACCGTAGTGGAAACAGTATGGATTTGTTTTTCTCCAAATTGTGAATACACACATTGTAGCTGCATTGCGTTACGGTCTATTTTCTAATTTTGGTTTCAAAACATGGGACTAAATATTCATGACTAAATGAGACAAAAATCAAGTAGAAAACTCCATAACGGTCATGATTGTGATTCAAATGTTGCTTAACAAAAACGGTTCTGGCAGGTTCTCACGTAGGAGTCTGTCACTCGTTCAAATCTGATTGGCCGCAACAAAGACACTTATATACTGTATTGCTTATATTTCTTCTATGTTCATCCAGAACAACTAAAAACTATTTTTTTACGAAACACATCTGTTTCGTAAAATATCTGTGTTTGGTAACAACAGAAGCACATCTGCTCCAGTGCAGCAGAGGAAGCTCTTCATAGCTTTCATTGTTATCACAATTAGCAACGATTCATTTATATACATGAACATGAAAATACATGAATGAAGTTATCTGTGCCACTTATGATACCAAATCACATCAGACAGATTTTTGTGTTGCGACCTATACTGAAGGACATCCATATATAAGCTACAATAGTTGTTGAAGACAAATGAAATATATTACACAACAGGCCAGCCAGTATGAATCAGCCCTTTGTGGGATGGTGTTATGGCTCAGAACAAAAAAACACATCAGAAATAAATTTCATATCTAGAAATAAAGTTCAGGCCTAACATCTCTGAAATGTGCTTTATCTGTCTCGGCCAGCCTGTATTTCACTGTGGCAGCAGTCGCTGCAGGCTGCGAATTGACAGCGATAACCTCACAAATTAGATTTGGCTCTCCGGCTCTGAGCTGTGCCAGATCCATTTGAGCCCACGACTCTGGACAGAAACTTCCAAGGCTGATGTAGGAGAAATATGTTTGAAATTGAGCAGCATTGCATCTTACCTGGGAAAAAAAGGAGGATTTACGGAAAGACTCTGAAAGGTCAGGGCTTAAATCCTACATTTGGAAAAAGTAATTTCACGATAATCCCGCTCACTGATTGGAGCTGAGACGATCACACCTGATATATACGAGCAACACTGCCTTGTTTTGTTCGTTGCTCATTTAATAGACCATCAATCGTTGCACGGGCTGTCAGCTGCATGTACCACAAGTAATTGACCTCACCTTGAAACTCCTCGACTCCTATACAAGAAAGAAATATGTCCAGTTCCTCCTCTCTTTCAGGCCATTTTCCTATTTCTTTGATTTGCTTTCTTTCTTCCTTTAAATCCTGTGAAGTTTGTTCTGCTTTGTGCACCTTTCACTGCCTCTTCACTCCTCTCGCTGTAATTTCTTTACTCGGCAGTCTGTGTGGTCTACGGAGGGAGATTACAGATAGCTGGAGGTGTGTCAGTGCTGTAATTCAGGGGCAGAGGTTGCTCCTGTGTGTGTGTGTCTTTGCGTGTTTATGTGTGTGTGTGTGTGTGTGTGCACTGTTGGCCCCTAAAACTCCAGCTCAACAGTGGCAATCTTATTACTTGAAGAGACGAAGGGAGGGTGGAAAGGAAGGATGAAGTAAAGGACAAATTGGATTGCAAAAGGAGGACTGACATGTAGGTTAAATCGTGGAAATAAAGACAGACAGGAGACAAAGAAAAAGGACAGACATGTTTTATGTTCGCATCAAGTGGAGCTTCCTACTCTGCTCCAACCTTTCCCTCACAGCCAAACGCTGCTCGTTGTAGTCCTGCTAATTACTGATGTCACTCATTTACCCCTCGGAGCACATACTGATTCTTTTGCATCCTGTCATCGAGATAATTTGACAGCCAGGATGCGGAGCTTCAAGGAAATGAACTGAGGAGGTCGATAGCTTGAGTTGAGCCCCAGCAGCTTCTACTGTAGAGAAGTGGCTATTGATCTGCAGGGGCACCAGCAGAAAATACCTGAGTTAATCTCAGAGAGCGCTGAGGTAAATATAGAGCAGGGAGAGAGTGATCCAATAGGATTAGCCTGAGTCACAGACGTGTGCCACAGCACTACACACACACACACACACACACACACACACACACACACACACACACACACACACACACACACACACACAGATGCTGTGGACATGTGAGCAAACAAACACAACACATGCTAATGCTTCTCAGCCATGACATTCATCTTCACTGTGGATTCAATGAATTGTGGATTTTGTGGGTCAAAATGATAGATTGTTCAATACTTTGGTTTGTGATCAAATACCAGCAAATATAAAGACTTGCTCCAGCGGTTCTTTGTGTTTACATGGAGTAATAATATTGCTAATGAGCAGAACTAAATATTACCAGCGAAACATTCCATGTTAGCATGCCGAGTTAGCATTTAGCTTAGAGCAAAGCTGTGCCGATAAGAACAGCATCACAGAGCTTAAAGTGTGGCAAGTATCAGGTGCACGTTCTCTAACTAGTGCAATGTATTTTATTCTCTGACAAATGACATGAAACGGTCACGCTTCACATGTTAGGAGCACAGAAGGGATCGTCTGCGTAAACATAGTGAAGGAGGAGTAATGGCGGCCTGCTGCAGCCCAAACTGACCATGATGTACGAGCAGGGCAGGCAAACACCAGCAGGCACCGATTTAAAGAAGCGTCTCTGCTGGGCAGCGGGACGGTCACGATCAAAGCTGCTGAACCCACAATGTGTGCAATGTCAGTTATAGTCCGAGCTAAATTCAGTAAAGAACATCACAACCAGTCATTATAAAAGGTTTTATTCATTCTTTGGTTAAAAATAACACTTGTGGAGAGAACTAAACATGGAAAGTTACAAAGAAATCTCTATTAATTTGTTTTTCTGATCCGATCAACAAACAAAATGCAAAAATGTTAAAACTGAGTGGAAAACACTGAAACACTAAACCAGCACGCAGCTGTTACCAAAGTGTAAAAAGGTTTGACATGAAATAAAAGGCAACACAGATTCATGAGTGAAACATATGAAACGTTATTAAAGTAACAACCGTATAAAACTTACTTCAATCACACGATGGCTGAACTAAAGAGCAAGATGTGAAGAGCACCAAGAAGAAGAAGAAGAAGACTTCTTCCAATTCATATTTCTATATGTCATTCCCTCTGGGGACTTTATATATAATGTGGTTTGGGATACGTCCGGGCAAAATATTATTTAAAACATGGAACTGCTATTGGACCAGGCTGTGGTCAAAGGATGAGCGTTGG
Organism: Melanostigma gelatinosum; assembly: GCF_949748355.1. Classification (NCBI taxonomy): domain Eukaryota; kingdom Metazoa; phylum Chordata; class Actinopteri; order Perciformes; family Zoarcidae; genus Melanostigma; species Melanostigma gelatinosum. Next base: position 3,256,544 of record NC_136644.1, read on the forward strand.
ATGCAGACTGACTCTTCAGCACTTAACTCTACTTCTACACCTCATCTCTGAGGAGAATGATCACGAGTGGCGAGAGAAGAAAAGAAGCACGAGTCACCAGCTCCGTGTCCATCTACTCTGTTATATTCTCTCCATCTTTTCCATCCCCCCCACTATCACAGCTTTGTCCCATCTCCCTCTTCTTCATCACAGCTCGTCCCGTGCGCTCCAGTTCTCCAGTTCAGACTGCAGCACGCCAGAGTTCTGGGCCTCGAAGCTCAGCTCCCCCTGCTCCTGAGTTTTCCTCGACGTGGCTCGGTCCCAGTCGGTTTTGACGGTCTCGTTGTCCCAGACCACCGAGGTCTCCGTGTCACTGATGTAGCCCCGGTCGCCGGTGTAATGGGTCGGATACACCAGGAGCGGCTCGGCCGAAAAGGCACGCAGGTCCCGAATCTCAAAGTGGTCCATGTACTCTGAGCTGAGGAGTGAGAGGAGCGGGGACGTGATTGGACTAACAAGAGCGCCACAGGACAGAGTGAAAGAGACAGACGAGAGGGACGGATGGGTTGTACTCACACTGGATGTTTATCGTACATGACGGGGAGGAACTCATCGACAGGAAGCAACTTGATCAGCGGTTCGGCCCTGAGGAGCTTCTGGGCTCCTTGTAAAGACAGCAGGTAGCCCAGTGTCCAGTAGGAGTAGTCCGCCTCCACGATATTGTGGATGTGTGGCACAGACTTCTCTTGGTGGTCCACCTGCATCCGCTTCCGCCCGATGTAACTGTATTCAGAGTTCAAGACAAGAGACAATAAACATCATAAGCACGAAAGTAGCACAGGCATCTAAAACAGACTGACATCAATTCATTTAAACATGTTGATGCAGTCAGTCGATGAGCAAAGCACTGTTCAATTCATCCAGAATCTACGTAAAATTCAAAACTGAATCGATTCAAGCATATTGTAACATATTTTGTATCATCTTGAACGGTGCTTTCACTTCGTGTGAAGAACTCCTCCTCGTCAGCGTATCGATGACAGTGATCAGTCCGATGTGAAAATGCTGCAGCATCTCAGTAATTCCCACAAGTGCTTTCAGCATGTGATCGTGTGTGACAGATGGACGGATTGAGCTGAAGGGGGGGGGGGGGTAATCCTGTCTGTTTACAACGTGGCGTTTTACATCACTCACATGAGATCCCAGTCCAGCTCGTGTGTCGTCACCTCCTGCAGCAGCGTCTGGAGACGTCGCTTGAAGAACACCTCAAAGCGCAGGTCGTCCTCGATGACCAGGGAGGTCTGCAGACCACCATCTGCTATCTGGTATCGTGATGGAAAAGTGCCAAATGTTGAATCCACAGCGAATACATTTGATGTCCTGACGTGTCGTTGGACTAAACTGTGGACATGAAGACATATAACCGACAACAGGGTTTCCTTTGCTGAACAGAAACGTGCTGAAAGGCAGGCGTCTTATTTGTTGAAACATAAATAAAACGAGCTCATTACTCTCACCAAGCTGCCACTTCTCACACAAACTGAGATACCGCGTTGTTCAGTAGTAAACGTTATCTACCGTGCACAGGTCAGACCCGGAGGCCGGAGGCCTGCCCGAGCGTCTCACCTCCTTCCAGATGTTGTAATGAGAGAGGAAACAACCCAGTTCACCCTTGGTGAGGGGCCGGCCGTGATAAGGGTCTCTGTAGCCCGGCAGCATCTTAATCCTCATCGACTCTACATCAGTCTTGTTCAGAGCTCTGAAGGGGAAAGAGGAGGGAAAAACAAGGAGGTTAGAGATGGAAACAACACATCATATGGATCTGATGAGTGTGTGTGTGTGTGTGTGTGTGTGTGAAGCAAAGGGACAGACAGAACATGAGGCATGCATGTCTTGCGAGCTGTTTTTCTATTCATTCTCACCATTTTAAATGAAGACAACAATGAAATGTGTAAAAGTGTTACCGACTGACTGGAGCCTACGTGGCTCAGAGAATATCTAATTGGCAGCACACACCCACTACTTTTCACCTGGTTGTTAGTCTCAGCTCAGCCTCCCTACATCAATCGACACGGCATGTTGCAGAGGCACAAATCAGGAAGACACAGGCAGTGGGGGGAGGGGAGGGAGATGAGCGACGTACTTGCCATCCACAGCAGCAACAACCTTACAGCTGAGCTCCTGCTCATACAGAGTTCTTAGCATTCGCTCGCGACGGTCAGATCTCCGCACCAGATTTATCATGAACACCTGGGTGCACACAAATGCAAAAACCTCACACACATGCTTCGGTTATTGTGTGTGTGTGTGTTTCCGTGTGTGTATGCGACTTGGTGTGTGTACCTCATCAAAGCCCATCTTGTTAGGCTGCTTGGGAGGGAGAGACAGGAAGCTGGAGGGCTCCAATGGAGGATTTTTCACTTTCATAAAAGGAAAGGGGGGGGGGGGGGGGGGTTACAAAGAGAATGTGAAATGTGGTGGGACAGGGGTTCCCAAATGTGGATCCGCAGGAGATTTCCAAAATCAACCATTGATTTGTATACACTAGAACTCAGCATTTTTTTTTATCATTATTGGTTTTCAAATTGTAGTTGTTCACGTTAATGCATACAGTAATGCTGCACAAAGACCATGCACACTCTATGTGCACAGCAGAGTATAAAGTGATATTTAACTAAAGGCAGTTTCCTTTACTTCGATAACGTGAAATCTATTTTTCGAGTCCTTCTAGTCTGTGTAAGTGCTTCACCACTAAAACTGTGACACACAAAGAAATCATCCTCTGTGAGCGCTCTCTGCCCTCTCGACTCACCCATGATCTCAAGCTGAGTATGCACGAAGCTCTCCGCCTCATCCTGCAGGGTACCGTGGGAACGCATCGGCACTGGAAAATACCCATAAGTCTCTTTGTTGCACACGTACATCTGCACATCTGAGAAGATAAAAGCAGAAACAAAACAACACATGCTTACAAACACAAAGCACAGCAAGCTGTCTCCAGATAACAAGCCCATCTCCGTTGCCTTTGTCCCACCCGACATGCGAGCCGAGAAGGCAAAGACGATGACGTCGTCCAGGGCCCAGCTGTACTCTGGGTGCGGTGGATAAAAGGCCAGCTGACGGGAGGCCTCTTTCTGTAGGTCCACTAGGTAGGTGGAGTGGACCATCGGTACGGCGAAGCAGCCACGACGCTCCTGCTTACGGATAGGCATGTAGGCTGGTGTGCGTCTGTAGTAACCCTGCAGTGAGTGCACACAAACACTGCACGGTTACACACAGCTGGAAGCTAAATCCTATTATATCAGAGCAGAAAAGTTGAATTTACCTGTGATAGCAATCATTTACTTTAATTTACGAGTTACATTCAGCAGAACATTCAGTTCCGGCCCAGTAATCTGAGATGAAACACTGGAATACAATAAGAAAACTTCTCTAAACCTTCAAATTTACTCATAGGAAGTGTGAAATTTGATTTCCTCGTGCACAGGAAAAGTGTGAAAAAGTGTGAAATTCCCACTAGATCGTATTTGTGTGCTAAGAAGGTGACAGGAGCGCTATTATTCAGCGGGACTGCATTAAAAGGGATATTTTATTCACCGTCAGTAACCCACAGAGAGGCAGACTTTATCTTCTTCGTCACCGTGACGATGATGGAGAGTAACCTCGACAGTCTGTTGGTCCAGTTTGTGTGTTAAGAGTGACCGAAGATGCTGGTGGAAACTTTGCCAAGTGTCAAGTGCCAAGAAAAAGCCGTACTCCGGTAACATGCTGTTCATAATTCCAAGCCCATGCAGAATATTTGTATAATCGTCTTATAGAACGCATCTGATTATGTCCATTTCTAAATCGGATTTCTAATGTCACCATCGTGTTTCTAAATATTCCTCCTGTAGCTGAATGTACCTGTGAAGTCATGCCGCACCAGAAGTTAGAGTACGCAGCTCTGGACTCCAGCATTGGCGCGACGACGGTCTTGTTCTCACTCATCAGTTTCCACAACGTGTCCGCGTTGGTGAGCAGGTTGTCACAGTCGGCCACCTGCAGACGGAGGAGAAGGGCACAAAATATCGACAAGAAATCGCAAACGTGAACATGCAAGCACAGGGACAAACGTCCCCCCCCGCTGTCACCGAATGATTGATCGGCCCACAGCCACATGGCTCGATGACAGAGGGCCGTGAACATAATCAGATCCTTCCTCGCCCGTCGTATCCCACAGCCCGGGAGTTAAAACAAGCCTGGGCGACTGGCTGCTCCAATATTTGCAGGGGGATGTTCTGCACTCTGGTTAAAGACGAGTTCATTCTTCAAACTGAGATTATAAACTGTACTTTTTGTCTTTTACTTTGACCGCTAACCAGTGGGGCTGATATATTAGCTGGTATTCGCCAGGTACTCTGGGGGATTAGATTTAAAGACTAAGTCGTAATTAAGACATTGTAAATAATAAAGTGCATTAGTGACGAGTCAATGAAAATGTCTGCAAGGTGGCTTTAGTCACAGGTCATAACGTTGACTCCTTAATGCAGTTCCTTTTCTTTTCTGTGTAAAAGATTGAGCTCCGCTTTCCCATCCACATTTTGAACGTTGACCGTGGAGCCGCGGGACGCCCATGCACACATCTGACCCGGTGACCTCACAGAGAGAGCCTAATACGAGGAGGCTTACGGAGCCGTTGAGTGGATGATGACATACCAGCAGGTAGTCGGCCCAGATCTCACGGGCGGTCTCCAGCGCTGCCTGACGCAGCTTCATGACGTGTTCGTATCGGAGATTATTCCAGTGCTTAGGCCCCGTCTCGTCTTCAAAGGCTCTGAGACGTGCACAGAGAAACCCGTTAAGTAAAGTACGTGTCTCACACACACACACACACACGCACACACGCACACACACACACGCACACACGGTACCCGAGTTCATCTTGAGGTCTCCACTCCACATAGTGATAGTCATTCTCCACCTTGATAAGCCAGTCTCTCAGGATGGCTGTGGTGTTGTCTATGTTGTGATCTGTCGCCACCCTGTGGGAGAATGGGAGGATGGGAGGAGGGGGGGGAGACAGACAGACAGACAGACAGACAGACAGACAGGCAGACAGACAGACAGACAGACAGACAGGTAAAAAACTGTTTCCTCACCACTGTCGTTAAAATTCAGCGATTCCGCCTTTATTCGGGTGCATCGGGGCCACTGGCTGAAATCGCCTGTGCACGACAATGCCTTATTCATAAATATCTGTCAGCGGTTATTATACTGTCACTCAAACGGCACTCTCACAACAGGGCCTCCATTGTGTCCTCCATCTCCAGTCGTTTACTGCAGTGAGCTAAAACCACTTACAGTAAGAAGCGATGTGCAGTCACACGCTCACGGTACCTGAAAGATCCCAATCCGTTGCATGCATCGAGGAACGCAGGTTTTAAATGCGGTGGTGAAAAAGACTTCTCGTATTTGTATCTCATTGGTACTGCGCAACACTTCCATCGAAGGTTTTGGAATCTGTGTTCCTATCGGTGTTACGATTGCTACTCCAGAACGCGTGTGATCCGATGGAATGCATCCTGATAGAGCACATTTATCTGGTAATATAGATTAAATAACAATAAATATTCAGCAGCCGGCAGTATTGACAAACTTCAATTGTGCGATATTCTAAAATAAGCCTGAACCGTTTACTCATTTAATTCACGAGTAGTAGGAGTTATTTTATGAAAACACAGATGACTGCTGCTTCAAGGGTAAAATACAGTGTTTAAGATACCAACTCCCAGATGACACAATATTGATTCATCATCTGTCGCTGCTTTGGTCCTGTGAGGGTCTCGTTGTCATTAGAGCGGCGCTGCACGTCGCCAATGTCAGACGCGGTGGACAAAGACGAGCACAGACAGACAATCGGGGCTGACGGAGATCCGTCTGCGTTATCACAACAAACCTCAGTGTGTCGGGGAGGGGGCGGCGGCACGGACAAAGCCGGGGAGAGAGGGAAAGAATGTGGAAATATGAGAGACATGGATTTACTCCCAGCTCCATCATGGAGTGAGTGACAGTCGGCGTGCTGCATGTGTTCGTTTCCCGCCTGTCCGTGGTGTTTTTAACACAGCCGTGCCGTCCCAGCACCTACACGTGACTACACCATCTTCTTCTTCTTCTTCTTCTTCCCCCCTCTCTACCTTTCCCTCTCTGATTGCTGTGAAGTTTTGAATGAGCAAAGGTAGAGCGAACAAAAAAAAGGATTGATTCAGTGTGTGCTTGCATGCCAGCAATAGAACCGTGCCTGAAGGATAACACAGAGAGCGAGAGAGAGACGGATACAAATGGAAGGTTTATGGAATAACATCCATCCTGCATGGCCCTGCAGAAAACACACACACACACACACACATCATTAGGCTACATGTGTGTGTGTGTGTGTGTGTGTGTGTATGCTGCCGCTTGCCAAATACTCCATCTTAACCCGTCAGGCTGATAACTGCAGGTATCGACAGGTGGCCAGCTAGCAGCTCGGTTTAAGTCTTTCGTGCCGCTTTTTCCAAAATCTCTTCAAGGGATGTGTTGCAGATCAAAGCAGCCGCGCAGAAGACTGAGCTCAGATAGTTAGACGCAGGCACCGAGGCTGTATTTGCTGGCTGCGATACAAGGGGAAGGGGGGGGGGGGAAGCTCCAAGCTGGTTTGTTTAAACAGACACACAGACACTCGAATCCCTCATTCTAGCTCCAACTGAAAAGGTTCACTGCAAGGCTTACTCTCGGAAGAGGCCCCCTGTTTGGATCAGACGCTAGATTCACAGGAGTGAACGGTGTTTAGTTTGAATCCAAACACAGTCACATTAGACACAACTCTGCTCGAGGCTGTTGCTCTTCATCGGGTCACTGGGTTTCCAAGAAATATAATCTAACCTGTCAGGTGTGAATGCTGGTGAAAAGATGACTCTTCATCTTTCATAAACATATGTCTAAAAACAGATGTATTGGCACGGGATCCAAAAGACATGGACAGGAAGTGAGCAATGCTGGAGAGACCAGGATGATCTGGAAGGATGTGGGGGGGGGGGCATGTGACATAACGACAAGCTGACTGAGGTTGAGGAAGGGGAATACATTTTCATAGAAATCTTGCACAACATTTTGGTGGCTCGGGTGCCAATTATAATTGTATTTCTTTATTTATTTATTTTACAACGATAGTGAATTTGTTCTCGTCGAGTCTGCAAAACGAAGATGTGGAAGGAGAAGAGGGAGGGAGCGAAAAACGTGAGGGTGGGGTAGGGGGGGGGGGGGGGGGGGGTGGAGAGGCGATCTGGGACTGAATGGAACTTTTTACACAGGCGCGAGTCCGCTGCTCCTGCAACCCGCCCTCCGAGCTCCGCTGCACGGGGGACAAGTCTCCACAACACCCCGGTGCTCCACGCTGCTCTGACTGTTACTCATTGCACCGCTGATTTGATTTGTAAAGTGTTTTGGTGAGATAAAGCGCTCGTGCGTTAGCCTACATTTTGATAATAACACAGCGGCCCCACCTGGCCAGCACGCGCAAGGGCACGCGCAAAAGGCAGGCGGAGTTGTCCTCTATAATGCACCGAACGGGGCTTGACTTATGTCTCTGCTGCTGCCTTGTGTGAGCGCACACGCACGTTGAATCACACTTTGTCGTACTTTACTGCCTGTTCTATTTTCTTAAAAACACTTTTCAAAGTTTTGACATTATATACCTGAAACATTACGTTTATAACGGTCTGCAGCGGCGACACTCACCACAGCGCAACGCGGTCCTTCGGGTAGTTGAGGCGCTCGATGGCTCCGAGGAACAGCGGCAGAGAGTGCGCCGAGTTGCGGCACACCAGCGCGACGACAACCCGGGGAGCGAGGAGCGGAGACTCGGGGCTCCAGCGCTCCTCGGGGAAATATCCCCGGCTCCGGCCCGGCAGGAGGACGAACAGCAGGGCAGGCAGCAGAGAGGTGACCCGGGGCATGGCAGGGGACATCAACTCGCTGGAGACGCGGCGGACAGAGACGGACACGGAGGACGTGGAAGCTGAGGGTCCCGCTGTTGTGTTATGCCGACAGCGGCGACATGGCGGAGGAGCAGGCGGCATTAAAGGGCATGTCCGGACCGGTTGAAGGAGAATTTGGTGCTCTCAAAATAAAGTCGTTGATGCACATTTATGTGCCTCGTGTAGATTGTTAAAATTAATCATATCAGGGAGTTCCTGCCAGGTTTGGTTTAAAATGAATCGTATTTCACATAAATAACTTCGTGTATCCTTTGAGGCCAAAGAGCCTGTTGGGCTTCCCTCTGCGATATGATGTCCTCCCCTTTAAGAACAGACCCAGCTGCAGGACAGACAGAACGCAACGTGGGCGTGTCCGTGCGTTCAATATCCCGCAGGCTTGTCTCATCTGCAAGCAAAGTATATTGCAAGAAGAAAAGCAGAAATTCATGTACAAAACAAACAAAAGTCCGAAGTTGGGAGTCACTGCTTTGCAGCATCATCGATGTTTGATACACAATTCACTCACAGGAAATACATATACTGTACATGTATCAAAGCTTTGCATGTGATTGTGTACAGCCAACTTTGCTTATTCCACATGAGCCAAAAGTAATTTAGTAAAGAAGTCAAAAATATGTTTAAAAACACAAAACAACGTTATAAAAGCTGTTTGACAACTCAGTGAGTAGAACACAAGTGCATGCGATACATCTATTCTATGCATCTATTCTACTCTACTGTATGCCCGGATGATCCAAAGATATAGATTTCTCTGTGATGTGAAGCAGAGGAAAATCACTTATCCTCACATTTCAGAAGCTTGAATCAGCTCGTGTTTTAAATGTTTGCTTGATCTTAATTAACTGAATATCAAAATAGTTGTAGATTCATTTTCTGTCCATTGAAAAAAGCTGGAGCTGCAGGGGTTGCTGACTGACAGGGAGAGGCATGAACCGCTGTGGCAGGGAGCACCTCATCCCTGCAGGAAATGAAAATATTCTTCAATAACAAAAGCAAACAAATGGTGCAAATAAAAAGGCCCATAGTTACAGCACGGATGAGTTCTGCTTTTCAAACAGGGCTGAACATTTAGCGCTGAAAACAATCCCTCATCACACACTGTGCCTGGTGCTGGATTCTGATGCTGTTGTATCAGTTCACTTTGAAGTGAAGCTCTATGTATGTATTTTTTGCAAAAATGCTCAATAGATCATCCACACAGGTTTAACGATCTACATTTATGTCACACGTTGAACTTACTAGGAATTATTAATATTTGAGAGAGAAACATGGCACCAGCGTCCACAGATCACATGCCTCAGGCCTCACAATTTATCTTCCCCTCACATTCCATCACATAGTTACACAATAACAGAGCTGCCAGTCAAATGAATAAGTGGGCTCAAGAAACTAACACCTCTCCTGTTGCCTGAGGGAAGTTTTGTTTGAAGATTCTCTGTCTCTTGTTACTGTGAGCAAGACAAAAAAAACTCTTCCGCTACCACTAAGTCCAGAACAGTGATTCACACAAAATGAAGGAAAGCTATTTGTGACATCGAATCACAGATTACGACCTCAGTGCCTCAGTGTGAACACGTGTTGACGGCAGTTCAACCAATGAGTGATTCATCACCAATGAGTGATTCATTGGTTGAACTCCTTTTAAAATGTTGGCCCACATGGGTCCTGATGTCCAGGCAACTGGTTTAGAATATTTCCTTGCAGAGCAACATCAAAACTAGCATCTTAACACCATTAGAAGGGGGGGGGGGGTTAGAAAGGCGTATGCCAATTTTGCCCAACTCACCTCTTTTTCGATATCTTTCACTGCTTTGCTTTCTGATCGCAGGTCTATGATGTTATCACAGGTCTCCAGAAAGTATTGCCAGGTAGAGGCAAATCCATCAAAGGTGGGTGCGGCCACTTCCTGCACAATGGAATCAGGACGAGAAATGTACTTCAGAGAGAATGAAAATGAAGTGGTGACACTAACTGACCCTGACTTAAGAACAATGGAGGGCTGGAGAAAGAGACAGAGGGATTCTAGCACTTCATCCTCTCAACATTTTGGCGGCAAAATCGATTTTCTGAGCATGATGTGACTGATGCTAAGTGGTGCAACCCACCATCAGCTGTTGTCATTGAGCAAACCGATGAAAGAGCTGTGCAGGCTGGAGGGAGAATTGTGTGAAAAAGGGCAGTGAAGCTTTTAACTTCACCGTTTGCCATTGTCTCTAAAACTCTTCATGTCGGAGAGAAGAGACACGTGACACTCCTTGTCAGGATTATCGGCGCCGAGGAGGAGGACGGCAGACAGAGGTCTACAAAACCATGACAGGAAATACATGCAAGGAAACATGCGGAGACGGCTGGCGTCGGGTGATGTGTCTCATCTTGTCCCAGCAGCCAGTATGTGAGGCATGGGGGGGGCTGCTGCTCAGGTTTGTGACCAAATCTGTTGCAGAAATCGTGTGTGATGAAGAAGGTTCAGGTGCGTTATTTCGTCAATGAATGGGAGCAGGTGTTTGCACTTGAAATAGTAACCATGCAAACTCTTCTTTTTTACAGAACCCGGACAGGATGAGACCATCATGGGTGTGAAGTAGCACCCGTATGAACAAAGTGGACATGGATATCTCTTTACATGATAACAGATAAACCTGCATGACATGATGAAAGAAAGCGTTGAGGACATGAACACTTCATCGCTTATTTATCTCTTTGATTAACTCAGAGATGGTCCAACCCAGGGCAAAAAAACAATGTTTTTATTCAGTTTTTAGTTTTTAAATGAAGTATTTCAGTTCTTAAATTATGACCAGCCCCCAAGCGGTAGAGAATGTGTTGCAAGGCTGCACTTTCTGCATGCATTTTTTTTGTTTTTTTGGTAATTTATTTCTGTAGATATTTGAATTTTAACAGATAATATGAAAACAAAACAAAAATAACAATAAAATGAAAAGTTACTGTACAGCAAATCCTAAATAAACAAATATGTGTTCAGAAAGGAGTCGGCAGAGGGATAGACTAGATGGATGGAAAAGATGTAACTGACTTTGTTGTATATAATATAAACATGAAAGATTGTTTTAAAATAAAATAAAGAATGTTTTTTGTATTTCTCTTTATCTGTAGAGCATGATTTTTAGATCATGATACAGTTATCAGACCTTTGGAGGTTAATTGAATTGATTCTGTTCAGGCAGCTTTTTAAAATACATTTTAAGTTCCTTTTTTTGTGAGAACTTCACCACAAGCAAATCATAAAATAATTTCCTGGGAGGAAGTTATTTAGAAAAGGCTTTTGAAAAACGAGTGCAGCGCTGGGACCTGACATACTTCCACCGAGACATCACGGCTCAAAATGTTCCAGGAGATTGAGCATATTACATGTCATTCATTTCACTTTAGAGCCTATGATTCAATGAAACGTGGTTCGCCTGTCAGAGCTGATCTGGTCTACATGTTCTCTGGAACTGAGCAGCTCAAATTATTTCGGGCCAGTGAAACTGGATCCATTTAACATGGCTCAGGCCTGGCAGACAGTACATGAAGTGCTACTGGATGGGAAATGGACAAGTAAATGAAAAAATGTCCAATCACATGCAATTTGCATGCAAAGTATGTCATTTCGTGAAAGAAGTGCTATACCTCTCTTGGGGGGGGATACGTAAAGTATTACAGTAAAAGCACATGCAGGCACGGGAATACATCTGGCCTTGTGATGTGTGAATGTTGCATGAATCACAGGGCCATGAAAGTCCATCTGACACTACAGAGTGATGTATGGCTGAATCTGGAGTGTGTAAGCAGTTCTACTTTAAGTAACTTCAGCGCTGCTCATGTTGTACAGAGTCAGAGCGGGACTCAAGACTGATGCATGGCAACTGCACATACAACACTGATACGGAAACACACAAACACACTGCTCCTCCCCCCTTTTTCTGCCCTCCCATGATCCCACTTTACATCTGTTTCGTGCAAACTCGCTGCTACAGTCTGGAGACCACCAACAACCATGAGCTTCCTATCCCCCCCCCCCCCCCCCAGGTAGTAATCAGGTGCCACTGATGTGTTTGAGCACTTCAGAGAAGATTGGCTTGCGTGAAATATATATGGTTTCGTTTTGCAAAGTTGCACTGTGTGTGGTACATTCTAATGAGCCTGCAAGTGACATAAGGAGTCTGAATGCCTTGTTGAATCACGTGTTTTCTGATCTAGACATCCCACATCTTTTAAAAAAAAGAGCCAGGACAAATCATATCACTCATCATCTTGTTTTCTTGTTTTTTCCGATGGAGCCACTGAAGTAAAAAGCCTGGAATCGGCCTCCTTATTCCTCCACTGAAAGCAATAAAGCATCAGCCTGAAGGATTGGATTCAGAACAGCTGGCAGAGATTCACTGCTATCCTCAAGGACACTTCAGCAGGGCAGATGATTGCCAGCAAGAGTGCTTGAATGCTGGTTTTCTAGTTCGAGCCGTCCCTGCTGCCACAAAGCCAAACAAAACAGCGGCACAAAGACGTCAAGCAGCAGAGCTCTTCCCAGATTTGAACCCTGTTTTTTGCCCCCTCGTGACTCTTTTTATTAACATGCTTTCTGCGAACCACAGCCAAGCAACAAGGAGGCAGTCAGGCATTTTTTCATCTCCTGTACATATTTATTTTCCTGCCCAAACAGATGGCGCCCGTTAATCCAAGATTAGTTTGCACAGGCAGAATTTAGAGTGAGGTTTAAAAAAGGGACCGAGTTGAAAACTAAGCTGGTAATTACTGTTGCTATCATCGCGTCTCAAATGCATGTTTAGATCTCATTAATGCAGTTTGACACACACAAACTCCCCCAAATGCTCAGAATAACCTGAAGAGCTGGTGGATTATGTTCATTTTGTGTGAACTCAGTGTTATATGTTCCTTTCAAATATTCCAGATTTATTAACACTGATGCATTGACTATGAGCAGCATGTTTCAGCTGGTTGAAGTAGAACACATGTTATTACAATCTGTGGTAGTTTGATTGATCAAATTCAAATGTCAGCATGTATTTTGTTTGTGAGACCTGAGCGCTCCTGCAAACCCATTAGTCCACCCACACAGGTGTAGGACTCTTCTCGGGATAATGCCAAGTCAGATTTAGGGTCGATTTAATACGTTTTTCATAGTCATACCGATAAAAATATGACTGAAAACCAGCAGGGACATAAAGCATACAATTATGTTTAAGTACATGAATTTATTGACCTTCATATTGTTGTTTTTTTCAGTTAAAGTACTCAGAATTGCCAATGCCAGTGTTCTATTATCATAAATCATATCACTTAAATATCATGATTGATGTAATAATATGTACGCAGAGTGTTCATGTTGAAGCTTTTAAAGATGTAACTTTTTCTATCAGTAACTGTCTGCCCTACATTTAGTTTTCTCTGAAACAGCTTTTTCTGCCAAAGTGTTCTTTACTCAAGTTGACGTGACCGACTCAGGCAGAGCACGTGACATTATGTGGTTACTGCTACTTGCCTCCTGTGATATGGTTGCAACAGATCTATTAATGGAGCGCATTTTCAAAGTGAGCGTCCTTTTGGCCACTAGGAGGAGCTCAAGACGTCACTAAACGGGCTGAAGAAGAAGATGACTGTATGAGAAGTTCACACAGACCTGTGAAGATGCATACAAACATAACCAGGTTCAGATGCATTGCTTAACTGCATGATCGGTTCCCTCGTCTCTCCTCACATGTCCCTTGCTTTTTCTATTCTTCATATAGGCCGAGGTCAAACTCACAGAGGAGCACATGCAAAAGGGATTTGAGAGTCTTCGCCAGTTTTTTGAGAGAGGAGGAAGCTGCCAGGCTGCTGGCGCTCAGGGAGGAGCAGCAGGAGAAGAAGAGAGATGCAGAAGAACAGATAGACAGAATGAGTCAGCTGATCGAATCTCTGGAAGAGAGGATGCAATCGGTTGAAGAGGAGCTGGATGCAGGAGGAGACGGTGTTGGATATTTAGAGGTAACAATCAGTCAAATGTTATGTTATTTTGTCAATGAATGGGAGCAGGTGTTTGCACTTGAAATAGTAACCACGCAAACTCTTCTGTTCACAGAACCACCAGGACAGGATGAATAGGTACAGTATGTGCTTCCTGTTCCCTCCCTCCTTCAGTGCCCTCTGACCCTGCCTCCCTATCTTCCAGCTCCAGTGACCCTGGACCCCAGGACAGCTGGCCAGTCTCTGAGGGTGTCTCCTGGGTTAAACAGCGTCCACATCACCCCTGGAACCTCACGGGGGCTGGAACAGTGTCTGGCTGCACCGGTCCCAGCTAGCCCTGAGCGTTTCCACCCTTATTCCTGCATCCTGGCGAGAGAGGGCTTTGACTCAGGAGTGCACTGTTGGGATATTGAGGTATCCACATACTGAGCCTGAGCAGTGTAACAAGAAGCTGTAATTATTAGCTAATATCAGCTTGGAAAATAGTTTCAGTACACCTGATTTGTAGCCTCAAGAATCCGGTATCGGTTGGGCTCTAATATACTCGTTTCTTGATATGCATTTATTTCTGCGCTATTATCCGTGCCATCCACCCTGTTTGTCTAATCTTTCTATTTATTGATTTCAACAGATTGCTGACACCAACAATTGGACAGTCGGTGTGGCTGCTCAGTCAGTGTCCAAAAGGTCCGGGTTTGAGGCCTGTCCAGAGGCAGGACTCTGGTGTATCAGCCTGCGAGAGGGCGAGTACCTATCAGCTCCTGCTCAGACCCTGAACTCACACCACCTCAGCAGAGTCCGCGTGAGGCTGGACTGGGACGAAGGGACGCTGGAATTCATGAATGCCGATACTGACACACATCTTTTCATGTTACCCATACTTTGAGAGTGCGGAGGCTTTACTGTGTTGGCACAGACTGCAGGTCAGCGTGGGGTCAGATTACGTCCCTGTGGAGGACACTGCTATCACTGAGGAGAATCAGGCGATGAAGAGTGACTCTTGCACTGAGGGAGACATTAACGCTGCATCGAACAAAAGCAACGCGAAGAAGTCAGAGTTGATTATAATGCCGTCTTTTACATTCACGTAGGTGTCCCTCTTAATCTTTAGTAGCATGGCTCTGAAGATGGCAATGTTGGTCCAACATTATTAGATGGATTGCCTTGAATTGTTCGACATTCATGTTCCCCAGAGGATGAATCCTGATGACTGGTGATCCTCTGACTTTTCATCCAGCGCCACCATGATGTTAACATTTGTACTTTTGAATGAAACGTCTCAACAATTGGATTGTATTGCCATGAAATTTGGTACAGACATTCATGTTCCTTTCAATAATTAATCTGGTCATATCTTGAATATTGATTTGCAGGATCATGTGATCAAAGTACTTTGGTTTGTGTCTAAATGCCCGCTAAGCTAATTCACTTCATGTTCCCATCAGCTGTACTTTGTGATTAGTAATATCAGCAAAAGTAGCATGCTAACACAATAAGCTACGACGGTGAACACGGTACACATTATACCTGCCAAACATCGACATGTAAGCGTTGTCGTTGAGCGCGTGTTAGCATTTAGAGCAACGCACCGCTGAGCATAGCGTCGATGTAAACTGTCTGGTTTTAAATACACTTAAGAATTGATTCGATCGGATTTTGTTTTCAAGGAGATGAAAATACATATTTGTTGTGTGCTCATCAATATTTAAATCCTCTGAAATTGTATTGTATCCCAACAACAGAGGCTAATAACGTGAGGTTTTCTTTAAATTGTTTGTTTTCATGTAAAACGCTTCATATTGTCTTCTGTTCCATCGCAACACATTCAAATTTGTATAAAATCTGGTAAAAAAAAATATTGATGAGTTTATTTGGTGCAAGTAAAAACAAACAATGGCACAAATCATATTTCCACATCCGCATTTAGAGATGTATTTGTCCCTGGAATCACGTCTGTGTTTTCCTTCTCTCTCGTTCTCCTTTCGAATACACACACTATCCTCTTCAACAGTCTCAGCCTCCTCCTCTCTCACAGAGACACGCTCCCCTCCATGATGGCGGTATACAGTTCATCAGTAACAGCCTCGTAACGGCCGGCACGACTGTTCAGAAAATACATCTTTTCACTCGAGCCTTGCGGCTTGTATCCTTCCCTCTGCAGCCGTGTCTTCTGGATTTTAAAAGTGCCTGAGGACAAAAGTGGAAACTTGAGTTCACGTGTGACTTTGTGAATGTGTGTGTGTTTGCATGTCCTTGCATCACCGTCTCACCTGTAGTGTCAACAGATGGCATGAGTCGCAGGAAGACGGGGCGTGCGTAGGAAGGCAGGGCTTTCTGTACAGCGATCAAGAACGCACCGAGGTCAAACTCGCCTCCTGCGTGAGCTATCGCGGCCATACCGGCCTTCCCCTCCACACCTGCAGACAGACAGAAAGGTGAGGCCATGAACAGGACACTACAGGCTGTAACCACACATTAAGCACATCATCTTTTGTCCTTCATTCATGCGGCGTCCCGTCCCGACTGTCTCGTCTCGTCTCTACCTGGTACAGAAGCTCCATAGACGGCTACGACCGCGTGTCCCAGCAGGCGGCTTAGGACCCCCTCCACCTCCGTGGTGGAAACGTTTTCCCCTCGCCAACGGAATGTGTCGCCGCTACGGTCCATGAAATAAATGTAGCCATATTCATCCATCACCAGCATGTCACCTGCAGAGACAGAGACAGACAGACAGACAGAGACAGGAATAGTAACAATCATCGTCATCATCCCTGGAAGGGATCACAGAGCAGAGGACACAGACAGAAAGTAGAGGCTGTAGTGATGATGACTCAGTCCAGTTTTGACTGTGCTCTGATGTGACTCACTGTTGGCTTCTCTGTATTGTTTGTAAATGTGGCACGGTGGGAAACACAATGGACAGGTTCCCAGTCCGCCATCACAGACAGTGAATCACTAACATTCACATTCATATTTAAAGTCTCCATTCTTATATTGTGTGTCTGCAGACTGTGGGAGGGAACCTGTATGAACCCAGACATTGGATTATTGTTATTCTGTGCTCTAGAGAAACACACTGAGGCATACCTGAGACATACGCAGAGTCCCCCACCTTGAAGACATTGTGAGCTATTTTCTGATTGGTGGAATCCTTATCGGCGTAGCCGTCAAATCTCCTGAGAGGATCATTGTGGTTGATGCGTCCTACCAACATGCCCGGCTCACCTGCAGAGACGGAGAGGGACAGGGGAACAACATTTTCAAACGTTTTTATCCAGTTGCGACAGTGTGTGTGTGTGTGTGTGTGTGTTCTCACCGGGCAGACAGGGTATACAGAGGCCTTGTGAATCCCTGAGCAGCTCTCCGTTCTCCTCCTGCACCCTGACCAGTCTGATGGGGTAAAAGCTGGGCAGGATGCGACTGTTGAAGCCGCACGCCCCCACCTGGACATGTAGGACATGCACCTCAGACAGGATTGCAGTTTGGAAAACACTCTACTTTGAAATAATTAAAGACGACACACACACACCTTTCCATCTATGTTGAGCAGGCTGCAGTTGCACTCCGTGGCGCCGTAAAATTCCCCAATTCGTGGGATTCTGAATCTCTGGACAAACTCTTCCCACACAGAAGGACGGAGGCCGTTGCCAATGGCAACACGCACCCGGTGATGTGCTTCGGATGAACGGACCGGCTGGGCCAACAGGTAACGACAAATCTCACCGATGTATTGAATTACCTTTGACAAAAAGGAGATCGGTCAGTTGAAGGGAACCAGGTGGACAGCTGGCCGGCAGCGCGACACTCCTCGTTGTTAACTGAGTTTGGTGGCGTTGTGAACTCACAGTGCACTTGTGTCTGACACAGTCATCCCAGAAGCGACTGGCTGAGAACTTCCTTCTGACTACAACAGTCAAACCAAAGAGCAAACACTGGCCGACGCCCATGATGGTACCTGGTGACATTCATATTTTCACATGAATAAATATATACTGTGCACATGCAGACAGGCACTTAAACTTAACAGATTCAGTCAGAGAGGAATATCCTTCAACCTCTCTGACTACATGTTTTTAAATGAAGCATTTTAAAAAGACACTATGATATAATATGTGGAGCGACAGGAACAGCAGATGATGGCTGTGAGAGAGCAGATCGAGTGATTCCTACCTGCAGAATGATAAAGGGGAAGGCAGTTGTAGATGACGTCATTATGACACAAACCAAAGGAGTGGAAACCAAAGGCAGCGATGCGATAATACCTGACAGGAAAGATGGAATAAAGTGACTGATTTTTATTAAAACACGTGTTACTGCAATAAGAGCGAATAACCAGACAATGACAAATGAGATACATATAAAGTCAGATGCATATGGATAAACTATCAGAGTTTATGGTTCCTACAACTTGCTACTGCAAGTGTCAGGTAAACACGTCGTGTTCCCTCCATTAACTCACAGTGCATCGGATGAAACCACAGATAAACTCACCGACTGTGCACCACCACAGCTGCCTTCGGCATGCCTGTTGTACCAGAAGTGTAGATGTAGAACAGTCTGTCTGAATGCAGAGAGAGAGAGAGAGAGCGCGAGAGAGAGAGAGAGAGCGAGGAGAAGACAGGAAAAGAAAAGTGAGTTGTTTCTTTAAAGAATCTTTAGAATTACTGTCCTCAGACAGAAAGGACAGACAGACTAGAAAGAGCGGGACACAGAAGAGACGACATGCAGCAAAGGTTGGCGGGTCGTATTTGAACTTGAGCCCATGGAGCTGGATCTTTACAGGGAAAGTTCACTACTTCTTTGTGTTTTGTTGCACGCGTGTGGTATGCACCCAGACTCTCCCCTTCATTCCTTAACATGTTTCTGTCTCTCCTTCCACACTCTCTCTGTTTCTTTGACAGCCTGCGCAAGCAAAGACTTGAAGAGTATTAACTTAGGAATGTCATGAGATAACAGGGGGAATAACCAATACAGATAAGAAGCAAATCATTAAGAGGAAAGTGAATGCACAGATAGAGCACCTAATACTGATAGCTTTTTAGCTTTTTTGTTTTTCTCCTTATTATATATATGTTGTCTAAATGTTTTTTTAATCTATTGCACTGTATTCACTTCATATGATTATATGTATGTCATATGTATATGTTTCAACTCCCCTGTATGTTCAGTACATTGTGGACTTGACAACTTTGAACTTTGAACTTTAATATATCACGTCAAAAGTGAAGTTTAGATAGAAATGTAAAGGAAAGTATGTTTCAAGATGCACTTCGATCTTGGATGACATCTCGTGTTTCTTTGAAATGAGTTGATGATTTGTTTGACAGTTGTGCGTGTGCTCATGCGCATCCTCCATCGGATCAAAGAAGGCCAGAGAGGCTGACATCTGGCAACGAGCAGTTCACTCTAGCAGGCAAAGACTTGCTGAGGAAAACATGGTGTTGCAATCAAAACTGATATCCTGTAACATGCTGAGGACCTGATATGGCAACACGGTCATACCGGCAACCCCACGCACAAACGCTCCGCAGAGCCTCACCGTTGAAGTCCTTCCTGAGTGTGTATCGCGGTGGGTGTTTGGGCGAGCGGTCCAGCAGGGCGTCCAGGCTCTGGACCCGGAGGCTGCGGAGCTTCTCTTCACCGTCCTGCTCGCCACTGCCGAACAAAACCATGTGGGGCTGCAGGGAGTCACTCGCCTCTGACACCGCTGGGGGACAATCCAAAAGTCATGTGTTACAGATGTGAGTGTCAAACCGCCGCCTGCGCACTCAGTCAATACCCCAAGCTGCCTTACATCATCCACATGTTCCTACCGTCTCTCATCTCTGCCCCGAACACCATTGCCCGAGCACCAGACACGCCGACACAGTGCAGAAGCGAGTGCTGTCGGAGGTTGTGGTTTATGAGTGCAGCCTCCACGCCGACCATAGCCAGACCCAACCACAGAGCCACCACCAAGGGCTGGCTCTCCATGTACACAGCCACCACGTCTCCCTCAGCCCACCGTTGTGCCAGCGCCCAGTGAGCCACAGCATGGCACCGCTCTTGCAGCTCCCTGAAACTCCAAACCTGGAATAAAATGAAGATGGAAATGCAGTGGGTCCATCCATCTCAGTCAAACGGCATTCATCCGTAATCCTGGCTGAGTCCTCACCTCTCCTGTCGCCTCGTAGATCAAAGCAGGTTTGTCCGGGTGCAGTGTCACCACCTGGGCAAACAGGGCAGGGATGGTGCTTCTATTTCGCAGATTACGGCTCATGGAAAACCTTACCCGCAGGATAACGACCAGGCACCTTTTAGAGAAGAGTTGAACAGGGGTGAATGAAAGAAAGTTTGACACAGGAATGGAATAGAAACACGCATTTTAAAAAATCCTGACATTAAGTCTCTTTTGATGGTGCGTAGAGCGACATGCAGGTACTTCCAGGAACCCCTCCAGACCATGAAGAGCCCCAGCCCTGCCAACAGGCTGCAGAGCCAGGGCAAGGAGAGCAGCCTGTCAGCCCCAAACTCAGCGAGGCACGCTGTGACACCACTCATCAGATGCATGGCACTATCTGTGTGCGTACAAACAGTAACTTCGTGCACAGAAACCTTCATAGTACATCGAATTGTGGTTTGGTGAGAGGAGTCTTACCTGTCCGAGAGTTACTGCTCCACCAAGTCAAATAATAAAGAAAGGAGTGAACAGTAGCAGAGCGCTGCTACACGAGTCCAGCGATGGATCAGTCAACTTTTGAAGTGGAGCCGGCGCAGCTTAGTGAACTATAATATGCGTGATGAGCGGCAGCACGCACTGGATCTAGCTGCGCAGGACACAACTCATGAACTCCTGCGTCACCCCCCCCCCCCCCCCCCCCCGGGAGAACAACACGGTGAGTCACATTTAATAAATCATGAATGTCTGCCAGTCTCATTTCATCCGGGGAAAAAATATTGTTCGTTTCATGAGAAACTCGGAATGACACATATCGTCAATGGCCGTGGGGAATTCACTGGAGTAAATAATGTGCAATGGAGGAATAGGCTGCAAGTCACAAAAAAAGCTTTTTTTTAAATTGTCAGCAAAGTGCATCAAAACTTCAAAGCGCGGTAGAATGGCGTCAGATATAAAATATAAATACACAAAAGTACCTGCAATCTGTTGAAGGGAGATTGAGCACATTATCAAATCCAGGGTTTTGCTGCTACAGGCTAACGTTACTGGTATGACCTGTTGGCAAACTTTACAGAGATCTTGCTGCCGAATAGACATTACTCACTCAGTTTGATATATTTATGAATCATGCCACGTTTACATTTACAGAGTCTCATTTCAAATAGTCGATATAGCTGAGTGAATTATTGGGCTGTCACCATCCACCACAGATATATTGAAGGGCTGTAATGTTTCACAATCATCATGAGTCATCCATCTCTACTTGATGTACTGTCTGCAACAGTAAGTGGGCGATTCTCTGCAACTTTGAGTCATTCTTTACTAATTTTCATCAGTCTTCTATCTATCTATCTATCTATCTATCTATCTATCTATCTATCTATCTATCTATCTATCTATCTATCTATCTATCTATCTATCTATCTATCGATCTATCTATCTATCTATCTATCTATCGATCTATCTATCTATCCATCCATCTATCTATCTATCGATCTATCTATCTATCTATCTATCTATCTATCTATCTTTCTATCTATCTATCTATCTATCTATCTATCTATCTATCTATCTATCTATCTATCTATCTATCTATCTATCTATCTATCTATCTGTCTACCCACCTACCTACCTACCTCACTGCCTACCTATCTACCTCATTATCTATCTATCCATCTGCTGAGGACTAACACTGAAAAAAACACTCTACAGATTTTTCAGATGAAATAGAAGCTTTAATAAAAATGGTGAATGTTCTTTAAAGAAAACAGCACCAAACAACATACAACAAAACAAAGTAGAAAAATAAGTTCATACACCTTCAAAGTAGAACACCTATAGAAGGCCCAGATCTAAAAATAAGACGCTTACATTCACAAAATGCTACATAATGCGCATTGCTTTTTTTCTCACAGAAATACATTTTGCAACGCATGAATAAAACGTATCGCTGGTCACAAACACATGAGAACCTAAGAACAGTTTCGTTGTTAAACCAACACATGCGTGGTCTTAATCTGGCTCATAGATGAGAAAGGGACAAATACAAACAAATGCTGCAGGACAAAACCAATCACATAAAAAGACTGATTGTTTTGTATTCCTTTATCGAACATATAAAAATATACAACTAATAGCTTTTTTTACAAGTAAACTGTTCAGGTTCTGTGAGTGAGGCTGGTTCTCAAGTTGATGGTTGCACCATTTGAGTGAAGATGTGCTGGATTATCATTTTTTTACAATGTAAAAGTGCAATAACAAACAAACCATTAGACCTCATCAAAACTCTTCTCATTTCTGGGATGTGATAATTTACAGTCACTGACAATCTGTGGAGGCATTGGCTAACGGCTGTAATAAGACAACATGACAACAAAATGGAATTTGATTCCATAAACACGGTTTGATTGCAGGAAGCTGCCGGCTCATCAGAAGGGTGGGTCTGTGTTTGTGAATTTGCCAAGCAGCTATTTTGGGGCTGGATTTGTTTTCTTATGAAGAGAAAAACACGTAGCGTCACAAACACCAGTGACAAAAGGCACGTCTCAATTGCAAATCAATTGCAAGAAAATAGTATCTATAAACAGCCACAAGTGATGAAAACAAATCACTTATTTTGTTGAAAATCAAGAAACTAGAGACATGAAATCCTTGTAGGAGCACATGTTGGATCTGCAGGAACCATGAAGGGAACTTCAGAGGAACTGGAACGTATTCATCATCAGTCAATTGCTTCCTTTCCATTTAAATACAATACATGGATTCAAAAAGCACACCCACCCTTATTTTCTTTACATAAAACATTCATAAAAAATACAGCAGAAACTGTTTGCTCATGCTCTAAGCTTGGAGAGCATCTCTCATATCTTCTTGTAGCCTACATAATGTAGACTTTATAGTCTGCACGCTGCTATTGAAATTAAATAGTCTACGTCACTGTGTATGTGTCACTTTTAATCCTTCGAAAGGAGATACAGCTTATATTGGGATTATGATATGTTTTTGATGAACCGATAAGAGATTGTCATATGTTTCACTTTTATTTAAAGAGTTCCTGAATAAAAACCTTTAGTACCGGTAGTTGGCTACTTCTTGTCTGCTGTGACTGTAATGACACTAAATAACAAATTCAGTCATCAATACAACTTGATTTACACCATTTACAGCACTGTGGAGCATCATCAGTGAGGAAAATGAGCAAAACTAAGGAGGTAAATCGCAGACTTCCTGACCCATAATGCAGTCTTCATAACGCCTCAGATTGAACTTGTGACCTCTTGGAGGCCCTGATTATCAAACAGATGGTATCGTGGTACAACAAAACTGAAATGGTTTCAATTGGCATTATGGTAAGAAAATAATGACAGATTCTTTCATTTAAGTCTTCCAAACCTTTAAACTTAGCCCGGATAGGTTAACGGTGTGCCAGTCTGTCTCTGGGGTACAATAACTGATAGAGCGCTTCATATTTTAGATTCTCCGGTGTTCTGCCCACTCCGAGAACCCTGAATGAACACAAACAAAGATCAGAAACAATGTTAGACAACGCTCGGTAATGTGTTTGCCTCAATGGAAGAAGTATGATTGTAATAAAGTAAAAGTAGCAACAGCACAATGTTAAAATACTTCATAACCAGACATTCAAAAGTACCTAAACCAGTATTAGGAAGTATAAAAAGGAAATACTCAAAGGGTGGTTCTGCAAAATTGTACAAAAGTACCAAAGTTGAGCAGTGTTTGTGGTAGTGAGTAAGGTCCCATTAAACTTACTTGTGACTGACTACTGGAGGGATTGGTACTGCTGAGGTCGGAGTACCTCTTCTTCTGTGATGTGCAGACACAGGAGAGGAAATGGGCGTACTCGTCTCTCACCTGCAGGGGGCAGCAGAACATCAGAACAAAGATCACTGCTCAAAACCCTGACATTTCTGTCGCTCCACTTTCTCTTCTAGTTTCATCTGGTGCGTTAATATCTTACCTGCATGCATACAGACGCAGTTACACGCACGCACACACACACACACACACACACACACAGCTGCTGTGTCCTACCTGTTTAGACAGCAGGCAGTGCATGATGAAGACCAGTGCTCCCTGCAGGCTGTTGAGGATAGTGAAGATGTATGCTTCCACCGTGGTGCCCTCTTCAAACAGGAAGGCCCCAAACACCCACATCAGACCCAGTATGCACATCTGGGCGATGGCTGTCACTGTGAAAGCTCTGCAGAGGAGGAGGATGGGGGAGGGTGGGTTCAGAGGAAAGGCAACAGATAGAGAATGAAAGGAAAGATTAACATGAGCCCAAACACCTGGATGACTCAGTTATCACTGCAGCGTCTGGGAAATCCTTAAACAGTGGAAAGAAGAATATAATAGATTCGTTTGAAGGACAAATGCTTACAGAGGAACACTATTTCAACTCTGCATGGGCCTTGGTAGCATTTGGTGATATATTCCTCTTATTCCCATTAATAGCTGGCAGTATAATCCACAGGGGAAGTGGGGAAGCAGCATGTCATTAGAGAGCAGAGTTGGTCCTGAGGAAACATGAGCTACATTCTTTCCATCCATGCATTTTTCAGGTCCCAAAGCTGCTCCGTTCGGCCAACACACGTGTTGACGTGCGCAGTGGTTTAGGTGAGGTCACATTACGCCACACAAAGAGCCACTGTTACACGCAAACAAGCACACACACTGACTTGATTTTATGCAGTTTGGAGAGGTCTGGGTTGAGGCTGGTGAACTTCTGGGCCAGCTTCCAGACGGTGATGATGAAAAAGAAGACATTGAGGATGATGATGAAGCACACGGGACTGTAGAAACTCCAGATGAGGCCGTGTTCCAGAGACAGCCAGCAGCTAGATGAGAGGAAGGAAACGCTTGTGCATGACAGAGTTTTCCTGAAGTCACAGAGATAGATAACAGCATGGCCTGTGTAACGCACTGACTTAACCGCTGTCACACATTAAAGTATTCAAAGACAAACGTACTGATGGTCGGTGCCGTATCCGTTTGGTCGAATGATGGCAGATATAGCGACGATAAGGAGGGGTGTCCCATAACCAGCGAGGAATAGGTAGAGGGGCCGAATGCTGGCGTTGAACACCAGGACCACCATACGGTACAGCTGCACCCCTTCTAACAGCATCCAGGTGAACACTCCCAAGAAGAAGTAATGGAGCATCGCCGCAACGAACCTGCAGCTGCCCTGTAACAATGTGAGCACACGAAGAAAGAGATCAGAGGCCTGACATGCCTCACGGCACCAATCAGATCCAGATCATAAATAAGAAGAGCCAAAGCTATTTTTGATGATCATGACCTCAGATTACAGTCAGATAAATCAAATCAACACCATAAATTCACACACTGTATGTATGAGAAGTAAGAATCCATTCAAATTGTTCGTAAAAGTATTGTCAGTAAAATCAACTTCAGTATCAAAAGTAAAGTATTCAAAACTTGTAACTTGTATACAACTTCTGCTATGTTGTGAAGTACAACATGAAGTTGTATAATATGGAAAGTATAAGATCCCCAAAACTGTACTTAAATACAGCAACTATCCACCACTGATGAAGACACACGAGTGACAATTCTATGGAATTCAGAAGTCTCCAGTCGAACAACAACAACAAACCAACATCCTATTTGGCCATTTTGTGATTTTCCGCTCCGCTGTCAGCCTTTTCAAGAAAAGTACTGTCGGTGAAAAAGCCTTTTTATTCTCCTTTTTTTCCCCTTCAGGATAACCACAGGGGAATTAAACTGTAACGTGGCAGGAAGACATGCTTGAGGTTGAACATTGCAGAAACGCTCTCATGTTGAGAGTTAAAGTGAGGAGCGCCTCTCCACATTGACTTTGTTGCATGTAAACAGGAAAAAGAGTGGAACAGTCCAACCCAGGCTAAACGTTTTAATCAAATTACTTTCTCAGTAAATACAACGTCAATCGTGATGATTGCAGCAGTATGTGTGTAGCTGCAGTCGCTATTTGCTTCACCAAACGCACCACGGGTTTAGTTTGTGAAATGCCAGCCAGGAAGACGAGGTCAGCCATGAAGAGGCAGACGCAGAGGTGCAGGTGGATGGTGGTGCGGCTTCCTTGTATGGAGCGGCAGAACTTGAATGTCAGGATGCACAGTACGAGGCACGCCAGGGAGATGGTCAGCCCTATCTTGGTCACCAACTGGAGTCCAAAGGTGTGCTGGTAGAGAAGATGCGGTAGTTCCAGAGGTTATCATTTACAACACGATGTGTGTTATTGTCATAAGCATGAACTAATCTGTTGGCCACTTGGAGGTGAAATAAACAAGCTGTAAACACAACATTGATATATTATCACTTAATAAAGTTGATAATGACAAACTTGTTTGCAAACAGCTGCCTATTTACACGTTGAACTGATACATTATCAGTCATTTGGCGTCGTGTTTCTGGCCACCCGAGGAATGTAAGTTCAATATTTACTCTCCTCTTCGGTCTCTACAAACTCCCGAGGGAAACATCTGGGTTATTTAGCTGCTAAATAGTCCTCCAGCTTATTTCTAAGGTCTCCATTTGCTGCTGGTCAGGTTATTCATCAGAGCTTCTTCTTCACTAACACAGCTGCCTGCTGCGGCCAAACACTGCATGAATAAATGAATAGGTAATAATGAAGTCAATAATCACAGAAATAAATTGTGGAAAATGTATAAATAATTTGTGAGAAAAAGAAATGAAATCAATAAAATAAAAATGTATAAATATTCTTTTTTCCTAAAGCCCTTTTCAGGTCCAGTAACACTTACATGTCATGCCACTTTTTTACTATATGTCACTTTTCATAATGCGACAAAGGGTTTCTACGGCGTGTGTGCTTCTTACCTCCATGTCGTAGAGCGCCATGAGCACAGCAAAGCTGCTCAGATGTTGACATGTACACACAGTGTGAGTGGCAGTGGACTGCAATTGATAACAACCATCTGTGGACCAGGCCCCACTCTCGGTCCAGTACGCACAGATGTAGCTCAGCTGAGCTGACTCCACATTGTCCTGTGAACAAAACAATACCGTCATGTCAAAAGCAGGCTTTGTGTATTTGTCTTTCTTCATATTCCAGTACTCCCAAGTGTTTTGACTGCAATGATTTTGAAAAAAAAAGAAAGTAGGACCACACTGAGAAGACGGTGTGAGCGGTTGGACTACCTGTAGATGTCTGAGGGTGATGTTGACGGGGCTGCTCAGGTTCTGAGTGGATGGGTTCGAGACCACAACAGACACAACTTTAGAGGAGATCTGAAAGGAAGGACTCACGCCGTCCTTTTCATGTCCTGTGAGCCCGTCGAAGGACCGGTTCACAGATGCCTCAAGGTTCTTGTAGCTCAACAACGCAGCCAGAGCAAAACCTGTAAAAGACGACACGGAATATGATAATATTCATTGATAAACCACAGGAATGTTGCCTCGTTGCCAAAGAGAGGAGAAGTTTACCAGGGTATGATGCCATCCCAGCTGCTGTTGTCCAGTCAGTGTCAAGTGTAGCATTCTCATTGGTCAGATGGATTGGTCCAGTGGGCGCAGTCTTTCCCCTCTGCACTGCAATCTCCAGATCTATTTGAGCGGATGACTCACTTCAAATCACCCAGTTCACATCAGCTTTCCCAACGTCATTTATTGACCTCATGCATGCATCTTCTCATCCACATAAAGGCCTGTGAGCTGTTTACGGCATAACACAATCTGCAAATCACAACTGAGCTCGTGGCCACTGGTACCGGTCTCGGTGGTGGTTGTCTTGGTGCGGCCGTCTTTGAGCTGCGGGCCGATGAGCATCAAAGCGTTCTCCACCGCAACGAGCAATCCGCTCACATCTTCACCGCTCTCCAGGGGGCCGGGGGACAAGATGGCATCGGTCGCTGTGAAAAGGTTCTGTCCAAGATGCAGGACGCGAGCGGGAGGATTGAGAATACTGTCTGGGTTCGTTTGTGTACGAAACGTGTGCGATGGTGTTTCTGTATCTGCTGCTCTCACCTGCAGGAGCACCTTTCCATCACCGGCGGTGCTTGGGTCAGACAGAGCCAAACAGCTGTTTCTCATCATGAACAAAATGTCTGCCAGGCCTCCGAGCGACTGAGAGACAGAGACGGGGAGAGAGAATAATAAGACTGTTCAGTGTGCCCGACTAAAACATGTGGAAGCTCAAAACTACAGGGCTGCAGGGAGGTCGAGTAAATTGAGGAAATTGGTTGAAATATTCTTAAGAAAACCCAGAGAGCTTGATTATAACTGACCCTGCACTCTGAGCTTATGAAGATAAACCCTCTGTTATAACTTAATTGTTGCAGTGTGCTAATAATGTTGTGTCTAAACATGCAGCTTACCGGTGCAGGACCGCCGTTTCCATTGAAGCTGTCACAGTCGAGCTCTGATGGAACGGAGAGAAACATCAGATTATCATCTCGCCGGCGAAAGACAAAATCTACGCAGCAAAAACAGCAGCACTGAACAGAAACGCATCCTCATCATCCCGTGAGACACACGCCAGGTTATCTGGGATCACATGAGTCAACACAGAAAGTACCCAGAGCGACCACAATGACATAGAAGCTTCCTATGAGGTCATAATAGATAGCGATGGAGAGGAATTGCGTACGCATCCACTCACTTGAGCACGCTGTCCTGTCTTTGCCATAGTTGGTGTATCCTTCTGAACACGTGCACCGGTAACTCCCGTCCCTGTTTTCACAAGTCCCGTTTCCTGCACAGAGGTCAGCTTCTTTGCATTCATCGATGTCTGTGTTAGAAGAGCAAACAGAGACATAATCACTGACATTCCTCATGGGCAAGGATTTCAGAGAGACCAGTCGGTTCTGAGCTTGGCCTGCAGCCAGTGTGAGATGTTGTTAAGAGCTGCAATTTGTACGAGCGGGAGGCAGGAGATGGCTTTGTGGTTTGGGTCGGAGTCCAGGGAGCTACAATAGTTGAACCACGATGAAAACAAAAGCATGTAGGACCTTTTCGAGATCAACCCGGATATGACACGGCTTTTTAATTTTGGAAATTGCGTAGCTGAGGGAAGCTGTGAACTCCCTGATTCTTCCATAATTGTGCAGAGTTTTATTTGAATTTGATAAACGTGCCCATATGTATCCCTGTTAAACTGCCAGCGATGTTGTCAGAGCAGTCGTTTTCTGTTCTTTACTGAGGAGCTCCAGGATTTAGCAAAAAAGGACATTAAAAGCGAACAAATACTTTTTTAGGGGTTTTGCTACTTCAACCTCACCTGGTCTGGTATTACCAGTAGTTTGTGCGGCTGATATTAGCTGATAGTACGTAGATACTGCTGTATGACAGAGATTACTGAGTCAGTTTGTTTTATTGTGTTGCTGTTAACTCGTTCATAATGAAGGCCTCAGCATACCAAGTATATGTTCTAAAAGTATTCATGCGGGTTCAGCATGTTGCTCTGCTTGGCCATGATGACGTGCTGCTTGTCACGTTGTGGTAAAGACAGGAAGCCCTGCTGCCATGCAGTGCAGAGGACACGTGAGACAGCAGGTGTGTTGCTCAATCCTCTTTCAGATGATCAGAAAATAGCAGAAAGTAGCTCAGACGCTTTTGTTTACTTTAACTTTACGTGTTTGCAGAGACGATGCCACTTCAATTTGGATTCAGCCAACAAAAGTCACATGAAATATGTGTTTATTAGTTTGTAATGTTTACAGTGCTGCCAATGTGTGTGGGTTTTTTTGTGTCACACAAGCCATTGATTGAAGTCAGCCGAACCAGCACTGAACCAGCACTGAACCAGCCCTGAACCAGCACTGAACCAGCACTGAACCAGCACTGAACCAGCACTGAACCAGCACTGAACCAGCACTGAACCAGCGCTGAACCAGCGCTGAACCAGCACTGAACCAGCACTGAACCAGCACTGAACCAGCACTGAACCAGCACTGAACCAGCCCTGAACCAGCACTGAACCAGCACTGAACCAGCACTGAACCAGCACTGAACCAGCACTGAGCCAGCACTGAACCAGCACTGAACCAGCACTGAGCCAGCGCTGAACCAGCGCTGAACCAGCACTGAACCAGCCCTGAACCAGCACTGAGCCAGCACTGAACCAGCACTGAACCAGCACTGAGCCAGCACTGAACCAGCACTGAGCCAGCACTGAACCAGCACTGAACCAGCACTGAACCAGCACTGAACCAGCACTGAGCCAGCACTGAGCCAGCACTGAACCAGCACTGAACCAGCACTGAGCCAGCACTGAGCCAGCACTGAACCAGCACTGAGCCAGCACTGAGCCAGCACTGAACCAGCACTGAGCCAGCACTGAACCAGCCCTGAACCAGCACTGAGCCAGCACTGAGCCAGCACTGAACCAGCACTGAACCAGCACTGAGCCAGCACTGAGCCAGCACTGAACCAGCACTGAGCCAGCACTGAGCCAGCACTGAACCAGCACTGAGCCAGCACTGAACCAGCACTGAACCAGCACTGAGCCAGCACTGAGCCAGCACTGAACCAGCACTGAACCAGCACTGAACCAGCGCTGAACCAGCACTGAACCAGCCCTGAACCAGCACTGAGCCAGCACTGAACCAGCACTGAACCAGCACTGAGCCAGCACTGAGCCAGCACTGAACCAGCACTGAACCAGCACTGAACCAGCACTGAACCAGCACTGAACCAGCGCTGAACCAGCACTGAACCAGCACTGAACCAGCACTGAACCAGCACTGAACCAGCGCTGAACCAGCACTGAACCAGCACTGAACCAGCGCTGAACCAGCACTGAACCAGCCCTGAACCAGCACTGAACCAGCACTGAACCAGCACTGAACCAGCGCTGAACCAGCACTGAACCAGCACTGAACCAGCGCTGAACCAGCACTGAACCAGCCCTGAACCAGCACTGAACCAGCACTGAACCAGCCCTGAGCTTGTTTTTGGTTCTGGACTGTAATAGCTAAAGTGAGGGCGAAGGGCCTGGTCGCTTACTTTCACACCTCCACCTCCATCTGGCCTAACGATACGTTCAGTGGCTGTGCTTGTGCCATCGCCTCGTTTAAAAAGTTAAAAAAATTGTCAGAGGCAGCCACCACCGATTCCCAATTTGGTGGAAATGATCTAACAAGATGCACCGACACACACATCAGAGTTTTCAGGTCTGTGTAGATAAGTACAGACCAAAATCTCACTCAACTTTCACCTTTTTGACTCGATTGAGCATCTCGTTGAGTGATCTCCCAAACTCCCAGCACAGCACCAGTCACAAGTAGACAGTATTCACCTGTGCAGTTTCCAGGGTCACTGGTGGTGTTGGTGTACCCAACGTGGCAGGTGCAGTTGTAGCTCCCAATCAGGTTGGTACAATTAGCAGCGTGACCGCAGATATCTGTGTGAGCTGTGCACTCGTTGACATCTGACAGAAGAACAAGTGAAGATGGGTGAGACCGGTTCGATAAAAGAGAGACACTAATCACACACGCTCACACACACGCTCACCTGTACACTGTGCACTCGCGAAGTTAACCTGCCTTTTACCTACGAAGCCCTCCAGGCAGTGGCAGTAGTAGCTGCCAATCGTGTTAACGCACTTTGCGTGCTTGCCACATGGTCCTCCTCCTTTGCACTCATCGTCATCTGTGTTTCGATACGAATAGAAAAAGCAAAGAGAGTACAATTATATTGCTAAATCTCACAGGCCAATCCACGAATGAAACATTATTTTCAGTCGATGGTGAACTTGTCATTTTGATTGTAAGCAGTCTCTATCATTAGCGGTTTCTTTCAGCTCCATGTTTAAATTCTCAGATCACCACCATTAGCTTTGTGGCTAATGGTGGTGATCTAACAATTTAGTTTGTTTTCCTTGCAATCCACTCTGGACATGAGCGGTGCTTAATAAATGCCTGAAATGGAAAAACAACGTGGAATGTCACCATAAAAAGGATTCTTTTCTGACTTCAGTGAGAGGTATTGCAAAAGGAACACCACTTCTTTCTGCGAGCTCTTGTCTTCAGTAAAAAGTCACAATAGAAAAATAGGGAGACAGAAACAAGACAGTGGAGAGGGATGGTTGAAGTTAGAGGTCATGGCAGATTATTACCAGAACATAATGCACTGCCATCTGAGGTGGTGAAGCCCAGGTCACAATCAGTGAGACCTTCCCTCAGCAAACCCAATAGGCCTGTGGGGAAAGAGAGAGAGGCCATTTAGTTTCAATTCACAGTTAAGGCAAAATCTTATAACAAGGTAGCCCTAATAAAGCAGAGCAACTATGTATTGTGCCCCTTTTTTAACTTTATTTAGTCATTCAGGCCTTTATGGGAAACCTGCAACCATCATTTTTCCCAGAAAGGGCTTTTGAAGAGCCCAACTAACCCTCGAGTTGGCTACAAAAGCCACTTCCCTGGTGATGCCGCAACATTTGATCAAAAATTGTAACCCACAGCAGTCGTGCCCCATTTTCATTTTTTGCCAATGCCCATAAGAGCGCTGATCAGAGCGCTGATCAAATTGCAACATATGAAAAAATTTGAATTACTTGCAGTTTTGCTGCAGCGCTATCACACGATTTCCAGTGATGACGCTTTTCATTTGCATGCGAAAAGGTACCAACAGTGGCTCGAGCATTGCTCAAGGGATCAGTGTCGAGGTCAGTCGGTCCAACACTTTGGTCCAGACTGAAATCTCTCTGCAGCTTTTCTATGATTGCAACTTTGTCCAAAACATTTCTGGTCCCTAGGGGATGAATCCTAATGATTTTGGAAGTCGCCTGACTTTTCATATGGCGCCACCAGCAGACTCCTGACTTTTCGGTGGAAATGTCTCAACAGTAATGGGGGGGAATTACCATGAATATGGTAAATGTTACACCTGCTAAACATCTGCATGTTAGTTTAGTCATTCTGATCATGTTAGCTTGTTGACTTTAGCGTTTAGCCAAAAACATTTGTAACCCTGGTGTAAAAGTATGCTAAGGGATTAAAACAAGTTAAAGTTGGATGGAAATAGTTAAGTAAAGCAATTAAAGTGAGAGTAACATATGTTCTCATTTTCCTATTGGTATTGGTTATTGGTGGAAACATATGGTTTCCAAGTAATGAATTGGTCTGCTCATTTAATAGAGGTAATGTTGTTCAACGTAATATTTGAATTTATTTCAACTGAGAGGGTAAATAAGCTTTGTACTTTTTTTAAAAAGCAGTCAATAAATTGTTTCCAGATTCTTGTCTGGGGTCAGTTATCGTGGACTTGAAAAGATCGACTGCTTATGTCATCAGTGTCTTTGTTCCGTTGTCGGGCATTATACGTTTCGCTCAAAACAAGTAGCCTAAACCTTTGTGGCAGCTACTTTAGGAAACCAAACCCAAAAGCATCTATTTTACTCTACATGTGACCATCATTGACGAAACGAACATCACGGTGTGTTGGAGACGACCTAAAACTGCAAAATTTTAGTGATTATTTTCTTCCTCCTGCGAAACTCATGACCCAACCCCCTGTTCCTCAGATCATTTACAAACCACAACAGACACTTGTCAGTCAAATTGTCAGTGAGTGAGTGTGTGAAACAGTCTTACTGAGTCTAACTTCATGACTACATATTTGTGGATACAAACAAGCCTGAAAATATACAAAGAGTGAATTCATGCTCAGCTTGCAGCTGATGTTCATCCACCGGTAAGCCTTCAGTGGTGAAGGAGATAGTTGTTTGACTCATGAACTATCTTTTTTTATAAGCTGTATGTTGCATTTCTGTCCGTCTGTCTCTCTTCCTGTTGCATTCACTTTGGGCCGGATAGAAAGGGGAAGTTACAAACACCGCCAACGTGTGTTGCCTGTTGCCAGGGTTTCTCTCTGTGTGTATTGTGTGACATGCATATGAAAGCGACTGCAATTTCCTCGGAACCAAAGGACTCATTTCACTCTGACAAACAGTTAAGCTGACTTATAAAAGCTGTAAATTCACATGTTAACAATTCAACACCTATTTCAAACTGATGGGAGCAATTGCTTCTGCTGACCTTTGAAAAGACAGGAAAAAAAGTAAAATAACTTCAGTTATTGCTCGACATCCTACTGGCATATGAATTTAGGCATTAATCATGAGCAGCTGTTCTTACTCTTATATAGTCTAAACAAATCATTGGACACAGTACTGTTGTAGGGTCACACATCGTGGAATAGCTCCTTTTCTCAAAAACATTCAAACGTTCGCACTTGAATGACATTCTGACAGAAATATTTGCTGCCTGCTGCTACAGGAAACAAGGTTGGTGAGAGTGGTAAAAATCAAAACCATGAAACTGTGAGTCAGGAAACCAAAACACTAATCTGTAGAAGCTGAAACGCGCCGTGGTGCTGAGGGGAAACCTTTCTAGTTTTGTTATCATGAGTGCTTGTTGCTCACATGAAGCAACAATGTGACAAGGAAACATGTCGGCCTCTGGTAATGAAACCAACGTGTGATGAGATCATTTAGTAAAATAAATAAACAGAATATTACTTTTATATACCGGTAGACATTATACTTATACAGTATATGTACTATTACTAGTGATAGTTCAGTGCAACCTATTATGTTTTAGATGTAATAGGTCTGTCTGACATAGTGTGGATATAATAACATGCTCAACATAGAGTATAATGTATGATATCTGTACAAAGATGGAATAAAGCTTGTATATAAATGTGTTCTATGGTGATGAGCTTCTGAAATATGTCTGACACAGATGTGTAAACCAAAAATATCCTATCAAGGTCTGTGGTTTGCCCTGAAAGAATGATATTCTTCCCGTTGTGAGATATTGTGTGTGCCATCAGACCGCTGCACGCTGCCACGACTCATCCAGACTCTGGGTTTATTTTACCCTGACAGCCTGAGGAGCTGCTCTGACTGACCTGGTCAGATCTGTAGCACCAGTCCTGTGACTATTTACTGATATAGATCAGTGATTTATTCACACATGTTTCTGTAGCAAGCCCACAGTCATAGACATGTGTGTCTGACTAAAACAAAAAGTGGAAGTACATCAACTGAATTACAACATTTCTAAACTTCCCTGTACTTTTTGTTTCATGTCTTTTTTCTCAACCTTCACACACACACACACACACACTGAGCTCTCATTGATGGACTTACCCACAAAAAGTAGCGCCTTCCAACACTCCATGTTAAAGGCAAACCAATGTCCCCCACACAGACTTTATCAGAACTATGAATTGGTTGTAAATCTGGTTGATGCCCTGGAATAAAAGATCCTGTCGCAACGTTCAAGAACGATTTGAGTATTTTTCAGACTTCTCAGTAGTCCAAGGTCCATTAAATCCAGAATGAGAGTAAAAAAAAAGAAGATAAATCCTTTCTCTAGAGGATAATTGAATGGCAGGGGAAATAACTGTGAACCTTCACCGGCTCTCTTGCGCTTTCAGATTCAGACTCTCAGTCTCAGCCCGCCTTCTCTGCCTGATTCCCCACACCTCCCTCCCTCCCTCTCTCCCTCCCTCCCTCCCTCTCTCTCTCCCTCCCTCCCTCCCTCCCTCTCTCTCTTGCTCTCTCTCTCCGTCTCTCCCTCCCTCCCTCTCCCTCTCCCTCTCCCTCTCCCTCTCTCTCCCTCCCTTTCACGTATCTGTGTGGCCTTGTCTTGCTCTTTTCTTTCACTACCATATCTTTCCATGTGAACACATTTCTCACACTGGCACCCCATCACATTGCTTTCACGAACCCCCCTTTCTGTCTACGCCGTCTTTCACATTTCCCTTTTCGCTCCAGCGGGCTCTATTTCAGGAGCTATTCACAACACTCTCATGAGAGACAGAGAAAGAGAGGAGGGGGGAACAGAGACCGGCGAGAGGCCTGTGACTAACGCTCAATCCAAGCAGCTGCTGTACTTGAGTTTTGCCAGTAAGTAATCGTATATCTGTTTCCATTCTTCCTAACTCCCACTCTAAATCTCCTCCTACTTTTCCTCCTTTCCCCTCCAAAAGTTTAGCCCTTCACCCAATTCCAGTGACAAAATGTCTGCGTTTTCTCAACCCCCCAGACAGCAAGAAAACAGACTGGAGACGGATGCAGCATGACCTCTATTAAAGTGAAATTCTCCCCAGGACCCCAAACATGTGGTTCAGAGAAAACAGGGTTGTATACAACTTGAGTAAAAACTATATATCCACACACATTTTAATTATATTTCTACATAATGACTGAACTGGTATAAACCAGTAAAGGAATAAGACATAAATATGTGAAGACACTTGTGTAAAAGTGTTTGGTTACTTTGGTTTGGCGAGTGCCGGGTGAGTCTAACTACATGGAAACAAAAACTCAATTGCAGCAGCTTCAACTTTAACCGTTGCAGCCCATCCCCCTCAGTCACTGTTGCTCAATCTGACCAGCTCAAATTACCGTGACAGGTTTACCGTGAAGAACTCTAAAAAATGAGACAAAGACAGGTTTCTCCTTTCCAGTTTGCCTCAAATTGGTTTTAAGAATTTAAGTTGGTTAAAAACTTAATATCCAGCGGACGTGTTTAATGTCTCCAGCTGACTTGTTTTAACCCCAAATCTTGTATCAGAATGCCATGATGACCACATAAAACACTGGCGTCATGTCGAAGGCAAGAGTCAAGTCTATTTTGTTCCATTTTTTACACGTAACTTCAGTGATTGTGTATTGGAGTCTGAGCACAGCCCAAAACTCGGATGACCTGTTACTCAAAACTGTGGCTGAATACATCCTGTGTAGACACAGACGGAGGACGGAAGCTGCTGCTCTGCTCCAGATATCCCGTTTCACCTCCACTTCTGCCAAGTGAAGCCAATCTGGAAGTCTCTTAAGACTTGCATTCTCTCTAAAGAACAGCAGGGGGCGACTCCTCCGGTTGCAAAAAGAAGTCTGGAGATGGAAGCCGATGAGAAAATGACCCGACCTTTCACTTGATTTATTCCCTCAGTAAACATTGTAAACATGATTTTATGGTCTTAAGCGCTAGCTTCAAGTCGTCTTCGACACAGCATGATGTTCGTTTAGCAAATTATTTTCTCTTTTAGAGTAAAATAGACCATAAAGCGGAGTATGCTTAGGGCGGGCTTACTGTGATTGACAGGTCTCTGCCGCTACCTGAGCCGTATACGGTGTCTCTACGTCACTCCTCAGCATTCCAAATAGGGTAACTTCCGTTCATTGGTTGCGGAAAAATAAAAATGGCGTTGGCCCTAATCCAAGATGGCGACGGCGAATTTGAGGCTTCAAAACAACATTCCTTAAACCAATGGGTGATGTCACGAAGACTACATCCACTTCTTATATACAGTCAGGCGTGTGACGTCCCCAAATCCATTAAAGAGCCGGACAGAGCCAGCATTGTGGCTGATAGCAGCACGGCTGCCTTCAATGCAGTTGGGAAATACCACACAATGGATGTGCTTGTTGTGAACAGGACTTTTTCTATTGCATACCCTGATTAAGTTAGTTTATGGCAGTGAGCTAGTTAGCCTAACATGCTAACGATAGAAGTTGGAGCAGATAAACGATGCGTCTGATCCATGTCTACTTCTTGTTCAATGTACGTATTTAGATCAGAGCTGTGAATCTTCGCTTGCCTCACGATTCTCGATACATTCAGATGCGTCGAGAATCTACACGCTACACTACGCTACAGCAGACGGCTACTTTTTAAAGAATTAATACAAGCAGACGCAGAATCTCAACTCCGTTTATTGAGAAAGTGCTTTCAAAAATCAGACTACACTCTCATATAAAAAGCTGCATATTTTCAATACCAGTATCTGTTTGAGCCACCTCACATAAACATTACAAAAACCAAACATAAATGTTTTTTCAGTGCATTAGCAGCTCTAAGGCAGCTCACTGAACGCTTTTGTCATTTTACACTGCACAACTTAGCCAAGCAGCTAGCGGACTTCAGTGAGTTATTTACTTTCTGTTACCGGTCAGCACAGTACAGTTACAATTCATACCGTGGGGCGAATACGTATCATACCTTACACGCTCCGCCCCTACAGTCTGTTGAATTTTGCTCTACTTCTGATGCAAAAAGACACAAAAACAGAGATGCGAGACACAGCAGCTGTAAAGGATGTTATCTGAGAGTGAGTTGAGTAAGAACAGATACCTCATGTGCAGGACATTTAGATTTAGGCCTTTTCCAGACATGTGATAAGATAGTCATGTCTCCCTTGCAGCAAACAACAACAGAGTTTACCACATGCCAAACTCACAAGCTTGTGGTATAGATGTAGATAGGTTATCTTTCCATGTCTGCTGTTTCCAGTGAGCAAAACATACACAATTGTAGCCCAACACGCTAGCTGTTGCACGCAGTGGCAGCAATTTCCACAGCAAGCCTCACAGCAAGATTGATACGCTGGTTGATATGAGCTCTTTTCCTCCCTTCAGTCTCTCATTGTCGCTCTCTTAAGCATCCTCTTGACTCTCTGTCATCATTTCTCATCATATTCACGCAGACAGAGGAGCAGACATACAGAGACAAATGAGCAGACGCCTGGAGACAGACAAATCAGCCGCACATGTGGGCAGGAAGAAGATGAGAGGATGCAAGTTCATGTCCCCTCAGCATCTCCAGCAAACAAAAGGCTGAATAAAAGCAGATGCTTTCATACTGCATTTCAAACAGTATCTGTACGAATATATACTCCAGTGTTTCCACATGGAACGCTCCAATCTGAGTGTTTGTGTGTGCTCATGTTGGCAGCTGGCAAACATTAGCCCCACATGCATAAAGTGGACGTCAGTTCATTGTGACCATTAGTCATCCAAAAGGAAAGACTGTGGGAAAAATGCAATCTGTCAGAGGGAGAATGACAAGTTGAAGTGATCGTTAGAGAGTAATGACAAAATTGAGCGGGGGGGGGGGGGGGCAGGGTAATGTGAACTGCATGAGTATGTGACACATTTTCACTTGATTGAAATAGCCTGAACTGAAACACTTTCATGACCACCTTTCCAAACTGACACAGTGTTGTGTGTATGCAAGTACACAAAATGGCAGTGTGCTAATTTTAATGTAACACATTCACTGAAAGTTGTTTCCCCACTTCCTGTGTCCTGACTTACACTTCAGAAACACCTGCATGTTGTGTGTAAGTCCGTGAGTGCATACAGTATGTGCAAGCTTCAAGAACCACACCACTGTAAGATACAGTCTTACATTTGTCCTTCTGTGCTTTTCTGCGCATCTCAAACAGGATCTGTCACGTAGAACAAAAGAGGTCACACCGCAATGCCTGCAAGTGTTTGATCACAATAAGTAAGATTTCATCAAGCAGACAGTCGTGGGGAAACAATTTGACTCACTGGACTCCACCGCTCACTCGGTGTTTTACAAGAGGTGAAGTGCAAAATTCCCAACAAAGGGATGTGATGGGGGGGGGGTTTACTTCTGGTGCCTTTTTTTACATCATGTTTACAAAAGTAAAGGTTTTGCTGCTCTTGGCTAATCATCCGCTAGTAATGTAATCAATGTAAACAAGTAAAACGATACTTTTCTCTCGGTGACTGCAACACTAAATCACTGGATTACCCCTTTTGATCCATACAAGTCTGCAGCTATGCTAGCGGCTCTGCTAAAAGCTAACATTAGCATGCTAACATTTTCACAATGCTGATGCTGAGCATGTATAATGTTTACCATGTTGCTAATGCATGCCAACATTTGCTCATTTGAACGAAACACAAATTACAGCTCAGACTGTCGGTATGACCTGCCCTCAGAGATGATCTGCATGGCTTGTGAAATAGACGATTCGGCTGAAACCATTTCAAATGACCGTGAGAAACCGTCCCATTCATAATTGCTAATCAACTTCAATCTAGAAGCTATGTAACAGCCTGTTTTTTTTCCTTAGCGGAGCCTGACAGCGGATTTAAAAGATTTAAAAGATTCGTATTTGTATTCTTTAACTTCAAAGGGAACAGTATTTTAAATCATCATTTTTCAAAGTTAGGGTCGCAAGCCAGCCGTGGATCGTGGGAAGGAATGGATCCTCAAGGGGCTGTCAATAAATGAAATATAAATCAGCCGTTGTCAACTACAGACAAGCTCCCTGCGCAATAAATGTTGTGCAATACCCCAGCTGCCCACAAATTTAAAGTTACTTTAAAGTCACTGTCATGGCATTTACAAGTGGCCTTATGTTGCATTTCTGTGGTGGAAAGATTCTGTATGATGTTTCAAATGTGGAATAAAACTTGTGACACTGACAGATGTCTAAATGTGCTGGCACACACACACACACACACACACACACACACACACACACACACACACACACACACACACACACACACACACACACACACACACACACACACACACATACACAAACTGACAAACAGGATCTTTCCATTTGGAAACAGGAGAGTAAATGGATCATAATCACACAGTTGCAGTTGCTGTTTACATCCAGAGACTCAGTCGGCCACACACACGGACAAACAATCTTTGGAAAAAACTTTTCACTGTTTTTTTTTTACAAAATTTGGCATCGTAATGAGTTATTTTCGACCAGTACAGGAGTGAATGAGGAGTGGATGAATAAAGAGATTATCTTTCTCTGTTGCCCTTCACTCAGTTGCCACATCCTTTTCCCTGCCCCTCTCACACGCTTCTTTGAGGACCTCTTTTCTTCCAAAGGTAGAGTACGGACAAGTGTAATAGAAAAGAGAATAATGGTAAAGAAAACAGATGTCGTTCAGTTCTCAGTTTTAGTTTTTGTCTGCTGTTGTTTTATCAACACAATTACAGAATGTAACAACTATTTGTTGTTGGGTTTGACATGTGATGTACCGTACGTATGTCATATGAGTTTCCCCTCACCTCCCCACTTCGTATTTTTAAACAAGAAGTGCTGCTTGAAGGTTTTCCGAACCTCAAGTGGTTTCCTTCTGACCCACAAACACCAGCGACTCACTCACACACAATTGTTGTTGAGATTCTGAAAGACGACATGCCTTCGATCCGTCATGCCTTCAAAGACACTTAAAAGTAACAGCTTCTGCTTTGCAAGAAGAAAATAGGTCGTGAAAGTGTGTGTGCATGTGTGCACTAAGTGTGATTAAGACGACCTGGTGTTGTTTGAGTTTCAAGTACCCGGTAAAGAGAAGAAGGCTGTGATCACACTTACCAACAATGATTTGTCTTTACAAGATGGAGCTGGCTGTGGTTTTAATGACAACCGCCGCTGCTGCTACTGACAACCGGGCTGTTATTATGTGTTTTCCCCACCGACAGCCACCCTACGATTAAATACCATTAAAAAAACGATTTTAGGAAAATAATTTACAAAGCACATCAACCTAAGACAGACATCTGCTTTTTATTGTGTGGTGTCTGTTGAAGTCAATCTGTGGTGTAGCTGTGGGAGAAGAAGTGACTCTAAACTTTTCGTCTGAATCTCAGAAAATATTATTCTGAAAGGTTTAAGACCATACAGTACACTGTAACTAGGATTATTTTAGATTTCACAACCCCCTGGTAAATGCTGTGACAGCCCTCTTTGCCATTTGAGCCTTCATCATGGTGTCTATGTAAGGAAGGTTTATAAAACAATAAAAAATACAGAATTAAACATTTATACTAGAAAAGTCAAGATTATGTTTGTGGTTCCCAACAAATATGACTTGTGACCCCCTAAAGCAGGGATTCTCAACCTTTTGATGCGAAAGGCCCACTTCTGGTCGTTGAAAACAATTCAGAGGACCAGCTTTCCAAATAAATGAGAAAGAAAACAAAAATAAACTGAGCTGTACATATGTATTATGCCACTAGCTGTAATGTGTAGGATGTATTCAGGGTCATATTTCCTCAGCAGACACTGGAGAGGAAATATGACCCTGACTAGCGAAACTATTTGTTGAGCTCAGCGTCATGGGCAGGTTGCGGTGGCTTCCTGTTGCACTACTTAGAAACATTTGATTTTCACAATGTGAGATGAGGTTTGCTGTTATGCGCTCTGGTTGTCTACTTGGCACGGCAGCCAACACAAGACAGGAACTGGACTCCCTATCGGTCCATCGGCTGGCCTTCCTACCCAAGTAACAAGCGGCTGCCCCGCCACAGCTTATCCGAATTCGCCAGGTGGAAACCATAGCAACAGACTTGACAGCCTCCCCCTTCCACCTGTAACTTCCTGAGGAAGCTGTCACCTCATTGGTTCCTTCCTGAACGATCCGGTTTCCCCATATTATTACTGCAGGAACATCACAATGATCCTCATCCAAAATTAGCTGCCGTTTTGTTTTTGTATTATTGGAATATCTGGCGTAGAGGAAGAAGAATATTTGGGAGTATTTTACTCTCACGCTACAAGACTGATTGCTTGTTTTCGTTTTTTCCTCTCCTCGCCTCTTAAGGCTAACATAAGCAAAGTGTGGTCCTGAGTAAATGTAACGCTGCTGTTTACTGTACTGTAATACAAACCAATGCAAAGCAGAACTGTGACAAACTGTGCTCGTGTGTGCGCACATCCTTTTTGAGGGATGTCATCTGGACTCCTATGAACCTCACTGTTTATGTCAGACTCCATTAGAGACCATATGTCCATGTCTAGTTATTATGTATACAAAGGCATACGCAGAGAGAGTGGGGGATCAGATTCAATGTCTGTCGCTGATGCATTTTCCCTCTTTTCCAGCTCAATAGCTCTTGAATAGCATCTGAATAAAAAGAACGCATACAGATGTCCGTCCTCTAACATCCTCAGGAGTGCATCTATTTCGTCTCCTTCATCCTCCCTCCCCTCCTTCAGTCTGTCTGTGAAGTGAGGGGGTGGGGTGAGGTGACAGAGGGCAGATGTTTCCTCGCTTTGAAGACGCTTGTAAAGATGGAGGGGAGGAACAGTGGAAAGGGTAAAGCATGTTTCTCCGTGGAGGTTGGGCGTTTCACGAGGGAGGCCACACTCACAAACAGCAGATACAGGCTGCGTCCTGGCAGCAGCTTTGGAAATGGTAGCTCTCTTTCCAACCTTCGGCTGCAGCCACAAACCCTAACAAGTCAAGCTGACACCTCATTTAGTCGGAGCGGCTTTAAATTGTCTCTGTCGTCGACACAGCCGTCGTTGCGTCATCCTGATCAAACTGAACTTTGCCTGTTCAAGAGGAGTTTACAGTCCATATTTACTCAGAGAGCTGCAATGATCAGCCAAGTGCTTTTGCTTTTTTTTTTTGTAATTTAGGGATTTGTAAAACAAAAGCTTGACTGTGTGCTGCATCTGTTCCTCCAGTTGTTCAGGGTGTGAAGGCTCAAATTGCTCTTGGCCTGAAGGCAATGGGCGTGTGCCTTAAAGCTGCATATTGCCACCTTGTGGTTAAAGAATTGTAAGTCGCTTTAGATAAAAGCGTCCGCTCAATGATTGTAATGTAATGTAAAGAAATGACTTCATGAAGCAATGCTCAGATTAGACACCACTCATATACTCCATCAGATATAAAGGCATCAACATGGCAAAATTACAACAACCTTTACACAAAATGGGATTGTTACATTACTGCAGTAGGGAGGCTGTGTTGCTGGATTTTGGAAAGAAAATGTCAAGGCCCTCTGCTTGAATGTTTCA
The DNA here is from genome assembly GCF_949748355.1 of Melanostigma gelatinosum. NCBI lineage: Eukaryota > Metazoa > Chordata > Actinopteri > Perciformes > Zoarcidae > Melanostigma > Melanostigma gelatinosum. The sequence goes on from NC_136644.1 coordinate 3,300,254, forward strand.
AAATAATTGAACACTACAACACATTTTAAGCCCCACATGTCAGAAAGTAATTGCTGAAAAAGACTGAATTACGTAGTAGTTAATTGAGAAGTCAGACTGGGGTTTTTTATTCACCATTTTTGTGTTTCGGATATTTTGGTCAGGCCTTCAATGATGGCTTGATGATACACTGGTGCCATCCTTAGCATTACCCCTCCCTAGTGTAAAGACGATACTTTCTTTACCTGCCGTCACTTTACTGTGTGGAGTCAGCGTCGGCTGGGGCTGCATTCTAAAGTCTGAACATTTAGAATTTTAAAAAACTGTGTTTTTAAAATATTTGTACACTGCACCTTCAAAGTATTGTTCCTTTATGGACGGTTAGACAATTTCATTTGTCGTTATATTAATATTTTACCAAAATAAAAGCTGAAATGGAGTTACAAGGCTCTTGAGCAGTGAATGTTGAGATTTTGTCCGTTAACGCTCAGACACCGAGGTCTCCTCAGCAAACACATCTATAAACACAATGTGAACTTCAGAGCTGAAGTTAATAACCACATTGAGTATTTGCATTTTGCAAACCAACACACACACCTTTTCAGACAAACATTTTATAAAACATAATTTTTCATTGAAATGAATGAAACTTCATTTGGTCTTTATTTTTTTATTTATTTAACAGCACAATAAGAGCTTTTATATTAGATCAGGCTTTTCTTTGTTTCGTCGTTCCCTCAATATTGGAAGTGCAAAGGTGCCGACTCAGCAGATGACATGAAGGGAGGCAGACAGGGTGCAGAGGCATTCCACCAGTAGAAACTCCCACACACACTACGCTGTGTGTGACGTAAGTCCACACTGAGTTCCAGAGAAAAGCTATCCGAGGGGAGATATGCGGCTCGAGCAACAATAATATAAGAGTACAAACTTAACCCCACATTAACAGCACCAAGAGTTTAAACAGCATTCATATATTTCACTTTCATACTTCAAAATATATGGATCTGTGAAATATAAAGTTCTCTGTTTTGTCATTATTAGCTGTTAAACTGTGTTGATGGCAACAACCCCAACTTGCAGAAGTTGAAAGTGCTGCATCGATGGTTTGTCATTTGGACCACATTGGATTAAGCTGTAAAAAGAAGCAAAAAGAGAAAGGACACACAATTAGAAAGTAAAATAAAGAGTAGAGAGTCAGATCAGTTATTTTGCTGGATGTTAAATTGCCTCAACCCAAACACCAGCTCACCTTTCACGATGACTTTGGCCAGTGCCTCACTCGAGCCGATGTGGTTGGCGGCCACACATTTGTACGTCCCGCTGTCGCTGAGTTGAACGTGGCCGATGAGCAGCGTTCCATCCCTTGTGGCCTGGGCTCCTGGAGGCAGACTCGCCCTGTCCCCCCGGCTCCACTCGAACCGGATGGGATGAGAGCCGTGGGCGAGGCACTGAACGCGCAGCGCATCTCCGGGCCGGAGCCTCACCCGGTCAGGCAGGCAGGTGGCGTACGGAGGACCTGCATGAAGGAGAAAACGTTACTTTCATCACGAGCAGTGACAATCTTCACGTACAGTGTCTGGGTCTTTATTATCTGCGTCGCCAACTCACTCTCCACCTCCATCTGCGTGTACGCTTCACTGTAGCCATGTATGTTGGTTGCGTTACAGATGTATTGTCCTGAATCTTGGCGCCCCACGCTGGTCAGTGTCAAAACTCCACCAGCCACTGTGTGTCTCCAAGGCAGCGGTGCCCGCAGCTTGGACCAGGTGATGACGGGAGGAGGGGAACCTGGAACGAGGGAGGGAAACGGAGAGCGAAGTGAAAAATGAGAAGTGAGAGCAGCACCGAGAGATATTGACACGCACGCGCATACAAACACCCTACCACTGGCCTGACACGCCATTGTGATCGTATGTGCCTCCACCACTGTCATTTCTGTAGCGCCCACCGAAGCCAGCGGTGCTCCCGGCTGCCCCTCAACGATGACCTCAACTTTGACCTCGGCCACCCCCTCGTTGTTTTCAGCCCGGCAAATGTAAACTCCTGAGTCCTCTGGGTGCACTGCAGGCCACTGAGCAAAGAGTTGGCCATGATGTTCTTTTTGTTGTCTTAAATTGTGGAAATAAGAATTACTCGTGCGTGTGCTCATATTTCACCTGGATGGTGTTGACATCATTGGTGTCCTTGGTAACCAGCTGCAGGGTGGAGCCTTGGCGTGTCCAGTTCAGCTTGGGCCGTGGCCTGCCTGTGGCCCGACACTCCACCGAGACAGGGTCACCCATCCTGACTCGCAGGGGCCCTGCGGGTGTCAGCCGCACTTTCGGAGCATCTGACAAAGGACACAGACACGAGTGACATAGTAAACAAGCAATAACCGACTTTTGTGAACACGATACATTGGATTCTGCCTTTCGAGCCGTCACTGCCACCGAGGATCTTTACTCAGGTGGTCTCTCTGCTGCCTTAGCCCCCCTTCAGTTACAGGGTCTCAAAATCCTGCCATATCTGAACTACTGGTTGTCCCCTGCTCACAGGTTCATAAACAGCTGGGGCTGCTGGGAATGCTGGCAGCAGCATCAGTGGAGATTCCATTTGGGCCTCCCGAGGGCGTGTCCCATACAGCGAACGGTTCAGCTCCTTTCATCTCAATCCAGGAAAGGACAGGAGGATGAGGCTGCTTTTGACATTCCTGCATGTTGGCCCTGCTGCCCTGGAGGATTGTCCGTCTCAGGAGAACCGCACTGGGGGACCTCTCTCATCGGAGTTTAATCATCGCCAGATGCATAACTGCCGTCTGGGAGAGCAGGACAGTGAGGGGCCATGTGTCGAGCCCTCTCGTTTCACAGATCCACAGTTAAATTCATTACTTGTGTCACAGAGCAACTTTAATATTCATGCGGAGTCGTGTTTCTCCCCACCCGGCAAACGTTCAGTCCAATATTCACTCACTTTTAGCTGTTTTAGATTTTTGGTTTGTATCAAATCAAAGCTATGTTCACCAGCTCCTGTCGCTCACTGTGTCTGAGTGGCATTTGGTCCTGAGTAAAAGCGCGTGCAGAACTAAATATTGAACAGAAGCTCACGTTTGACGTTCAGCGCAGCCGTGGCAGTGCCGCGGCCTGCAGAGTTGGCTGCCACGCAGCGGTACTGGCCCTGGTTTGCAGGTACAGCGTTAGCAACCGTCAGCACAGAGCCATCAGGGCCGGTCTTAACATTGTCTGGAAGGGAAAGAAGGAGAATGCAGTGAAACGTCACAGATGTTGATGTTGTGTGAACAAGGCTTACATGTTGTTGGTCCTGACCTGGTAATGCTTGGTTATTGGCTTTCTTCCACACCACTTGGATTGGCTGTGCACCTCTCTGCACCTGGCATCTAAAGCTGGCAGACTCCCCTTGGCGCACAGTAGCAGCCTGGGGCTCCACTGAGACTTCAGGAGCCTGACCAGCAACTGCACAGAAAGAGATAACTGGTGACACACACACACACACACACACACACACACACACACACACACGCACACGCGCACGTGCAATGCAGCTTTGTGAACCTTTAGACGAGTCTGGGTAAAATACAGTGTAAACACACACCACCCCAACTCAAACATGCTGAGCAAATACACAGATTGAACAGAAGTGCTATTGATGACAAAGCAACAACAACAAAAAGGCAGAGATTAAATGAAAGTCTCCCAAAGACGTGTCAGAGAGGAATATTCAATTATTTTTACTTTGCGAAAAAGATCTGTATCACCATATTAAAATTACAAAAACCAATGGCAGCTATATGCACTTTATTTTACTTTGATTTGCCCAGATGTTGAGATTTTGAACTTTGTTTTGATGCTCACAGCATTGAAAAATGACCATTACTCTGGATAACCAACAGAATATGCTTTCAACAGCTTTCGAAGGGACTATTTCTAAAAGTGAAAGTTGTGATCCAAAGTAATCGGGACACCGTTTCCAAAAGGACAATGCTGTTGAAGTTTATACATATTATTTTATATTGCTGTGTGAGCAGCAGTTTGTGTGACCATTTAAAAGTACGAGAAAAAAGATATACATCTCTGCAGGCCTCCAGCTAATGAGCAGAAAAGCTGCAATTCTGTTCAAAGTGAATTGGATTCATTACCTGAACACAACAGATAAAACAGGACCAGAACCCCGGGTGAGGAATCCATGACGAACGGAGAACAGTCCCACTTCGTCCCCTGTGAAGAATCTCTTTCACTGTTTGTCTCTTTTTCACAGTCACTTTCAACCTTTAACCCCGAACTTACCTTTTGCCCCTTCTCCTATTCAAATACTGTCGACCTGTTCTAGTCACGTATGAAGTGCTTCACTGCCGCAATCTTACTTTGTTCTCATTGTTTGATTCCAAAATCCAGTGACATTTCAGTTGCATTGCTGTTAACCAAGTGATGCTTAATAACTCATGTTGATGGTATTGCATGGACAGCAGTTGAAGGACTTATTTTGCTGATGAAAGCTACAAAAGCTGGACACTAATTGTCAAACAACAGTACGCGGAGACATCGATTTCATCACGTCTTCAGAGTATTATTCTGCTTTCCAAGACGATGGTTTCTCTCCAGTGAGACGCTCCATGTGTCTGTCGTGGACTGACCAGTGAGCCAACAGTGATAAGTAGCTGATGAGATACAATTCAAAGGACTCAAAGTACAACTCTCCTGATTTTTGTTACTGAATTTGGGATATTTGTGAGTAACCTCAAGCAAAGCTGGAGAATAATCAGATAAAATGAAAAAAACATCCGTAAATACGTAGAGAACTAAATTAACACGCCAAAGAACCAGATGTGACTGAAGAGAGCGTGGTCAGTATCATTTCTACTCATAGTTTGTTTCAATGTGATTATTGGCCCTTATATGTAAGATGAGTAATCGTAATGTTTGATGCAATAAAAAGTAAATTTAAGTAATTCAATCTGTTAAAGTAATGGAGTGAAGCGTAGTCTTAACTAATTAAATAAAGGGCAACTGAGACTCATGATAAGGTAATAATTACAATATCATCCGATATGGACCTTGCATCCCGTCATCATGTCAGATCACAATTTATTGTAATAACTTGGATTAATGCCTGTCTGTTTATCAGACATTTTTGTCATTTTGGATGTCATATTTGTTGACATCCACCATTGAACGTTAACTCGGGAAATGAAAAGGTCACAGACGGGAAAAGAAGGCAGGTTTGGCAGCAAGTTGCTTCAGAATATCCAGAGGCGTATTATATGCAGCGTCACTGTTCAACACTAGAGGGCACAGACAAATAAAACACACGTGGTCTCATTGGTACAGTGTGATGGGAAACTTAACACAACATCAAGTGTGCACGGGAGCAAAGCACACTGAACCTCATCTCCTGGGCTGAAGCCTCTTTGGTTCAAAAGTACTGAAGAAACATAATTACCTGTTCAAGCAATATCAATAGTGTTTAAATTCAGCTACATGGCAACAAACTCAAACCAGTTCTCGTCTGAAGCAAAGAAAAATTTAATAAGTGACAATGTTTTTTATTCATTTTTGGTCATTTCTGCCATTTATGTTTCTGTTGTACTCTACCAATGCATTTTCTTAGTGACATTTTTCTTAAAAAACTTCAAAGAAAAAAATACATCATAAAATTGTCAACATCTAAAAATGACTTCATGCTTTCTTTTTGTCTTTTTTTTTGTCTTATTTTAAATTCTTTGAAATAAAATGATGAACGTGGTTCAAGGCGACACACACAGGCCCCGAACCTTCATACAGTTTATGATTCACTGAAGGTGAAGTAGTACATTAAAAAAAAGGTCTTTTCAGCATTTACTTATCTTTTTTTAAAAATAACAGAAGAAAAATGGTGTGAGTAATAGTAAAACGAAAAAAGAAAGAAAAAAGAGGTGTCAACACATTCGTAAAAGTGGAAGGATTAAAAAAACAGAACTTTGAGAGATGTTAGAAAACGATCAGCATCACAAAGCAAAACAGAACAGTCGCAGAGTTTTGGTAATGGTCTGTTCGTGGCTTGGCTGGACGTCAACCTACAGTCTGGGTGGTGTTAGTCTGAGGAGCAGGATGGGGGGGGGGGGGGGGCATCAGCTGGAGGTGACGTAGTGTTCGCTCCCTGGTGCTCTGGGTGGGGAGAGATGGGAAGAGGAATCACCGCTGCGGTGCCAGCCGTCGTCACCCTAACCGAGAAACAGACATTCAGAGCAGGATGTAAACGAACAACACACACCCGTAGATCCACAACACTGTTAACTCATCACTCTGCGAAGTACAATCACGCGTAGACGCCATCTCGTTAAAGACGTTCGTCATTTCAGCGTGAATGTTTCCTTTAAATGCATAAAAAACAATCCAGCGTCCCGTTTCAGTCGGCGATGTCGTCACATGCAGAGGGCCCGCATCGATAGGGTCCACAAAATGTGTCACACCACACCACGTGCTAACACGGGGAAAGGCTGTTACCATGACTCCTCAGTTGGAGAGTGTGTAACTATAGCAACAGTGGTGTAACCATGGCTACTCACACGGACACAGAGAGGAGGGAAGAAGAGTTCCTCCGGGCAAGTCCTCACAACCTCCCGTCAGGAGTGTAACACTGGGCCGGGTATCCTCCTGTCGGCACACAGTCGGCACATTTTAACACTTCTGTCCTGAGTCAGAGGAGAGCTAGGCGCTCCGCTCACGGCTAGCCACGCATTTCATTTTCAAATAGACACCCAGTGGTCGACCCCCGTAACATACACCTGATATGGAGAGAACAGTGCGGGCTGAATCCGAGGCTACGTCCACACTACTCCGTTTCCATTTGAAGCCGCGTATGTTTTGCTACGTTTACGCCGAGCGTCCACACTGCGCCGGAGTTTTAGAGCCCCGAAAACCGAGGAGTTTGAAAACGTTCGCTCCTTGACTGGTTCTTAGCAGTCACGACGTGTCCTTCCCCGATTGGTCACGCCCCTATCACGTGACCCTTTCCCGGAAGCCCACAAACAACGACAGCCTTGATTACCGATCGACTACCAGGTTAATTCAACATGGACGACTGATGACAGGCGTGGCTGACCTTGTTGTCTTTACGAGCAGCTGCTGTTCAGTTAAAGTCTGCTTTTCTGCGGAGGAAGCAGTAATGAAGTCTGAAGAATAAAACTTCTAAAACTATTGAGGAAATGTGTCTGTTTGAGTTTATAAAGGAAGATCTTAAGTATCAAACACGACCTTTCATTATTAAAGACTACTTTATTACTCTGTCGTATTTATTTTAACCAAGCAACCAATCTACTTCCTGTTTGCACCGGCACCACCACGCCCAGTGTACGTGAAGTCACGTGATCTTCGTTTTCAGGCGTTTCAGTCTGGAGGGAGATCATCTCCGTGTGGATGTAGCCTCACAGTCACGTCATGAATCCAAACGGCTGCTTTGTTTTGATCATGTTTCACTAAGTTGTACTTTTATTTCATAAATAAGACATCATTGAGTGTAATGCTGTTCTTCCACACTCAGGGCTCCAGTGCTTTTATTCGGGCTTCTCTGAGGCTTCTGGCATGTTGTCTTGGCGTCGTGTTTGGGCACATGATGTTTGGTTCTTTGATTTCTTTTTACCAGGGTCGCCGAGCAAAATGTGAGTCAGTGTAAGAGTACTTTCTTTAACTTTTCCTAAAATGATCTCATCCGCAGCCTTCTTACGTCTGAGATTATAACAGATACGTTAGAGTTATCCATAACGTCACTTTCTCCTTGTTTTAATCCCGAGACGGGAATCGGAGGTATGTTCGTTGTGTACCTGAGTTTGGCGTGGCGGGGGAGTTGGCTTGGCTCGCCTGTGAAGAGACACTGGCAGCGTCCACAGCTGTCTTCACAGCATACCGGTTAGCTTCCTCCTGAAGTTTTGCAACGTTCCTTTTATACCGAATCCTCTTGTTTCCAAACCAGTTTGCCACCTGAGAGAGTTACAGAGGGAGAAACAAAGTCAAAACCACACCAAACCCCCCCCCCCCCCCCCCCCGAGTGTGTCTTTGACGGCCTGACCTGAGAAACAGTGATGGAACACTTCCTGGCCAGGTCCTCCTTGGCCTCCTCGCTGGGGTAGGGGTTTGCCAGATGAGAGTAAAAATATGTATTCAAAACCTCTGCTGCCTGCTTGCTGAAGTTTCTTCGTTTCCGCCTGCCAGAAAAAGCGCAAATGCAACGATTAACAGTCAGCGAACGCTCATCGTTTACGATGTTGTGAGTACAGTCACACACACACACACTGGAAAGTTGAGAAGAGGCGGGAAAACACACAAATAAAAGCGCAAAAAAAACCCCCACCTGGCATCCAGGAACCTGGAGCGCAGGATCATGACAGCTTCACATGTGCTCTGCTTTAACTGCATCTGGATGGTGCTGAACTTGCGGTGGATGATTCCCACCATTCGCTCGATCTCTTTGGGTGAGATGGGCCGCGTACGCGACTGCTCCCTCAGCAGGTTCATCACGTGGTCGGTGAACTCATTGCATGCCTGCATGGGGGGGGGGGGGGGGGGGACAAAGAACGAATCCAACAAACTCAAACGTTGTTTTCACTGCACTTCATTTCAAAAACCCTGCTGGGATCGACAGTCATGTGACACGTGTCATGATGAAAAGCACCACACCTGTTGGTATTTCTCCAGCTCGGCATGGTACATCCGTCGTATCTGAGCGAGCTTCTCTTTGTACTCGCCGTGGTCTACGCTGCCCCCCTCGGTGGGCGACCCTCCGGCTGCAGCGGCGACCACGGCTGCCGCTGCAGAGGCCCCGGCCCTCTCCGGACCCGCGACCCCCTCTGCTAACAGCATGTTGTCCAGTCGCATGATCTGAGGGTCGGGGCCGTCTTCTTCTTGGATGCCTCGGATGCTCAGGGCTGTGTGTCGGGGGGGGGGGGGAATAGAGACACAAACACATCAGATGTCATTTCTATTTACAATACTCCCCAACTGCCGTTTGTGAATACTGCTCATGCAACACTGACATGTTCATTCACAATTCCAGGCGCAGGCAAGTAGAACTAGAAAAACAGGATTCAGTCACGAGTTAGAATAACTGCGCGAGTAGTCGACTCAGTCAGCGCTTTAAGCCGCTTCCTGACATTGTTTCCTTTTGATCCGCTTCCCCTGTCGTCACATTCACATTCCTTAATCGATATTTGACCGTTTTTAATTATTTGATTGAATAATTGAATTTGAAGCGCAGACGTTGTCGCGCTGCGAGCCCAATCTGTGATGAAGAGAAGAATTATAGGAAACATGTTGAAAATATTCAAATGAAAAACACCAAATTGTGTGTAACTCGATAGGGTTTGTGTCTTCCAGCACAGTCAGGGTTCCCTTCACAGCCAGCAGAGAGCACTATCTCACAATATAAGATCCACAACAAACATGTGTCCACACACTATAGACACACTCTTTCTGCTCCATCAGTAGAATGTCCTCAAACAAAAAGCTGCCATATCCTTCTCCTCAGAAATATCAAAAATGATCTGCTGGGTGCTGAAGAAACACGCCGATGTTTTAAATCTCCTCTGTCCTCGAGCCCTGGTTTGGCCCAGTCTCTGAGTAGACGGTGGGAATGAAAGTGAAACATTACAATAGCTTGAAAAAGTAATATGTTTTCTCACATCAAATCAAATATGCAGCCCAAACGGCCCAGTTGAACTTCAGAAAACTTCAGAGAAACCGTGATTTAACAGCCCGGAAAGAGCTGACACACTATAACACCGGACGACAGTGGAAACCTCAGTCGTAGCTTTGTTAGTGAGAGGCGGCGAGGAGATCAAGTGTCTGGGGCTAACTGGAGAGAGAGAGAGAGAGAGAGAGAGAGAGAGAGAGAGAGAGAGAGAGAGAGAGAGAGAGAGAGAGAGAGAGAGAGAGAGAGAGAGAGGAGGAGGAGGCAGAGGAAGGGAGACACAAAAACACTGCCAGGAGGGAGGTTTACATAAAGAAATACTGGCTGTTGCTATGGTAGTGATGCCAGCTTTCCTTGGCATCCTCATGCCCAAAGAAAAACAGCCACACGCACACACACACACACACAGCTGTTAATTAACGCCAGCTCTTAAGGAGCGACTAAAGACCCAGTGAAAAATTAAGGCTCATTTGAGAGGTCGTTAATTTGCACAGCTATGCAAATTAGGTGGCAATTACAAGGTAGTTCCAGAGATCACATTCATAATCCCACAACGAGGGCAATGACAGCCTCCGCATCTGGCAAACAGCAGCCACACACACACACACACACACATCTAAAGACACTAACAATCGGTGATGGCCTCCAATTATTTCAGACACACTAGCAATTTCCAAAACCATGTTACAGTACAGTAATATAGTTTAATATGTGAAATATGTCTGTAATATTACACCCAAATATGAGCATACTGCACCGAACATACTAATGTGCCAGATTCACCAGATTACAATATAATCCCACTGCTCTCAAAGTCCTGCGTGCTCTTGTAGCCCGAGTGAGTGTCTTCATTGGCTACAGATCACAGGCTGTACGGATGTCCAAAGAGAGGGATGGTTGCCAGTTTACAGAGGAGCACTTCTCATCATCTGAACTCTGCATTTACACGTCCAGCCTCCCAACCGCTCCACTCTACTTGTGTAAAGTGGAAAATCTGAGAGAAATGTTCCTTCATTGGAACAGTGAAATATACATTTAGTTTATTCGGTGTACCAAGCGATGTTTGAGAAGAAACGCATCTATAGCGTTTCTTTTAAATCAGAGTAGAGGACAGAGGAAATGTTTATTACTTATTTATAACACTGGTTTTTACTCTGCCTCTTGTGTGCACTGTCCACTATGCAGCTGTAATCCTGTAAATGTCCCGCTGCAGGACTAATAAAGGATTATCTTATCTTATCTTAAATATTGGAAAACGCCGCCACTCAGTACAACGCAATAAAATTCAACCGCAAACTACAGCCAACAAAAATGACCATTTAGTTTAATCAGCAACTCTCTGAAACGGCTATAACAAAAGCTGCATATTATAACGTGCACTTATTACAGGACCACTGTGTTAGAATGAACTGAGTGTATAAGAAAAGAGTTAACGCTGTAAAGACGGCGGCAGAAAGACAAAGACACGTACATTGAAATGGGGCCGGGGTCCCATTACTGTGAATTACATATTAATTAGTCCAGAGTGTGGGCCAGCCTTCCAGATTGCCCGTTGACTCTGTCGCGTGTACAAACACTAACACACACAGTAGACGGGATAAAGAGATGAGCGGCGGCCCGTGGCGCTCCGAGGAACAGCGCGAGTAAATCCAGCTTCGTGAGCCCAGTCGGGGCCGTGGGTGGCAAACTGTCCCCCACTGAGAATCTGTTTGTAGTGAAGGCTGACAGGACTCCGGGGTCTGGAGATTATCAACTGTCTGCCATACCATGAAACACAACCATTACTGCCTCTCCCTCCAACCCATCCATCAATCTGTCCCTCCCTCGCTCTTGTCAGTTCTTTTCTGTTTTCTTTACTTTGCCTCGGTCCTATTTTGCGCGCTGTAATCCTCTCAAAAATTCCCGGAAAAAACCAGGGTGGCTAAAAAATAAATAGGAGTTGTATTGGGAATAGTATGAAAGAAGGAGGGGGAAAAGAGGCACATAGGACAACGGAGACATGGACAGACGTACCCGAAGGAGGACGCAGGGAACATGTATCTGAAGAAAACAGCAGTGTTTTGTCGCTGTCATGTGAGGAGTTCTTTTTAATGGTTCTAACTCGGGATGGAGAGGAACGAAACACTGACGGCAGAAATAGGGAGGCAGCCCGGTCGAGACAAAGAGAGGGAGGAGTAATATATTCTAAACTTCCATAATAATCTAGATATGGAGACTGCCGGGAAGCCCAGAAAACCACTTAGAGATCAATTGTGTGTATCAGAGCTGTGTTTCCATAAGATCAGTTACTGAGCATAAGGTTATTGTTCAAATCAGTGTGAAGAAGCAACAACACACCGACGGAAAGCTGGAACTCTCTGTCGCTTTGTAGGTATGGTGATACGGATCAAGGGTCCAAAACACATTTGGACATTCATACCAGATTATTGCTTGAGGCTACATCTGGGTCATCCCCATACACAAGCACACAGGCCTGGGTTCTTAACTACATGTATGGTAGCTTTATGGAAGTGTGTGTGTCACTGGCAAGCTTTGTTTGAGATTTCATGCTTGTTAAAAGCGGTTCCTAGATGTTGATTTTCACATAAAATGGTGCATGTGATGATGTGGTCAGGTAATACCAGCTCTTTACCAGAAGTATTAGAAGTTGATGCAATAACAACTGTGAGGCTGTGGCATATTTAACTGTTTTCGTGACAGTTGTATTTGTTTTGCATGTAGTATTAAGGTTGAACTTTGTCGTGCAGTTGCTTAGTTTGTGTTGAATTGTAGCGTGTACTTCCTGCTTGACTCGGACTTGGCCACAGCCAGCAGCTTAATTGAACACACCTGTGGAGGCAGAGCTGCTGGCCAAAAACGCAGCGATGGGGGGGGGGGAAACCACAGAGCCCAACTTTGGTGGCCGTCCAAAGAACCGGGGCCACAAGCTGTAAGCCGACTCACCCGGGAGAGCTCTCGCACGACCGGGACAAAGTTGTCCAGACAAGAGTGGGAGTACGGCTCGAGTGAACGGGTGAGAAAGATCTCGCGCGGGCTCGCGACCCACGGCTGCTCTCCTATTTCTTCCAGGCGACGTCAGCGGTGCGTGGGCGTAACGCGGCGGCGGAGAGGACCTCGCTAAGCTAGCGGCTAGCATACGAAACTCGTAAGTGCGGTTTAGGGACGAGAGGCCGAGAGGCGTAGCAGTGAGCACTCGCTGAACTCAACGCATAAAACCCAGATCAGAGCACATTACTCGTGATGACCCGATGACACCGAACGCAAAGATCAGCTCTTTCTGGGTCAAAGCTGCGGTGTGAGAAATATACAACGGAGGCTGTCAGCGTGTGAAACATCTGTATGACGGCGAGCAGGCGAGACAACTACAGTTAGTTGCCTTGGAAACTCTGCATCCCTCCTGCTGCCAACCTCAGGGTTCCCGTTTACACACCGAGTGAATGAAATGAGGTAATAACAAGGGCTCCGTGTCGCTCACACTTCTGTCTGCTTCGTGTCTGGAAGGAGTTCTCCGCTCTAAAGACAAAGTTGAGATGGTTTTACATCGGCTAAAACACAAACCTGGGCCCTTTTACTGTTCAAAATGAGCTGCTGCATCAGTGGTGTGTGATGGAACGTCAGGATCGGACGTTTAAGGTGTAAGATAATCGTAACGACCATCTCATTTCTCAGTGAAAAGCGTCTGTCGGTAAAGACGCTCCACCTGTTTGGTGGTGCTTTTTAGAGGAGCGCATCCATCAGAAGACGAGTTTTAGAAAAATGTCAACACAAGCTGAAGATAGAGGGTGTGACACACTGAGCACAAGAGGAAGAAAGTGAGGCAATATATTGAGAACACATCGCGGGTAGATGAAGGAAGGCTGGGAAAACCTGGCTGGACAATATTCTTATGTCTTTCTATCCCTGATGCGGCTGTCTCTTTATCCTTATGTTCTCAATTTGACCAACAATGATGAACGTAAGCCTGAAGTTCAAAATAATGGTTGTGGACTGGAGGCTTAATTAAACGTCCGCTACCATCACGGATGCACTGAAAGAGTAAGAAATGTGCATTCTTATCAGCATGAAAGCCTTTTCTTTACTGGCTGATGTGGAAAACAAACAAACAATAAGAACCAGGAACCAAATGGACAACTCACCTGTCCTTTCTTTGATCTCACACAGGACACTGAAGAGAGCTGGCTTCATTCTGTGGCAGTTTAAAGCGTGTTTCCTTTTATGGAAAATGAAAGACACGGAGAATGTAAATTGTTACAGCCATTCTGTTGGTTACAGGCACTGACATCCACCAACAATAGATCATGTAGACACATTGCAAGTCAGTGCTGAACAGACTGGATTCAGATGAGTGAGTGTGCAACCAGACCTGTTCAAGCCCTTGACTGAAAACAGGCCTGAGCACATAGTTGTCTAATTCACCTGGACTTACTCACCTTAGTGAAGACAGACAAGAGGAGAGATTGACGGCACAATCGTGCAGAAACTCTGAGAGCTTAAAATGGAACAAGCCTGTGTCCACATAGAATAGGGATGGCACATATATAATCGTGCAACAATCAATATTGCAATATAATGTCACACTACGGTACAATATTGATAATCTGACACCAGTTTTGTGACACTATTTCCATTACATTACTGTGGCATAAATATTTTACTATTTCCCTGCATACATCTGATGTGAAATGTGCCGTTTACCAGCAGTTGTTTGCCAGTTTTTGACTATTTGAATTTGCACATCCTGTCACACGTCCGTGTTGCTTATAAAACCTCTGATTTATCTCGACTTGTTATAACACTCTGCATGTCATACTTCAGGCAGCTCTTAAGACACGATTTGATTTCTACTTAATGAAATTTACATCACGAGATGAAGTCAAAAAAACGAGTGTAAAAGACAATACATGACAGAAATAATACGTAGCATGCTATGAATGAAGGACTTCATTTCAGTTGCACATATGTGAATAGATGAGACTGAATATATGTGTATCGCAGTATTTCCTGTGTGTTGAGACACTATTTTGAGCAAACTACTGATAGCATCGTGAGTTGGGTGATATGATTGAAATTAACACAATATTAATAAGGTCAGTGTGCATAACAATGTTATAAATGCATCTACAATAACCAAACTGCATTCTACTGTTAAACTTAACTTGCAACCAAAGTCTCCATAATGTACAACTGAGTTTATTTCTAATTAGTGGCAATCTAACATAAGATTTATTTATTATGAGTAACTTTGTGATTTCATCCATAGCGCTGGGAGTGCTATGGAGCCTGTGCTGTACTGAGTGCTGTTGATAAGACCTGTGGGGGTGAACGGTGGTGATGCACAGCTGGAGAGGGGGCACAAAGACCCCATCAGCATTCTGCAAGTTAGGGGTGTTATTACAGTCTGTTACAATGTGTGATGTGTGTGTCTGGGTGTGTGTGTCTGTGTAAACCCATGCACGTTTGAGGAGATACTGTGATGACTACAAGGAGACCCAAATCCAACTCCCAAACATTCTATCAGGCCTTATGTGCTCACGGCATTACCTGGCCTGGGCCTCATCCAGACTCTCATCTGTGATGACCATGATCTGCTGGAGGATGTCACCGATGTCCTGCTGCGGCTGGCCCATGTTGTGATGTTTCCTTATGTTGTCAGGATCCCCCACGTCCTCGTGAGGCAGCCCAGTTAGTCCAATATGACCCAACATCATGTGGGCCTGCTCGTCCATACCTACAGTGTGGCTCTTATTGTGGAGAGAGAGAGAGAAAGAGAGAGAAGGGAGGAGGAGGAGGATCACTACAAAAAGGGGTTTCCTTCTCCAACTTTCAGCACTTAGAAAAAACGAGAGGTTGAAAAGTTTCCCATAAAAGAAAAAAGCACACAGGGCTCAAAACAGCGAGAAGTGTTGGCTCAGCTGGAGCTGCCTGCTTGTGTTGGTGTGAGTAACAAAGCAAAAGAGACAGAAGTGCAGCCGCCTTAGCTTTTACTCATCCGAAGAAAACGATACAAAACCGGGGCTCTGGAAACGGGTTCTTCTTTGGCAT
Organism: Melanostigma gelatinosum; assembly: GCF_949748355.1. NCBI lineage: Eukaryota > Metazoa > Chordata > Actinopteri > Perciformes > Zoarcidae > Melanostigma > Melanostigma gelatinosum. The sequence goes on from NC_136644.1 coordinate 3,315,932, forward strand.
TGGGGGTCTAGGGGGGGTGGGGGGCACGGTTAAAAAAAATGTTCGCCTTCAGTAAGATACTGTTGTTTTTATAAGTAGCCCGACGCGCTACGGACGTCTTTTCTTCCCCTGAAAAGACGACCAAGAGGCTCCAGATAATTACCAAAACTGGCTTGTTACGGAGCTCATTCCCGTTTGAGAGAGGCTGGTCGGCTCTCGCGTGTTAAATGTTGGTCTGATCGGTGCTATAGCTGTATCTAATGACCCGGGAGCCCCTTTGATGTCGTCGTCTCCGCCTGCTCTCCTTTTATCCATGAGTCCCGTATCCTTGCTCGGTAATTAAAAGTGAGAACCGACACGGTCACCTAAAAGACGGTCCGGGAAAGGTGTTCCCGAGGAACTTCATCTATCTGGTCCCGTCCAAGTCCCGCAAATTCAGGTTTGTAGCCTTTAGTTGTTGCTTATTGCTATTTTTCTTTCCCCGTACGGCTGTTGTCCCACTCCTCCCAGAAAAACACCACCATGGAGCAATGCCGTCCTCTGTCAAATTACACGAGACGAGAAAAGACTACTTCCGCTCCAACATTTCACACTAATGCACCTTAAAGCAGATAGCCCGATTAAAGCAGTAGGTTTAATGAAGTAATAAATCAATAGACAGGCCATGTTTTGTATACGCGCAGATATTTTTTTTTATGTCAATACACAATGCCAAAACACACAAACTGTCCAACCAAAGGTCACGTGAGGCTGCTTTTGTTTTTAACAGACGAGAGACAGTCCTAACACAGTTTGCCCACGTGAAGGGGCCGGTATAGTCGTGTTATGATTCATCACTTTTACATTTTCTGGGCTTTTTTTCTCCTGGTCAGCACCCTACAACAGCAGAATTTGCCTACTTCATTGTATTGTAATCGATCCATTGAGACTGCATATATTGTGCAGGGTAAACAGATTCATCTGGACATTTATATCTGCTTTAATTCACGAGCCTGCAAATCTGTATTGTGAAAATGTTACATAGTATAAATGCTGTTATTATGTGTGCAGTGCATGTGAAATCTTCCACAAACTTGTCCTGGAGGTGACAGTAAAATGGTTCTAATATCCAAATAGAATGATATGGTGACTGAAATACAGAGCTGCTGAACAATGCTGAATTATACACCATTATACATTGTACAATTTAAAATGTCTGAAACATTATTTAGAATGCTGCCTTGCAAAGTCAAGTGACCGACACAGAAATGGAACAATGGTTTAAAAAGCGGCGTTTGATTCAGATAGTAGCGCGTTAGTGCTTTTATTTTGAAAGAAACAGTGATTCAATTCCGGCCTCTTTCTGGCTTTTTCTGGTTCCCTTGACGCAGCTCTCCATCAGTATGTCGGCGGGCTCCGGGGAATGCTGCAGTTTGATCTGAGACCGCGAGGAGGCCATCGCTTCACCATGGAAACAATGTTGTTGTTGATGTTGATGATGATGATGCGACCAATACTAATAAGTGTGTGCGTCTGTGTGTCTGTCAGGGTGCCCGTGTGTGTGATGGATGTCCTGGAATAGCTAAACGTGCCCTCTTCCTACAGACACTGTCCTGCTTTTATGGTGACCTCATCGTATTGTATAGTAGCCTATTGTCTATAATGACATTTTATTTCTACGTGACTTTGTGTTTCATCCGTTTCAAAGAGGACTCTCATACACCTTCTTACCTCAGTAGCTACACATGTTTACAAGCTGTGGGTAAGCCGTGTGTGTGTGTGTGTGTGTGTGTGTGTGTGTGTGTGTGTGTGTGTGTGTGTGTGTGTGTGTGTGTGTGTGTGTGTGTGTGTGTGTGTGTGTGTGTGTGGGCCAGGATATATATAGTGTTTTTCTATTGAGACTGCAGTGTGTGTTTGTTTGCACATGAGCCGAATGCATGTGTGTCTGTCACTCTAGACAGGAGGCTGACTTGATGGAAAAGATGAATGAAATCCCCCCCCCCCCTCACTCACTCCCTCCCTCCCTCCCTCCCCCAGCATAGTAGGAAGTACCAGAGCGTCTGAACCTACTCTCTCACTCAGTCTATCGCTCTCATATTTACTACCACGCACACACGGGCAGCTGCATGCACCCCCAACAAGCAGACACGCAGATGTGCAGGCATTCAGACACACACGCGCACGCACGCACACACACACACATTGCCTCTTCTCACTTTTGTTTCAATCCCAGCAGATTACAGCTGGCTCGTTCTCATTAATTGGCCAATCAGCCAATAAAGCTAATGCTCTGAATAAACACTGATTTTCTATTTTCACCGAGATGGAACAGTCCACCCGCTGCAGCCCTGCCCCCCCCCTACAACCACCCCCTGTGGTCTGCTCTGCATGTTGCCATGCCAACAGGGACCCGAGCACCTCTGGATGCTCCAGTCGAGTGTCTTTTTTCTCATTTCCACACATACACACACACACACACACAACGTTCGAGTTGATTAAGAGCAGTGTCTGGGAGTGTATAGTCTGTAGCCATCAAAGGAGCTTATTCCTCATGTGTATGCCTCCATGTTGCACGGTGGAAATGATAAACAAAGGATAAGGGTGACTTGGGTATTGTTATGGGTTATTCACTGTGGGCTCACTGACTACTCAGAACAGATGTAAATATCCTAGAATCATTCACCTTGGGAGGGTTAGAGGTGGATTTAGCCCCACTGTTGCTATACTGTTGTGAGTTGTATTGCATGTGTGTTTATATTAAAACAGCACCTTCGAGGATAAGGCTGATGACGTTCTATATTAGTCTCATTGTCACCGTGAAAAGATGAAAATGAACCACGTGTTAGTCCTAAATGCTTTCTTCCCTTTCCTCTCTGTGGCACAAAGGTCCATGCCCAGTGGTCCCTGCTGAAGATGAACGTCTTTTAAAAGGGTCTCAAAAATGTACATAATTTCAAACACGATTAAGTGAGGAGTAGGCTTAATAGTGTATTTGTTCGGGACCATTTCCAATGCAGTTACTTAAACAGTTCACCGAAAAATACACATTTTCCCTCTTACATTAGTGCTATTTATCAATCTAGATTGTTTTTGGTGTGAGTTGCCTTGTTTTGGAGACATCGGCCGTAGAGACGTCTGCCTTCTCTTCAATATAATGGAACTATATCGGCATGTGGGGCTCAAAGCACCAACATTTCATTTGAAAAGCTCAACAGCAACGTTCATTTCCAGAAATCATGACCCCGGTTACTCAAGATAATCTGATTTTGATCTAATTTGAGCAGCGGGACGGTGTATGTGGGATTGATTCAAGTGCCGTGTTAATATTAATGCAGGGACATGTCAGCCGGTGCAATGTTTTCTCTCATTAATGTGCTTTCAGTCGTCTGGCTCAACAATTAATCACACCAGGCTGTGGGGACACATGTGACACCGAAGGCTACGTGGTGGTATAGCATTCATTGTTGGTTTTAGTCTTTTCAGAAAGAAAAGATGTGTCATCCATTAAACCAGTAGTGTGTGCATGCCTGGTTTTAAACACCACGTCTTGTCACACATCTTCTCCTTGCCCTTTAAACCCCCCCTGCTCCCAACAATTCATCCCTTCTTTATCTCTCATTCCCTGTTACCCTTTTTCATTATCCTCCCCTCGCTCTCCCCTCTCCTCCTCCAGTCTGCCCTGCTCACCCTCATTTTCATGTAAATGAGAATCGATTCTTCTCTCAGCACCCCTCTGTCCACACCTAGTTATATCTGCAGTGGCCTGTATGTTTGTTGTGAACGAGCCAAAACAGGCTGAATGTTTATATTTCGTCCTTTGTTAATTGGGGACACGAACAACACAAACCGTCGCAGAACCGCAGAATATCACGTGTAACAGTTCCGGTACACGTTTGGCAATAACATAAAAAACATGTTTAATGCATGAATGGCGTGAAATTGGACAACAGACTGTCTCCGTGACTGTTGTAATGCTGCCATCTTGCGTTCAGACTCGAGTCGGCATTTAACGGTGACGTCTTGCCCCGTGGGCTGACGGGAGTTGGAGTCAGAATGCATTCAGTACTTCCTGCTTAGAAGAAGGACGCCAAAAGATTCCGGCTGTCAACTAAAACGTTGTTTGCGTGCCAAACCGTTTCAGTCCGAAGAGACAGACGTGGGTACAGAGACAGAGTAAGTATTTATTTTTTTATGTTTTTATTAATCGACTCCCGGAACATAAGCGAGGGAGCTCATTTTGAACAAGATGCAGCGAAGTTTTGTCAATGGAACAGTGGCTGCTATTGTAAAGTAAACTCGCCGTGTCATGTAAGTTAACGCTAAGTACTTCCACAAGAACTGCCCTTCTGAATTTAACTTTAATCCGAGTTTTTTTTTATTCATAACTCTATTACAGTACACGTGAGCTTGTTGAAATATAGAAGTATGATACCAGCGCGAGTCAAAGTTGCTGGTAAAGCAAGTAAAGTGTCAACTGTATGTACCTGGTGTTGATGTCCCACCCTGATACCAAACAGAGTTCACACAATGACGATCAGCGGCCTATTACGTTCTGAGTGTTTTGTCTTCTGAAAACTGAAGATAGTTTCTGGGTATTTGTATCGGATCATTCAATGTTACAAATAGCAGAAAAAGAGCTTTGAAATAAATGCTTTTCACATCAATTTAATGAAGTATTTTCATTTGTCATTTTCTTTATTTGCCAAAAGCAGACTGCTTCTTTTATGATATAAATATTGTGATATAAAATGACATAACCCTTGATAGACAACGTTAATAGGGGGGCTTGGTAAAAGAACGTTTAAATCTAAAGCAAACGGCTCATAAAAAGGGGAATGCAGAACTTCCCGGGATGGACTGACATTCACAGCTGTAGTTTGGGAGGAATTCCTGCTCTGGATAGCATCCTTCTGTCCTCAACAATGTGGCTTAGGGAGAAGATTCATTCTTAGACTCAATGGGAGCCTGTTTACCTTATAGTGAGTCCTTTCTTTAAGTCACATGGACACAGCAAATTGGTTCACACTTCCTTATTTACTCTACTGTTCCCCTTTCTCTTCCTCAGATGTCTGTGATGGCGCATGGGGTAGTCCGGCCAGTTACAGCGGTGGCATGGACCTCCAACACCAGCACCTGCCCCAAAGATTTCACACTGGTATATATATATATATATACTTATACAGAGATTTATGTTGTATACAACTGTTCATATACAATAGTACATTGTTGCCACTGGAGTAACAATGTTAAACCATTTTAAAAACTTACCAAATTTCACTCCGCGGTGACCACAAACAGTTTGCTGGAGTGTTGTGAGAATTACAATATATCTTCCCTTCCTTGCTTTAGTAACTAACAACCTGAAATACTTATTCTGTACTGTGGTGTACTGTGGTTCATCATGCATGGTCGGCATGTAAATCTATAAACCAGCAAACACGCTGGCATTTTTTCCAGTGTGCCAAATGTCTTAGTGTTGAGATCACTTTTATTTCTGCTGTTACAGCGTTATAGCGTTGGGTGAGAGTTGTGAGCGTATCTCTTATCAGATTGACCACAAACGTTATCCTTGAGCCGTCTCATGTGAAGTGTTTCATTCACTCACTGTCATTCCACATTGGGAGAATATTTCTCCCGCCTCTTTGCTTTTCTGTGATTTTTCACCTCTGCCTTGCTGAAGAGACCCTGAAGGATGTACTTCCCTTCTGACAATGCCCATTCATTCAGGTGTAGTACATCTAAATGTACCGCTTCTCTTTCTCTGTCCCTCTGCAGATCAGCATCACAGAAGACGGAGCGGCAGCGAACTTTACTCGCAGCTTTGCCATGAAATCTGGATATTACCTCTGTTATAGCAAGGTAGCAGAGAGAGAGAGATCAGATCACAGATACACCTTTTAACTACGATATGAGAGACATAGTACTTGTGTATTGCACTTGTTCCCCCTGTCTTCTATAAATGGACTCTCTCTCTCTCTCTCTCTCTCTCTCTCTCTCTCTCTCTCTCTCTCTCTCTCTCTCTCTCTCTCTCTCTCTCTCTCTCTCTCTCTCTCTAGGACTTGACAGCTGGTATGGTAGTGTCGGACATTCAGCTGATCTCAGACAAGGAGTCTATTCCTCCTGGTTACTGCTATATAGCAGAGCACCTCGACGCAAGTGAGTACATACACACTCGCATTTCTCTCTTTCTACACTCTTTCTACATTATTGACATCATGTATTCTCTTGCCCCTAAACCATCACAACTTGATGCCCATCCTTTACCCTGACTTAAACGTAACTGCAATCGGCCCTTGCAAAGATAGCAGTGCAAGCACACACACACACACACAGGTGTCACACATCCCTGATATTTTATGTTATTCTGATATTTGATGTCTTATTTACTCGCTGTTGATGTCTGTGTGTGTGTGTGTGTGTGTGTGTCCGTCCGTCCAGAGGCCTCCGTTTGGAAGAAGAAGCGTGTGTGTGTCCGCGTCGTCCCAGTGGGCAGTGTGGACACAGCTGTGTTGGATGTCAAAGTGACTGCCAAAAGCAAAATGATGTTGCAGCACTACACCTATGTGGGGTTGGTAACTTTCACTTTTTTTTTATCAAAACGATTCTTAAATCCCGTAACCCGGGAACACGGCGGTCTGCATTCGGATGTGCGTTCAGCTCGTCCTTTGTATTCACACTCGTGTGTACGCGTGTGATTTAACGTGCCGTTCCCCCCCAGAGACGTCCACGGCTACGTGTTGTGGTGCAGAAAGGGACTTTTTTCCAGCCCCGTGCCTCAAGCGAAGCCCCGCAGCGTCAGCCTGGACATCCGCAGGATCTCATTGGACCAGCCGTCTGCTCTTCTGCCCCTTCGACCCAGGTGCGCCACTTATTTCATGTCTCGAGAATAATTCGCAAAATTGATACTTGTCGTTGTTTATTCAGGGGCATGGCGTGGCTCCTCTGGAACACAAGATGTTTAAATGGAGCCCATTCAAAGGACAAGAACAGACTTGTGTGTTTCTCGCCATTAAAAGTCGAAGTCAAAATACGAGAGAATGATGTTCTGTAACTCAACAGTAGAGGACAGTTGGCATGAATACCCATCTATTTGTTTCCGCAGCAACCCCCCTCACCCACTGCCACAATACAAACTGAGTCAGCGACGCCACAGCCTCAAAATCAAGGAAAACTCGGACAAAGGTGCTGACGGCAGCATGCAGGCGATCACAGGTGCTCCAAGTCTCCCCTCACACACACACACACACACACACACACACACACACACACACACACACACACACACACACACACACACACAGCAAACGTATTGCTTACTTCTCCCAGCAGGCAACTCACTCAACTCTTCCCTCTCTGCAGCTTTAGATGGAGTTCCCTTCAGCCTTCACCCAAAGTTCAATATCCAGGCAAACAGCGCGGTGCGTTTGATATTTTCCAACCATACTTAAGTGATGAATTTCATTACAAAACGCAGCTGTTTTTATCTCTCACTTTATGCTTTTTCACCCCCAAGCTTCTAATATAAACATGTATTCACCTCTCTCTCTCTCTCTCTCTATCTCTATCTCTATCTCTCTCTCTCTCTCTCTCTCTTTTAGGCTCTTCAACTGAACTCTCAATTAAACAACATTCGTATAAAGTCCTTTCAAGACATTGAAAATGAGGTAGGGTCACATCTGACTCAATTTCAGCCCTATTTCAGCAATTTTCCAAACAAAGAATACGCTCACTTTGCTTTGTTTGTTTTTAGTATGACTACACTTTCGCGGTGGAGGAATCTGCTGCGAAGAGAACCAGACCATCAGTGCCAACAGGAGGCGCCCAAACAGCTCAGTGATCGTTGAACTTTGTCAAAGCAACAATATCAGACTTGTGTGTTTTGCTCGGTGCGAAAGGCGTTCAGCATGACGCCTCCCATCATGGTACGGACGAAGGATGACCTCGCCTACATGTACACTGTAGGCTTCTAATGTCAGGCTTGACAATCGTACTTCGGAGGGTTTCCCCTTGCGTTCCTTTTTATTCCTCTATCATGCCATGTCTATACTCCGTTACCGTCTTCAAGCAAGTTTCTATTTGCCAAAGGAAAGGCCTGATTGAATGAAATCAGACTTGTTATGATGTTTGGATTGTTACACCGTTAAAGAAGACTTTTTTTCGTGCTCAATTTCAGAATTTAGTCAAATTGTATGCTTTATAAAAAAAAATGGTTTATCACATCACAAAGATGCACTTGCCCTTTAGGATGTCTGCTGCTTGCTCTGTTGAATGTTACCTGAGATCCTTCAGTGCTACGCATCTTTTAATCGTTTGAATCATAACCTCTTAAGCGGAGCTGTAATGTTGGTGCAGACGTCTAACTAAAGCTCAATAGATGCATATCTAAATGTAGGATTTAATGTATTTCTTGTATGAAGAGTAGCCTACTACTACAGGTTTGTATTATTCCAGAAATGCATAATATATCCTCTTTTCAGGTGAATGGAGGAAGGTTGTATATTTAGCTCTGTCTGTTCGTCCTACTTACGATATGTGGGGAAAAAGGGGAGAGAATCTGGTTGTTGTTGTTTTTTAACTATAAGGACCAATTATTTATCTTTGACATTGTACAATATATAAAGACATGTTTTATTGTCTGCATAGTCAACTTTTATTGCATGGAAAAAATAAAAGCAAAGAAACACTACTTCTGCACTCCTTGCGATTTTGTTGTTTACATACAGCACCACCTTAGAGATTGTTTACAATTTGATTATGTGCTGCAGGCAACGACCAGAAGAACTGAACATAATTTGTAGTCCGAAGAGACGTTTTCATTGTGGTGGCCTCACCTGAGCAGTGAGTAGGAAGGACGTGGACAAAGGCAACAGGTGCTGACCTTTGAAATCGATGTGTGCAGTTTGCCGTACTTTACGCACACGAACACGCGCTGAACAGAGGAAGTGGTTAATTCACCAGAACACTGTTGAGTCTCCTGACTCGCAAAAAAAAGAAGCTTAACATTAAAATGGTGATTTTATTGCCAATTCTGGATCCATTCTCCTCCTCATTTCCATTATATCCAAAATATGGCATTTTATTCCACCCTCGGAGTATTCTGCATCTATTCACAACACCTTTACTTTCGACAGATCTACATGTTTAGTTTTGATGGTAACATTTTACATGTAAATGCAGAATATTCAACAGTTGGAAACAAACGTTATGGTGCATTACTGCCACCTGCTGTACTATGTTGGATTGTCAATAACGGACATGTTATGTATACATTAGCTTTTACATCATCGTGTCCCTGCATAGTAAACTGTTGTGCAACCCGTTGGGTAAAATGCTCCATGAGTTTTGTAAATGATTTGCTTTTCCGTTTGTATATTTGTCCTTCAAGAAAAATACATCAGAAGTTACTAAACTCCAAAATGATGATTAACAATCCAAAGGGATTTAATTTATACTGATAAAAAAGAGCTGGTAATCTAGACTTGATAAGAGGGAGATCAATTATAAATATTTAAAATAAAAAAACAAAGATTTAATTCCTTGTGGTGTGAACATCTGTAATTTAAGTGTATTGTGCAGATAATGAAGCGTAGCTGCAGTAAAGTATTTCAGCAGTGTGTGTCATATACAGTAACAGACGTGTTATCTAACCCACTAATGTTAGTTAATGTTACTAATGCTGATACTTGTGCTATTACACCGTCATTGGTCGTATTTAGCTTCCATTTTCGGTATGAGGGTGATATGTGCAGCAATGCAGTCGCACTGGCTCTCTTTCTGCTGTTTGTTCTGCTTTCCGGAAAACGGGCTCTGATTCCAACCAGCTGTTTCCCGCCTCGCACAGATCAGCTGCACGCACACACACACACGTAGTAGGCGGAGGCATCAGACACGTAGTAGGCGGAGGCAAGAAGCAACACACACACATTGGAGGGAACCCCATCAGCTGTGGGAAGCAACACAGCTTGAACTTACTTTTATTTTTCTAAGTCTATTCTTCAGATTGGCACATTTTTAAGCCGTATTTTAGATATGCGCCATTGAGGAGTACAGCGAGAGCTCGGTGCTAAACACGTACAGCATCAGTATTTTAACAAGGACAGCAGTGGAGGAGGAAGAAGAAGAAGAAAAAATAGAAAACACGGACCACAGAAGGTGGCTTTGAAAGCATGGAATATTTCATGATGCCGACAGACAAGATAGCGTCCTTACACCATTTCAAGAAGACGGAGAAGGATGTTATTGGAGGTCTCTGCAGGTGTGTATCCGAGTCTGAAACCGCGTGCACAAATCATCCCTCGTGTCGCTGTAGTGTGTATGCGTGTGTGCGTGAGATGCAGCCCGACTTCAGTTAGCATGCTAGGTGTTAGCTTCGCTGCGATGTCTTGGCAGCAGGAGCATGGTTGTGGAAATTAGCAGCTTGTTGGCCAGCTGCTGCAGTTGGCGGCGAGGATATAGAAGATAGTTCAGCTTAATGTTATTACACTGGCTGGTCTAGTAACGTGTAATAACCCGCACGGGCTTGTTTGCAGCCATTCCACTCGGAAATATGTAAATCAGCGCCATGAAATCGATACATTTGCTTCCAGTTGAACGCCAACCACGTGGTAGTTAACGTGTTCCCCGCCGCGCCGCTGCTAAACACAAAACCACATGTTTGAAACCACAGTTTCGTACACACGTTGCCAGTTTTTACCAAATTAGGTATATGGTGTAACGTATATGTCGAGGTATTGAATGCGTCTCGGTGAATTTGGGGGTTCGGCTTTGCTATGTGCGTAGCAGCCACGGTCGTGTCGTGTGCTAAAATTAGCTTAGCATGGCTAACTAGTTAGCTACCAGGATGCACTCGTTTTCTCGCCTTGTTGTGGCTGCACGGACTCTCTTTCACTCGTGTGTACTGGCGTGTTTCATTAAGTGACCCGTGTCGTCTCATACGTGTGACGAGGGGCCGTGTATCTTCGTCCCGGAGCAGCAGACCAGATGGCGACTGCTAGCTTAGTGCTAACGGTAGAAAGCATTGTTCTCCATGATGCCGGGGGGCCTGCAGCAGCTGCTGCTGCTGCTGCTGGCGGAGTCACGTTTCACTGCTGCCGCCGTCCAGACTGTCCGACGCGCCCTCCGGCGGCCATGTTGAAGGTCCGCAGCTCCAGCTGACAACAGCTGACTTCATCTCTAAACTTTAATAACACCGGCACTGTGCTGGGTGGATGTATTTGTTTTTATGTGCCGTTTCTGGTCGGATATCTGAAACATGACAACAGTAAACATGATGATGGGCTGAGGTCGGTCTTTGACATTTGCTCAACGACATGTTTTCATCAGAGGACAATATATCCTCATTAAATGTTGCTTATGCTCCGCAGTCTGCTCTACATCACCATAAGGACTTTAACCGGTAGATTAAGCTGTATGTAAGGAAGCTTTTCAAAATAAGAGGAAACTGAGGCACATAATTAAGCAATTCAAAGATGTATGTTCATACATAATGAGATAATAACGGTCTTTTGGTTTTTGCAGCTTTTTAGTAAATATATATAAATAATAAAAAGTCTGAACATTAGTGTATGGCTGCACACCCACAAACTCATCTTTTATAGAGATCACTATTTCGAGCCATGTGCGCTGTCTGACCTTTTTCATAATCACAATCACCTTTAGGCTTAATGGTTCACACATTTCTTCCCCTGAGTAAACATGACAAAGAGGGGTTTGCCACCATAACATCCAAGTGTGTGTGTGTGTGTGTGTGTGTGTGTGTGTGTGTGTGTGTGTGTGTGTGTGTGTGTGTGTGTGTGTGTGTGTGTGTGTGTGTGTGTGTGTGTGTGTGTGTGTGTGTGTGTGTGTGTGTGTGTGTGTGTGTGAGAGAGAGAGAGAGAGAGTGAGTGAGAGAGAGAGAGGGGGCACTGAGTTCAGCCAAACCCAAAGATCTCCAGGCGACTAAACCGAGGAATGTGAGGTCGAGACTAAAGCCGAGTAAAGAGTCCAGGTTCAAGGTTTAAGTAGTCCGTGTCAGAGATCAGATTGTTGCTAATTGTTGCTGCTTATTTTAAGCAGATTCATGTCAGAGATATGTGTTGTTAGCTGTTTATATATATATATATTTATGTCACCTTTTTCTGTTCACTGCGTTTTCTTTGATGTTGACGGTGTGCTAGAATAATTTGAAAGGAGAATATTTCATCCAAAATTAGAAGAAGGATCAAATGTGCGCCAGAGAGGAGCTAGTGTCTTCTCATTGGACACGGCGCCCCCGTGGACAGAATAATGAGCGTCTCTCTCCTTTTGACCTTGCTCCCTCAGCCTGGCCAACATCCCCCTCAGTCCGGAGACGGCCCAGGACCAGGAGAGACGAATCCGCCGCGAGATTGCCAACAGCAACGAGCGCCGGCGCATGCAGAGCATCAACGCGGGCTTCCAGTCGCTCAAAACAGTCCTGCCCCACACAGACGGGGAGAAACTCAGCAAGGTGCGGAAAAACATGCACACACCGGCGCTTTGTGACAGGCGCAGATCACGACACAATGTTAAGCTTTCGGCCCGTGCACCGTTCTCCTATTCACTTTCTTTGGTCCGTCCCTGCCAGGCGGCCATCTTGCAGCAGACGTCGGACTACATCTTTGCCTTGGAGCAGGAAAAGACGCAGCTCCTGGCACAGAACAACCAGCTCAAACGCTTCATCCAGGTAAAATCACGTGCCATTGTTTCTCATAATAATTGTGTCGACCTCATTTTTGAGCGAATGCAGCCCGAGCCACCCGACATGACCCGTATGCTCTCTCGCTGTGTCTGTGACAAAGCGGCAGTGTTTGACCCGGGAATGAGAACAGGCTGCACAACCTGTAATAATTATGTTTGCGTAATTGTAGTCTGGAAAATATGTTCTTTCCCCAGCCCAAAAAATTGGACACGGACACGGCTTCCTCCATCTATATTCAGCCATGTGAGACATATGTGTTTACCGGTTTCTTTTGTTTACCAGGCTGTTGGTTCACCTGGCGCTTTGTTGTCTCGCCCAAACGGCCGTTTGTTCAGCTCGGCACAAGCGGCGCGTGTCTTTTTTTTAAAAATAGAGCGGAGACTTCTCAGAATCTGTGCAGAGGCCGGCGCCGTGTTGGTTCCATTCCTTTACAAATATCAAACGTGTAATATTTAATGCGACGGTTGTTTCACATTTAACCGTGTCCCTCCAGGAGTTCAGCGGCTCATCGCCCAAGAGGAGGCGAGCGGAGGAGAAGGATGAAGGGATCGGCTCTCCAGACACGCTGGAGGAGGAGAAGGTAGAGGAGGTGAGGCGGGAGATGTTAGAGCTGCGACAGCAACTGGACAAGGAGCGCTCGGCTCGCATGCAGCTGGAGGAACAGGTGAGACAATGAAAGAAGGTAGTTCAGGGGTGTTACGCTCTCACAGTAACTGTTTGGTTCTCAGGTGTTAAACTTCTCTCAATCTAATTATATGATTGAGATATTTCAATATTAAAGAATGGAGCTGTTGATAGAACACCATGCTGCACAATGGAGACCAATAGAAAAGCAGATCTTGGAATGAAAGTGGAAACAAATAAGACTTTGACGATCCTACTTTTGTTACAATGCATTCATGTTATTTATCAAACAATCATCGGTTTTATCCGTGTGCTACTTCTCTCGTTCACTAGCAGCATCCGTTGCTCTTCGGTTCTGCAGTGATTATTGACGGCGTCTTTCCGCAGTAGTTCAAAGGCCTTTCGACGTGTTTCGAGTTGCCCTTAAAGTGCTGCTGACGTTGCTCTCGCTGTGATTAACCGGCGCGCTGCTGTGTGTTTGTGTGCAGATGCGATCTCTGAGCAGCCAGCTGCAGCCGGACCGTCTGAAGGTGATCACTCAGCAGGTGGAGGAGGAGCAGGCGCTCCTCCAGACCCAGACGCTGCTACGGCTGCAGCAGATCCACGCTGCCGACAGACGACCACACAGTCCACAGGTCAGAGGCACTCTGCAACTCCAAACCGCTGCTGTTTGAACAAAAAGGCTTCTGAAGTGAGGCATTCTGGGCTGTCGCGCAGGGCTTGACACATATTTTGTTGCGTCCCCCAGGTGCTGGCGTCTCCCACTCCCCCTGCCCCCACCCACCACCCCACGGTCATCGTTCCGGCCCCGACACTAACCCAGCACCCGCACCATCACGTCACCGTCGTGACCATGAGCCCGTCTGTCACCACCGGCACCGTGTCCACATCCAGGCAGAACCTGGACACTATTGTGCAGGTAGGAGTTCTTGTTTCCCTTTGGCGTCTCTCGGCGGACCGAATACTTGCCGCAGCCTTCAGTCTGTTTCTCGTTGCGCTGCTTTCAGGCCATCCAGCACATCGAGCGCGCTCAGGAGAGGAGAGCGAGCGCCGAGGAGGAGCAGAGACGAGCCGTCATCGTTAGCCCCGCCCACGTGGCCATGGACACCGCCTGCTCGGACACAGACACCGACACAGAGGGCGAGGACTGCTCGATGAACTGATCCCCCCCCCCCAATGGACTCGCATACACACACAAACACTTAAAATACCTACTCACTGTAAGATTCCCTCCAGGAGCTTGACTACTTAAAAAAAAAAAAAATCTTTTTGGCATTATCCAAACTCCTAAATCCAGTGGTTAAGCTCTGTGTCAGTCTTCGTACTGTAAAATCTCAAACGAGTAGGATGGCCAGCGTGCAGAGGAGGCCCCGTGGGGATTTTGAAAGGCTGTTTTTCAACGTCGGAGCCGGTCTGTGGCTCCTTGAAGACTTGGGGGTCCCCTCGTGTGAAAATCTCTCCGCATCAGTCCGTCCTCCTCGTGTTTTTATGTGCTACATGCTGTCGCCACCGGCGCGCTGACAGTATTATTCGTGCGACAAATTGATGGAGCCAGTACAGTGGAGAGTTGAATGTAACGACACAATAAGCGAGCAGCTCTTGAATCTGAAAATGGGAATGCGGAGCTGCAGTGATTTCTTCCCCCGTCTTAATCACTTTGTTTCCACAAAACCCAACTTAAAACTACAAAAGAAGGCATTTCTAAATTAGAAAGTTCGGGACAAATTGAAACTTAATTGCAAAGTAAATTTGAGGAAAGATGTTGAATGAAATTATGTCTTGATTTACTTGAAAAAAAAGGTTGTTTTTGATATCTTAATAAGCCCTTAAAAAATAAGCTGTTGAACAATTTACATGAATCGTCTTTTTAGTTTTAATGTTCTTCGTGTTTTTGTTAACTTTTTTTTTTCCTGTCAGGGTTACTGAATGTCGAAGGTTAACATTTTGTTATATTGAGGTTAACAATTTAAAATTGGAGGTTTGTTGGGTTTTTACGGAGAACCGGAGGCCTCGAGATGAATCGTGATTTTAAAATGTTCATTTCTTATCTACTGGTGGTCGTTTCACCCCAATTTAAAAAAAAAAATGGTGTTTTTATAAAACGGAACCAAATATTGCTTCGTTTCTCAAAAAAAAACAGCATTTTAGTGGCTGTTATTAATTCTTAACTGTTATTATTATGAGACAATTTGGCTTAATCATATGAGAATATGTAAAGTTTGGCTGATGTTTGAATCTGAAACCGACGTGATTGACACGCTCCGTTTGAATGAAGGCTTCCGGTTTTCCTCCAAAGACTTCCAGTCCATCTCGTGCTCTTGGTTTGTTGATTTCAGTAACTATGCACTAGTTTCATGGTATTTATGCAATTCCATCTTCAGTCCATTAGTCGGTGTCGTTTATACGTGAGGTGAAGTTATCTATGCACCGTTGATGGGTGTGTACATTACACCTCCAGTCACAGAATGTAGTCTCTCTGACCAGCAGCGAGCCGAGGCCCAAGCTCCTGTAACTCCACACGTTTATTACGCGTCTTGAGTCTCGTCTCGTCATTTCCACAGCTTGGTATTGCTTAGAGAGCGGGGGGGGGGGGGGGTTGTTTGTGTTATCTTGTTGTGAGATATATACTCGCATGAATATCAAATAACATCACAATATAGGCTGGTCACATCTTACTGGACTCCAACCCCAAAAAAGCATCATTTTTGGAAAAGGGATCCCTCTAAGAGGAGATCGGCAGCTGTTCTGTAGAATAGTTCGCTCTACGTTTTCAGTGCATCAGATGACACAAAAAGTCCAAAACTCGAATGGAGAGTAATGAACTGAATTGGAGGTCTCTCCCCGAACGCACCAAGTCTATCCACCTCATGTTGCGTTGCTTCTATTTCTCGGGACGTAGACTGGAAACCCCTGCTCCGAGCCTCCCTCCTGTCACACTCGATTTGATACGCTGACGTGATGCTGTAAGCATTCCTTTTATTTGGATTTTGTATCTGTCTTTTGATCTCTTATATGTTCTGTTGCCAATTGAATGCATGTTACTAATTGCTGTTTTCTCTTCTATAAAGCGGGCTTTTTTTTGCAGGTTTCCTTTTTTCTTTTCTTTTTTACAAACACATGACTGATGCGTTCCGTGTGAAACTGTCTTGTGTTTTTCGCTCACTGAGTCCAGTTTTCTATCTGGTAGACGAGCGTTTCTCTCGTCAGACACGGCGAGGACTTCTAACATGTTCTCTGTGAAACTTTGCTCACGGGTTTGGTGTTTCGTTGACGAACGGTGAGCCACGGGCCGCGTTTAGGCCGAGGCTTGCGATTGGTCAGCTGAACACTTCTCCCCAAATGTTTCTGTATATTGTGTTGCAGCACTGTTGTCTTTTGGTGGAATTTGAGGTATTTGATATGAAGCACTTGCTGTTCTGTACTGCCTGAATCAACGATGAGGAAGAATTATTTTTTTGCCATTTTATTTTTTTGTAAACTCTTGCTGTGA
The DNA here is from genome assembly GCF_949748355.1 of Melanostigma gelatinosum. NCBI lineage: Eukaryota > Metazoa > Chordata > Actinopteri > Perciformes > Zoarcidae > Melanostigma > Melanostigma gelatinosum. Next base: position 3,332,701 of record NC_136644.1, read on the forward strand.
TGCGACTCAACAGCTGTTTATTGTGTTCTGCTTTTCTGTCTTTTCATTTGTCTGGTTTTACATTTTTGATGACGAGCATCTTTTTTTTTTTATACTTTTGTGTTTTTGTTATTTTTCCCATCAGTCCAGGTCGATGAGAAGCTGTTATATTTTGTTTATAAAAACTTGGGTAAACAGGCCTTTGTAAAGATGGAAAAAAAAATAAAATTTGTACTTTTTTTATTACACCCTTCTGCTTCCTTTGCTTTGCCGATATGATGCATGATATGGACCGCTTCGTCCACCAGGAGGCGACATCGAGCGACTCCTTCAGCAGCAGCGAAGAGACATTTCTGATAAGCAGGTGGAACACAAACCTCCTTTTAGTCTCCTTCAGGCTAAATACGATTACTACAGACACTCAGCTGTGACAAGTGTACGTTTGAAAGAAAAATCACCGTTTGTCTTTGAATGCTGGTGTAGAAGGCAATAAATACACTTTGGATTAAAAGCTGCATTTATAGAAGCTCAATAAAAATCTATGACTTTTACGCAGCAGGTGATTAAAAAGACCACAGCGTGGTCAGCCAGTTTCTACGTGCTTCTTCTCTGCTCCAAACACTCCTGATGGGCCCAGGCAGCTGCTTTGACACACAATGGCTGATATGGCTGCAGTTTCTCCACTGGCGTGCCCTCTGACCTTCAGCCAGAGCAGTATATATAGGCGGGGGAGATGAGGGGAAGGCCCCTGGCAGCCAAAATGAAGTCTCTGCTGTCTGTGTGCTGCTTGCTGTCCCTGCTGGCTCTGTCTGCTGCAGGTAAGGTGGACGGTTTATGTCTTATTTTCAAAATATTCAGGGTGTTAGTGCCGTCGGATGCATTTGAGTTATTTTAGCAGGTGTGGTATGTGAAATGTAAATGATGATCACCAGATATCTGCATAGGAATTTGATCTGTGTTTTTGAACATAGAGCTTTGTATGTCTTGACTGTGGACAATTATTTTACAGGTCAATAATATGAAGGAAACGTGAAACGATCAGTCTATTTTTATTGTGTTGTTGCATTACATGAGTATGAATATTCAACTAAATGTTACATCCAGGATTGATCACTTTGCTTCCTGCCAGTTGCGTTGAAATGTGTTTCAAAATGTGACTGACATCTCTGCTTACGTAACTCGGCTGATTGGGCAGGAACCGTGTACTGAATGTTACCCTGGAACACTGTGGAGCTTTGCGGTTGTACAAATGAAAAGCTCCGGGCTAAGGTGGCACCAGCTGATGGAAACTGTCCCTGACGGAGTGACTTGGACTCGCTACAGAGAGACACACTCTGCTGCAGCCAAAGCAAAAACTGGCAGAAATGGTCACTTTTTCCCACTGGATCTATTTCCGTTCGACTGACAAACTCGACTTGACAAATACAGCACACGCAATGATGAGATGAACGGGACGGTGTTACAGGTATAGAGTGTGTGGCTTTAATCAATAAGTATGAATGCTGAGACAGATGCTGATTAAGATGAGCCAGATGTGCAGACCCACCGCTGACAGGCTTTAAGCTCTGCTGTCTAAAAAGGAGACTGTTGCAAGTGTTAAAGCATGTTAACGAACCATTCATCACGTTTGAGTTGCACGGTAAGCAGGGTGCATGTCAGCGGCACCGGAGCTGCTGATGCATTTGTTGTTCTTGCTCTTGAAAGAGATGCTGAGTCACGCACCGCCGCCGCACACTGTTGCAGGCCGGCCTCGCGACAGTCGCAGGGACGAGTGGAGCGCCACACTTTACTGGAAATAGAAGTGGAATTATCCCTCCCTCTTTTCGACCCTCTGACTCATTGTGGGTCTATTTCTGTCCCAAAGATGTAGCATCCAGCTCACAGGCACCTGTCCCACTCTATCCCCGCCACACTGTGCTCATAGCCCAGGCCTCACTGCAGCAGCAGCAGCAGCTGGGCGAGGAGCCACCAGAGAGGCACGATGCACGAAACTCTGATGGTAGAAGCAGACAAAAGATGTGGGCCTCTGTTCTCGGGCCTCTGTTCTACCTAGAGACACAGAGGTGAGATCTGATTGGATAAAAGCTCTGCTTAAAACAAGCTGCACTGGAAGCAGAGCAACTGAGGAAGACAGTAGCTGTGCAATGAGAAAATAAGATAATGGGAAAAATATTTTAATAAATTATAAGACATGTAGTGTATTTAAGAAAAAATATGAAGTCATAAAACAGCTCTAACTTTGTGATTCTGTCGAGGCCAGCAGAGAAGGCCTTGCTGGCCCTGACGGCCCGCCACTGGTTCCCGTACATTTGATGCTCGTATCTGAATCATCACATCACGGTGCATCCATCACAGAACCTTTAGGATTTACCTTATTGGATGTAACGTAAACAAACCAATAAATGGTCATCAGGCAATAGACTGACCTTTTAATGTTTTGTTATTTAACTCTGGCAACATATCCTCTGCGGTTGCTGTTTATGTGTCAGCACATGCGATGCTGCAGCACTATTATATGTCTTTAGACAGCATCCAAACCCTCCTCGTGCCCCAATCGGAGCAGCCGAGTGCGGACAAGCTCACACCCACGTCTGCCAACGACGGCCAGGGAGTACGCCATGAATATGTGACCGTCTCTTAACATCAGCAGACCTTCACAGCCCAAATGGCACAGAGCTGTTTCGTGTGCTGGATTTTATTGATTTTTTATCTCTTGGATGATTGTGATTTTGGGACTTAAACTCCAATAACGATGCATTTCCATTGTGATCAGTGATGGCCCAGCCAAGCACTGGATTCCATTGGTTTCGCTCGTGGTGTTTGACCGGGTTCGTATTACATTGAACAGCGACGCGTCCTGGCTAGATTCGTACCGTGGCCTTTGCTTAGACTTGGAATGATATCAGACTTTTGGTAAAAGTCGAGAGAAAAACTACCATCACGATGCAGAAAACACTGCGGGACAAAACATCTTCACAGTTTGCGCGCAGTGGGGATGCTTTGGGACTTTAAACTTGATGTTCTCTGGTCACCGAAGCTAACAAAGCTTCCAGATACTCGAGGTCACAAGCGACATGATGAGATTGAAATGGTTTGGTGTGTGATTCAGGGCCTTAAAATAGAGCAATAAAAGCCGTCATGGAGGATGGTGCGGAAAAAAGGAGAGTACACAGAGTCCCGATCGCATCATGTCAGATAGATGAGCATTAGGACTTCCATATAAATGTATCTTGACTCAGAAGCAGCTGATCATGGGGTTGGTGGACTCAGCTTCAAGGCTTTACACTCATACTTTCACATCCACATTTAAAACATGAAGCAGCTGATAGCCAACCTTGTCATGTCATGTCAGCAACGTATTAGCTTATTTATAGTTTCAGATTGTGGCGTAGCATCCCTCAAAATCAACAACTTCATGTTTGTCTCCTGTTGACTCACTTCTGATTTGTTCGTCCCGATTGATTACAGCCCGTCCAGCTGAAGCCCGCGGTCCATCCACACAGGTGTATCCACTTGTTGCCTGATTGGACCTCTGCTCAGGGAGATGTGGGAGTGAACAAGTTGTGCTTGACTGACACATCCCTCATTAGGGCGGGACAACTTCCCTTGTTATCGTTCTTATTGGTACAAAGTTACAGAGTCCAGTCAGAGTAATTAAAAACACCTGTGAGGGTGTGCAGGGCCTTAAAGATTGGGGACATTGGGCTTTTTGGTTGGTTGAACTTGTTAGACGTCATTACTCTTAACTATTCTCAGTCTACTTATATGGAAATCAGATTTCGTTTAATTGAGATCAATGAAGTATCAAATGACAGCGTGAGAGGGGATAACGCGAAGTCATGAACCTACAGAAATCATTGGCAGAGAGTTGTAGTGAGCTTCAGCGCTAAAGGAGTGAATGTTGGACTTACATTCATCAGGTGACCTGAAACCGACTCTAAGTCAATTATAATGTTGCTCTCTAACTGCTGGACATGCAAATAATCAGTCATATCAGCTTAAAAGGTGTTGATTCGTCAATGATGTGTTCACAACTTCGGCCCCCGAGTGGCCTAAACTCGGTTACTGCAGGTTGAACAGTGTGTGTATCTCAGCGGTCTTCTTTTAGGTTGTCTACTGTAACTGTCCACCGTACGTCTGCTTCAAATAGTCCTCTCTGTGGTGTCACCATTCAAGGAGCTGAAATGCGAGTCTTAAATCTGTGAGGTGCTGAACATCTGATCTGCTCTGTTCTTGCACAGTGACTGAGCACTGGTCAAACACTGACGTAGCAGACAAAGGTGAGTGGTCTGCAGAGGTCCTGCTAGAGAGTGCAGTCTGATCGGTCAGTTGATTTCTGAGCATCTTCCGTTTAAAAGTAAATGACAATCAGGACTCTGATCAGGGATGAATTCTACATTTTTAATTGAAGAACTATTTGTCTTGGTGCTGATCAAAAGCTCAAACATTCAAAATGTTTTTGGAAAGAGACACCAGACCAGAGTTCTCCTGTCTAATCACTTATTTCCTCTTCTTAGATCTTCTGACGGGGCCCTCCATCCACGATGAGGATCCCCTGGTGCGTCTGCAGCTCCGGCAGCCGGAGGGAGATCTCTTCTCCTGTGGATGTGACACAACAGAGGAGCCCGCCAGCCAGAGCTCCTCCAACGACACCCCGGCCCCGGAGAGGGCCATATGCCAGCCCTGCAAACCTCCATCAGCTGTAGATACTGCAGACGATTCAGCTTCGACCTCGGAGCATGACGAAGAAGAGGAGGAGGCAGCGTCTGTGGAGGGCGATGCTTCCACTGAGGAGATTACAGGCGATGGAGAGGAAGAGGTAGAAGAAGAGGAGGAGACATCTGAGGAGAAGGCTGAGGATCAAAGTGTGGAAGAGGAGGCAGTATCTGAGGAGGTTGCATTGTCTGAAGAGGAGGAAGTAGCTGTGGTTGAGGAAGAGGAGGAGAAAATCGAGGAAGGCGAGGAAGAAGCAGAGGAGGAATTATCCAACGAGGAGGAAGAAGTGAATGAACCTCAGGAGGAAGTTGCAGAGGCAAAAGAAGCTGCTGCTGAAGAAGAAGCAGTTGAGGAACCAGAAGTTGAAGAGACTCAGGAGGATACAGCCGCTGAGGAGGACGGTGTGGAGACCTCCATACATGAGGCTGTAGAGGAGGAAGCTGCTGAGGAAGAGGTTGCACTGGAACCAGAAGCAGAACCAGTTGAGCTTCCTCAAACTGACTCTGAATCTGAGGAAACAGAGTCTGAAGCAATAGCAGAATCTGAACCAGAACCAGAGGTGACTGAAGAGCCTGAGACTGAAGTGTTTGCAGAGCCAGAACCTGAAGTCATTTCAGAGCCTGAGGGGATTTCAGAGCCTGAGATTGAGGTGGCTGCAGAGCCAGAGATAATTTCAGAGCCTGAACCAGAACCAGAGGTGATTGCAGAGCCTGAACCAGAACCAGAGGTGATTGCAGAGCCTGAACCAGAACCAGAGGTGATTTCAGAGCCCGAACTAGAACCAGAGATGATTTCAGAGCCTGAACCAGAATCCGAGGTGATTTCAGAGCCTGAACCGGAGGTGATTCCTGAACCAGAACCAGAGGCGATTTCAGAGCCTGAACCAGAGTCAATTTCAGAACCTGAACCAGAGGAGCCTGAACCAGAACCAGAGGTGATTTCAGAGCCCGAACCAGAACCAGAGGTGATTTCAGAGCCTGAACCAGAATCAGAGGTGATTTCAGAGCCTGAACCAGAACCAGAGGTGATTTCAGAGCCTGAACCAGAGGTGATTCCTGAGCCTGAACCAGAACCAGAGGTGATTTCAGAGCCTGAGATTGAGGTAGTTGCAGAGCCAGAGCCCGAAGTGGAGCTCGAGCCTGTTGTGGAGGTCACACCAGAATCTGCAGAGGAGGCGACTGTGGAAGGGGAACCGGTCATTGAGGAGGCGATGGTGGAGGAGGCACCGGTCGATGACGAGGAGGTGACAGTGGAGGAGGTGTCTTCAGAGGAGCCTGCACCGTCAAAACCCAAAGGTACAAAAAGACAAAACACCATCTGTGTTTGTCGTATGTCAGAAGTGTAACTCTCCTTTCACCTCAATAGAGAAGCTGTATCAGAAGGTATGCTTTGTTATAAAGTGGTAGCAAATTCTGATTCTTGTGTGACGGGACGTTTAGCTGAGATGGGCTGTGAAACAACAGCAACGGTCTCTATCGGTCTCTCCGAGGCATGCAAAGCCCCCTTAAAGGGGAATTAGCAACAACCTCTGGTACAGAAATAAACAAACCAAAATAGCAGAGGAAGGGAATAGATGGACAACAGCATGATATAACAGTTGGGCCTGTACTCTCCCCCAGATGGTCTTGTCACTCACAACTCAGGACACCATTTACCTGGAGCAGCGCTTTTACTTTGAACCCATGTCAGCATGAGTTTTTCATGATTGGCTGAAAGGAGTGGTTCATTCCATGGATGTAGCTTTGCAGAAAACAATAACATTGTGTTCCAGGCCTTCTCTGGCCGACTAAGCATTACTACTTCCTGTCACACAGGTAAATGCATGTTGACTTAACTCTCTGATCCTCCAATCAGAACATCAGGCAGCAGGGCGGGCACTGCGGGACCGCACCCACATTGAGAACACGCTGCGATTGGCTACTGCTGAACCCTCGACAGAGCTCTCAGGTGAGGAACAAAGACGTCTGAAAGTTGTTGACATAAGACATGTGGTTTTGAATTTCTTTGCTCGAAATGCAGTGAAAGGGCGTAAAGCTCCTCTCCCACCAGCACAAATATATACACCCAAACACTCGTGCATACGCACGTGCACAAAGGGAAAACCACATCCTGCTGATCAGAAATAGGATGCTCACTGACAAACACTGCTGTGCTGCCCACCGTTTCAAATGTCTTTCAGACGGTGGCTGTGGAAACGCCTGTGGTTCAGTATCGAAGTGAACATTGTTTACAGCAACATCGTCAATGGAAAAGAAAAGCAGATGTGTTTGCATGAGAATGAAAGGAAGTTCGAGACAATTTGGGGGGATTTTCTGCCGAAACTATTCTGAAAATTGCTTCATGATGTCTAGTCCTGGGGCCGTTGTGAGTGAGTGTGTGTACTGTATGCGTGTGTGTGTGTGTGTGTGTGTGTATGCGTGTGAGCGTGCAGACACGTCTTGAGGCAGGTGATTAATCAGTGTGAATGTGTAACTCATGAAAGCCTCTCTGTTCTCCCAAAGAAGACTCGTTCATTTCAAAGTGCTGCAGCAGAGCCGGTCTTCTAATCACCTCAGCTCCATTTCATCAACTTTATGAGGGCAATTCATCATGCACTGCCGCGGGAACTGTTGTAATCAGTAATGGTATAAGAGCATTAATAATAATCTTGTCCAACATGTCTTCTCGCCATTACATCCCAATTAACACATCCAACACTAGCTGCTATGAAGAAGCTGCTGAACATCTACCACACTGCCATCAAGCCAATGGAGCAAGCCTACAAGTACAACGAGCTCAGGCAGCATGAAGTCACAGGTAAACCAGCTTCCTTCTCGAGATCTCCCCTGGATTAAACGGCATGCAATGAGAAATATTGACCGTAGTAAACGGCGAATGGGTATCTCATCGAAATATTAATGTCCACACACACACTGATGGCACAGCCTGGGACCCTAACCCACAGTGTCTGTCAGGGACTTACAGGCCCACATGGGCAAAGCATTCATGTAAAAAGAAAAGGGAACATTACTGTCCACCAAATACACGTCACCTCACAGCTCCTCTACGAGTTCATAAACTGGAGTCGCACAAAAACAGTGGAGCACAAATAAAGTCATGATTAAGAAGAAATAAGAGGCAGGACCTGACATTATTCAAACCAGGCGCACAGAGAAGCACAATAAGGACTCTGTCTGCTGAAAAGTAAAGGGAGCGTTGTGTGGGCCAGACTCCCGACAACTTTGTTCCATTGCACTTGAGGGCAGGGAGTATTATTTCTGCTGAGGAGCAGGATGAAGTCTTCAAACTGGGGCGTGAGACTCTGGGACCCCTTGTGGTGCAGAATGGAAAGACTGTAATGTGTGAAGGAAACTTCTTTTCAGTCTGCCCATTTGATTTGGGTATTTTCTGTGTGCTTGTGTACATTTTAACACCGAGATGACACAAGACAATAAGGGGCGATCACACCACGTTGACTGTGCGAGGACCAAGAACGTTCTTGCAGAGTAGTATTCTGAATTAACCCGAGATAAACTGCAGCAAAATGTATTTTCATTCTTTCTCCCGCAAACCTTTTCTTTATGCGCATGTCTGTCAAACTGTAGATGGCGAGATCACCTCTAAGCCCATGGTGCTGTTCCTGGGACCATGGAGCGTCGGCAAGTCCTCCATGATCAACTACCTGCTGGGACTTCACGGCACCTCACAGGAGCTGTACACAGGTTCACCCTGATAAAACCTATTGACCTATTTTAACAAGAGTGGACCAGAGTAGTGAGGAAGATTCATGAATATATTACATGTATCAACATATCAGCTAAAAATCAACCAACAAACTATCAATAAATAAGCTTCACCCTCCAGTGCAGCTGGTGTTAAATCCTTCCCGCTGTCATCCCTCCACCAGGTGCTGAGCCCACCACCTCAGAGTACACGGTCATAATGAACGGTGAGAAGTCTCGGACCATTGAGGGCGTTGTCATGGCAGCAGACAGCTCACGGTCCTTCTCTCCCCTGGAGAAGTTTGGCCAAGGCTTCCTGGAGCGGCTGGTGGGCATCGAGATGCCCCACAAGCTGCTGGAGAGGGTCACCTTCGTCGACACGCCCGGCGTCATTGAAAACCGCAAGCAGCAGGAGAGAGGTGAGCGGCCATTGCTCAATAATGTTGTTACGTCAAAGCCACAGACACCCGTTGGACTTGTAGACTTACTACAACGATATATGCAACATCGAACCGACAGTAGACGGTGATTACCGTGACACACGGTATCAATACAACACAAACACCTCATGCATTGTGTCTGGTCTCTCCTCTTCCTCAGGTTACCCCTACAACGAGGTGTGCCAGTGGTTCATTGATCGAGCAGATCTGATCTTCCAGGTGTTCGACCCCACCAAGCTGGACGTGGGCGGGGAGCTGGAGATGCTCTTCAGGCAGATGAAGGGCCGCGAGTCCCAGATTCGCCTCATCCTCAACAAGGCCGACAGCCTTTCCACCCAGAACCTGATGAGGGTCTACGGGGCCCTGTTCTGGAGCATGGCGCACCTGATGAAAGTCACAGAGCCCCCTCGGGTGTACGTCGGCTCCTTCTGGCCTCAGGACTATGCTGCAGACACCAGCCGAGAGCTGTTCATGAAGGAGGAGACCTCTCTGCTGGAGGACCTCAACCAGGCATGATATGACTTCTTCTTCCTTTATTTTTCTTGACAATATGATTCCTTTAAACACCAGCTACATGACCACATTTTAAAGAGTTCAGCACACTTGTGATGTCTCTGAGGTAACGTTTTATTTGACACTAAATAAAAAGGATTATGGCTAAAACTCACAAAACACTTGCATTACACATTGTGACCATATGTCTCTTCTCATTTCTGTCTCTGTCCTTCTGCAGGTGATTGAGAATCAAATGGAGAACAAGATCGCATTCGTCCGCCAGCATGGCATCCGCGTGCGCATCCACGCCCTGCTGGTCGACCGTTACCTCCAGACCTACTCCGACAAGCTGGGCTGGTTTAGCGACCCCGACGAGGTGCTCCAAGACATTGTCGACGACCCGGACAAGTACTACATCTTCAAATCCATTCTGGCCAAAACCAACGTGAGCAAGTTTGACCTGCCCAACAAGGAGGCCTACCAGGACTTCTTCGGCGTGAACCCGGTTTCCAGCTTCAAGCAGCTCTCCTCCCACTGCAGCTGGACCGGCGGCTGCCTCCTCGAGAAGATAGAGAGGGCCATCTCGTACGAGCTCCCGGATCTGCTCGGCAGCGTCGGCAAGGCCGCAGACACGCCCGCACCGGCGAAGGCCGCACCCTCACCTCCGCCTCCGCTGCCCGGCACCTGTGAGGGTCCCGGGTGTGAGGAGAAACCCAAGAATCGCTGGAGGAAGCAGTGAGACGGATGGAAGGCGACGTGGTTGCAGGAGGAGGAACAGAGGAGGCGGATGGCGGCAGCAACCGGAGGGTTTCCTGTAACAATCCTCACTGCTGTGATTTTCAGAACTGGGTATGGAGACGCTGAGCAGGGAAAAGAGAGGGGAACATGTGCAAAGATGTGCTGAGCAGACCTGGGTTAGGTTTGCAACGATTATCTGGTACACATTGTCCTATAAGACACCCTTCTGGTATCTACTTGTTGTTTTTTCCACTATGGTTTAGTAGGAAAAAGAATGTAGCAAAAGAGGCTTGAAGTCAACTTTCCACCTGAAGCCATTGCTGTCTGCAAGAGAAACATACAACAGGAGAAATCCAAGATGTCTGTCTCCTGTGTAACCTTCCATGTTAATGAAATGACCGAATGTTTTCTGGTTTCTCACTGTGTTCACGTTTGTACATTATTTATTCAAGTTTTTCTGCTTCAGAGAAAGATGCTGGCAGCGATCGTACTAAACGCTGCCACTCTCCAAACTGCTGTGCTGTGTTTTTACAGTAAAACCAGAGCATGTTGTCCTTATTAATAATAATAACAATGCATTTTATTTGTAACGCACTTTTCATTTAAAAACAAATCTCAGAGTGCCACAGTGCTATTGTGTCAGGACGCTTATTTTCAAAGGTGGCACAACCAAATGGAGAAACAGGGTTTACCCGTCGTGTTTTCATTGAGCAGGGATCCAACCGTGTTTAGTGGCTGTGCTGTGCTGCACTGCTGGACACTGTACTGTCCTCTCGCCTCTATTGTACGATATACCACATTCATTGTAGAAGCACATTTTATTTCAAAATGTCTCAGAGCTGCACTGGGACTGATTTGACTGAATATAACAACATCATTTAATCGCAGCTTCCTGTTCATGTCAGCTTGTATTCAATGCCAACGCGGCCTTCCAGCCCGCTGAACTGTTGCTCGTCTTACCGCAAAGCGGCTGCGGTTCCTTTAAAAAGGCAATCCTGTCATTGTTCCTTTAGGTTCGTCTGTATTTGTCATTCTTTTGAGTGATTTCTTTTCAATAAACAACTAAATGAAATTCTGCAGTCTTGGTTTCCTTTCTATGGATACAAAGACATTACAGATGAAGTGTTTTCCCCTGACACAATACATAATTAATTTTTAGTTGTTATGGGGATTTGGAAAAGATGGGCCAAATGCAAGCTAAAAGCAGGAGCTCTCATCCTCACAACACACTGCTCTGGGTTGGAGAAACCACCTTCACAATAAAAATGTGCAGACTAATTTGTTCACACATAACAGCATTGCATGAATGAGAAACATGATTAAATGTGTAACAGCTGGATGAGCAAGCATCAGCCCAACAACCCATGAACAATGCACATGCTGCTGTGCGATAGCGGGTGAGTTATCCCCTGCAGTGACTGAAAACAGCCACCAGGAGGCGCCTCAGTTATGTTTCAGTCAGACGGACGACATAGAGTGCGAGGAAAAAGGAAGCTTTGTTTTATTTTCATCAGTTTTATTTGTAATTCAAAGTAAAGGAGAAAACGGGAGACCATTTCCTGCAAGAGAAAAAAAGAATTCCACATAATCTGTCAGTGATACACAAAGAATAGCAGCCTATTACACAGCATGTGGATATTCATATTATTCTCTCTGGGGATAGTTGGCCATGAATACATTTGGTTTATTCTCTGTCATAATAAATTCGGTTATTCTCATTTAAATGTGTTTCTGTTCAGCACTATGAAACAGGTCTGAAGTATTTAGGTTGAAAAGTGTCAGAACACAAATAGTTCCAATGGCATCGGCTACAGATGGACGTCTGCTTGTTTGTCATGTTAGTTTAGCGTGTTGGCTGATTTTTGGCTGATGGGAATGCCATTAGCCGTTAGTTATTGGTTGTAAAACGAAGTATTGGAGAAAAATTTTACATATCTCACTCAAACCCAAAAATGTAAACCTCGTGGTGGCTCTAGAGCAAAATTCAGAGGATCACCAAAGTCATTAGGATTCATCCTCTGGGCACATGAAGGACATTCTACAGCTGATGAACGATTTCAGTCTCGACCAAAGTGTTCTTTGAGCAGCAACAAAAAAATACTGCTGGTAATACTGCACATGGGCTTTCATGAAATAGAACACATTCAAGAACAAAAGCCTCGACGTTTAATGTGAACGGAGTTAAGCCTATTTGTCATCATATTCTCTGGCAGCTCGTCTCCTCACTGCTGCTTCTTTTAAACACTTTTATAAATCTGCAGCTGTCCTGCTGCTGACCCTGAGCTGTGTGAGTGTCACGTGACACAGGGCATGAACACACCCGTGCATATGTAATAAGTGCTGAACGTATAAGGTAATAATCGGTTTATTATCTGTGTTTGCTGAGTTGACGGGCAGTGCTCCCGGGTTTAAGGAACAATGTTAACACAGACTTATCAGTGCAGCTTCATCAACTCTTCAAACAGACCTCTTGTAAGCTCTCGAGCATAAGCACGCACACACGCCACCCTCATACCACACACACACACACACACACACACACACACTCACTTGCATGGTGCACAGAGGTTTATTGCTTTATTGGATTCAAAGTTTAAACATGACGGCTTGTTCAAAGGCAGAGGACACACATGTATTCTTATTTATTGCTGTTCACAATCTCATCTATCACCAGCTGAAAATACAGTGTGGTCCATAGCGACGCCAGTATAGTGTCCATTCATGCATATGCCTTGGATGTTTGATAGCCATAGAGACATAAATGACAACAATAACACGTATTGTGTAACAGGCCTTTGAACAGTAAACCAGCCTCCTTTATTTCTCATAGTATGTCTTTCTTCAATATATTTGGCCTTCGAAATTAAACGTTTGCCAACTGACAAGCTCCTTTCACACCTCTTTATTTATTTATTATTTATTTCTATTATTTATTTCTACATTCTGTGAAATCTGTGTGTAGTTTTGAGCCCCTTTAAAAACGACTAACCCAAACTCCGACCAGACACACCCCCAGACAATATGAAAGGTGCATCTTTACAAAGTGAATTATTGTACGATAGGAAAATAATATAGGAAATGAAATAGTCATGACTAGTAAAAAAAAACAAAAAAACTCCAGCTTTGTTTTTCTCAATAGATCACATTTCCTGGGAAATGTTTTCGACAGAAACATGATTGCTGCTTGATATCTGTGCCGGTTTGAAAGGGTTTTTGTGTTTATCTGAGAGAAAGAAGTACAACAAATACAACAGAGTGCTTTTATTGGAGACAAATTAAAGAGAAAAAGAAAGACATAAAGACTAATTCTGCTCCTCTCGTTAAGGCTCGTAGCCAATTTTGGGACGTGTAATCATGGAAAAGTGACAGATCAATAGTAGAATTACTGCCTTCAGGCATTGGCAATATAGTATTTTTTTAAATGGTGAACATTGTCAATGAGCTTTTATGAGTAATTCATGTCATGTTTTAGTTTGAAGTCCAAGTACATGTCTTGAAAGGCTACATAACAGGAATACAGTGCAATGTCATGTGCCATACGTCACTGCTTTAAGACAAACACATATTCATTAGAGGCACTTATATGGTGGGTTCAATAGGCCACACTAAACTCAACACACTCCCCGTGAATCAGTGTGTCATTACAGGAGGCGAATTAGGAACGACTGGGATCTGTGAATTAATATCTTGAGAACAGCCAATGTTAGTGTCACGTTCAAGGCAGTATTCCACCTGAAAACACTGCACTTGAGTGTGTAATGATGCAGGTGTGAGGCATGATTTAAAAGCTGTTATTAACGTTGCTTATGAGCAGAACCAGTTGACTCAGTTAAATGGCGTTTCACTTGGCTGCGAGTTTGTGAAATGCACCGCGTAGTTCGGTTCCCTTCCGTGGTGCAGGGTTCACGTGCAGTTAACAGTCCGCGCACGGAGGTTCATCCTTCTATTAGCTGCAGAGCGATTTCCTCCATCGTCCCACAAATGCGTGTCTGGCTGTGACACAACTTCACCGAGAAGTTTGTGCGCAACGGCAACTGTCATTCGCTAACGCTGGCTAAGTAGTTACCGTCAAACATCACGACTGACTGGATTCTTTTTGGATCGTGCTTCTTTAACCGACACAAGACGAGGCGTGTCCTTTGTGAGCTGTGTTCTGGAGCCGTCCTGTACAAGCCCACATTCAAATATTTAACTGATAATCCCATTTATTGTCCGTCCTTGCTTGCAAGGCAACACCGGAAACCGATTTTATTTTTTTTGAAACCGTGGTTCGCGTGACAGGCTGGTCACAGCAACCCTCGCCGCCACAACAGCTGGGGGAGGATTTCCGACCCAGTCACGGCGAAGATGGTGGCAGTTCCACGAGTGGAGAGATATCACGTTCAGACGGAGAGCATCCACGGGAGTCCCGCTGGTGGTCTGTTTTTATTTAGCCCCTAAACTCCAGCAGAGAGCGATACCAGGAGAGGGGGGAAAGGGAGGCAACCAGCGGCCGACGGAAGAGGACGCACCACAGCCAAGAGCGCGCAGTGTTGTGTTTGTTGGACACACGCATGCCAGCGGAATCTAGCGCTACCCAGACCGAAGGAATTAGTTGCGATAAGGAGATGGTGCCGATTGTGGGGCGTTTTTTGATCGTCCCACCGAGGAGGTAGACAAAAGGGGTTTCCTTTATTGCTCTGGGGATTTTCTACGTCTTTTCCTCTGAGGGGGGAGAGAGTGCGAGGGGAGGAAATCCAGCCTCAGCTCCAAATAACTGGGTCTCCTCTCCAAACGCAGGAAATACGGCCTGGGAAAAAAGTTTGGGAGCTTTTTTGGAAACCACAGGGGCCCGATCGCTGACGTTTTGCACGCGTTTTACGGCGTTGATGTATCAGTAGCCGACTATATTCGGGTTTTTTTTTGTATTAAGAGCGTCTGTTATTCCACAGATTACGCTGATGGAAAGCACACGCTGTTGGTGTTGTTATTGCAGGAGTTTTGATCATCACTATTTATAGACCAGCCTGTTCCGTCCGAGGCTGTTCCTCGTAGCTGTATATTTTGCCAACTGCGCGCAACAAGTTGCAGACACTCCCAGCAGAGGCAAACCTACGCTAATCTGGGTCAGCGGACGGTATTTTTCACTGCGTTTCTCTTTTCGGATTACGCGTCTTTGAATAATTCATACCCCGACCCCCTCTTTGGAAGAGGGGGAATACACGGTGGAGATCCGGAGTGGGAGTTCAGGAAAGGACGGGGCTGGATCCGTGGGAATAGGCCTGCCTGTCAGGCCTCTTATGATCTGGATCTTGGACTGGACAGGACTCCCGAATGAACATTTCATGGGCCACTGGAATAGAGATGAAAGGAGAACGCATGGGAGTAAGACATGCAAATCTTTAGCACACTGAGCCACGAGAAGGGGTGTAGTGGAAGGTAAAGCCGCCTTATTTACAGATCACACAACTTTTTTTAAATCAACGTAATCAACTGTTTTAAATCGGCATTATCACTAAAAGTAAACGACTTTATGTGAAACGAGAACACAGTCTTTTTAAGTGAGGACTTTATTTTTTTGGGAAAATATTTTTTCTTACACGCATTTAATGCTTTAAGCTGGACAATTCCTGCTGTCCACATATGTTTACTTTAGCACTATTAGCTGATCATAACGAGAATATTGTGTCGGTGTTTTTTTCTCTTTAAGTTAGCAAAGGAAGTGTAAAAGGACCATTCCTCGCGCATGGTGAAGGTAACAGGGACAGTGGACCTTTTTGAAGCCACTTGCTGCACAACGCCAACTATTGACAGCCTGTCGTTGTATCAGCTCATCCAATGAAGCTCTGGACCTGAATGCTGCAACAACGTAATTTCGGAATAAAGACAAATCTGGGATTTTTTCCCTGACGCTGGCTTTGGAATGTCAGCAGTATCGAGATATTGCGCGCACACACAGAGGAGGTCATTTCCAGTCGTGTAAAAACGTTGCATCACGAACCAGTCCTTTCCGAGAAGGATGTTCAATTCAGGAGGCAGAAAGAGTGATGACAGTGTTTTAACCTCAGCTGGCGGGAAAGCCGGGCTCAGGCCCAGAGCCTCTTTGGAGAAGGATACATGTAATGCGAGTAGTGACGCAAACCCGGGGTCGGAGGATGAACTGCTCAAGAAACTGGAACGGCGCGTCTTGTGTGAGTGAGTGTGCAGGCTGCTGTGCCGTGCTCACCATCCATGCACTGTGATTGTTCCAACAAACACCTTTGCGCGCTCTGTCTCTCTCTCCCTCTCTGTCTGCCCGCCTGTCACTCTCTTACCCCCCCCCCCCCTCCTCTCCGTGCCCCACGTGCACACATGGTGCCCAGGCACCTCGTCTAATTGCCTGAGGGCCATCAGAAGATATTATTCATCTTCAACACCTCTCCCCGCAACACCCTCGTCTCCTCGTCCCACCAGTCAATATGGCCACTCTGCAACATCACCGGCAGCTCCTCATGCATGGCACGGAAGTGAGCTGTGACTCCAGCGGCGATGGCGCCGTGACCGTGCGGATTAGCAACAGCGCGCCACACGTGCATCACCACGAGCCACTGAGGACTGCCAGCAGTGGAGCAGCAGCAGGAGGAGGAGGAGGAGGAGGAGGAGGCTACAGGGCCGTGAGGAAAACGAACCCTAACCTCCACAAATACAGTATCTCCTCCAGCTGCAGCTCGGCAGACATTAAACCGGCCGGGGTCTCAACTTCGAGGGTGGCCAGGAAGGCACCGCCACTGTTCGAACGCTCCGCTGCTCAGTGCTGGGACCCCAAGTTTGACTCCCCAATCCTGGAAGACGCGTGCCAAGAGAGGTGCTTTCCTCAGACACAGCGGCGCTTCCGTTATGTCCTGTTCTACCTGGCAGTGGCAGCTGTACTCTGGGGGGTGTACTTCGGGGTCAACAGTGACCGCTGCGACCCTGTGGCCTTCCTCGTACCCACAGCCTCCTTCTTTGTCCTCCTGGTGCTCCTCTTTTTGTTCACCTTAACCCAGCCCTACACATGGCTGTACAACCAAACCTCCTTGCTCCTGATCGCGCTCACCTTCGCCATTACCTTAGCTCCACAGACGCAGACTGCTGGCTACACTGAGTGGGCTGGCGGTGAGAACGCCTCATATCACTCGCCGGACCAAGTAGCACCGCCTCTAACCCCTTGCATCTCCCCCGTGGGCACCTTCTCCCTGTGCATGGAGGTTTTGTTGTTGTTATACAGCGTCCTCCATGTCCGTCTGTATGCCTCCGTGATACTGGGGCTCCTGTATTCTATATTATTTGAGGCATTAGAATGGCTGCCATTGCTTCAAAAGAGTTATGACACTACTAGATGGGCCACAGGGTTAGAGGGTTCAGGTTCCGATTGGGAAGAAGACACCCTCCGCTGGCTAGGCCCGGCCAAAGCTCTGCTCCACTTGTGCGCCCATGTCATCGGCATCCACCTGTTCATCATGTCGGAGGTGCGTTCCCGCAGCACCTTCCTTAAAGTCGGCCAGGCCATCATGCACGGCAAAGACTTGGAGGTGGAGAAGGCCTTGAAAGAGCGTATGATCCACTCTGTCATGCCGCGGCGAGTTGCCGATGAGTTGATGAAACAAGGTGACGATGAGGGTGGCGGTGAGAACTCTGGCAAGCGTTATTCCTCCGGCGCCTGCTCTGCCTCGGCCGTCTCAATGGGTGGCGGAGGAAGCGGTGGAGCTTCACAAGCCCAAAGTGCCACAAGTGCCAAGAGTCACCCGCACAACAATCACAAACGCAAGAAGACCTCCATCCCCAGTGGACAGATAATCTTTCGGCCTTTCAATATGAAACGCATGGAGCCTGTCAGCATCCTCTTTGCGGATATTGTGGGTTTCACTCGAATGTCCGCCAATAAGTCAGCACCAGCCTTGGTGGGCCTCCTCAATGACCTGTTTGGCCGTTTCGACCGTCTCTGTGAACTAACCTGTTGTGAGAAGATCAGCACTCTGGGAGACTGCTACTACTGTGTAGCTGGCTGCCCCGAGCCTCGGCCGGACCACGCCAACTGCTGTGTAGAGATGGGCTTGGGCATGATCCAGGCCATCGAGCAGTTCTGCCAGGAGACGCGCGAGACCGTCAGCATGCGCGTTGGCGTCCATACGGGCACCGTCCTGTGCGGGATCCTGGGAATAAAGCGCTTCAAGTTTGACGTGTGGTCAAATGATGTCAATCTGGCTAACTTGATGGAGCAGCTGGGCGTGGCGGGCAAGGTCCACCTGTCAGAAGCTACTGCCCGATTCCTGGATGACCATTACCAGAGGGAGGACGGGCAGGTGGCAGAGAGAGCCGGACAGAGTGTGGTGGAGAAACTGAAGGGTAAGTGGCTGTTCACCTCTAACTTCTCGTTGCATGTGACAAAGGAAGCCGAACCAAATCTGAATGGCTTGTTGACACCCAAATGTGTTTCCCTTTTTAAAAGATCCTGGACAAACCGCTCTACTTGTGAGCCACAGCCGTGATACAAAGCCGACCAGTGCAGCGACAGCTAAAAATATATCGTGGTAATAATAACGATAACAGTACTATTAAGAATAATAGAAATAGCGCATTGCATTTGAATATATTCGGACTATAGGGTAAAGATCGAATGCCTACATTGTCTGAACATGTTGCACTTGGTCATCAGGGTTTAGCGGGTTCACTGCGTGCCTAGATGACACTAAAATATTTGATCTGACCCGTTAGTCCTGTTGAAACGCTGTACCAACAGGAGATCGGGCGACAGGATTAAGAGATTAGAGCGCCGTGAACAGAGACATGTTGTGGGGTTTCATTTAACATTCAGAAGCAGCTGATATGAAATCGCAAATGTTTCAGTCATGACCAAACCAATTCAAAGCCTATATTTTTTTTTAGCGGCCCAATCAAAAGAGAATTATTTGATTAAATCCCTCTTGTAACTGTACAACGCTATATATTGCGTTTCACTGGAGAATACTCACCGTACAGAAGATGAAGACGCTTTAACGTCCGCGTCTTAAAGGCTGTTGTATTTGATGATGTTGCTGCACAGATCAGGCCTTCTCTTGGAATAAATACAGTTTTTAATCACACAAAATGTGTTTGGCTGAGCTGACGCTCAGTGCAATGTTGGGTTCATATCTCTTGACTGTGTTATTAAGCTTGTTGTTGTGGTGGGCCAGAATGTTTGAGCTGAGAGATTGCATCTGATAACAGGAGGGCTGACCGGCTTTACTGTACTGATGCAGGTATCGTACTGGATTGGATTTCAGTGGATTAAACAGGAGTTCATCATATTTGGCCAACGCTTGTAGGATGTGAATAGTGGTGAGCGACTTGTTCAACATCCACCCCCCACCCCACCATTTACACACACAAGCTCAGCCTGACTCAATACTCTTTGGAGAGCAGCATCGATGGACCTAAACTCTCTCCAGCAGGGGATTCCTCGTGGGCTTTCTAATCTTAGGTCTCTCACAGAATAGAGACTGTATGATCTATTGTCAGGGCCTTGTGTCAGAGTGTATTCACACTTGGCTCTAAATGGTGCCATCGCTCTCTATTTCCAGACTGGCAAACAGTGGCGGAGTGAGATGTTGACATGCAGCTTTTGTTGAGGGAGTGAAAACGGGGAGAACGGCATCTCGTGTCCTGCTGAAACAGAGACGCACAGTTTGCTGCTCCGACCACAACGGGTTGCTTCTCTAGCAGCGACAAAGAGGGGTTGACATGGTTTTTTTGTCAGAATCACATAACTACCACTTTGTGTAGGAAATAGAGAGACTGGAGATATTTGAAATCAATGAACAAATCCGTTTTCTGTCGTCGTTCATGATGTTGGTGTGATCATCATGAATTCGTCCCGTTTTCCCGAGATTTGTCTCGCAACACCTTGAGTTTTATAAACTAGTTTTTAAATAGTCTACATGAAACAACCACATGGTTCATACGCTCTTTTGTGAACCAAATACTTGACAAATGAAGAGTAGTGAGTGTTGTTATCATCAGTAACTGTGCATCACGACATCTCGGTGTAAGAGTTCATCACAATACGTTTCCATTGAAAGACGGTAAATGATCATATTGAATCATCGCTCCTATCTGTCTGTTGGCTCTTCCGTCTTTCTGTCTTTTGTCCCCCTCCCCCGTCTCTTTCTCCGTCTCCTTCCCTTCCACTTCCCTCCCTCTGCTTTTCCTCATCCTCGCTGTGTCATCACATTCATTGCCTCAGCCTCTCGCCTGTCACCCAGGCCTTCACGTGTGGTCTGTTGTGTAACGCTGCTTTATTGCTGCTGGTCTTTCATCAAGGCTTTGCTTTCGAACCCCCCCCCCCCCCGAGAGATCTGCCGCATATAGCGTGCTTTCAACCATCCTCTTTCTGTCAGTCCCTAAATAAATACCCATCACCACGCTTTCCTTTGAACAACAACACCGAAGCAGAGTTGGCTTTGTTTGACCATGAATGCAGCGAGTTGGTAGTTTGTCAGCAGTTGTATCAGAAGTGCACTGAATCTAAGTGTTACATTGACGCAGCGGCAGTCAATGTCCCACCGAAGTGCAGTACATGAAACGTAGACTTTGTCAAGACTGTATTCACTGCCAAATCGCACACATCTGCTGTGTGTGTTTCATGAAAAATGAAGGCATGAGTCATACCCCCCTGTTGACAAATGCAGGTATGCAGTGATGATTTAGAATACTCGGCTAAATAAGCAATATTTTTATGATCTTAGATTAAGTTTGAACTGTGCAAAACTCTGAAAAGTACACAAATACAGTGTATAGTGTTGTATTGCTTTGGAACTCTTAATACTTTCATTTTAAACAGTTTGTGTGTGCCGGTCGAATTCATAGACAGTCACTCTTTGGCCACCCCGGTGATTGTCAGCATCTACTCTTGCTTACACTTCCCTTATCTTCTCCGTGTGTGTGTGTGTGTGTGTGTGTGTGTGTGTGTGTGTGTGTGTGTGTGTGTGTGTGTGTTTTTAAAAGGGCTTTTCATTCAAGCACATCAGGACTACGGTAGCAAGCTTCTCCCACATCTGCCCAAAGGATTTCTTCCCCGTCTATCTGTGGTTGTCTCAGGAGATGGCCGTTTTCACGTTTCACTTTGTTGTTTATCGTGCAGTTTTCCTCACATTTTACTCTCATTAAAATATACTCTCACAGCTCGGCATAGTTCAGCATGTTGTATGCATCGGCAGACTCAAGGTTCAGGCCTTGAACTGGTCTAATGGTGTCATAGGTTGACACTGGCATCTGGTCAGTTTCAGTCTGGAAGTGTGGAAGTGTGTGTTTGCGCGCACAAATTTGTGCTTGTTTGCGTGTCTTTTTCTTTGTGTGTGTGTGTGTGTACATATACACCAAACAACCTTATTCTTCCAAAGCAGTGTGTTGCTTTGGGAAGTTCATGGCCTCCGGATGGTTCGTCTGAGCTAAATCAAACATGTCACTGAAACACGCAGAAGCAAATGGCAGACCGGCCCTCAGTGGGTCGTTTGCCATTCTCCACTCTGGCTTTATCTTAAAATCCCCTTCTTCATCCTGTTTTCTCCTGTGGACTGAGGGAGACGCGACAGCTAGATCACCATAACACACGATCAGTAGTTTATTGACCTTAGCGCCAAATTTCATGGAAATACATTCATGAGTTTGTGTGAAGTTCTGTTGAGACTGGGACTTTTAAACGAATGGGTCAAGACAAACGGTAACTTATCTGACGGTGAGGTTTTCCTGGCTCACTGATGTCATGAAATGTCTACACATTGTATTCAGGCTGCGTAGGGAAGGATGGCGGTTTGTCACGAGCACTGCCCCACTTTTCTTTGTTCATGGCAGGACTTTTATTTACAAGAAGAACAAGACCAGGAGAGGCTAATGTATTTGTATTGCACCTTTCATCAAGAAGGCAATCGGAGACAGAAAGGCATTAAGAGAAAATATAAAACACGAGGCTGAATTGTATTTAGCCATTTCAGTTTCAGGGCATGCTGACTCGCTTTCATTGCTTCTTGAGATTCTTGACATTGTTAATGTTATTAGTAACGCCGGTGCTTTTTCTACGATGACAAATCTAAATATCTGTTATTAAAAAAGCATATTCTGCCCAATCTAGAGATGAGTTGATTAATTGATGAGTTCATCAGCAGAAAATTCTTTATTAACAAGAAACATTTATGTCATTTTAAGGTACATTTACTAAATATTGACCGGTTCCACTGCAATAATGAATAATAATCATTAACAGAAAACTATAAATGATGAATAAAGACAAAAAATAATATAAAAAAGAGAAAAAGAAGGGTGTTTCATGTTTACTTTCTGCGGCCGAAGTTTCTCAGCCTTTTTCAGCAGACTTTAGTTTTATTACAGAGCTCGGGGAGAAGATAAGACATCAAGGACATAAAACAAAATGACTGATCAAAGTCTTTGTGCCTGAGATACATAGATGCACGTGCACACACAGAGTTTTATGACTGAGAGGTGAGCACAGAGAGTAGAAACTAATTTCGGCCTTTTATTGTTGTCTTTGTAGAGTAAACTCCCTGTGCATGTGTCTCTGTGTTCTTCCCTCTCCTGCACTGTGACACACACTACTTTCAGTGTCCCTTTGTACGTCAGTAAATATCTCCTATCCCGTGTGCCTGTGTTATGTGTGCGTTTATGCGAGAGCAATGCTCCGTATGAAGTTGAGCGGGGACGGTTGCCCTGAGGCCTGTGACCCAACATGGTGTTGTTTCGGCGCCGCTTCGACTTCCACCTCATTGGTTTTCAGCGCCGCCGCTCCTACAGGGTTCACAGGTCAACTGTAATCGCTTGACTAGGTGGTCCTGCAAGCGTGTCTGCGTGTCTCTGTCTGCGTGTCTCTGTCTGCGTCTGGTTGTCGTTGTGTATGATAACGGCGTGAAAAGAAAAATAGCATCCAGTAACAGGAGAGCTGCACATGTGAAATCAGAGGAAAGACGACGACCAGGCAGCCGGTGAAGGAGAGAGACAAAACAAATACATTGCGATTGTTGTCGTGTTAATCGGCTAGATTGCTGTTTCTTTTGTTTTTGCACCATTTTTTACCACAACTTGTGTCTTTACCCTCGGTGTGGCTTTCACACCATAGGCAGTTCTTTCATGGATTAATCCCGTCCTTCTCGTGACTTAACACACGGTTAAAAAGCCGTTTTGAAACCTGGCCAGCTCGTCAAATTCCTCTTGTCTAATATCCTTGACAGCAGCAGTGTTTTGTTGCTTGTGCGCCTCTCATATCCTCGTAAAGGGACACGAATCTATTCCATTTAGGATTCTGTGGCGCACAAGTTTGAGTTCCTGGTTTGTTTGTTTTTATTCACAATGTTTTGGAAATGACCTCCGTCTGCATTTGACAATGCACATGGCCAACAGACGTCACATTTTCTGAAATATTGATACAATTCAGCAACAAGTAAGAGGTTTAACAGAAAAGACATTCAAAGATCAGCGCTGCTCTGCCTGACTTGCCAGTGCTGCACACGCACGCAAATTGTACCGGAATGGACCTACAATAACTCACATAATGTCTTCCTACAGTATTATATTAGGTAATTCCTAATCTCATTATCAGTAATGTGTGTGTGTGTGTTTCAGAGAGAGAAAAGACAGATAGTCTTCTTTCTTCTCTTCCTCACGCTCCTCTTCTCTCACCCTCTCTCCTAATAGAGCTGTAATAACACTTTCTCTCTCTCAGAGTCTGTTGTGTCAGACAGTCGTTCTCTCTCCCACATCGTTGTCTCATCTGCTTTTTTTTTAATTCATCCACCGCACGTATTTCACGAAAGATTTGTCATTCCTATTTCTCAAGAATGTGTTGAGTCAAATGTGTGTGTGTGTGTTCAGTGTTGATAAGCGTGCCCGACCCTGTCCTGTCCTAGCCCGATTGGATGCGTAGTGTGCCAACACATACACTCAATCTTTAGCTGGCAGTTAAGACATTCATCCATTTTTAGAAGAAGCCTGAGTTCATTTCTGTGATGAACTAAATCCAAACGGATGAGTCACCTGCTCGTATTGTATTTCATTATTTTTGACCGGTCTGTCCAGGATGTTGTGTTTGTGTCATTCAACGAAGAATTACAGAACGGTGTTTGGACGAATCGTATTTAACAGACACTAAAGTATTATCTCATAACCAAATGAAGCCCTGCAATGAATTACAGGAGTGTGACCTGTTACGGGTGGATGCACTCTCCACCTGCTCTCATTTGCTGTTTTATTACACACACGGTGACTTGCATTTCCTTCACTGGCACCACCCTGCAGTATTTTATTTGCCCGTTCAGCAGCAGCTCAGACCACCAGGCCACCGGCAGTGGGTTTTTTAAACTTTTGCAATGCTGTCACTTTGGGAAAATATTTCCTCTGTCGTGTCAAGCACACTGCTGGTTAATCGAACGGTGGATCGTCTTGATAATTCACTTCCTGGTGCCCAAGGCCTGTCTGACTATGCCGATGCCTGTCACTGTCACTAACTGACACACTGGGCCACATTATCTCCTATTTATCTGCCAGTTAATCTGTGTGTTTAAAATTCCACTTTTGCGACAGCTGTATGTGCCAGTGTGGCAACAGCAGCTGGTTGTCTCTACTGTCCCGTGTGTGTGTGTGTGTGTGTGTGTGTGTGTGCGCCAACTCAAGTATGCTGGAGTGGAGCTGTGTTAAACGGCTGTTCTGAATAATAGATACAGAGTGCGACCTCAAGCCTGTTAAAAAATCCATGAGCTTCCTTTGCACTGGTTTATAGCTGAAGAGCGTATAAGAGAGAGAGACAAAGAGGGTTAACAGCCAACTCGGGGGGGAAAAGTAAGGATAAGACTTGGCCAATCACTGGTCTGTAGTCTGTAGACCGTGTATAGGCCTGTCATTGGCCGCCCATTGCTGCTGGCATTCTCCTCCCCTTCCATGACTGTAGCTGCGCCATCTGTGTTACAAAGACACCGACGCTGCTTCCTGTGCTTAGCGCCGCCCAAGACGATTGGTGTCGGTTTGAAGAAATACAAACAAGCCTGAGCTTTATTTTCTCTCCTGTACCAGGATGATAATGTGGGGAGCCAGACTTTGTCTCAAACACAATATGTCAAAGCACGAGCAGAGAAAGCGAGACAAACACACGGAGTCCTTCTTATGGTGGCGTGTGGTCGTGCCAGTCGAACTGTTCATTCATACCTTACCCCAGAATGCGACTTCACCGGGAGTCCCACACTCTGTAGGGAATGTCAAGAGGGCAGTTGTCGGTTCGCCAAAGTGCCTTCCTTGCAAGGTGTGCCCTCTTTCCCTTAACCCGCCTACTTCAATAGACAATTTGCTCTGTTTCTCAGCGTGCCCTTTGGCCTCAAAGAAGTCACATGAAGTTGCTCAGTATATGTAGGTGGAGAATGACTACAGGGAAGAGTCCGAGGTAGAAAGCTAGTTTCTCCAATTAAGGAGGATAGCGTTGTGTACCCCTTACTGGCATTACTGCTTACAACATTAGCTCTCTTGCGTTACATGTTTGGATCTTCAAGCGCTTAAAAAAAACAGTTTATGAATTTAAATCTGATTATGCGAACTGCGAATATTCTATTTCGTCACTTCGAGAGAGAGAGAGAAAAAGGTGTCGGAGCTTCCTTCTGGTGCGCTCCGGCAGCACAACACCTATAAGCTCACACACGTGTCATTCGGGTAGGCGGTCCTTCAATGCGGCCCAGGACACATTAGCATATGCACCGCTAGAATGATGTGGCCATATGCGGACCACCGCTGAATCAGCGATTGGATCTCGATTTGTTCTAAACACGTCTCGGGTGCATTCACTCCCAGAGTTGTCCACTTGCGATTGGATCTCCCAAGACGCACGTTAATGTCAGGTCTGAAAAGGCTGTAGTGGAGAAATCGGCATGCTTCTACTCTGATGGATTTCTCAATGAGTAAGTGTTGAATATTAATGCAAAGTAGTGAGACAAGAAGTACGCCCTTTTTAAAGACCTGAAGCTCTTTAAGTGTTGTAGTTTGTGTTTTAGAATGAAAGAGATGCCACGAACCAAAAACCACAACAATATGGCCACTGTGAATGTCAGATAAAATACTGCAAATTGGTGATTTTCTTTTTTTAAGCATGAAAGTGCTTGGAACAAATCCTCTGAGATGTCTGTCTAAAAAAATGTAAGTACTGGCTTTCAAAAACCTGAATCGGTCAAGTGCTACTATAAACGGCATGTAACGCGCTGTTCCCTGGTGGTCTGTGGAAGGAGTGAGTCGTGTGACATTAAAAAGAAGAACAGAAGAGAGAGAGAAGAAGAAGAAGAAGAAGAAGACGGAGCATGTTTTCTGGTCTTGACCCTTTCCCAAGGATTTCCCACAGTCTCTCCCAGGGCAGCAGGGGAGTTATGTGTGTGCGTGTGCGCATGCAAGTGTGTGAGTGGTCGACAAATCCATGCCAGACAGCAGAATGAAGCAGAATCAAGTGCGTCTGTGCACCCCTGAAATTATGCTCAATGAAGAGAGGACCTAATAAGTAGAACAAACTCCGCTGTACACGTGTATTCTAATTCCGCGACGCTTCACCTCCCAGCATGCTTGGAGATTAAATGTGGCCAAGTGTTTGCTCATGCATGAAACACAGTGACGTGTCAGTTGTCGTTGGCTCGGTGGGTCACTTCCTGCTCAAGGACTGTCCTCTGCCGCTGAGCGACAGCCGCCCCCAGAGAAACTCTAGCCTCTGTGAAGTGAGACACTACAATGTCTTTTAACAGCTGTGTGTGTGCGTGTGCGTGCGTGCGTGTGTGTGTGTGTGTGTGTGTGTGTGTGCGTGCGCGAGAGAGAAAGTGAGTGACGCAGTGACTGTCAGAGTGCGTCAACTGTCAACTCACGGCACTATATGTCACAAACACAGACACACACTTGTAGGATCTTCAGAGGGAAAGCAGATTTTGAATGAATAAAACAGCATGTGTGTATTATTTAACCAATAGTCAGATGTTATTTGGAGTACAACAGAAAGAGAGAGGGGGTTCGGGTATCATTTTGATTTTTGTCAATTCTGATTCCAATTTTGCTTCTCAGTTTGTTGTTCAAATTCTTGTTTGAAAGGAAAACACAGTGATGTTTGTATCTATGAGGCCAAAGAAAACTTTTCGGCAGCCATATTTCTTTAAGCGGTGTTGTTTCTCATTGGGTTCCAGACTCGTAGTCTGTAGAATTGGTTCCAGTTGGAACAAGTTCTGGATACCTTACTGTACCCCAGGGACGATGTGACAAAGGTCCCAAACCGAGGGAGTCTGAACCGCTACGCTGCCAGCAGAGGCTTTGTTAAATAAAAAAAAATGAGTTAGAGGAGGTGGAGAGACAAAAGAAAGGGAGGGAGGGAGGAAGAATAGGGAGCAAGTGAGGAACAGCCTGGACTAAAATGATGGTAGAAAAGAAGGAAGGGAGGAGGAGGAGGGATGGATGGATAGATGGATAGGAGGGAGGAATGGGAGCGTATTTGAAGGAGGATCGTGCGAGAGCCTCATCCCTCGGTTCCATCAGCGTGTCCAAATATGGAGGCATCTGCTTTTGCACCAGGCCTGTTCTCAAGACCCGCCAGTGACCAGGGAGAAAACTGGAGGGGGGGGGGGGGGTAGAAAAAAAAACAAGACCGATGGGAGAAGGTTTAAGTGAAAGGAAGATGGCTGCAAAATGAGAGAGAGCATGACAGCAGAGACAAGACAGAGTAGCTAGGTATAACAACAGGTGGTGAGAGGCTGCGAAAGGTACACGTGTCAGGTTTGGAAGGACTAAAGAGAAGAAGTCGAAGGTTTGAGCCACAGTTGAGTAGAAGTTGGACAGTGGGAAGTCTGTGAAGAGGGAAAACGAGTTGAAGTCTATTCTTAGCGCTGGAGTTGTTTATTTTCTGACTGTTCCAAGCAGCAAGATGAAAGTGAAGAACGAGAGAAAAGGTTTGATGAGTCTCGTGGAGGAAAGGGGAAGTTAAGCCTTCATCTTTCTCTGCCTCGGCTTTGAGGTTGATTTAAGTTGCTTTGATGCTTCATCAGTTTGAGTAAATGTTGCATGTTAACGTTTCTCTTTGTCTCCCTCTGTCTCTCATGCTCACACACATTTTCACTTTTCTGTGTGTTGGGACCAAAGGGGAGCTGGCGACCTTTGGGGTCACCGGGGGATGATTTCGATCATGCGCTTGGAAGCCGCCATAAGGTCAAAGGTTATTTGTCAGGAAGTACATCATCAGGTTTGGGACGGTCCTGTGGGGATCGGCTGAAATGTCAGCCTCGGTCTAAAACATTCAGCCAGACACTCCCACACGGGGACCGCCGAGCCGAGCCTTGGTGTGTGTGTGTGTGTGTGTGTGTGTGTGTGTGTGTGTGTGTGTGTGTGTCTTAGCATGCAGTATGTTTAGAGGGTGAGAGTGTATGTGTTGTAGGCATGCAATCAAAAATGTGAATTTGAGTGTGAGTGTTGGTAACGGAGAGATTTTTAGGCCTGTATCTCATGATGATTTCCATAATCAAGTCATTTATCTTCTTTTACACTTTTGTCTGGTTGATTAATTCACGTTTGTTCCGTATGATGTCAATAAGTATTTAGAAATGGCCCATCACAATTTCCCTGAGCTTAAGAAAATATGCCTTTTACAATGATGTGATCTTGAGAAGATGCTGCAAACCCTTGCTTTTGAGAAGCTGTTGGCAGCAAATGTTTAACAATTTTGCTTTGTCTTTATGATAATTATCTAAATTGTTTTCGGATCATTTTTCGATTGATGAATTTACCAGATGTTTCAGCACTGGTGCGATGCGTTTGAATCCGTATGCGTGGCTGTGTAAGTGAGTTCGGTGTGCTCGTATGAGAGTCATTTTCGGATGTGTGTGTGTGTGTGTGTGTGTGTGTGTGTGTGTGTCTATGGTGTGTATGGTCTTGTGGTGTACATGTGGAATGTGACGACTCAGCTACGCTTCCTCTCCATTGATGCTTCTGTTCATTCATTCATTCGTTCACGTGTATACACTCTTTCTACTTAGTCTTGTGGAAGTGACTGTGCATGTGGTGTGTGCGTGCGTGCGTGCGTGTGTTTGCACGTTGCTGGTGATTTCTAATAAACGAGGATATGTGGGGCAAAGGCGACAACACTGCAGAGCACTACCTTGGATGAGTCATACTCGCCGGAAAGGCCATGTTTGTGTGTGTTCACCATCCGATATGTCTCAGACAGGCAGATGCCGCATATTTCCTGGATAGGGGGTCTTGTGTAGAAAGGGCTATGTCCTCTTGGAGGGTGTGTGTTGCATCTGCATACCTACTCACACATTAACAACCAAATTATTGCATTTATTTTTCATGTGCAAGTTCGTGTTTGTTGCAGATTTTTCAGTGCAATACTTTGTACGGATGTTTCTGTTCAAACACGCTTGAAAATTTTGATTCTGACCCCAAAAAACAACGACCTGAGCCTGAAGTTAGACTTGAATGGATCCAACCTCAGAATAAGTGACCGCCAGTAACTTCATTGGACTGCTGCCAGTTTGATTTGATCCCACAGAGAGTACCAGCGTCTGTTACCTTATTCGGCTCCGAAGAAGTTGTAAAAACATCCCTTTGAAAATGAATTGGCTCTTAACTTGCTCATTCAAATCTCTTTAGATTTAAGGTCGGTGTAATGTTTGCAGTCATTTGACTGGCAAGCGTGGAAAACAGGCACAAATGTTAAGATGAAGCCCCAGAAATGTTTGTTATTCCCATGTTTTGCTCATGTTGTCATGACTAGATCTACATATATACTGTATGGACATTTCTTAATCTGCGTGTGTGTGTGTGCGTGTGTGTATATGTGTGTGTATTCTAGTTGTAGTAGCAGTAGCCGTCCTCAGCTGGACCCTCTCTGGTCCAGCCAGCTGGTCTGAATAAATCAATAAAAACCATTGAGCTGCATTGAGACCTTAAAGTGCTGGTGTCAGTTTCTTTCCCAGAGTGCTGCCTTTACAGAGCCTGGAAAGGATCAACACACAAACGCACACATGTGCAGATATACACACACCCGTGAGACCAATGTGTTTCAATGGCTTTGGCTGCACAAACTCAGTTGTAAAGGATTAGCTCTGTTATGCCGCAGCGTTTGGATAAACACACAAGATACGGGGGCGCTTTATTGTCCAGAATCTATCTGACGCTCAGGCACACACACACACACACACACACACACACACGCACACACACACATTAACCTACTCTGCAGTTGATGGTGGGAACATTTTTCAGTGTCTATTGTGTCAAAACCTCGAAACGCCCTCACAATTCAAGGCCTGTTTTAGAGTTTAGAGCAACCTGTTGATAAAGTTAGAAATCTGAACTGGAGGTAGACGAGGAATGTGGGTTATGCGAGGCATGCTAAACTCTGGGACCTTCAGAGTGCTCCTGGTCTCTTCCTCCCCCTCGCCGTCTCTTCGCTGTTTGCCACTCAGATTTCGCTATCTCCTCTGCGTCTGTGTCACTAATTTGTCTGCAGTCAGAGGGAAGATCACAAAATAAGTGTCTGTGGTCAACGTACGCCTCGACATCTCTAGCTACAGTATTTTTTGGCCTTTTACTGACATGAAAGTTTCAAAAAAAATTCCTAAATAACTATTTTTTAATTCAATACATGACAGTAAATCATTTCAGGTTCTTCTGTCACTTGAGCAGCCGATCTCAACCAACTGCAAATAAAATATACATGTATAATATTTATATCTATTTATGCATGAAGGACTATGATGTCTTACATGAAGTGTTGTCAGTGGGCTAAGCTTCGTAGATTTCGTACCTTTGCTCCTGTGGAAGGTTTTTACTTTTGTAAATTAGATAATCTGCCAAGGCCTGTCTCACAGAAGACGTTTTGTCAGAATGGGAAAAGCAAAAGTGTAAATAACTAAATGTATGATGCCTGAATTCCATTTTAGCTGATTTAGTTTCAGTGTCCTCGTATTGTTCACACCGGCTCACTGTCACAGCTTAAGTTTTGTTTTATACGCTCTGGCACGAGCCTTCCACAGATGGCGCGTGAGCACGCACGAAGGTGTTTACGCTCAACGCTGTGTTCTCGGAAACATCGGAGGGCGGAAAAAAACTAAATGTACGATGAAGAACAAAAAGCCAACGAGTGTAACAGGGAAACTCCATAAACCAACCGCCACAATGCTGAGGAGGGATTGTAATTTACTGTAAACTCATATCTCACATTCATGGTGTCCTTTACTGCCTTTGTACAAGCCCTGTAAAGAAAGAAGTCAAGTAGTAAATGCATTTTAATGAAACAAAGCTTGAATATCCTGGAAACAATTCGACATTTTTTTGCCAGCCAAGTCAAGGTTTTTAAGACCTCCTCTGTCTAAAGCATTTTAATAAACAAATTAGCACAAAACCTTTGTGAAATCCTGTTAACTGACATTCCAACAGTGCTTTAATCAGTGAACTATTTGTAACGAGTCACGTCTGAAAAGCTTGCAGGCCATTTTCTGGCTCAAGCACCCTGTCCCGACCTCCCTGGCTTCACGGGACACTTAAATAGAACGTAGAATCTTTATTGCTTTTCCGAATCTGACAATTCAAAATGTCGGTCGTGAAAAAGGCCGACAGAACGCTGATTTTTAAAGTTGCCAATAAGACAAACATTACAGGAAGCAAAATCAGCTTTTTAACTTATTTACCTCTTGTGCAGTAAAATGTACTGACTTTGGATTTCAGGATAATGTCGGGAACACAAGTCATGCCTCTGAGCTAATGGTAGGCAGAGCACAGCAGTGGACCTGCGCGCGTGTGTGTGTGCGTGTGTGTGTGTGTGTGTGTGTGTGAGTGTGAGTGTGAGAGTGTGGGTTGAGATCTCATAAATGGTCTTTGTCGCCCGCTTGGCAAAGGACTCTAACCCGAAGTAATGGCTGTTGTTGGCCTGCGGGCCGAGGATGTCTGCCAAGTCGACACTGTCCCAGGGCTCGGAACACGACACACGGTGCTTCCAGACTGCCAAGATAAGTTCATTGTTAGTTACACATTCATAACTAATTTTATTTATGCAGACAGGGAAGCAGAACAGAGAGCTGTGGTGATACTCAGTCATGCCCATTGGTTTCACAGTGGCCAACTTAACCTCTGGTGTATCTTTTTATATTTGCAGATTAGCCCGTATCCATGAATCAATCATACACCAAATCATTGAATTTGACTTTAGTTCTGCCACTGACGTGACCAATTCGACTTTTTAAAGGCAAGTTCTTCGTCTAATTCCACGTCAATGAATCCCTGGAACTGTTATTGTGAGTAGCAGGTTGGAGAAGCCCTGCAGCAAGAGTGGACGCAGTGATACCGATACAGCTGCTGCTCTACAAAATCGACTATTTATTATTGTTTTATAGAAATTATTGTTATTGTATTTTAGAGTTCTATTACACTGACTCAGTATGAATTGTAAAAGGTGGAGAGAAGAAAAGCAGTAAAAGGAGAGGAAAGAGAGGGAGGATCTAAAGAGATGGAGAGATATTAAAACCAGTCTGAGAAGAGACAGACAGACACGAGGGGGAGTGTGGCCCCTCTGTGTGTGTGTGTGTGTGTGTGTGTGTGTGTGTGTTAGATTCACAAAAAAATGTTGCAAACATTCTGTAGTACACAAATTGACTTATGAACACACGCACTCGGCATCAGACTGACGCACATGCTTTCACATATGGGTCGGATGCTCATCAGTCACACTTACACAGGTTGACACGTCATCGCATCATCGCTTTTCCTTTGAAAATGAAACTGCATGATGTCGGTTAGCACGACATAAAGTCAGGTCATGAGGAGTTTCACTGAATCAATCTTCCTCGCTTTGATTATGAAGCCTTTTTTTTCACACCATGCTTCAAAGATAATGTTTTATTGTCAGAACGGGACAGCGATAACTGTTTACATGACTTTACATTTCCTTTTTTTATATTCAAATACGTTTTTCACAGCCACATGCGCTCATTTACTCCAGATCATTTCCAAACTATAGAAAATATCTCCAGGGTACATGCCAACTGGAGTTTGTGAACTGGAAAGCTGCATTTGCGGTGATAAAATATGACATCAATCTTTAAAATATCTTAGACATGTGCGCTAGGCATGCATTAATACACTGTATATTTGTCCTGGAAGCTCTTATCTCACATACTTAACAGCTCACTGAGTGAGGAATGTACTGCAGTAGGGAGCAAAGACACAGACAATTGGCTTCAGTCTTGTTTTGGAAAGCAGCGTACATAACAGTGAAATCAAACACAGACAATCGGTTAGACGCAGGGCGCCCATAAAGAGTCCTGGACCAGGTTCCATTATGGCCTGGGTACTCCGTCCGTCATCAACGTGCTAACAGGGTTAGCACCTTCAGCTGTTTGAACAGAGAGGCCAGCTAGCCAGGTCACTGTGTGTTTGGACAGGCTGATAGCGGCTGGCTGTGGGCCACTACTCTCATCCACTGTTTGTGTATTTCCCTGTTGGCCCTACACTAGTGTGAAGGCGGCCGGAGCTCTGGGCTGATGTGCAAACATAGTTGGTGAAACACCCAGTATTACATTACCTTCTTTTCAGTGTGTGTGTGTGTGTGTGTGTTGAGATTTAGTCTCAATATACAAAAGTGTTATATCATAATTATCCAAAACAAAGAAACACAAGATCTTTTTAGCATCTTTGAAGCGATAACCAACAGGTTAGGAATGTGTACCAGAGAATTTGAATTTGAAATTACAATCCCTAAACATCCTGTAGACTGACTTGTTGTTTCAGCATCAGATTAGAGTAAACGGATGTAACATGCAGCAATCCTCTCATTAGAGGATTTGTTGCCCAGCGAATGTTTGGCAGAAACAAATTGCCTATTACTTTGTGGTGATCCAGCCCAATGTGTTATTGAAAGGATTGCATCACCATCAAGCCATGATTCTTTTTAGGAGCATCTGACTCTCTTTTATGTGCTTCAGTTCATTTCTTTTCCCCCCTTCGCTTAAAGGTGCTTAATACAAAATTGTGTGTTTTAGTGCCTCCACACGTCTCTCAACATGCCGACGGCTGAGTCGCTGGCTAATAGCTAAAGATGCTAAATCCCCTAATGGTGCAAACAGAAACAACAACAGTGCTGACAGCGTTTACCTGAGGGGGAAACCGGAGAGTGGGCGCTACGCTTCCGTGACCGCCGTCTGAGCGCAGTGAAGAGCTAACCAGTTGGTCACGCTCACATGCACTTACATGCACTAAAAGCATGAGGCCGGCCCAACTATGTCCACAAATCAGAGCTGGTCGGATTACACACACAGCGGCAGAGTGACTTCATTCTCTGCTCCGGACAACATTACTCCACCATACCTTTACATTAAATATAGTTGTTTGATGCTATATTAATGTTCTGAATATTGCATAGAGAACCAAGAACGTTATGTTTTGCTTGTGCTTCTCCTCAGGGCTAAAAACCTACCTGATCTCAGGGAGGAAGTCGGAGCTCGAGGCGCAGTGTGGCTGTTCTCAGGTGGGGCTGTCGGGCGGAGATTTGGTTGGGGTCAGCCTGTCCTCCTGTTCTCAGCCCCGCACGCCGGACCTCATCCCAGGTGGAGCGCAGGCCGCTGAGCCCCAGCTGCCCCACCAACCTCCAGACAGCACCAGGGTAAGTCAGAAGAAAGTAAAAGTCGAGGGTGGAACAGCGAGATAGATGCCTCTACTCTTTATTCTGTGATGGTTTGTGTTAGTTTCTAAAAGAAAGATAATTATGATGACTGTCCTTGTGGCTGAAAACCCATTTAAGTGTTGTTATATCTCAAAGTGCTTCTGTTTGATATGTTTTAATTTGTCAACCTCTCCCACCACTGTCCCTTTGTCTCTCTAGCCTCCCTTTGTGTCCCGTGGTGTGATCTCGTCTTCGGGGGCAGAGCAGGGTGAAGATGTCGCTGTGCTGAACGGCTGCCAGGAGGAGCACAAGACCAGCGGTGCCAAGGTACACCACCAGGGTTCTTGCAGATCCTTAAAGGCATTGAATGAACACATCTGAAAACAAGGCCTTGATTGGTATTAAGATGCTTTGAATCAGTCCTTCAAAAGTCTTAAAAATGCAATATTAAAATCTCAAAACAATTTATAATCTCTATTTTTTAAATAAGCTACCCAATGTGTTTCACATTAACATCACACAGATCAGAATAGCGTAATCAACAACACATATATTTGTTGGCCGGGATGCTCAGAGCAGATGTGGTCTGCTAGCTAGTGTCGGTATGAGGAAGTACAAAATACAATGGAAAAGAGAAAAGAAATGCGGCAGGGCTGCCACCGGTACCAGGAAATGTATACGAGGCCCAGTGTACGTTGTGCAGGAAGTGTTTCAAACTTGGCACGATGAGAAAATCAAGGCAGTGGAATCCCACGTCCATGCTTTCTCTTTGCTCTCCTGCTTCTTCTTCTCCTCCATATTCTGAATCGTGTCCCTCTCTTCTTCTTTGTTCTACGTCACCGTCTCACCCTGATCCAGTTCATCCCAGGTCACAGTCCCAGAGCAGCCAACGGTCTCCTCAGTCCCCCGTCGGAGGACCCAGTGCGAGCCAGCCAGAGCTCCCTGTGCGACATGCTTCAGGAGAAAGAGAAGAAGACCAGCACGAGCACGGGAACTGGCACCAATCTAGGCACGACTGGTGGCACAGGGACAGCTGGCACAGCGATGGATCACTCCGCTCTGATCCAGCTGCGCGCCAAGAACTCCCGAGAAAAGAGTGACGCCCACTTTGTGGATGTAATCAGGGAGGACAGGTGAGCAAAGAGGTTGGCGGTAGAATTTAGGAACTGATAACATCACTCAAGGTGACTGATTTAGTATATTAAGGGTTATAGGGTGAATAAGGGTGAAGGGATCCATTTGGTCATGAGTATTTTAACTGAATTATATGAATTATTCAAACCTCTACATAATGTTCACCATTTCAATGTGTGTTCCTATCCACACCAGTTGCCAGTCAGTCACCAGGATAATAAATAGCACAAGACAGATACATTCACCCTCACATGTTGCATGTCAGGAAACGCAAATGAACACTGAGACAACGGTGCAAACTCCACACAGAAAGTCCTCAGGGTGCTCGTAGAAATAGAAAGCAAATGTTTCACACTTATTGTCCTACGATAACTTGATACCTCTCCATTCAGAGGGCACAGAATAGGCTGCACCAGAGTACGCTTGGTGTGTTCTGATCTGCCCAAAACAAATTGTACCCAGCGGGAACACAGACCGGAGTCTGATTCAACTGGACTAAGAAATGCAGGGTTGAAAATGCCCTCAAAACAATGTCACTGTAGACAGAAAAGGTTGAAATATCCCGTCGGCAAAATGTTATCATCCACTCGAAGTAGAGCAGCTGGAAAAGTAGATGAAAAAGTAAATCTTGTCATTTGTTGTTCATTAATTTTCAGAAATATTAGATTTTCTGAGGAAAAACACATTCCCTGATATTGTGTCTTGTCTCCCTGTGGTTCACAGTCTGATGAAGGACTACTTTTTCAAGCCACCCATCAACAAGATCAGCCTCAACTTCCTAGAGAGACCTCTGGAAAAGGCTTATCGCAGCAGCTACAAGGAGGAGGTACACACTGTAATTACAAGACTCAGCATTGCCTCACGCAGCACGGACCTCAGACTACTTCTTGGGCGAACAACAGTCGAGGGGTTTATAGATAGTGTGCTTTGTTCCTGTGTCTGACTGTGTGTCATCGCCCCCCCCCCTTTAAAAGAAAAGAAAAGTGATGTCACATTAGTGCAACACGTTGTCACACTCACAGGACCAGTTCCACTTGGCCTGCTTTGACCTCGCAGCCTTGCAGCCCCCTGCTGTTACACCAGTGTTACTACAGAGCTCAAAAACACTGACGTTCAACCTCTTCGGTTCATTTCATGCCAATCTGCAGCGATGCTCACTGTCTGCTGCAAACACAGATTTCTCAGAACACTGAGCCACTGCTGTCCTCAGTTTCCCGTCCCTCTGTCCTCTCCAGGTGAAGAACCTGGTGCAAGTGCAGACATTTGCGAGCTCCACTTTCAGCTCCTTCCTGGACGTTCTTCTCAGCTGTTTTGTCTTCCTGGCCCTGACACTGGCCTGTTTCCTTCCACCTCTGGTGAGCCCAGCCACTGTGGGTCCTCCAGCTGCCGCTGCCCTGGCCCTGGCTCCCCTGGCCGGCCTGTTGGAGCTGGCCTCCCTGGTGCTCTCCATACGGTGAGGAGGCAGTGTGTGTGAGTGTGCTTTTGTGTGTGTCGTTTTTTTTCCTGGCGGGATGGAAAAGCGTCTGAAGTGTAATTTAGGCTGTTGTGTTGTCAGTGCTGTGCCATCAGAGCCCAATGATATCGAAGTGTTTGTTTCCAAATCGGATTTAGATAAAAAAAATACCCGGATCTTCTGGGGATCTTCCACATTATGGGGCCTTGACTCATCTCAAACCATGGCAGGACTTGTCATGAACTTTGTTATGCTCATCTGACAGATCATAAAGTACAGCGCGATAACAAAAAGAAAGGATAGCTGATGCATCAGCGCCACACGTCATATTTGATTGACGTCGCTTTAAGATGCAGGCTCTCAGGCAGCGATGTCTCATTTGTTAAGTGCCTGTAGTCTCGGCTCCCCTCTTCTCGCTTCTCTTCCTCACCTCCTCCGCACGCATCTCTCGTGGGCTGGACTAAGATACGAGGAGAGGAGGCGAGGTGGGGAGGAGGCGAAGAAAAGAGTCAAGGAGACACGTTAGCATATTGAAAAGCCCCGCGGTATCTCCTGGGCCGCTGTGGCGCAGGATTGAAAACCACTGATTGACCGTCCCATTGCACCACAACTCTCCACTGAAACCAAAACAAATTATTTAATGTGGTGGTTGGCTTCCACACCACAATCAATGAACTTCCTTTGTCAGATATGACTGTCTATTGTCCATTTTTTGTGAAGGACCAGTATTGGCTCAGAAATTGGCACGACGTCCTGCTACCTGGTAGAGTTCCAGACCAAAAAAAACAACACTTGAAGCTTCCAGTATTTCAAGTGATGTATTTTATGTATTTTGTGGTGTGTTTTATGGATGTGGAGAACATTTGTAAAGAAATTAATTTCTACTTGTTGCTATGTGA
The DNA here is from genome assembly GCF_949748355.1 of Melanostigma gelatinosum. Classification (NCBI taxonomy): domain Eukaryota; kingdom Metazoa; phylum Chordata; class Actinopteri; order Perciformes; family Zoarcidae; genus Melanostigma; species Melanostigma gelatinosum. The sequence continues at coordinate 3,370,893 of NC_136644.1, forward strand.
AAAAAAGGGCAATAAACTTCATCTTCTAGTTGGGACTTGGACAGTTGTGTTTTAATAATGTTTCTTAATTATTGATCGTTAAGAGTACCGCAGTTGTGGTTTAGGGGTGGAGTCATACGGCGAAAGATAATGTTTTTCTTTCCTTTACTGTTTTGTGTGTGACTATTTTATTCGGTCATGTTTTTCTTGATTCTTATTTTGGCGTCGTTTAGAAAGAACTGACAATGCTTTGGGTTGTGCTGCTGGAAAGTCGTCCTCTGCTGTCTCCTCCTAACACAATGTCCTCCTCTCCTCTGCTGCAGTATGGCCTTCTATCTGGAGAAGGTGATGAACTGTACCCGCTCCCTGCTGCTGGTGGTCTCTGGATGGGTCCCCCGTCACGTGATTGGAGCTGTGTTAGTCTCCCTTCCTGCCATCTCTGTCCTGTCCCACCTCACCTGCAGCCGCTTGCCCCTTCAGGTAAACATGTGTATTGGTGGGTGGTCGGATCAAAAACTGGAAAGGTCCTTTAGCTGATTTAACTATTGCCCTCACTGACTGAAGCCAAAATAAGCAGAGAGGAGTCGGCAGTTTGAAATCTTGCCCATGGTGGTTTGAAGCCAGAGATCCTTGGAGGCCAGCAGAGCCGTTAGCTGGCATTAGCCCTTTCAGGAACTGTAGAAGGAAAGCAGCTCAGAGGCTTCAGGAGGCTTCGCCTGTGGACCTTGGCACCAGAGATGTTGACATTTCTTCTTCTCTGAGTCCTGCATGTGAGAAGATTGAGCGCAGCCATACTTCACAGCGTTTTTTTGTGCTGTTTTGATTCAAGGCCATCTGTATAAGTTTGATCCTCTCTTTTCAGCTTTGAGGTAACGGCTGCTTGAAAGATGAGTGGTGTTTTGATGCCTTGTTTTTCAGGGATTCCCCCCCCCCCCCCCCCCCTTCTGTCTCACCCCTCCACATCTCTTCGGGGCTTGCAGATCAAAGTGGTAGTCTCACGGAGGGTTGTTAATTAATTCATTTGACATCTACATTTTCCACAATGTGGATTATTTAGTGAACCCTAATCCTACTCAACACACATACACAGCAGCGGCCTCACGGGCTAAACTGTATTTGTTCTGTTTCGCTTTCACGGTGCAGTCCTTAGTTGGGTTGTTAAATCGCTTTAATGACGAGCCCCTTTTCTCCAGGTGACCATGTTCTTGTGCTGTGCCACCATCCTGGCCATCATCCAGTATTGTAACTTCTGTCAGCTGAGTTTTTGGATGCGCTCGGTCCTGGCCACTGCTACAGGGGTCGCCCTGCTGCTGTTGCTGTACTGCCCCTTGCACAGGTACAGGTGAGCATGTGTTACATTGTGACTTACCCAGTTGTTTTGGTACTACATCACTCTAACTTCCTGTTCTTCAGCCAGGAAAAGAGGATTTAATATCAACTGCATTATGTTCGTTCGTGTGTGTGTGTGTGTGTGTGTGTGTGTGTTTGTGTGTGACCGTTCCTTTCTTCTGACTGACACCACTCTTCTTCATCTTTCAGTTCCGGTAATAACAGCTTGCCAGTTCATGGGTGAGTGTCTCCGTGGAAACAAAGGGGATGATGGATGAGTGACATTTGAAGGGTCGACTGCTTGCTTTTCCAATTTTTCATAACTGCAGCTCTGTCTGGCTTTTACTCAATCTCACGCTTTCCTGCTCTTTACTCACCTGTCCTTCTCTCTCTCTCTCTTCCTCTGTCTCCCCCTGTGTGCACCAGCAGTAATGGCTGCTAAATGTCAATAGCGGTGGAAATGAGTCATATAACCCAGAGCCAGAAGTTAGCTGACTACACTTTAGAGTAGGAGAGGGGGCTGGAAAATACTTAAATATATGATATGATAGCATTTTGATTGGCAGCTACTTCTTAAGGCTTACAGGATACAAACACTACTTGAATCATTCGTGAGCACACTGCTGTTCTAACAAAATCATTTTATGAGCCAATGTTGCAGTCAGCACGCCTTCAGGTATTTCTTTTAGCTTTTATTCGTCTGTCAACCGGCAGGGAACATGAGGTTTCTGTGGTGGGGTTTTTAAGGACAAATAACCCTTCAAACCTTCCTTACGTTCAGAATGCTTGTATGTACACTTGTGGTTCCAGTGTGTGCATTGTTTAAAGTCTTCAGATCACAAATAAACTCACATGAGAAACTACACTTCATCAGTGCTTCATCTTTATTGTCCACTACAATGTACTTCCCCTTGCTTTGTAAATGAAGCAGATGATAGTTTTTTCTATCTGGGTAGACGATATAATCAATAGATCATTGTATCCCTCGTGTAGTTTCACTTCAGATAGTGGTAGTGGAATTCTCCAGCCTCCATCTCATCTCTCTTCTTTATCCTGTCAACTGTTTCCCTGTGTTTTGCTGTTTCTATGTTCATCTTGAACCACTCTTACTCTTCTTCTGTTTCTCGCTCAGACTGAACATCTCCACATCCGGTGATGGTGGTTCAGCATTCGTCACACCTGACCGTCCCCCGCGACCTCTTGAGCTTCTGGTCCCGGAGGCTGTCCTGGCCTTCTTCCTGCTTCTTCTCCTGGTCTGGTTCCTTAACCGTGAGTTCGAGGTCAGCTACCGCCTCCATTACCATGGCAATGTAGAGGCTGAAAAACACCGCTTCAAGATCCAGACGATGCGAGACCAGGCCGAGTGGTTACTAGGCAACATCATCCCCATCCATGTCGCTGACCAGCTCAAGGTTTTTGTAGTTTTTGAAAAAGAAATATCAGAAATATCAGAACAATGCCATATACCTTTGCTTGTTTTGTAATTCTTCTTAGTCTCTTAAGATAAACATTTTAAATTATAAACATTGTAGCATCACTATCATAAATATAAGCCCGTTTTAGAGTTCAAACTATTCCAACACATTTCCTTGTTTCCTCAGGTGACCCAGAGCTACTCCAAGAATCACGACAGTGTGGGCGTGATCTTTGCCAGTATTGTCAACTTCAGTGAGTTCTATGAAGAAAGCTACGAGGGCGGAAAAGAGTGCTACCGTGTTCTCAATGAGCTAATTGGAGACTTTGACGAGCTCCTTCGCAAACCCGAATTCAAAAGCGTGGAAAAGATCAAGACAATCGGGGCCACCTACATGGCCGCGTCTGGACTGAATGTCCGGCAGCTGGCTGAGAATGAGGATGACTGTCCACACGCTCACCTGAGGGCACTTTTCAACTTTGCCCTGGAGATGATGGGCGTCCTGGACGACTTCAACAAGAACATGCTGGGCTTTGGTTTCAAGCTCCGTATTGGGTTTAACCACGGCCCGCTGACAGCGGGGGTCATTGGCACCACTAAGCTGCTCTATGACATCTGGGGGGACACGGTTAACATTGCCAGCCGCATGGACTCCACCGGGGTGGAGTGTCGGGTGCAGGTGAGCGAGGAGAGCCATGCTGTGCTCAGTGCCATGGGCTTAGAGTTTGACTATAGAGGTACAGTTAACGTTAAGGGCAAAGGTCAAATGAGGACCTTTCTGTGCCCCAAAAGTGGGGAAAGTATATATCACGATGGAACGGAGCTGGGCGCCAGCCTCGGACTGCCTTCCATGACATCGGCGCTGAATATGACTTCGGGATCTGTTGCCCAGGCAGCAGCTCTTCCTCCCTCTTCTGCCACTCCTTCTTCCTCCTTTCTTTCCACACTCACTCCTCAACCACAAAGTGCTGTAAGGCCTTCAAGAGCAGGGCCTGAGCCTGTCCAAGCAAAGTCCACCGGGGTGAGGGAAGAGGGATATAGGGACCCTCCGCACCTCCCTGGGCAGTCCGCTGCCACAGACCGTCACCTCCCTCCCCACTCCGAACTGGGCCCAGAGCCCGGTGCCGCGCAAGAGCCCTCCCAGGTGCAGCCTGCTCCTCTCGCACGTCAAGAGGAGGAGGAGGAGGAGGAGGAGGAGGAGGAGGAAGAGGCGGAGGCCAACGAGCTATCAAAACTCAACGAGGAGTTTTATGCTCGTCTCTGATCCCTTCTCTCCTCTTCCTGTGACTTCTGTCCCCCCCGCTGCCCCGGCTGCTGTCTGACTCTCCGGGACCGATTGCAGGTGCAGGATGTCCCTTTAGGCATCGCTGAAGTATCTTCAGCACGGATGGTGTAGAGGGAGTCTGTCACTCTAACGCAAACAGTGGCTGTAAGAATGGCTACTGATGTCCTTGATGGTGATGCGGCCTACGTACCGGGGTGGGTTAGACCTGTGTTGAGCACAGCAGTGTATTGGGGGAGAAGGCTGAAAGGGGTTCAGAGGGAAGGAAGACTGTTGGTGTTGTTCTTGGTGTATTTTCTGATTCATTTTTGTTATGAAGTGCCTTCAGGACTAGAATGGTGAATGAACAAATATAAATTACTGAACAAAGTTTTAACAATGTTTAGACTGCGGAACATGCTGTGGTTTCTTACTCCATGCTTTTATTTTCAATGCAAATATTTCTTTGAGAAAAATAATTATTGTTGTGCCATATCATTTGTTTTAACTTGATCAAAGTCTCGACCTCACTTAAGGGAAAATTATTTTAGATTCTATATCAGGGCCAGTGCAGCATGATGGGCTGAGCAGGGAACTATGGGAGGAATGAGGGAATCACATGACGCAGTGTTAATTGATGTGTTCTGCTTTGACTTGAGGGCTTAATACAGTATTCATTTGTGCTCGAGTCTCGGTAAAAGGAGACATGCAAAGCACGCTGCATAGATTTTAGTTTGTGTAGCAGCTAAATGCACATTTTAAGCACATGTCTTGCGCAGTGTTTTCTCGACCACTTGTATTCGGAAGTTACTAACGTGAAGTGGCCATTCAAATGGCCGCTAATGTCTTTGATGGTAATGTTGAAAGAGCTTTTAAGAACATTGAAAGAGAGTTCTTGTCTGTCACAACGAGTACAATCAAAAGCACAAAATCAAATCAGATAAGGGAATATAGATTGGGACGAAAAGGTGGTTTTAAAAAGTGAGATCGTCACAAAAGCAGGAAGGCACTTTAAATATACTTAAAGTGATACTCCACCCGAGATGTGTCTTTTGAGTATGAAACACAATCCCAACAGTCGGCACTGTTGGATTTTATTTTGTTCGGGGGTATTTTATGTCTTTTTCATCACAGCAAAGAGTAATGATGACTTGAAGAAAATAAGAGGAGAGAGAGAGAGAGGGGATTTCCATTTAAAATCGGACCTAACCCCGAGAGCAGCATGGTGCTCCTGGGCCCTGTGGTTTTTAGGAAATGATTCTCAAACAAGAATAAGCAGGATGGAGTATGTGGGATTGACTCAAAGTGAAAATAAAGAGCCCATTTTTGTTGTAATGAAGGAACATGACACCCAGTGCAACGATGTGGCTCATTGATATGTTTTATTATTAGTTTTTGGTCAACAACGGAGCTCGAAGGCACAGAGGAATATGTCAGACTCGGACTACACAGACGATACTCGTTGATTGTCATCGATTCATTGTTGGTTCTGGTCTTTTTCGTGGAATTTGTTAACCGTAAGAAAAACACACCAGACGTTTGGTGGCCAACCGAGGGGGGAGAGTTTGACACAGATCAACCACAGTTTCTACAGTGCTTTATTTAAAACCTCACACGCAAATTTAGTTCCAGTCGTTGCCTTCATCGCCAGAAGAACAAACAGACGTTGGTCAGTCATCACTATAGATGTATTCAACAGTTAAGTATCGTCTGCCTTTAGCTGTGTGATTTGCTGTTGAAGGGGTTTCACTTCATCCAGTCACAGCCTGTATACGGAGGGGGCCCTCTGCTGTATCAAGATACTTCAATGGTGCCACTTTAATTGAGTGATCTATAGGTGCAGTGCAACCTGAACTAGCTGATTGTTTTGTGGTTCCTAAAAAGTACGACTGTATATTTTTGAGTATCTTGGTTTTCAGAAAGTTTTTTTTATCATGCTGTTTTCATAATGAGGACAGATTATGATTGTATGTTTGAGGAAATGATGCTCGCTGTGCAGGTTTTTATTTTGACAAATTCCATATTTCTTTCTTTTCTTTCTCCTTTTCTTTCAGTCTGAGAACAGCGGGCACCTCTGTAGTTCTCTTTGCTCACTTCATGCTTTTGACTTTACTCCTTCGAGCACTTGTTTCTCCCCTGTACTTTGGGTGTATGTGTGTGAGAGAGATATTTCATTTCTACTCCAAGTCAATAACACAGAAAAGATCCCTGTAGTGTGATGCAAAAATAAATCAATCAACTACATGGCCACTGTTAAACTGTTCTTTTGCTGTTGCTACCTTATCTGTAGCGCAATGTCACACACTTAGTTGCGTTCTTTAAAATGGAGAAAAGAAAGCTCTAGAGACAGAGATGAGGAGGAACCATCCCTAATTATGTAGCCGTCTCCATCCATAGCTTTGTTTACCCCTAGTGCACTCCAATCATACACAACCAGTGCCTTTTGAATTTAGGAATATGTTTAATCAGCGTGTGTGAGCTGTGATTATTTGTATCAAGTAATCGTGATCACATTAGTGGCATGAATGCGTTAACATCCAAAGAAGTTTCTCCAGAAGCTGTCACACTAAATGAAGACACAAACGTAGCCACACGAGATCTGCTCTGTTGACACAAATCCTTGTCATTGCTTTTTCCAACGGCCACATTCATAATTTAATGCATATTCTCAACACGCTCAAGTTTGACAAACCGAATAAACCATACCATGCAAAGTTCTGGAAACAGATGGCAAAATAAGGTTTTTAAGGGAAGTTCTTGTTTTTTTTTCACAGAGAATTTGTCAGATTACCCGTCTGCCTCACGTTGTTGGTTGATTCCGTGGGGATTTTCAGGAAATTTCGCCAAAGCCCGAGTTTGCACAGCAGCGACAGAAACTAGCCAGAGTAGATTTGAGATTCGGGGCTCCACCTGTTGATGGGCACACCATCTCTCCAGTAGCGCACATCTGTACGCACATATGAATACAATATTAAAGTGAACACTGCTGGCTCTGTTATCTGTGATACAGTGGAGGGGGGGGGGGGGGGGGGGCACACTACGTTTTGAGTCTTGACTCTGCACCATACTATCATTCTGTTTTTGTTTCATTTCAATATAATTATTTCTACACTTATGTTGAACAATAAGCATGTACTGCCAACAAAAGGGATTCTTCAAATCGCTGTGCTTTGCTCACTTAAGGATTAAATCACCTTGGATTGTATCCTTCCCTGAAAGTGTATTAATGATGTGGATGACAAGTGTTTTAGTTTTGGCAGAGGGAAAGGAGTGTCTTTAGAGGTCCAGCGCTCCAGTTAAAAAATGCAAAAAAAAACAGCCTTGTACATTGAGAAGTTTATGGCATTCAGTCATCCCTTCTTGTTAAAGAAATGTAAATCTGCTTTGTGACAGAAAAATAAGGGAGAGAGTGTTTTATTAGCACTTGTTAAAATCATCACAACAAAACAGCATCGCCTATCACTCATTTGAATGGTGACAGCTCCACATGTTTTCATTATAAATTCAAACCGTAGTGTTTTAAATTACACTGGGACAAACATTTGACCGTTGTTTGATTTAAAATCTTTGTGTATTTGTGTTATGTTCATGAATGAGATGTATTATACATGTTTTTGTGCACATTACCCATGTATCATTTATCAACACATGATCGCAATCTGTACACATTTGCACAAAGCACTCAGTGTTTGTACATATGCAGTTATTTTATGTCACATATGATTTTTTTTATTTTATACATGTGCATGTGTCCGATTTTTGCCAGAAAACAATGAAAAAGCAACACATATTATCAAATTGGTTCAATGTGTGTCTGTTTGAGTAAGCGTGATTGATATAATTGTATTACTTCTTTTCAGTATGAGAGAAATAAATCTCCAAGCAGAGAACAGTTGAGTGCACTGTGAAATATTAAAAGGAAATGAATTCATCTTAAACCCATAGCCTGATAATCAGACAGAAATTTAAAAACAAAACAAAATTGCAATTCAAAGTAAATCGGAGACATGGGCAGTCGGGGTATATTCACATTGGTGGTTGGCCAAGTTTAGGAAAGACAGTTCTAAACCTGTCAATAATAACCTGTCAGTTCAGTAGATTTGACTAAATATTCATTGCCAGAACTTACATGAGTTAATGATAAAATAACATGCAACACAGAACTTATTTTGAATGTATTAATCTAATAAATAAATATTTTTTTGGAATGTTGGATTTATGTTGAATTCAATATTAATAACTATCATGTACTTTTATTTTTAAATGTATGCTCTGACTCGTGAACTGCTTCTAAATATCTCCGGCGGTGCTGTAGCGCCCCCAGCGGTGCACAGGAGCGGTGTCTTCACGTAGGGCGTGATAGCGGGGCCCCTCCCCCTCCACAGTCGATCTGGAAAAGAAAAAAACTTTTTTGTATTGAAGGAATCAACAGCCGCCATCTTGTCGTGGCTCTGAATTAGGATTTCGGTCCAACACTGGTTTTTACGTAGAAAATCGAGCATCCTTACCGCGATATGACAACGTCCTTCCCCAGAAAACGAAATCTTAACATCGCCTCGGAGACATTTTGTGCGAAAAAACGGGACTAGGATCGGTGGTCGTCGGGCAAAACCCGCTCCGTATATCTGGTTTCCCCTTCAGCGGCGATTCAGCCCCTGACGACGCTCAGCAGCGGTCTTGTTTACCGTGTGGGCAAGCGGAGACCGGAGCGTGACTTTCGAGACGATTTGCAAAAATACTGCATTTTTATGCAATTGTGCATTTTTGTGGAGCTTCGCGGGAATTATTGCATGAAGAAATTTGACGTCACTCAAAATGGGCACTTTGAACATATAGAAATTACGACCTTTCCCCCGGAGCGCAGCGGTCCGCCTGCTTTTATTACACTTGCATTTTGAATTTCGATTTTTTTTTTCATGGGGGATATTTTATTTCGGGGTATTCAACGATAATAATGTGGGTGTTGGGTGTTGGATTATCATGGGGTGAATGGCGGTGGCGAAGCGGGGCGCTATTGCATCTCTTTTGAAGAAGACACTCGCAGAGGAGCAGCTAATGCTAACAGGTAATCTAGCTGCTAGCAGGCAATTAGCTAACGTTAGCTATTAGCCACTTAGCTAACGTTAGCAGGCTGCTAATGTGTTAACCGGGAAACACGTTACCAGGCAGAAAGTAATCATCATCAACTAAAGCAAAACTATCCGGACAAGAGAACAACTATGGCTGAAAACCTGCTGGATGTCGGACCTCCCAACTCTAAGCGGCCGAAGCTGACTTCACCTGCCCTGTCAGCGTCTGATGGACCAGGTAAAGGCCTCAACGCTGTCTGCACAATGTGACATTAAAAATACAAATACATAGTTGGCTTTGCCACGAGAGCATGTTTCTTGAATGTATTGACCAGCCATGCTGCACAATTTAAAGTCACCAGGTCAGCTCGGTGTGTTGTATTTAGTTCCTGTGGTTTTACTGCAGTGTTGTGGTTTGGTTCTGTGGTGAGCGTCAGTTTATGAGGTAAGCTTGCCTTGTGCTAATGCAGTCTAATACAGTCCTTATCACACCTCCACGCGGTTACGACTCGAGACAATATAACAATCCACAAACTAGAGTTTACAAAATGTAAAGTTACACCACACTCGTTTTAACTGTTTCACACGGACAACTGAGTTGTTGGATGTTTGCAAAGAGTATTTCTCTGCGTGACTCTGTTACTACACAGCAGTGAACCACTTTATGTAGTAAGTTGTAACCTTAGTTATCATTTCTGTCAGAGGTCTAATGGCATTATGGAGACACACACCCTGATTCATCACATACCTCAAATGATGCAACGTCTATCTTATGTCAAGATCAGATGCGGTGTCAATTCATGACATACTGCTGCTCATAAAAGAGATACAATGTAGCTCAGCAGAGTTTCATGCTGGATCCTTTTTACAACACCTGTATTTAATCAAGAGAGATTTCATTTTATTGATTGTGTTCAGGTCTGTGTGTAGTGTGACGATAAGACGGTAGTTGCCTCTGAGAGAAGGACAAAAATGGTGAATGGCAGGCGATGTTTGAAACCGGAGCTCATTCAGCTACCAGGTATAAAAACAAGAATCAGCGGAGGCAAAACCCCAGTCATCTCCTGCCACAGCATCCTTAACCTCTATAGGCAAGTCAATGAACCCTCAGACCAACCTGGTTGTGATGGACTACCTGTGATTGTCCAGTAAATATTTAATCTGCTGAACTTTAACACTTCAGGCATGTCATTTTTGTGATATGAAGATATGGTTTTCTGTGACACTCTATTTCTTGGCTGTTAGTTTGTTAGGAATTGATTTCCTCAGTAGCCGCAAACACCAGACTACTCCTGTAGTCTAAACTGTGTTTACTAGACACGGCTGGGGCTAATTTTACAACAGCAGTCATGGGTGGCGGACCTAAAGATGGAAGCAACGCATAGAAGCAATCTGTTAAACCTGCATCAAACAATGTTTAATTGATATTAAAATCACAGAGATCACTGGCACTTAACTTTTACTCTCTCGTTGCTCAGTGTTTTGGTTTTACGGCTTGCAAATTTACTGTATGGTTGAGTGTGAATTGGTCCCATCAAACCCTGTAGGCAACTGTTTCCACTTAAAAACCCTGGCAAATCTATTGTACACACCGTGTCCATCTAAACAACAGACAAAGTAACCCAGGGGTTGTTGAAAACAGCCAAACATCTGTCGCGTAAAAGTTTTCTCAAGTGTCAACATGAATCTAAATAAGTGGTGACGATCGATGTGTCTGCTGCATGTGTAAGTAGTCAATGGTTTTCTAACACATTAACCGTAAACGCATAATATGCCAGTCGTATGACATTCCCTTTAGTGGGCAAAAATAGATTAAAGCAGCTTTAACGTTATGCTGTTTCAAGCCAGTACTAACTTGGCCTGCTGTTGTGAATACCCAAAGGTATATTCAGCAGATATCACTTTCCAAACATAGGTATCTGGAATAAAAAGTCTTATATTTGTGCAGATAAATTATGTTTTGTAATCCCGTTTCAATGAAGTTGTAGAATGTAGATCTGAAGTCGTAGATCGGCAAATGTATCACATCTATCAAATGGCACGTTCTCATCGAGACTACCGTACTTTCCGGACTATAGAGTGCACCGGTATATAGGCCGCACCAGCTGATTTTTAAAAGAAAAAAGAATTTGTACATAGATAAGCCGCAGGTGTCCCCGTTGAACAGCAAGATGCTTTCAACAGTACTAAAGTTGTCTTCTATGAACATCATAACATGTCGCTAGCTTCTAAGCTAATTTTAACATTACGGCCAATGGGGAAATGCTAACCGCGATTAGCATTAGCGAATATATAATATATCTTTGTACATCTTTTCATGCAGACATACTTGCATTACAGACTAAGGTCTCTCAAGGCTACCAAACGAAAAACAATGAGGCAATAACTGTTGTTGCTCATAGCTCTGAATAGCTGTTGTGCTAGCAGCAACTGGCCAAGCCAGTTAGCCGTAAATGCTATTCAGAGCTATGAGCAGAGAAGATCAGCTTTTTCTCAAGTCTGCCAGTGGATCCTAACAGCCCGGAACAGTGTGAAAGAATCCATCATCACCAACGGGTTCTGAAAGGCTGGGATACTATGAGATTAAGGGGACAGCGCAATGAGGAGGACAACACAAGCTCAAGGGCGGATTTGCCCCGGTTCAAGGACCCAAATGCAGACTCGGTTTTTTTTTTTTTTTTTTTTTTTACAGTTCTACAAAACTTGTTCTACAAAACATTTATTTCTCTCACTCAAAAACACGCACACAAAAAAAACTCTTGAACAAGTTTTGTAGAACTGGGGGAAAAAACTGGGAAGAAAAAACGAGTCTGCATTTGGGTCCTTGAACACACCACATCATGAACCGGGGCAAATCCGCCCTTGAGCTTGTGTTGTCCTCCTCATTGCGCTGTCCCCTTAATCTCATAGTATCCCAGCCTTTCAGAACCCATTGGTGATGATGGATTCTTTCACACTGTTCCGGGCTGTTAGGATCCACTGGCAGACTTGAGAAAAAGCTGATCTTCTCTGCTCATAGCTCTGAATAGCATTTACGGCTAACTGGCTTGGCCAGTTGCTGCTAGCACAACAGCTATTCAGAGCTATGAGCAACAACAGTTATTGCCTCATTGCTTTTCGTTTGGTAGCCGTGAGAGACCTTAGTCTGTAATGCAAGTATGTCTGCATGAAAAGATGTACAAAGATATATTATATATTCGCTAATGCTAATCGCGGTTAGCATTTCCCCATTGGCCGTAATGTTAAAATTAGCTTAGAAGATAGCGAGTCGGACATGTACTGTTAAAAGCATCTTGCCGTTCAACCTTTTTTGTTAACAGTCCTAGTGAGAGGTAGGTCAAAGGTACTTTATCCATATTGTAGCGACCCTGTCAGTAACAGCTGGTAGCAGAGGGGTTGCTGGTAGCAACTGTTCTGTGTCGGGAGCTAGTAAATGTTGTGTTAGACCGGAACCGGAAGTTGCGGTTGTTGTGGCGGAGAAAAGCTACGGAAAAATCCGTATATAAAGTGCACCGGACAATAAGCTGACGCCTCAAAGCGTGGGGTAAAAAGTAGCGGCTTATAGTCCGAGCTACCTAATTATAGCAGCTGGTCTACGGGGCTCCATCTGTCCTAAAAGTAATTTCAACTGCTCTGAAATCAGTGTAAACCTTCATAAAGAGAGGATATAAAAATTTTTAATTTTATGGATTAAAACAAATCTTGTCATTAGTAGTTTTATTGATTTATTATAAGATGTATTATGTGTTTAGAGCTAGTGTAAACAGGTCATAGTTCATCTCTTTAATATCTATTTTATATTAATGTGAAAACATCTCCTTCAAACAACTGGATTTATTCAAGTTTCTCACCAACAATACATTTTACGAGACTACATGTGAACACATCATTATTAAGTTATAATTTACATTCGCGCAATACTAATTTTCACCGAACAGAGCCTGAACGCATCATAATGTAACCGAATAGAACCGTCGTTTGTTAGCCATTAGCGGTGCTGCTAACCTCACTCTAAACCTCAATCTAAACACGGCTTGGTTGTTCATGATTTAACATTATCAGAGATCGGCGACGAGAAAAGCTTAAATGCCGACGTCCTGATCGCATATTTTACTGAATATTGGCGGATAGCGAACATCAGTCAAACTTTATTTCACACTGTGATGGTTAACGTTTATCTGTGTAATTAATCCGCGGGTCACATGTGTGCTGAACCGCGAGGGGGGATCAGTCTGGATCATGAATCGACGGTGGAAAGTTACACTACTAAAAGTTACTGTATCTTTCATAATTACATTTGAATCAATCTATAAATGGCTGATAATCTTCAGCTAATGGACCTCTTTTCTCTATCAAAGTTAGGGTGTGTATGGGTTGGGTGAGTGTCTGCATACTCGTGCGAGTGTGCTCAAATCCAGCTAGTAAATATTTGATGCGTGCCTTGCTGAGCTCAACTCCATGTGTCGGTCACGGCCATGTCGGTAGCCCCTTTCACACAGCCTGCTCAAGGTGGGCCTGTGGTGTGTTATTCTGCCTCGCTGTTGTGTATAAAAGGTACGGGGGGACAGAGTTGTTCTGCCGCTGTGTGAAAAGGGAGAACCGGCATGGCGAAATGGGTCTGACGGTTTTGAGACGTGTTATTTGTGTGCCCCAACCAACGGGATATGTAAAAAAATATACCCGACACAGTTGTGCTACACATCACACCTCTTTTGTCACCACTTGCCCCTTCCTTGTGAAGCGTGATGACAACGTCGTCTTGTTTTTTAGCTGGCTTTGTTTGCAGGTTGGACTAATTTGTGTCTGCGTGTTTTTCCTTGTTATGATACAATCTGTTTTCATTCGCCAGTATTGCCATTTTTAGCTGATTCCACATGCAGCAGTCTGCATCTGTGAGTGATGAGTGAGAGTGTTGCTGGGGAAAAAAATGTTGAAATTAGGCTTTGATAAGCATTACATCTCTTGCATTCCCATTTGACCTGACCTCCTCACATTTTGACTTACTCATTCCAACAAATGTGATACTTCACTTTGACATAGTAATTAAGCGGGTATAAAAGGCATATAACCTGGTGCGGATGAGAAGAAAGGGAGTGCTTTGAGGGACATTGAGCTCCTGCCGTTGCTCTGTTGTTCAATGAGGAGGAGGAAAGTATATTAACTATCGCTAGTATCGATGTCCGTTCCTACCACATCTACCGGCATAAAAACAGGAAGTCGGTGGTAAAGTAGTTAAGCGCGCCTCTTGCTTTATTTGATTGGCTGCCTCGGTCAATTGTGATATTGTCGTGCGGTTCGACTCACGCCTGGCGCTGAAAAGTTGAGAATATTTTTTACTTTCATGGGAGTCTAAAAACCGCGGCGCAGGAGAAGAGCGCACCATCCGTTACACCACTAGTTTCAATGATGATATGTCGGTGTGTGTCACGAGCGATGTGAGAAGTACGAGATAAATACAAAGGTGTGTGTGTGTGTGCCTACCTGCATAGTCCAAGTGATTTTACTCACTCGACTTTCTAAGAGAGAGAGAAGAGGAGGGGAGACCAAATCATTGCAAGACATTGGTGTCTTATTTTTCTGGACTGCAGCAAAGCAGTGAGTGACTGTTGAAGTTATGGCATTGGTAGAAGTAAGGGATGAAGTTACACCATCAGTCGGTACTTTTTCAACATGCATAGGTGTTTACGCTGGTGTTGTCATACATGGTTTTTCTTGTTGCACATGTTACACTACCTGTGTTTTGTTGATGCCACAGTTGGATGTCATGGCAGTTAATTATTTTTCCTGCGATTTTGTCTATATCGCAATATGAAAAGAATCTGAGTTTTTTAAAGTTAAGTTTGTCAATCTGGACAACCTTGAAAATGAAATTGTCTCTTGTAAACAATTGTGTGCTTTAGTAAATAATTTAATCATAAACACATTGGTTGTACAGACATGAATGGTGATGACACGGCAAAAACGTAGCCCTGCTCGCTGCACAACTGTCGGCCGGCGGACTGCACTAAGGTCCGCGGTGAGGTCCAGGCGTGGGGCTTGCTAGCTGGAACGTAAACAAAGCCGCTGTGGTTTGCGTGCTGCGTTGCTGACACATTTATCTATGGAGGCAACACTCCAGTGGTCCACAATGACTCACTGAAGCCTGATTTGTGTAAAATGCTTAAACCTGGAGTTTTATCATATATTAGACAAGTAGTGTTGACTAATTCGCGAGTCCATGATCATATGGAAATTCAGTTTTTATTGAGTGAAATCTTCCACGATTCTCAAAAAAAAAAGGAATCTCTACAGCATTTCATCAGATCTCGTTCCCCCACCAAAAGCAGAGGATGGATTACCCTCCCAGCTCTAAGTGGCTGTCTTGTTCTTCGTAGTGTGATACTAAACAGCAAGTGAAAGGCCTGGCGGCCATGCTGCACCTGTCCCTCTAAAGCCAGACACATGGCCTTAGGGCAAGATGACAGACGTCCCCAGTCTGGACTACTGCTGGGGCGGCTTTAGCATGTATTCATAGCCACTAGCTCCCAGACAGGAGCCACAGGGGCTACAACAAAACAAAAAGAAGAGAGCAGTGTGTCGATCAGGCAGTTAGGGAATGAAGAGCATTAAAGTAAGGAGTAATGAGCAAGAAATGGAAGCGAGGAAAGTGGAAAAAAGAGGAAGAGAATCGTAGTACTCCATTTCTGTCTCCCTTCCCCCTCCTTCCATGGTCGGGGCTCCCCTGACTGCATGTGACGCGACCTAACCAAAACATTGCTTTGCATTTTTGGCCCCCAGCCAAGCAGCCTGGGGGCCAGGTTTCACAGAGTGTGTGTGTCCATTCAGAAATGAATGCAGGCTTGAGCGCATGTGGCTAAACTGATTGCTGTTGATCTGAGAGCGTCCATGTGGCTGCTTGCTGGTTAGTGAGAAGCCAGGGAGGGAAAGATGGATGGTCCCTTCAAGCCTTAAACAAGCTTCCTCCACACGGAGCACCTGCTTGCCTGATGCCAGGGACGGACAGCGAGCCAGCGCAGCGGCTCTGGAAGGCTGTGTTTACTCTGGGAAGTACGTAGGCCAAGTGCCCTCATCAAAGGCTGGATTCTGACTGAATCTCAATGAAGACATCCAGTAGCAGCACACGGCAGATGGGAGGTTCTTTTACTGTGTCTGCCCAGTTCTGTTATCTCCCATCCTGTAGCGTTAAGACCAAGGCCCTGTTCGTCGTTCATGGTGATCACTGATAAGCTTGATTTGATTCGGATATGTACTTTAGATAAAGTGTCATTCCTCAGCTCTCTCCACCTTCAGCTGTGCAGCTGCAGTAAAGTGCTGTCTCTGATCCATGCTGAACATGGCCTCTACTCACTTTGCGTCATTTCAAGATAGGAACAAATCTATCCACTACTCGAACTGAACTTTGAAGAACTGAGTTAGCATTTTAACCCGAGAGTCATGTTAGGCTGGGTTTGTTAAGCAACCTACTGTTCATTTTAAAAATAGAGTAGTAGTAAAACAGGAACCAACCATTGGTGGTCTTGTTAGATGAAGAGCAACAGGTGACTTTTTGTGCATTTCTTTTTATTTCATTTTTTTTTTGTTCACAGACCTCAGACATGTCATGAAGGTAAATACAGGCAACACCTTCCACTGTGACTGCTTTTTCAAATTGAAAACCACTTGTGCCCCGCCTACCTCAAAAGTTGTGATCACAGTTGCCTGCAGCACAACAGGGCGCTTAACTAACGTTCCGAAATGTCCGGTAATGAATGTGGGCCGTCCCCAAAATTTTATCTTTCTTTTTCTGCATCATAAGTTGAAAATCCTTCAAAGTCACCTGTTAACATAAACAAAACATCAAAAGTGATTTGTTCGTTTGTTCATAGATGAATGATTGTGTTTGCCACAGAGCTTATTTTCTGCAATAATCCCAAAAAATGTTGTCGAGGGAAACTTTCGGGTTGGCCTCCAAAAATGAGTCATCCCTGCAGCACTTGATACCGTCGTATACTGTGTACCCCGGTAAACTGTCAGGAAGGTAGGAAACATTAGATGGTACCCAAAGCCGAAGTGACATCCCCAAACGAGGACACACAAATCGTATTAATTAGTCGGACAGGACGGCCATAATGCGCTCACATTTCCTATCTTTTTCCGCTGTTTTAGTCACTTCCATTTCTAACAAATCCTAGCTCCCCAGGCTCTCAGCATCATGTCCACACCTCTGGATGGTGCGACATCAATATTCCTCCTCCACCCAGCAGGAACCCTGAGTGCTGCTGGATTCTCTGGCGTCGCACACCGTTGGTCTGCCAGTAGTGATGCTGTTATTATCGCTCCGCATCTTGTTTCTGTGTCGTGTGCTGCAGGGATCAGCAGCCAGTTGGCATGTTATCTCATTAATGTCCCACTTCTGGGTGCGTTTGTGAACAGTTTGACTGTGACGGAGGAGTAAAGTTAGGTGTATGCTTGCTGTAGTGCCTTAAATATTACATCATGGCTTATCTTGTTGTCGCAGAGCTTAGTCGTGCACTTTCTTAAATTTTTGTAAAAAGGAACCAACTCCTTTCAGGCATGACTCCTACAAATACTGCTGAAAGCAAATACATTAAAATGATGATAATTCAAGATTAGTATTTAATTGATTCTTACTATTAATATGCAAGATGTGCTGTTTTAAAAAAAAGTCCTGCCCTTGAGTTAATATTTTGCCAGCCAAATTAAATTATTTACAGGATATTCAAGCTCTCAACCTTCGTTCCAATACATATGTTGTTTAGATCAAAGTAATCTTATTTTTCTTTACTCTTCCTTCTTTTCTAGATCTGGGATCTCTGTCCTGGGATGATTTGGAGAATGACCTTCCAGATGAGTTGATCCCTAATGGAGGAGATCTGGGCCTGATGGGTGGGATGCCTCCAAATGTCGGCGCAGCACCTGGAGCCGGTGGGCCCAGTGGCGTCCCTGTCGTACCGGATGCAGCCGCCAAGCACAAGCAGCTCTCGGAGCTCCTTCGAGCCGGCAGCACCTCCGGTATCGCAGGCGCGGGGCTGAACTCTGCTAGCCCTCAGGCAGGCGGTTTGGGGCCTCAGCTGGGGACACCGCTGAGAAAGAGCCCCCTCGGCCAGGGCTCCCCCAACAATCACCCGTCCCCCCAGGCACAAAAAGCGGGAACGCCGACTGGAATAGCGGGACAGAACAACAGCAATACTGCAACAATGGGCTTGAACACGACGGGCTTCAACCAGGCCATGATTAACAATAGCCAGGGCCATGCCGGGCAGGTGATGAATGGTGGCCTTGCACCTGAAGCTGGGAGAGGACGGGGAGCAGGAGCGGCAGGCATGCAGTACCAGGGGCCGACGATGCAGGGGGCCGCTCCGGGACCAGGAGGAGCAGGGAGTGCGTTGGCAGAAACACTCGCCCAGGGGGGGCAGCATATCGGTGCAGCCCAGCAGGCGGGCAACATCAACAAGGTGGGTCACACACCCCTTTTCCACCACTTTTATTTTAAGCATAGGATTTGTTCATGTTTAGGCAAGAATGCATCGACACATATGGAGCATGTTGCTGGCTGATTCTTTTTTTATCTGCACAGAATTGTGTGGATGGGTGGAAAGTACCATTTTAACATTGGACACAGATGAATGTGATCCATTTGGAATCTTCCTCAGATGCTTGACTGATCCAAACATGTTAAGGCGGTCAATATTATCTTGTTACCCAGCAACTTTGAACTCAAGTGGAGCCATAATTTGTGAATCCTGGATACCTTTACTTTATATAGTTGCATTCTCTTATTTTGAAATTAAATCAACTTTAGCGGACAATGAAAACTATGATCCGCTCTCATATATTTGGCTTGATGCTTATTTTTTACTGCAGAAGTTAAAAGTACTCTGTTGAGTTTTCTCCATATGCAAACAAAGTTTTGTTTCTGACCAAAAAAATACAGCGTATGTTACAAACCACAGAAAACAAACATGTTAAAAGCTTTCCCCATCTCCTTAAAACATTTTCAAAGGCGTTGAATGTTTTTTTTAAAAACCGGTATCGTTTACGTAGACCTCTGCCCTCCTCTTCTCGAATTTGATTGGCACATTGGTTGCCTTTAGTAGGCATCACCACCAAAAACTGTTGATGTATATTAATAACCTCTGCAGTGAGCAGAAGTATTGTTGCATCGCCTCTGTACTTGTGGCATGGGTCTGCGTGTGAGCATGAGATACTAACAATATGGCCACCCTCTCATTAAACACTGCTCTACAGCACCAGTAATGGTCACAAACTCAACAGGGTACCTTTTTTAACTGTTTTTTTTCTCCTCTTTTCTGCCCAATCTTCGATGCAGAAAGGACATGTACTGTGTCGCTGCTAACCCCACTATTGGTCTGATGAGTTTGTACACAGCTATGTGCTACCTCTGAGAATTCAGGGTGTCATCGCATCAGAAAGTATGAACTTGTTGCTCTGCCTAACCAAAGAAAATAGCTGAAGAAAGAGCTATTTATGGGTTGGATACACATTTTTTGCTATACCCACAAGTGGCCACAGTATATAGTCAGTGAGCGCTAACTAGTTGCTGCTATATTAATGTTCAGAATGTTAAATACAGCTCATTTTAATGGTCTCCCGCCGAGAAACGAGTGAGAGCTGCTTCTCAGCGGGCCAGTGGAGGATAACAGCATGTAGAGCCAGCGGCCGCACGCACGCACGCACGCACGCACGCACACACACACATCTGATATCGCCAAACCTACCTCTGTGGTCCTATTTTAAGTGGGGCCTTGTTCTGCATACAGTGCTTCATTTTTTAAATGCATTTGTGAGAGTGTAATTGCTCGCTTAATTGGCTGGTTGATGAGATCGGAGATGCTTCATGACCGGCCGTAACGCCACACCACTCGTGCTTTGTTTCAAATGGCTTGGCCCACTCACGCGCTCTTGTGCGGCGTGTGTGCGTCTGTTTGTACACTCTGTCGGTTCATCTGCACAGTCTTCTCTCCCTGTCCGCTCATTTTCTGAGCTCGTGTTTTGGTACTGAGTCAATAGATATTGCCGTCAACTGTTGAGTCGTCGTTGTGATGAGTCTTGGGACTCTAAATGATGTGTGTGTGAGAGTTCGTGTTGTCTTTGGCTGCTTATACGTATGCTTTCCACCAATGTGGTTTCACAAGAAATCAGTAGGAAGCCATCTATGTTACTGTCTGGGTCGGAGCCAAGACACTGGAGCGGTATGTAACCACAACACATACACAGATGCTGCAAGCTACTGAGAAGAAACCTGGACAGATAGTGAATGTGTCTTTCGAGGATTCATTCTTAAATAGTGTGTGCACATACTTTAACCACACGAAAGAATAAAAACTGATGTAGAAGCAGGACTGTCAGCATTTTTGCAGGAAAAGGTGTGTGTGTGTTATAAGCTTAGCCCGTCTCCTGTGATTATCATGTCACCAACAGCTCTAGAGATGAAAACCACGAGACCAAGTCTTTCTGTGTGACTTCCTCCGTTGTGCTTTAATTGTAGGTTAAATCTCTTTCTGGGCATCTGTGTTGGTTAGAGGCCACTGCCGATCCCTCCTGCCCCACGCTCCTTTATTATTGTAAATGCACGAACACTCCCCTCGCTTTCTCTGGCTTATTGGGTGGCTGCTTGCCCTGTCAGTCACGTAGGGACTGGCATTGTAAAACACTTAATCAGTTAGAATGACAGAGGGCGAGTGCAATGAGGGAGGGAGGGAGGGGAGGCTGAATAGTCTGGCCCGGCAGTAGAGCTTTGAGATGATAGTTGGCAACTGTCCTGACTGCCGATGTGTGCCGGGGGGGGGGGGGGCTGCTGAATAGGAAGAGCAAAGCAAAGGGTGTGTGCATCTGCATGTGTGTGTGTGTAACTTTGTGTGTCCGCCTGCTCAGCTGTGTTGAAAGGCTGCCAGTGTCTAGTCCACTCAGCTGGGTCTTTTTTATCTGGTCTGTTGGAGCGGTGTCAACAGCCTGAGGGGATACAGCCTGGCCTGGCAGAGTCTGGTCTGGTCTCCCAGCAGCTTTGTGGATGAGAGAGCGCCAGTTGATCAGTGTGTCTGTGCAGCTTGGTACTAACACTTATTTTATAGTGCCTCACATCTTAATGGATGCTGTCATGATTCTTGTTGAGGGTGGGCTATGTGAGTACATTACCTCGCTCTCGCTCTCTGTGCGTGTGTGTATTTAAAAAGTTAATTGATAAAAAGAAAGTGTAAATTATAGTGGTGCAATGGATCATGAAACTCATCTTAAAACACGTATTGGATCTGCACAAATTAATAAAAGAGAGCAAATATGACCTTTTTAGAGATCCCTGATCACCATTTTTTGCCGCCAATCATTGATGATCCATATTGGTAGATACAGAGCCCTGTTTTGTTTAGTTATAGCAGCTGGTCTACGAGGCTCAAGACTATTTCTTTGACACCGTCCCAAAATCAGGTCAACCACTCTGAAGTCAATGTAAACCATCAAAGTTTCTTAATGTTATCCTTTTACTTGTATAGTCATCTATAATGATTGGGAAATAAAAGATTGTATTTTCATTGATTTATTAAATCTTGTCATTAGTAGTGTTAACGTATTATAAACTGTGTAGAGGTAGTGTGAACTGCTCATATTCCCTCTCTAATATCTAGTTATGTTGTCCTTCAAACCACTGTTTATTCAAGTTTCTCACCGAAACAACATTTTCACGATTTTACGAGAATGAAAAACCACTTTGCCAAGAAAGAACAGAATTCATCTGGGGGCTCCGTTACCCACCTACTGCAATGTTTTTAACTCTGTTGTTTCTGGTCTTTCCACTGGTCTCAAACTCTGCAAGGACTATCTTAAGAAGGGAGTGGGAGGAGCAGGAGGAGAGGTTGTAAATGTTTCTGTCGTGGAGCGCTGTACAAGTCCATCCTGCCAAAAGCTCACGTCATGCTGAGCTGTCCCGGTGCCAGAGCATCGGCTGCTCTAGATCGAACCGAGCACAGTCACCCTGGCACAGCTCCGATAGGGCCTGCATCACCAGAGGGGGTCCTGTAGTGACACATTGGCATTGAAATAAAGGCAGAACCTTTGGTGGGAAGTTTGTGCTGTTTTGACTAATGTGGGTGAATAATAATTACATGCAAGTAAACAATAATCTGTCTGAACATCAAGACTTCTAGCTGTGCCTGTTTGCTGTTAAGAAAGAATGCAGAGTCTGATTCAGTTCTGCTAATGGCGGCCCATGATTTTCAGATAGTTAGCTGTTCAGAGAGCATTGGAATGTAAATGAAAAACAACTGGTGGAACAGTAAGAAATACACAACATTAATATTTTAATTACTTTATAAACTCTCTGACCAAGCTCAAATTATGTATTAAACATGCCGACCTGTCTTGATGATTTGTAAGTCTGTGTCCAACCCTTCAACTCAAAAAATGGACATGCCAATGTCCTTCTATCATCAGTGTTTCAGTACTAACCATGTTCTACAACTAACACATGTTGAAGCATATTGCAAATTCTTTGGGTGGGCAGTGTTGTGACATTGACAGCTTTGCAAGCCCAAAGAAAAATGTGTAACCCATTACAACTTTTGGCATTTGTCATTTTCTTTGTCATCCATTCAACAGCAGGCGGCGATGCTCCCGCTGGCCGGCGGCGCCGGTGTGGCGGTGTCTTCAGCCGTCCCCACAGCCGACCCGGAGAAGCGCAAGCTGATCCAGCAGCAGCTGGTCCTGCTGCTTCACGCGCACAAGTGCCAGCGGCGGGAGCAGGCCAACGGGGAGGTGAGAGCCTGTGCCCTGCCTCACTGCCGCACCATGAAGAACGTCCTCAACCACATGACCCACTGCCAGGCCGGCAAGTCCTGCCAGGGTGAGTCGGAGCATTTCGAAGCAATCGGAAAAGTTGAAATTGAAAACTTTTTCTGAAGTCAACTCCCCCTTTTTGCTGTTGAAGAATTTGCTGCTGTGTGGTCACATGATTAAAGGTTTAACACAACATAAACTCAGTTCTTTCTAGCCGCCAATCAATGTTCATTGCACTCTTGACAAAGTAAACAAATATAGTATGGTTATAAACCATTTGATATCTGGATCTGGTGTGAAGTCTCCAGCTTTGCCGGGGATGAAGGCTGGAGTTGATATGCAGACAGTGTTAGCTAGCTAGTTAGCTAGCTATGTATAGATAAGAAAGATAAGATATATATATATATATATATATATATATATATATATATATATATATATATATATATATATATATATATATATATATATATATATATATATATATATATAGAAATAAGTTTAGGGAAATAAATAGGAGACAAAATGCAAGGGAAAAATAATATATAAATACATAAATAAATAGATACTCAAATGAAATAACTAAATAAATGTAACAATAAATGTATGCAGAAATAATATTCAAAGTTCAGCTAAAATGTATTTAAAAAAGAAATGATATAAAAGTGCAGATACAGGAATCAAGACAAAGATAAATAAATAAAGAAAACACATTTTATGAAATTAAAATTTAATGAAAATATTGAAATTAAAAACTGCATAATATATGATGTTGATATACTCTTTTAGTCATGGTATTGATGGGTTTTACACCTACCACAGTCAGAAAACAACAGATGAAACCAGCAAGCGATGAAAAACATGGTGGGGAAAAAAATACTTTAAAATTTCATCAACATAGAAAAGGATTCCCCTAATGGGACAATCGTGTTCACTGGATGTTGAGATTGGACAGTGAAGATTAAAACTGTGTAACACACATGGACTATTCCTATATTTCAAGGAGGAAAGATGCTTAGTGGCTCGTGAATTTCTACCTTCATGACCATGAAAATGTTTCCCTTAACTCCTTGTTGCTCATACTTTGGGGATTTCCATCCATTCTAATAACAATACTCTCCTCCTACCTGCTTGCCCACTTGCATGTGTGCTGTTTCTCCCCTATGTTGTCTCTCTGTAATGGTGATATTGTGTGCGTCTGTCTGCTGTTAAACCACCAGCATTGCTGAAATCAAACATTCCCCTCAAGCTACTCTCATCTATATTTGCTTTAATATCTTGCTCTGGCCCTGGACTTGAATGCTTAAGTTAAATTTCATGCCAAACCAACTCCGAGGCCAAGATGTGTTAAGTGTGAAGGAGTCAAAGTCTCTGTTCATTTCCTCTGACTCAGGATCTCTGCTTCTGAAACCTCAGTTTGTTCAGGTATAGTTCATTCTCCATTGGGCCAAATCAGTGGCCTTCCAAGAACAGAACCTTTTGAGTTTTTGGGCCGACGCATTTCTTTTCTCTATTTTCACTTATTAGCTCTCACTGTCCATCTGTCTCGCTATCTACACATTTATCTAATGTCCAATAGTCTTTTTTTTATTACTTTATTCTGTTTTTCAAATTTTGAGCTGTCTCGCATGCCTCCACGATAAATGGAGAATCAAAAAACGCAGTAAAACTGAAAATCTGTTAAAGTCTCACACAACTCGTGCAGTATCGGCTAATCCAACTCTCGCTACTTCCCAAACACATGCGTTTTTGCCAAAATCGTCCTATTTAAAACCTTTCGTTCACTAACGTCTCATGCAGATACTCGCAGAGTGCATGTGCCAGCATAGGACGGTAGTGGAGGAAGTGTTTTAAACAAGACTTGGACTGTAGACTTTGGGGCATATAAGAAAAACAAAGTCCTCTCCCTAGAGTTGAGCGCTTGGTGGCAAACTGTCAGCATTAAAATACCGAACCCTCTAAGTCTCTTATCGTTCCGTCTCTTTTTTCTCCTTGCAGTGGCTCACTGTGCGTCGTCCAGACAGATAATCTCCCACTGGAAAAATTGCACACGACACGACTGTCCCGTCTGCCTGCCGCTGAAGAACGCCAGCGACAAGCGCACCCAGCAACGTGAGTACAAGCAGCAGGCTCGGGGCCCGCTGTCGCTTGACCATTGATTTGTATGTTTTACTATTCAGGCAATTCATTGCTCCTCCACATTTACTAAAAACACTCGGTGAGTGCGAGTGGTCCTGCTGGGCTTGTAATCTGATACACAATAAAGAAAGGAGTGTGATGGAGCGGGGGGGGGTACATACAGAGAGCGTGTGCTAGAGGCGTCTTGCTGAGCCATTGGCTGCTGGGCTGTTTACTGCTACTCCCCTCTAGAGCACAGCCGAATTTGACACTCTCTGCCTCGCACTAAAACAGTTTTTCTTTCTGTTCTGTTTTTTCACTCTCTTCGTGTAACTGTTGTCACAGATTCACAGTCTGTTCTTTTGTGCCCGGCCATCTTTTCCGGATTACTTGAACTAGTTACCCTTTTTTTTTTACATTTTCTCTTGCTTGTTTTCTATTTCTTTACGTCACCTCTCTGCTCAGCATCTTTCATCACTTACAGCATTCCAGAGTTGGTCTGTCCCTGTTTGGCTTGCATGTTAAAGAACATGATGCAGAGGCTTGTCTCTCCTGCCAACACAAGCAGAACGCAGTATTTCTTTATCCTGCCGCCTCCAATTTTTGTCTTTTCACAAACCAAGAGATTTTCTTTAGCCCGACCAAAGCCTGAACCCAGAAAAATATGCTAATGCTCTGTCCCCTGAAGGGATTAATGCATTTATTCAGTTCACTGCTCTTTCAATCATTTAGCCTTACATTGTGTTCTTACTGTGTCGTTTTGCCACGTGACGTCATCTTGCCAGAGGTCAAAGTGTGTAGGCATGTGTGTTTCGTTTCTAGGTCTTCGCCAAGTCTTGTCGCTGTGTTTTTAAAAAGCAGATTCTTCTCATATTTATTGGGCTTGGCACACAGCATCAACATTTGCATTTTGTTTGCGTTCTTTAGCTGGTGCAGCAGTGAGCAAGATGTTCCAACATTTCAACTTGTATATTCAATATGATTGTGTTTGATTGTGTTTTGGCCTGACTGCTCCGTCTCTCTCCCCAGCCATGCTGAGCTCCCCCAGTACGGGCCTCCAGAACCCCATGTCCTCAGTTGGTGTGGGCCAGCCCAGTGCTCCCACCATCAATACCTCAACCCCCATAGACCCCAGCTCCATGCAGAGAGCCTACGAGGCACTTGGGCTGCCTTACAGCAGCCAGACCACTGGGCGGGCCCCGGGAGGCCCCGGACAGACGGCAGGCGCACAGAACGCCCAGCAACAGCTTCCGCAGTTGAGATCCATCAATGCACTTGGTAAAACCAAACAACTTAGATTTCTTTATCCCTACACTTTTAGAACCCTTCCAATATTGGTTCCTTTCTAAAATATACAAATGTATATAATGACTGATATGCACAGCATGTGTGAATGCACAGCACTAGAGCTGCAACTATTAATTGATTAGTTGTTAACTGTTAAATTATTGGCAACTATTTTGATAGTCAATCAGGTTGAGTCATTTAAGTATGAAAAGTCTAAATTCTCTTATTCCAGCTTCTTAAATGTATATATTTGTTGGTCTTGTCTCTCAGTTGTGACAGTAAACAGAATAACTTTGAGTTGTCAACATTTTAAAGACAACAACCAATCGATAAATTAGGAAAGTAATTGACAGCTAAATTGACAATGAAAGAAGTCGTTAGTTGCAGTCCTACACAGCATAGCCAACTTCAAGACTCCTAAATGGGTCAGAAATGTATGTTAAAACAAATCGGACAATATCCATATATGTTTTTTTTTATCTGTTTTTTGTTGCTTAGTAACATAGTACGCTTTAGTTGTGTAAATGGCGGCCATATTGTATATGCTGAGCTCGATTTAAAAAAAAAAAAATGTTATTCAAGCAGTAGTTGTTTACTCAGTGTTCTGTATTCACAGGTAACCAGATGGCTCTTGGAGGTGCAGCACTGTCCGTGACCACTTCAGAACAGACGAACCTGCACACAGACTCCCTCCCCAACACACTCAACACTAACAAGTCAGTCCCAGCCAACGCCTGCATTGCATTTGTTGATCCTAAATGTTTATTTAATTGCAAGAAACCTAATGTAGCTACTTTTAAAAAGGTTCTGATGCAAATATGAGTGCAGTTGCCTGAAAAAAACTATATTTCAAAACAGAAATACAAGCCGTAACTTCTGTCGTCCTGTTTCGCCTCCAGTCAGCTGCTGTCAGACGGGTCAGCTGTGGGCTCATTGGGCAGCCTGCCCACAGCAGCACCCATCTCTGCCACAGGCACCAGGAAATCGTGGCATGAGCACGTCACTCAGGACCTGCGCAATCACCTCGTACACAAACTGTAAGTGCACAGCCCTGCTGGAGAACTGTCAGACTTGTTAGTGTCTTTATTTGTTAGTCACGTCTCTTGGCTGTTCTTTCTGATCCTGATTGTAAATGTACATTGTTTTTTTTTAAGTACAGTAGTCGAAATTAAATATTCATTGCTGCAATTTCTGTACTCCTTGTGGCAGAGTACAAGCCATATTCCCTACCCCCGACCCGGCAGCTTTGAAGGACAGACGGATGGAGAACTTGGTGGCCTACGCCAGAAAAGTGGAGGGGGACATGTACGAGTCAGCTAACAGCCGGGTAGGCTTCAACTAGGAAATACCTTGCTCACCCTATCTAGACCACACACGCACACAAAGCCATTTTTCTTTTTAGTAGATACACAGTATGCTCGTTTCTGTCAAATTTGCCACCTCCTTCCACTTTCCCCGTTCCTCCCCTCAGGATGAGTACTATCACTTCCTGGCTGAGAAAATCTATAAAATCCAAAAGGAACTGGAGGAGAAGAGGCGCTCAAGGCTGCAGAAGCAAATCATCAACCAGGCACCTCTGGCCACCCAGGGGAGCCAGCAGCCCGGCCTCCCCCAGCCCAGTGCCTTTGGCCCAAGGCCACAGAGTGAGTACAGGGTTCACAAGACGACAAATGTTTTTGAAAAGGACGAGTTTCAGAAACCTTGGACAACTGTTTGTGTCCTTGATATTCCTGATAACATATGCAGTTTGTTTCCATTTTTGTTATTAAAAATAATTAGTTGACATTACCCAGCTATGGTTGGGTCATAGTGATACCAATAACCTGAAGAGATTTTGCTATTGTCTACCTTTTTAAATGTCTGTGGTTTATGCCACATCATTGTGATACGATTTCTTGATTTGTCAGACACTTTATTCACTGACGAATGAATATTCTCATCTGGGTATTTTATCTTTAGAGTATGCGTAGGTGTCTAAATTGAATTTCCAGACAATTGCCGTATATCCAGCCATTTATCATGTTCGATTTCTTGTATTCTTGGAAAAAGTTGAGAATATTTAACCATGCAGCAGAAATGATTTGCCTTTTTTCATTACAACCGGTTATGCTGTTCTTCAAGCTGCTTTATGGTTTAATGGGTTTTTTGTTTTATAGATGGACCTATTCCTCTGCCCAACATGCCAAATCAGATCATGAATCGCATGCAGGTGTCACAAGGTATTTGCACACCGTATTTTCCAATTCAGATACAACGAAAACAAAGATGTGGAAGATTTACAAATGAAGAGGAACGGTAAAGATGATTCGGGGACAAATACGCGGCCACATTATCAGGAAGTCTGAATGAAGCAGAACACATGAACTGATGATTCCATGAAAGGCAAACAAGCCCAGGGAAGAGACAAAAGTTAGTGTTGTGTTAAAAGATGCCTTCTACTGCAGCTAGGAAGTACTTCAGCATACATACTACATAACTGTGTAGCTTAAGCCGCTTGAAAAATGACATCTGCTTTGGTATAACTTGAACTGAAAGTTTATGTATGTATGTTTTTTGATGTATAAACTTTCACCACTAGCTTTGATTGTGTAGTACTTCTGAGTTCCGTTTGTCCATTGCGTAACATTTTGGTCCGTTCTTCTGTACAGGAATCAACCAGTTCAACCTCATGCCTCTGCCCAACGCCCAAATATCCCAGACACCGATGGGAGCCCGCGCTGCCTCACCCATGAACCACCCACAGCAAATGAACATGAGCTCCGTCCCAGCGGTAAAGAAAGCAGAAAACTCCTGTAAAGAAACTCCTGTCACTGTGCTCACACTAACGCCATCTTTTCCTTTGCCTTGTTAGATGGGTATGTCTCCCTCCAGGATGCCCCAGGCCCAGGGCTTGATAGCCGGACATGGCGGTGGCAACATGGTCGGCCAGACGGCCAGCCAGGGACAGTTTCTGGCTCAGACCCAGTTCCCTCCGGGATCAACAACAGCCGCTGCAACGGGGGCCATGACTGTCACCGTGGGGCCCGGTATAGGCCAGCCACCTGCACAGGCTGCCGTCACCCAGGTGAGACATGGCGAGGGCTGTGGAGCTGTAGTAAACAAAGTGGGTTCACGGATTGGTTTGGCTGTTTTCAGTAATGCTATCCTTCAACAAAGTTGTGCTAATTCCGGGGGGACTAAAACGCAAACTACTTTCACCAATCATACTATGCACTAATTGCTCTTAGATTGTTCCCATGCCAATCACAAGGTGCTCACTAAACCTCAAATTGTGGGTGGTGTTGTGTTTGTCTGGTTGACCTTATGTTTGGCTGCTAATCTTGTGCGTATGTCTGCCTGCCACTTGTGTGTGTCCTTCTCTCCAGCAACAGCAGCAACAACAACAACAACAGAGCGCTAACCTCCCCATGAATGCACTTGGCCCCTTGCTGGGCCCTCAGCTAGCCTCCTCCCAATCCCCCTTGCACACCACACCTCCTCCTGCTGCCTCCTCCGCCTCCACGGCCGGGGGGGTCACTAACCTGCCGCACCCCCAGCCCTCTCGCCGCAGCTCCACCCCCACCCTCCCTGGCCCCGCCCCTGCCCAGGGTGTCACCCCGCCCCGTCCCACCCAGCCCCAACCCCAGGTGGAACTCCCTGCAGCAGCACAGACGCAGCAGCCCCCACCTCAGCCCCCTACCACGCCGGTGAGACTGAGACCCTCAGCATGCCCTCCAAACTCCCATCCCCTCTGACTGTCATGTACCAACCCGTCCCATCCACCTTTCTCTCTGATAACTGCATCTTCACCACTGCTTGTAGCATCCATCACAATGGGAATGTTAACATCTGTCAAAACGGAGCAATGAAACCAATATGGAGGGGTTCATCTGTGTTGTGGCTTCAGCCCTGCATGCAAAGAAATGCAATTGAGCCGTTGCCAATACCTCATATTTGTCTTGTCTGTCTCTGTCTCTATCCCTCCCTCCCCCGGTTCAGCTGTCTCAACCAGGGGCCGGTCTGGAAAACCGGGTGCCCACGCCAGCCTCGGCTGCCAGTGCCGACCTGCACTCGCAGCACGTCGGCGCAGACCTGCCTGTCCAGGAGGTCAAAGCTGAGGCACACCATGACCAACAAGAGTTTAAGGCCGCTGGCGGCAAAACTGAGCCCAAGATGGAGGTGGGTTGAATCCATGTGTTTTTAAATACATGTCAAGTAGTATGTTTACTATGCATAAAAAAAATATTTTATTAGTTCCACACAGTGAGTTATGAAAATGTTATATTTGGGAAAAGGAGAGCACAGTTATTGGATCGTAAATATCGGCAGATACCCTCAGCTGAGGTAATGAAATCTGTATCAACAGAAGTTGCATCTGTGAATCCTTAATTTTGAGAAAAGTTTCACGCCTTCACACTGACTTCAAGCCTCAAAATTGATTCCAATAGAAAAGTCAGATCTTCACCGTAGTCAAAAGGTTCAACTTGGTTCAAAACGTTGCCTAATCGAATGTGGCTTTCAAAATACACCTGCACCTACGTGACACGTGTATAAGTACACTCCTTTATCTTTAGTATTTAGATTATCAACACGGACAATTTCATGGGATGATCATCAGTCTTGAATATGAGAGACCAGTGCTACCAGTCACCCAACATTCCATAGTGTTCACTTTTAAAACATGACTCTTATATAATGGGTCATTCTCCTTTTTCTTGTCCATAGACTGAGGAAGACTCTGCTTCAACGGTGGTTAAGAAGGAGGAGCCAGAGGAGAAGCCGGAGCCAATGGAGGTGGAGGAGAAAAAAACGGAAATGAAGACAGAACCCAAAGAAGAGGAAGAGGGTGGAGCCAACAGCACGGCCTCTTCATCCCCCTCTCAGTCACGGAGGAAAAGTGAGTCTGATGCCAACGAATGAATACAATCTGTGCAGTCTGACCGATCCACTCGGTAAGCGCAGAGGGTTCCCGTCAATGCCAGTAATGTGAATACATCCACTCTGTGCCAGCCGTGAGACGCTCATGACTGAGTCCGAGTTTGGCACTGAGACTCTGAACAATGTCAAGACTCTTGTAAGGCTTCTTTGAGCTTGGCTGCACTTTTCACACATAATGAACCGGCTGTACACCTGCTGCTAGAATACACCCGACGAATCAGGATGTTGCTGATGTGTCGTTTCTGTATTTGGCTGACTAACACGTACCTCGTCCACTGTTCGTTCTTCAGTCTTTAAGCCCGAGGAGTTGCGCCAGGCTCTGATGCCGACTCTGGAGTCTCTCTACAGGCAGGACCCCGAGTCGCTGCCCTTCAGACAGCCAGTGGACCCCATGCTTCTGGGCATCCCTGTATGTAGCACTTCAATACTTCAAACACAACCTTTTGAAATGATGAATGTGTTGCCCGTGGGATGTTGTTAACTGTTGTACAGTTCTATTGATCTCCAACACAAACGTGTTCTTCTCTCTGCAGGACTACTTTGACATTGTTAAGAACCCAATAGACCTGTCCACAATAAAGCGTAAGCTTGACACGGGCCAATACCAAGAGCCCTGGCAATACGTTGACGATGTCTGGGTGATGTTCAACAACGCCTGGGTCTACAACCGCAAGACGTCCCGCGTCTACAAGTACTGCTCCAAGCTGGCCGAGGTGTTTGAGTCAGAGATCGACCCCGTCATGCAGGGCCTGGGATACTGCTGCGGGAGGAAGGTGAGCTGAAGGGGGTGTTAAAGGGGCAATAAATGGAGTAGGATACGTTTTTTGTCCGTTAGCCATAAATGGCTGTAAAAAAAAAAAGGATTTTTTTTTTTTGTTAAATTGTTGCCTAATTTCTAAAAATCCAATGTTTAGTACTTCTCTTTTTCACTCAGAAGGATGAGTACGAGTTTGACTGTTCACTAAAGATGAGGCAAATTTAGATGCTAAACCAACAGCTCCTAATGAAAAGGAGTTATGAAATGAATAAACCTCGGTTTTTTTCACCACCTTTGTCATGTTGCTTGTGTCTGCAGTACGAGTTCTCCCCTCAAACCCTCTGTTGCTATGGCAAGCAGCTCTGCACCATACCTACTGGAGGCACATACTACAGCTACCAGAACAGGTACAGGCGTCTACGCATGAATGTGTGCTTCTCCGCGGTAAACGCAGCTACGTATTCAATAAAATCTGTTGGAATTGTAATCTCACTGAATCATTTTCTACGTGTCACACAATCTGCATGCACAGTTGTTCACGAAGTGTTTTCACGGGCAAATAAATGCAGCAATTTCAAGCGTATTAGGCGCCGCCTGCAGCCCGGGATCTGTTCCTCTGCAGCTCTGGAGGGACCACTGTGATCCGGGCCTGTAGTGTCATCCTGACAGCTTCGGCTTTAATGGCTCTGCCTCCAGGTCCTGGCACGGCGGGAGACTACAGAATGGTTTTGCTCACAACAACATCTCTTAACAGCAAACCTGGCCAGTGTTGCACATACAGGGAAACACGCTGAAGACTTTAAACCCAGAAGAGCGCCGGGCACAGAGCAACAAAGCAGTGGGTTGATTGTGTTTTGCTCAGCAGCTATCGGATACATCCAGCAGATGACTGCCTGCACCACAGTCCCTTGCACCCCCTGCTGCATGAACAGCGTTACTGCAGCAGCCCCCCCCCTTTCTCCACACTTCAACTGGGCACTGTTAAGCAGAGCACCTCAGAAGCGGTAGTGATAGAGCGCAGCCTGACAGACAACAAGCGGCTCCTGCGGCACACTCCATTTACACTCAACGGGAGCTCAGGGTTTTCCCCGCTCTCTGTTATAAAACATGAAAGAGTTATTTTGTGCAGAATCGTGTTGAACACACAAGTAGCCGAACACTAAGTGAGCGTTGAATGTGCTGAATTTTGAATGTCATTTTTGCAGGTATCATTTCTGTGAGAAGTGCTTCAACGAGATCCAGGGGGAGAGCGTGACGTTGGGGGATGATCCTGCACAGCCACAGACGTGAGTAAACTGGCTATCGATAAAGCCACGAATGTCATACAAGCAATTCAGATAAATAAGTGTTTTTTTAGAGTCTTAGTGAAGCGTGGCCCCCACGCAGACTAGACTCGGCCTGCACTGAGAGAAACGAAGAGCATAGGACTGAAGATAGAAAAAAAGAAGTGGACACTGTTTTTGTGTGGGTCCTATTATTCTCACTACCTCTCCTCTGGCTCTTCTTTTCTCTGACACTTCAGGATGATATCAAAGGACCAGTTTGAACGGAAGAAGAACGACGTACTCGACTCTGAACCGTAAGTAGACACAAAGCCTCTCAGCGAGGAGGACTAATGCAGACGGAGCTCATGTCGTGTTCTTTCTGCTCTTCTTCTTTCCCCCCCCACTTGCATGTTCCTCATCACATCTTACATCGTTCACATCTGGCTTCGTGTTTGTGCTTTTGGTGAACAATCTGCACATTTTCTCTCCGGAGCTCTCGGATCAGTCACTCGGGCTTCAGTGAGGCCTCGGGGCAGCTCGGCAGCACCACCTGCTTCGTGTCAAACACTCTGTCTGACCGATTTGAGTTTTTTCCATCAGGGAACGGAGGCTCTTAGTTCTTTGATATGCAATGATTGTCTTCCACATCGTCGTTGTGACTTTGTGTTGAATACAATGTCCTCTCTCCAAGGCACACTGGCTTTGGTTGCTTAGTGTCTGACTGTATGCTTGCTTCTCTTTAGGTTTGTTGAATGTAAAGATTGTGGACGGAAGATGCACCAGATATGCGTTTTGCACTACGATGTCATTTGGCCATCTGGGTGAGCTGTCGACTCCTACTTTTAGTAGATTTGCACAACGTTTTTTACACTTTATGTATGTTAATTGTAACAATAACTTGTAACTTCTCTCTCTTTCCAGATTCATCTGCGAAAATTGTTTAAAGAAGAGTGCAAAAACACGAAAGGAAAACAAGTTCTCTGCAAAACGTCAGTTCAAATCTCTTCAAACCGATTATTGCCGTTTTGATTATTGCCCCCCCCGCACATGGGCGGCATATGTCTGTCTCTGGCTTTCCTTCTTTTTTTTTGATGTTGGCCTCGTGGTCTCTCTGCTATTTTTCTTTGGTGTTTGTAGCCCTTGAGAACAATACTGACCTTTATGGCATATGGTGCTAAGTGGTGGTTCGACGGATCAACCAATACTCATTTTAACAGAACAGAGCCTGAACGCATCATGATGTCACCGAACTGAACCTTCGTTCTTTGTCCATTAGCCACGTCACCAGCTCTCCTCCGGTCTTTTTCAACACGGATTGGTTGTTTACGATGTAACATTATCAGAGATCGGCGACTAGGAAAGCACGAATGACGTCCTGATCGCATATTTTACTGAACATTGGCGGATAACGATGTCAGTAAAACTTTATTTCATACTGCGATGGTGAAAGTAAACTGTGTAATTCATCTGCGGTTCACACATCCCGGGTCTCGCATAAATCTGTTCTAGTCTTTTTCTTGTTTTAATTAAATTGAAGGCTACTGCAGTAGTTTAAGTATCCAATGTGTATCCCCTGCTTTTTTCTTTTTTTATCATGTTTAAAAGAATTTCCGTTTTTCATGGATTCCTCCTGTGTGTTTGCACACTGTAGGGCTGCAGTCGACACGGTTGGGAATGTACATAGAGGACCGTGTGAATAAATACTTGAAGAGACAGAACCACCCGGAGGCCGGAGAGGTGTTTGTGCGAGTGGTGGCGAGCTCTGACAAAACGGTGGAAGTAAAACCAGGCATGAAATCCAGGTGAGCGCGTCGCTGACGGGAAGACGAGGAGAACTGGGTGTATGTAATGCACGCTTTGGTGTGTTTACCCATTTTAATTACTTTCTACTTTAAATTACCGGATCGGTGTTTAGCAACTAAACGTGCCTCGGTCAAATAAATGAACAACCGAAGAGTCAACAGTGGAGATGAGGGATGCCATAATGTTGTAGACAACCAAATACCTGTCGTTGATCCACCGTCACCGCTCGTGTTTGTCCTGAGCTCATGTCTTCTTTTCTCTGCCCTGCAAAGCTGAATGCGCTCTGTAAAGCCTTTGTACTGATTGTGGTGCACACCCTCCCCGAGCACCGGTCACTGTTTGATCCTCACACACGATCAAAGTCTGCTCGTCCCGCCCTCTTAGGTCGGAGGCCCTTGCCCGAGAACATGTTCTCTTCAGGTTGACTGATTTAAGGCCGTCTTCTTTTTATTGACTCTCGGCCATTTCACTTGAACTCTGCCATTATGCTCTCGTGTTGCTGCTTTTAGCCGCTTCTCGGGGCTCTTTTTTTTTCGAGAAGGATTCATAGTCACAGTAAAATAGAAACTTTAAACTGTTATTACATAACATTTATGTAGTGTGTTGTACAAGATGATACAGAGTTTAAGATGTTTTTGTGGCAACATACCTTTACAGCCCGCCCATGTAACAGAGATATATATATATATATATATATATATAGCTTTGCACAGTCGGCACCTTTTGTATGGATTGTGTTGTGTTCAGAGTCCACCATCATGATCTGTTTTAGCTGACAATCAACCAAGACAGAATATTACAACGTGTTCTAGTTTCACCATCTAACTACAGATCACATTTTAATGTTTGATTTTTCTTCTTAACCACAGGTTTGTCGACACGGGGGAAATGCCCGAGACGTTTCCCTACAGAACCAAAGCACTTTTCGCCTTTGAGGAGATTGACGGCGTGGATGTGTGCTTCTTTGGCATGCACGTGCAGGAGTACGGCTCCGAGTGCTCATTCCCCAACACTAGGTCTGTTCAGCCAACCATTGAGTGTAGCACATGGCATTAAAGGTCTTTTCATGAGTGAAATGTACCATGTTCCCTCTCTCTACCTCTGCAGACGGGTCTACATATCCTACCTTGACAGTATTCACTTCTTCAGACCTCGGATTCTACGGACAGCAGTGTACCACGAGATCCTCATCGGCTATCTAGAATATGTCAAGAAACTCGGGTAGGCCTTGCTCCGATGCTCCTTTTCCGCCTCACCATGGGGACGAGTCTCTGGAGTGAACTTTGTGGTGTGATTTTGACTTAAGCAAGCAGATGCCTTAATTTACACGTGGTCTCATTGGTCTGTGTATGCCCGCAGCTATGCCCAGGGCCACATCTGGGCGTGTCCACCCAGTGAGGGAGACGACTACATCTTCCACTGTCATCCTCTTGACCAGAAGATCCCAAAGCCCAAGAGGCTGCAAGAGTGGTACAGGAAGATGCTGGACAAGGCCTTTGCAGAGAGGATTCTGCATGACTACAAGGTAAGGAGGAGACACTTTGTTTTCAATTCTTACGTCGAAATAAGGGGCTCGTAATATTTAGAACAAAGGAAACGTTTACGTGTGCATGCAAACCTTTGATTTACTGCGTTCCTGATCATATTCTCTGGGAGATTTCTGTGTGAATCGTTGAACACATTTGCTATTTTGTCTGTAACAACAGACAAATGCATTAAATGTGTAAAATATGTTGGATTACTGAAAACCAATGGAATACATCTTGTGTCTTTGCCTTCCTCTCAGGACATCTGCAAACAGGCGACAGAGGACCGTCTGACCAGCGCCAATGAGCTGCCGTACTTCGAAGGAGACTTCTGGCCCAACGTGCTGGAGGAGAGCATTAAGGAGCTGCAGCAGGAGGAGGAGGAGAGGAAGAAGGAGGAGAACACAACTGCTTCTGAAACCCCTGAGGTTTGTGTCGTGGTTTGTTGATATGCTTCTATCAAAGCCAGAATTTACAAATCCACTGTCTGCTCCCGTTTTGTTGTCTTTGACAGACATTTTTGCTCTTCCGAGCTTCTATAGATTTAACAGTCTTTCACAACTCCTTTCCTTGCCTTGGAGTATTGTTTTCAACACATTGTAACTGAGGAACACATGTTATGATGAAGATAAACAATTGTACTGTAATGAGTCCTAACTTGGAGCAGCTGGAGAGATTCCATCAATGTAGATAAAATATGTGAATGTGTAAAAAGTTGTTTTCTTTAATATTTGTCATCGTCTATCTCCTGCAGGGTACGCCAAGTGACAGCAAAAACGCTAAAAAGAAGAACAACAAGAAGACCAGTAAAAATAAGAGCAGCGTCAGCCGAGCCAATAAGAAGAAACCTGGGATGCCGAATGTAGCCAATGATCTGTCCCAGAAGCTCTACGCCAGCATGGAGAAACACAAAGAGGTTCGATTTATTCTGATAGATATTAGATGTTACGCTGTTTTGATGATAAACAGGCTTTTTCTAAACATTAGATGGTGAATATAGGGAAATCGTTTAATGTGTTTTACTCGCGTTTCAGTTTTGCTTGTGCTTCTCTAACTCACATTTCTGTGCGTCTTCCTCCGTCTGATGAAGGTGTTCTTTGTGATCCACCTCCACTCTGCTCCCATGGCCAACACCCTGCCTCCCATCGTTGACCCTGACCCCATGCTCTCTTGTGACCTGATGGATGGCCGCGATGCCTTCCTGACTCTGGCCAGGGACAAACACTGGGAGTTCAGCTCCCTCAGGAGGTGCAAGTGGAGCAGCATGTGCATGCTGGTTGAGCTGCACAACCAGGGACAGGACCGCTTTGTCTACACTTGCAACGAGTGCAAGCACCATGTAGAGACGCGCTGGCACTGCACTGTGTGCGAGGTGAGCTACTACTACTACTGTTTGTATGCTGTGGTGTGTTTTTTACTCAGGAATGACTTCTGTGTCAGTGTCCTGTGCCTGAAACTGTATGAACAATCTAAAATAAGACACTGAAGTCTGTCAGCATGAGTACATTTGTGAAACTCTACACAAAACTTCTCACGAGACTTGGTTAAGCTTGTGTTCATGACTGTGTTCCCGTCTGGCCTTTTTTTCTGCAGGACTTTGATCTGTGCATTAATTGTTACAACGTGAGGGGCCACGAGCACCAGATGGTGAAGTGGGGCCTTGGCCTGGACGACGACAGCAACGGCCAGAGCGGAGAGGCCTCCAAGAGCCCGCAGGAGAGCCGGCGCTTAAGTATCCAACGCTGCATCCAGTCCCTGGTCCACGCTTGTCAGTGTCGCAACGCCAACTGCTCTCTGCCGTCCTGCCAGAAGATGAAGCGAGTGGTGCAGCACACCAAGGGCTGCAAGCGCAAAACCAACGGTGGCTGCCCCGTATGCAAGCAACTCATCGCTTTATGCTGTTACCACGCCAAGCACTGTCAGGAGAACAAGTGTCCTGTCCCGTTCTGCCTGAACATCAAGCACAAGCTACGCCAGCAGCAGCTGCAGCACAGGCTCCAGCAGGCCCAGCTGATGAGGAGACGAATGGCCACCATGCAAGGCAGAACCATGCCACTACCGTCCCCACCGGCCACAGCCGCTCCCAGCACTCCCACCTCCCATGCCCAGCCCAACACTCCTCAGCCACCCCAACAGCCGCCCGGCAACCAGCCGCAGACCCCCAACGCAGCGGGCGTCATGTCGCCATCTTTTCCCAACAATGGCCAGCCTCAAACGCCTGTGTCCCAGGGCAAACATGGGCCCCAGGCTTCCCCTCTACACCAACAGCAGTCCCCTCTCCCCCAGCCGGCCCAGCCGCCTCAGCAGCTACAGCAGCAGCCCCCCCTCGCTGCAGTCAAGATGGCACGGCACATCGAGATGATGGCACAGGCCCAGCAGAACCAGCAGAACTACCGGGTCAACATGAACGGCTTACCCATGAGCCCCCAGCAGCAGACGCAGCAGACGCAGCAGACACAGCAGCCGCTGCAGCAGCCGCCGCAGCAGCCGCGTATGACCGGACCAGTGCAGCCACAAATGCAGATGGTGCCAGGGCCAAGGGGACCGCTGGTCATGCAGCCGGGCTTGCCTCCAGGTCAGTGGCCCGGAGCCGTGAGGCCAATGCAGCCGGCTCAGACTCAACAACCGGGCCTTGTCCCGGGCCAGACCCCACAGCAGGCCATGACAATGCAGCGAGCCCTGATGGCCCCAGGGCAGCAGCCTCAGCAGGGCCAGAGGATGCTGATTCCACAGCAGCCTGGTGCCCGGCTACAAACACCCCAGAGACCCGGTGCTATTGCGCCCAACGCCTTGCAGGACCTTCTCCGCACACTCAAGTCTCCCAGCTCGCCGCAGCAGCAGCAGCAAGTCCTAAACATCCTCAAATCAAACCCTCAGCTAATGGCTGCTTTCATCAAACAGCGAACAGCCAAGTACCATGCCAACCAGCCGCAGCAAGCAGGTCAGCAACAGCAGCCCGGCATGCCAACAATGCAGCCCATGGCCATGCCAGGAGGGGCGGTGCAGAGGCCGGGGATGCAGCCTCAGCAGCCTCCTGCGCAGGGCATGGCTGCATTAGGGGCTCAAGGGCAGCTAATAAACGCAGCACACAACACCAACCCCCAGATCCAGGAGCTTTACCGTCGGCAGCTCTTAAGGCAGCAGCAACAACAACAACAACAACAACAACAGGGAGTGATTCCTCAGGGCCATCCTGGCCAGTTCCCTGCTCAGGCGCAGGGTACAGCAGCTACATACTCCCAGCTTCGTATGCAGCAGCAGCAGCTAGCCATGCAGGCAGGTGCAGGAGCAGCTGGGGCACCTTTGGGCCAGCTCCCACCCATGGCTCAGATGGCACAGCCCGGCATGGGTATGGACTCCACCAAGAACTTGCTGCATCAGCGAATGCTCCAGCAGCAACTTCCCCAGCAGCAGCAGGCCATCCTCAAGCAGCAGATGGGCTCTCCAGCCCAGGCCAGCCCCATGAGCCCCCAGACCCACCTGCTGGCTGGCCAGCCCCAGGGCGGAGCCCACCTACCCGGCCAGCCCACACTAGCCAATGCCCTCAACATCCAGGTCCGCTCCCCCGCGCCAGTCCAGTCCCCCTGTCCGCCCTCGCAACAGCAGCAGCGGCCACATTCCAGTCCCTCGCCGCAGGTCCAGAACCAGCCCTCGCCGCAGCAGCCACACACGGGTTCCCCCCGCCCGGTACTCGGGGGCCCGCTGTCAGGGTCCATGGAGCAGGGACACTTGGGGACACCAGAACAAAGCGCCATGCTACCGCAGCTTAACACGCCCAACAGGGTGGGACTGAACAGTGACTTGGGGATGGTGGGAGACGCTACAGGGGACACTCTGGAGAAGTTTGTGGAGGGATTGTAGCATTTCTGCTTGGAACTAAAGAACACAATCTCTCTCCCAGGGACCCACTCTGTCCCGTCAGAGGGCTTCGTTTGTTCTTTCTAAGGCTGAGAACGTTTTTTTGTACTGACGTGTATAAAGTTTCAACTGTTGTAAAAAGAAAAAAAGAAAATTTGGTCGAGAGGGGAAAAAAATAAGAGTCAACACTTTAAGGGAATGTAATTGTTTCCTAAAAGGTCGTTAAGTGAGATTTAAACCACAAAGAATATATTTTTTGGTTGAGACCAAATGTGTTCAATACTCAATTTATTTTTGGTTTGTTTTTGGTATGGTTACATGCCTTTCTCGTTTCCTTTTTCTTTTTTAAAGAAAATGTACAATTGCATTATATTATTCATATCTTTTTATTTTGTACCTTTGGAAAAGAAACTTCAAGCATCGTTTTGTGTTGAAACTGTAAAATAATGTGTCTGGGAATTGGGCCAGGTTTTCGTTCTCTTTTAAAGCGGTCATTCCTGGCAATTGTAATCTAGTGTTGTACCATTTACTCCGAGACGGTGCGTTCAGGGACCGCTCCCCTCCTTCTTTGTGTGTATGAAGAGCAATCTGTTGTATTGAAATAGGAAAATGGGACTGCGGCAGTTGTTTATTCACGGGCACGTATACGGGCGCACATGACGACACTGACACAAACTCACAGTCACTAAAATAACTACAGCTCCGACTGGTTTCACAAACACAGACGACAAGAAGTGCAACACACATCTCAAAAATCTGTCCTGCAGCTGGAGGACATTGTTGCTTTGACATTAAAGTGATTTTGTCATACGTTTTGTCATACAAATGTTGTAAAGTGTAAAAAGAGACCAGCCTCCTAAGCTGAGGTGGAACGCTCACCGCTTGTTTGTAGGCCACATCTCCGATGACGCTTCATCCTCTCGACTTTACACTAAGCTATGTGCTTTCTATGGATGAAGGGCCAATTTGAGATTCACCCTGAGGAAAATGAAATGTTATCTACCCTCATTCCTCTCAAAGAAACTTGAATCAGGGGGGGATTTACTTTTTCTCCTATTGTAAATCAAGTTGTTAAGCAAAATACTACAAATATAAGGAAGAGAAATTGAAAACACTGTATAAACCGGTTAAAAAGACTCATTTCTTACTTATATACCATATTGTTAAATAAACTCTGTGCAGCAGAAGAACTCCATTACTCTGTTGACTAAATAACGAGGCATTGCTCTTGTGTGCTACTTTGTGTTTGTTTGTTTCAGATCAGAAGTGTTCGTTTTTCCAGTCGCCATTAATGCTTTAATTAGGTCTTAACAAAGTGTTGGTGGTCAGAAAACATTTCTGCCCAAAACACATTTATTTCTAAAGAAACAAGTTATTTTGAGATTAATATAACTTCATCCTGCACCTGAATGTCTACAGATTGGAAGAGTGGGTGAATTTGAAGCGTTTAATAATTTCAGATCAAAGTGCATGATCAGTTATGGGAGGGTTTAGTTTAATGTAGGAGTGGTCACTTTTCAGATAAATGTTACTAAAGTATGAATGATCAGTCTCAAGTGAAAGCGTATTACTACATTTAGAAAACCCAGTAAAGTTGGAACAAATCATTTCTGGTACCAATGAAATGATAAAACATCTTGAGCCTTTGAATGGAATTGTATTTGAGTAGAGAACATTCACTTATAATGTGAAACCTAATTATTCATACATTTTTAAGTTATCAGGCTATATTATTATATTGTTAGACGTTTCAAGTGATTCCGTAGGGCCATACATATCCATAACATCAATCGATAGCGATGCAGTCGCGTGAGCCGGAAGACGCGCATTCGTGCGTTAATCGTCACGTGACCCGGAAGCTCAAAATGAAGCGGTTGAGCGTGAGCGCTTATGAAATGTAAACAAACCCCGCTATTTGTTTGCTTGTTTTATCAGGCATATAATTCATATATAATGCGTGCTTGTATTTTTAATTAAACCAGAGTCGCTCGCCATCGCAGCAGACTCGTGAATGAGCAGCGATGAGGCGGAAAGCTAAAGCCGAAGAGCGAACTCATCAAACCTGGGTGAGGATCAATGCTAGCACAACCAGCTAGCTAACGCTAGCTCGCTGCATTATGCAACTGATATTCCCTCTTCAAACATACGTTTTCAAACTTTATTTGTTTGGAAATTGTCCCAAATTGAACTTGTTTGCATTGAATGATTCCGTAGCTGTTGTCTTGCGCAGTAAACGAGCAGTGCTGGCTGATTTAATATCGCTAACATGAGCACATTTGATGATGAGTCCATCAGTGGCTCCAACTTCAACCCGCCCTCTTTGCAGGCTTATCGGTGTAGCTGGGGACTTGCTGGCACGGCCCTTTAATGTGAGACAAAGCACTCCATCATGGATGACTCGGACCAGGACTTTGTGGATCTCTGCTCAAAGCTGTTAAAACGAGTCCGCAAGAAACCAGGTGGGTCCAGACCGCCAAGGAAAGCAGAGCATCAGCCCTCCAGTCAGGCGAGCGATGCAGACAAGAGGAGCGAAGCTGACTCTGGCTCTCAGCCAGTTTGTACCGGTGCAGAAGAGCATCTGGTATGTGGGGGGACTGCTCACAATGCAGGAGATGCAGAGCCGTCAGTTGGGCCTTCAGCAGCAGCACGACCGAGAGGTTTGGAGGCGAAAGACAAAGTCCTCCACAGACTGCAGCAGTTCAAGAGAGCCAGTCTGCAGAAGATGGTCCACAAAGACAAGAGTCAGCCAGCAAACCCAACTCCTGCTCCACCTCTGACACAAAGACGAGGTGAAATGACGCGATGCTCTTGTCGGCACAGGTTGTTAGTATGCAGCATTGTTGCCAATCATCATCCATGATTGAGATAATACAGCCGGCTTTGGCACACCTCGTCGGTCACATTTATTTGTTCTTGTCCCACATGTAGGACATGAAACTACTCGCAGTTGACATGGCAAGTTTGTGGGAATTCATGTTTGTATTCT
Source organism: Melanostigma gelatinosum (assembly GCF_949748355.1). Classification (NCBI taxonomy): domain Eukaryota; kingdom Metazoa; phylum Chordata; class Actinopteri; order Perciformes; family Zoarcidae; genus Melanostigma; species Melanostigma gelatinosum. Next base: position 3,414,250 of record NC_136644.1, read on the forward strand.
CCTTGATGTCGAGCAGCAGAGCTGGCTGAATGTCAACATGTTTAACCCCGTCGTGCTCATCTAGAAGTACTTTCATGATGCCTGTCAGAGCTTTTAGGAGACATGTTACGAACAAGAAGATTATCAGAAGTTCTCTGGATACGCCAAGCGGATAAAAACATCCAACGTTTCATTCAGATACGATAGTGTAATCATGTCAGGCTGTATTGAAGCTCTAAGAAAAGACGCAATTGAGTCTATATCATGTTATTAATCCATTAAAGTCACAATACTATGTGTTAGAAGTGTGTGTCACCGCCCCTCTGTTTCCAGATGCTCCGCACTCTTTCAGTGCAGGTCTCCGCCCGGAGCCCCAGGACAGCGACGAGGCTCTGGCCCTGCGGCTGCAGCAGGAGTTGGACAGGGAGGCAGCAGAGACCCAGGTGGTGGACCTGGAGGACAGAGGCCTCTTCTTCTGTCAGATCTGCCACCGGGATCTGTCGCACATGACGCCCGAGGGGCGAACGCAGCACCTCAACAGGTTTGGACGTTTTACACTGTAGGCGTTTGAGCGATGCTTGTATCCAGAGTGACATGCAGCAGTGACGTTAAGTGAGTGGTGGACACACTGAACGGCAGAGCGATCCCTCTTTGCAGGTGTTTGGATGAGAGTGAAGAGAGCGCTCCGGCCCCTCCTCCCCCGCCTTCCGGTGTCCCCGACTGTCCCATCTGTGGCAGGAAGTTCAAGTCCCAGAAGAGTCGCTCGGCCCACCTGAAGCGCTGCTCCTCGGAGATGGGCGTCGCTCCGGCTGCGCTGCTGCAGGCTCTGCGGAGACAGACCGAGAATGTCCCCGCCGATTCCACACTGTGAGTCAGCCTCTGTACTTCAGGCCAGACATAATACCGTAATACACCTCTGAGCTCCCTCGGATATTCCAAATGTTGCTGTTAATGCGGATCCACGCATGGTCCAAGGACTTAAGTTTGCATGATTTCCGTGAGACTGATTAACAGAGAGAGAGCGTTGAGCTCAATCTGTTCCCATAATAGGAATAGCTTGCCGATCACCTAAAATCAGTATATGAGTTTAAACAAACCTCTTTCTAGCCTTTTTCAATTTTTCTTTCTCTTTAGCGCACAGACCGGTGGCACTAAAAGAAAAGGGCCGTCCAAGCCGGGCTTGCCAGCGAAGAAGAAGCCCAGAAAGAAGACGGCTCCCCTGGACGAAGACGCCATGGTGGCCCTGGCGTTGTCCTCCCTGCTGGAACAGGAGCAGCGGGGCAAGAGGGAGTCTGAGGCAGAAGCACAAACAAACACTGCTGCCTCCCACTTCTCCACGACTTCAGCATTGACGTGGAGCACAGACACAGGTACAATGACGGTAACATCAATATATCATCTGCAAGAGAATGTTATAGCTCACAGTGTAGCTCAGACTCGGGTATGCCACGGCTGTTATGATGCTGTTCCTGGTGCAGGTAAAGGACGTGGAAAGAGGAAGAAGGGCGCCGTCCCGCGTCCTCCGCCGCTCCTCCTCGTTCAGGATGCGGAGGCGGCTCTTACGAGGCTGCAGGTGCGCGTCTCTGTGCTCCTCCTTCGCAGCCGGGCCCCCTCCCCCCCCACCCCGACCCGCTGCCCCAGCAGTCTGCCCGGCCGGAGCGGTGCCGCCGTCCTCTGGCAGAAGAGCACACTGCCGCCGGACGGAGCCTCCACCCGTCTGTCTGATTTCTACACTCCAGAGCTCAGGGAGTTCATCGCCCCGTGGGAATCGGCCACGGTGAGAGAGCCCTGTTGGCATGCTTTCTTTGGAACTGAATGGGGAATTAAAAATCGGAATGACGGTTGAGCTTGTGTGTTTTTTTTCTTCTAGACTGACGCAGCCACCTCCAGCACCTCCAACAAGCCTCAGTCTTCTGTCCGACCAGTGAGTGAAGGAACTCCCGGCACAGGGGCCGTGGCCTCCATCCTGCCATCCGCCTCCCAGGTGTCCTCCTCTCAGACGACTCCCTCCACCGGCCGGGCGCTCCTCATGGACCTGATGGAGCTGGCTGAAGATGGCGTGACCCTCACCCAGTGTGGTCACACTGCTTCAGGCCCTGACAAAGGTAACCATCGGTGTTCAATTCAAAAAGGGGTGAATATCTAAAAACCTGTTTTTCTTTTCACTTTCTATTACCAGAAGCATTTCTGAGCTGTACTTGTCACAGGAGGATTGCTTGCCTGTGGGGGACTGTTCTGTTCTGTTCTGGTTATTCTTTGTAGTTTATTACGAAAATAAGTCAAAACTGAAAACAACAAACCTTGATTATACCTTTTTAAAATGAATGTATTTGTTAAACTTTGACTGTTGGATACTAGTTTACTGCTACACTGTTGCAACTCGCCAGCCCAAATTGTTAAGTCGTGACTTGATTGGTCGTCAGTTCGGCTCCTGATTGTCTTCGTTCCCACAGACGGGAGTGCCGGTCGCATCCCGAACATTCGTCTGAGCGGCTTCGTCCCGGAGGAGTCCGAGGAGCAGGCGGTCCTCTGTGTGAGCGGCTTCCTACCAGAACCGACGCACACGCATACAGAGGACGCTCGCTGCCGAGCCAGGAGGACGACGGCGGCTCAGCCGGGGGCAGACGAAGAGCGAGTGAGACCGCCCACAATCACACGCATTCTGACATTTTTATGTCATCGTCTGACATAATCTCATCAGTTGTATTTCTGTTATCTGTTTGAGATGCAGGTCTCTTCATTACAGTCCTTAAAGACAAAGATTTCCCAGACATGCGGTGCAGATATGTAACAATAATAATGTGATAATTCTGCAGTGTTTCCCGCCGGTGTTTCCTCTCCAGGCGGCGCTATCCAGCCTGGCATCAGCCCTGAGCGGCATGGTGAACAACCCTCAGCTCAGTGACCTGCAGCTGCAGGTGGACAGTGGAGAGGTCTACTTCGCTCATTCCTTCATGCTGTATGCTCGATGCCCCCTGCTGGCAGAAATGGTAAAATATATCACCGTGTCTGTTGCCAAACACACCCTTAGATGCAGGGTAGAAGAGCCAGGGCTGCCTAATTATGTAGAAATCAGTTTTCATAGTTGGCTTTCAAATAACACGTATATATTATAACTGAAAAAGGGTCAAATATGACTACAGTTGACACTTACCAGCCGGTAGTTTCAGCTTCTCTAATTAAGCCAGTGGATTGCAGTTTAGTTTTTTACCTTTAATATGTTGTATCCTTTCCTGTGTATTGTTTTTGTTGTGTTCTAAACCTGTAAAATCAATAAAAAGAGAGAATACATAAAGAATCCTCTTTGCTGCTCTCACAGGTACATGAAAGTGGTTTTGGGGTGCAGGAGGAAGGCCAGCCTGCAGCCCAAAGAGTGTTGATGAACGACGTCCCGGGACGGGCGGTGTTGGCTTTGCTGCAGTATCTCTACACGGCCCGCTGCTCCGTCCCAGCATCGCTCCGGCCTCATGTGCTGGAGCTGGCATCTAGGTTAGTGGGCAGCACACGAGCCGGGACAATAATCAGGAGATGAAAACTGTTCAAACATTCCTGAAAATGACATTGTTGGTCCGTTGGAAAGATTGAATTCAGTGTTGTGACGACTCTTTCTGTGTTCGTTAAGGTTTGACTTGCAGGAGCTACAATCGCTTTGCGAGCTTCCCCATCAGGACCCAGCGACTCGGGGGGATGAGGAAGATGACGGGAACCAGGAGGAGAATGTCAACAACCGAACACACCAGGCCCTCGCGCAGCTGCTCCGCTCCATGTGGGACGAGGAGGATGAAGACGGCGAGGGCACAGATACAGGTGGAGGGAGGGACGAAGGGAGAGAACTGGAAGACGATCAACAAGCCGTGGTTCTCCTCGCGGACCGAGAGATCGTGAACGAGGAGGAGCTCGAGGAGATCTATGAGTTTGCCGCCACGCAGAGAAAGAGGGAGGAAGAGAAAGACAGCGCGGAGAAGGTAGACGAGGAAGAAGTGTTCACAGAACCCAAAAGAAGTCCACCAGGCCTCGGCGTAAACAAGCCGCAGCCAAACTCTCAGCCTGAGCCGGACCCCGGCCTGGATCGCAGCTACAGCCTCCTCTTCTCAGACTGCTGGGGGGTCTACGAGGAAGAAGATCCCTCCTCCTTACCCTCCACTTCTGCCCCGGCTAAGACACACCCCCCGCCTCAATGCCAGCAACGCCAGTCCCCTCATCAACCCTCATCTGGACCCTCTCTGCTTCAGTCCTCAGCAAGCGTGGTTGACGACCTCGGCGCTCCGCCAAATGCATCCAACCTGCCGATCCCGGGTCAGTCTCCCGGTCAAGATGATCTTGCTTCGAAGCGAGAGCGTCCCGGTCCTCGTAGTGTTTGTGAGAAGAAGGAACCTGAGCTCATTGTGTTGTCGGACTCGAGCGAGGAGATGGAGGTAGTTGTTGGTCCCCGCGGTCCTTCGCCACATTCCCCTCGCGCCGTCCAGAACCTGCAGGGCTACACCCAGATCAAACCTCAGCCGGTCCCGAAACCCAATGAACCCACCCTGCCAAATACACAGTCCAGTAGTTTAGAGTTAGGTCCCGATGATCCATCTGCGGCGCCAGTTGAAAGTCATCCAGGTCCCTGGTGTGACCAGAATCCGGAGGACTGTTCTCCCGAAGTGTCCTGGCTGATCCCGCCCACGCCGGTCCAGCCCGGCAGAAGCACCGCGACCAGCTCCACTCAGACCAAGAGCAGCGTGTGCAGGACGCAGCTGTTCCCTCGAGGGGACACTTCCTCGCCCTCTGTTTTCTCTTCTCCTGCTTTACCAAGCGCAACCTGCAACAGTCCAGCCAGAGCCTCTGCGTTGTATGTTCCCAAGTCGAAGCCGGACGAGACTTCCAGCTCAGACCTCGACCGGCGTTCTAAAAGAGCCAGTCGTTGTGGTGCGAGTAGAGATCGAGGGGCGGCTGCGCTTCCCCCGTGCCGACCTAAGCTCTCGAGCTCGACTTCCTCAAAGCAGGACACGCCTCTCCACGTCCCGGCCCGGCCTTACACCAGCACTCCTCTGCACACGGAGCTCCACAAGGTCCCCGATGTCCTTGCCACTTCCCTGCTCGACGAGAGTTGGACGAGTCACGGGAGGGACACGGCGCCGTCTGAAAGCCCGAGGGACACTGAGTTGGGGAGCTTTCCTCTGTCCCCCCTGTCTGACCCCACACCTCCGCGCTCGTCTTCCTCTTACAGAGGTCTTCACGGTTCACAGAGGCTCGGGGAAGCCTCTCGTCAAAGTCGTCGCTCAGTTGAGTCCAGCAGTCACAACAGCGCAGGGTCTGAGCTCAAGGGGAGAGGATTAGGAAAGGACGAGGGAGAAGGAGAGATGGGGTGTGAAAATAAAGACACGGGTGATGAAGGAGAGCAGGAGGAAGCAGAAGATGGAGAGGCGGAAGTTGCTGAATCCAGTTTCCAGCAGAGCTTCATGGACGAGCCCCCCATCGCGTTCAATGACTCGTGGGGTTTCGACGCTGTGGATTTCGAGGCGAGCCCGGGCTGCTTCAGTCTGAGGCTGGAGGACAGCGGAGCGTCCAGCCAGCAAGGCGAGCGCAGCCTGGGACGACGAGAGGCAGCCGGGCCGGCCTCCTCCTCCTCCACCGACCACCACCCTTCACCACGCAGTCGCCTCGGCTCTGTGGCGGCCTGCTCTCCACCCAACGCCCACAGCTCACGACCATCCACCGGTGTACGAGCTGATACGGGCCTGTCCTTTACTCCTTCCCCACCTGACCCCACCAAGCAGACTACTCCAGAGTTCACCAACGGCCTCCTGGACTCCAAAATATGGGACAGCTGGGAGGAAGACGAGGAGGTGGAGGCTCTTCCTCTCTCTCAGAGGGTGAACCCTCCCGCTCAGCTCAAAACACCGGGTAAGTCGTCTCCCTCTCACTGCAGTGCTTTTTGATTTCTGTACTTCACTAGAATACACATCTGAAGTTTTACAAAACCTCCGTCCTACCAAGAGTTATATTATTCTTCAGATCTTCTCTCCAGGGCAAATATTGGGAACATTGTATCGACTAAAACTGGTGAGGTGTTTTGACATCACCTAAAAGATGTCTCTGTGGGACACGGGGTAGTTACTTTATTCTTAAACAAAGTCTTCCTGTTTGTGTCTCATCAGCACAGATTAAACGGCGACGCACCTTGGTGCCCATCACCCCGTTGCCCCACTACTCTGACATGGACACACCGGAGCTCAAGAACAAACTCAACAGGTCAGTCGGCCATGTTTTTTTCTCTTTTCTTTTCTTATCCGGCTAATTAAGGGAGGCGGCTATCCAATTGCCTCCCACGGTGTCCCTGTCAACCTAGTCTGCCCCCCCGTCCTCTTACTTTCTCCTCCTGTGCAGGTTTGGCGTTCGGTCTTTACCGAAGCGCCAGATGATCCTCAAACTGAAGCAGATCCACCAGTACACCCACCAGCTGGTCAGCTCTGAGGAAGAGGAAGAGGCCCCCTCGGCGAGCCGCGCAGTTCAGACGCAGCACCCGACCACCACTTCAGAAGTTCCTGCCAACAGACCGGTGTCCTGCACCCAGAGGGTGACGTTTAAAGAGCCCAGCGCGCCCGCCGCCATCGCCCCTCCAAAAGCCGACAGAGAGGAGGAGGAGGAGGAGCAGCAGCTGTCTGCCTCACAGGGCTCCAACACCTCTTCATCTGCTGCCAGTGAACAAAGGTCCAGTGTCTGTTCAAGTGTTTGCTTCATCTCAGGTGTTCAGGAACATAACTAAGTTGCTCAATTTATATTTTCAACACTTTTCTGACAGTTTGAGCTCCAGTTTGCAGCATTCATTGTTGGCGAAATATTTTGTATTTGGAATGGTTGATTTTTTTCTCTTGTGTTTCTAGTCTGCACAATGTCTTTTTTGAGGGGCAAACTTATAAGATTAAATAAGAGAAAGGCAGGACTTTTCCCGTCTTATTCTTTCATCAGGTTCACAAGACTGTGTGCTGTCACAAAAATATGGTAAATAAAAAAAACTTCCTTAACGACAGTATGGGCATGTAATCTCTTCCATCGCTCTCTGCAGGTCCAACCCAGAGCTGCGCGTCTCCTCCGACTCAGACAGTGACGGCGGCGTCTCTGCCTCTCAGTCAGCAAACCGCCTCCAAGATCGCCTGCGGGCGGTGCGCTCCTTCATCCTGTCCGACTCCGAGCTGTACGGTCAGATCCTCCAGTACCGGCCTCTCGTGTTGTCCCAGCTCCAGGAGCGACTCAAAGCAACAGGGATCCGTCTGGGTGCCGCCAAGCTGGTGGACTACCTGGACTCCCAGTGCATCACCTTCACCACGGCCAAGCCGGGCCACTCCGCAGCCGGCCGCAGGCGGGGCAAGAGGACAGGCAGGGGGGCGAAGGCAGCGGGCAGGGGAAGAGCCGGCACAGCCCTGATTTAAAACTTTAGAACTGCACGAAGCATTTCAGTTAGAAACTGTGAGAGGCAGGTTGGAACATCTGTCTGACAATAACTCGAGGCAAGAGGAGAACTTGTGTTCTTGGACAGATGGGACCAGGCTGATTCCTCCAGAGGTCACTTCAGGTGTTACGATGTTTAAAACTACGTTACAATGTTTCTTCGGGACAGGTTTTGCAATTATTTTTGTTTTGAATGTTGCATTATGAACCCACGGTGGAGATTTAAAAGTGGTAAGAACGGTCACTTGTATTTATATATGAAATAGGTTTTAAGCATCTTCTGTATGTGATGGTACAAATAAACAATCCAGCCGGGGACCTTAATCCAAACAATAAATGTTTCAATCAAGTCAGGTTTCATGGAAAAATGACTTTCAGTAAGACTAGGCCTAATTAGTGACAAATTCCATCACACGACACGTTTTTGAAAAACATTTTTACTTTTGATCTTCAGTAGATTTCTATCCAAAGATCAGCCGAGACGTACATACAGACGAAGGTTCTCACAGCTTCTGTCTGACACGCCTTCCATGTAGATTGACGGGTCCTTCACAGCAGCGCAACTTCAGTCTGTTGTTTCATGGGGGGGTTGGATTTTGTTGTGCACTCAAGTTTTCTCTACAGCAGCGTGAAGCACAGGGCATCAAATCAGAGTCCGAGCTATGAACGACCCTTTTGCGTCACCGATCCTGGAGACGTACTCTTCACCCTCGAGATGCCCTCGCAGCGGAGCGTCGAGTCGCCGCTTCCCGTCTCGCCTCAGAGCCTCACGCGGTCACGACAGGTTGGCAATGTTGGCAAGGAAGCGCTGAGCCCACCACTCCTCCAGGTCTATGGGCACAAAGTCTGCAAAGAAACAAAGACAACAGAAGGTACGTACATGGATTTAAAGCAGAATTCATATTCTATTGATTGATTGGTGTCCATGTGGCAAAATGAATCAAAGCAAAATTTAAAGAAACAGTATAGAATACGCGGTTCAACTGATATCTATGTAATAGGAGACATGTAGTCTATATTTTTAGATCTGATAATAGATCGATTCAATTAAAAAATGTAAAGGCAGTGAGCCACAGAAGGAGCGTGTGTGTGTGCGCGCGTGTGTGTGTGTGTGGCAAGACATGCTACAATCGTCAGTCAGAGCTGGTTTATCTGGAACAGACAGGTTCTCATAGACAAACAAAATAGTGGAGCTGGAGGTACTCACTCTTCATCGCAGCACTGGGAGTCTTCTCGGTGTACTGAACGGGCCCCTGGCTGTCAGCTGACTCGCCGTCTCCCAGCTTCTGCTCCACCTCCTGCCATGCTGCGCGCGCACACACACACACACACACACACACACACACACACACACACACAGTTTCCTAAGCTGCTGTAGCTGTCGTATTTGTCGACGCATGTTTTGCAGTGCGCGGACTTTTGGGGTGAAGTTACACTTTAACGTTTCTTTCTTTTCTGTCTACATTTCTGAACTTGACCCTGAAATGCAAAAACATGTTCCATCACAAATAAAGTAGCCACTGCATCAAAGCAGCAGCTGACTTTGAGACTGCATCTGTATAGCACTGTCCACTTGAAGGTAACATAAATAGTTACACGAAGACTAAACTGGTCCATGTTTTGTGTTTTATTTGCTAAAATGTGAAGGTTTTCCAGCGTCAAACTCGAAAAGCCTCTAGGGTTAGAATGAATAATATGGCAGCACCCGCGTTTTAAAAGAAAAACACGCTTCTAAATTTCTTAGAGAAGGATCCCGAATCTCAATATCCCCATCATCTTTTATTATATGTGGAGAATCAGATGTGTCTCTCTGTCCTGGTGCATAATATGTACCAGCATCCTGATGCTGTCGGCTACAAATAACAACGTAAGCTCTTTCAGTATATAATAATTATTAGTATTAATAATACAAACATGACCCTATAGTGTCTCAGTTGATATAAGTGGAGTATTAAACGACTATTATAGAAGATGCAAAGCCCTCGTATAATAATATAACAATAAAATCACAACGGATTATGACTGACTCAGTAAAACATGCACAAAGAAGTGATGAGTAAATAGAAAGAAGTAGCCAGAGATTGCTGATGCCGGCTGATACACACCCCAACATCTTATTTGTTATTAGGCTTTCTAAACATGTGTTGCATTCTTCTCGCTGTGACACTCATCAGGTTTTCTATCTCGGAACAACTCGATAGACAGGTTTTCCGCTATAGGTGACAAAGTCACAAAAGGACACCACAGAGCGGTCTGTACTGGCTGCACTCCAGGAGGAACACAGATAACTGATTCATGCTGACTCAGCTCAGCAAGTCATTCATTTACACCTGCTGCTCAGTCAGGAAGTTGAGGTAAAGGAGTAAGAAAATGAATGAGACCGAGAGAAAGCAGGAGATTATCTGCCCACCCCGATGTCCCAGTCCGACACACACACACACACACACACATCTCACCTTCACACACAAACCTGACGTTCTCTTTATGTGCAGGCGTGAATCCCTCCGCTGGGCTTGCGGGCGTCTGTGTGGCTGCACCGTGGTAGCGCTTCCCGTTCAGACGGTTGAACACAATCTTTGGGGACGGAGAGCTGCGGAGAGATCAGACGGAGACAAATGAAGCCTGCTTGGGGATTGGATCAGCAGGCATCGCAACAAAACACAAGAGTTCCACCTCACAGGGATGGAGAAAACACAAATGATGCTGATTGGTCAGAGGAATGACGGGTCATTCTTCACCGCGGGACAGAATCATTTGACAAAACAAAGAAGAACTTCAAGTTTTATCAGAGACCCTAAAAACCTACATTTTAGTGCTTGCGAGTTTTAAAACGCTGTTGACACTTTTACTGCGGTCAAATTCACCTGAAGTACTGTACTGGACATATACTCAGTTACCAGTTTATTAGGGACACCCAATAAAAACATCCTACTTTCAGTAAAGTTATCATGTTAATGACATTGATTCAACTGTAGGATGTAGGTTGTGGTGCTTATTGTAATAATATGATAATTGCATTGCATTGAACACACGGTCACAGCAGAGAGAACAGCCGGGGCTTGAAAACAAACTGCAGGAACAGTCTGCGTCCGATAATGGGTGCAGACACGTTAGTCCCCGATGCGTTACGTGATCGCGCTGACGGAGCACGTGCTGTTGGGCCCCAAGTGGCTCAAACAGCCGGCGTAAAGGATCTTGCAAAAAATGAAGAAAAATGAACTAAAAACACACACCATGACAGGACGTGGAGCCGCTGACGTTACTTACTTCGATGAGAGCCAAGACGTCGGCTTGAGCTTCAAGTCGCCGAACTTGCTCTCGATCTGCTGTGTGGGACCTTTAGGAGACACAGTTCAAGAGTGTGTTGATGTTACGCTGTGAAATCAACGGGTTACATGGAAACGCGCTGCGTGAAAACATTGGACCGTGTCAACCGTTGCAATGCCCCAAAACTTCCCCCTTTAATGAGAAAATCAATGATTGCGTCATGCTTTTAGATAAGGGATACACATTCACCAACCTGTCCTCCGTTGAGTCACGAGTTTGCTGGGACCTCTGGTGATCGTGTACATCATGTGAACGCCAAGATATTCTGTCGTGTCTGTGAGTGAAGACCGCTCTGTCTTATGAACCATCGGGTGAGCACACCGATTACCTCACGGTCCTCTGCCGGCTCCCCCTGACGCAACAACGACGGAAAAGACAGATTCGCAGCTTGATTTCTTATTTGTTTCTTCCCCGGGTCAGCGGCTCCACGGTCGGCCTGCAGCCTGCAAGAGACTCTTTGACTTGTCGCCCGCTGTGTAGTCGATACTGTTGCACCTCCGAGTGAGCAGCCGGTGTTCCGCTGTCGTGAACCGACGTCCGCTGCTACTACGAGAGGTTGCGTGTAGGTCATCCAAGGAGAGAGCGGCTCCAGAGGCCGGTGGGGGTGGGGTGGGGGGGTCCGTCACTCGGAGGTGGGACCTTGTGGTTCCTCACGTCCGGGGACAGTGACACTCCGGGCCCGGACACTCTACGGTCTACGCCCCGCTGATGCCACGGGACTGACCGCGGCCCCCCCGCTCCCTGACAGAACACAAGAACAACGCACACTTTGATATTTTCATCAGGACGGAAAGCTACGATGCTCGGCCAGCGTGTCAAGCCGGCCACAATGAAGCACGTGACTTCCGGACTGAGTTTCCAAAATAAAACACTCCTTTGACCACTTAAAACATAACTTGTTAATTGAATACGTCCAGTCTTTCGAGGACTTATATTCAGTATTGATGGACATTATGCTAATAATATGGCTGTGATATGACACATCAACAACATGTGTGATTAATTAATGCGCTATTTGACATCCTGTAAATGCATCAGTGACTTTCAGTGCTAAATGTTATGACTGGCTGTTCACTATGAAAATGGTGTTTTATTTATCTGACAGACCGTAGTTACAAAAAAACATGAGGTTAACGCGAGTAAACAGGACATGGTTTGGGAATTTAATTTTTTTTTACAAATTCCAATGATTTTAGCCTCACTATGAAATTCCATTCTTTACGATATTAAGGTTTGTTCCAAAACCTGGACAAATACAACCAACGCTCTCTGTCTGGTTAGATAGCTCAGGATACGACGAATGAGGGCAAAGATGGAGTATATTCTTATCGTGTTTTTGTTTTGTGGTAAACATGCAGTGTGACCATTGTCTACAGTAAAACTGCATCACATGTACTTTTTTATAACCATGTAAAACGAGAGTAGTTCACGGATGTTAAAGTGTCTGATAAGATCCTAATGTTTGTGGGTTTTATTCTGAAGTTAGAACTCTTAAGTTCCGCTCTCATCGTTGTTCGTTTAGTCGGACTGCTTTACGGAGCGGGGCAACCCAAGTGACGTCACTGCGCGACCCTCGAGCTGGAGCGATTACCTTTCACCTACAGACCTGAGATAGACGAACTGAAATATATATATTTAGTAATAACTAATAGAGACTGACAAAAAATGTACCATTAAACTCATATTTCTAAGGACTGATATGCATGGTCATATTTTACATATATATCTCAGGCCTAAAAGTCACCACAGGTATCCTTTGTGGTTCAGGTGAAGAGCCTCTGAGTGACTCTACACAGTGCGAGCTGACAGTCTGTGTTTCGTGACTGAAGATCAGCCGAGACAATACGCGGCTCAGGCATGCTTATCCAGGGTGATATATCCAACACTTACATCTTCCACTCACCCCCATTCATCTCTACCATCTGGCTCAATCAGTTATGGCTGGAAACATTGGCGTCACATGTATGCTTTTAGAGCAGACCTGGGCATTGTGTGGCCCGCGGGCCACATGTGGCACTTTGGTTGATTCTGACTGGCCCGTGTGAGGTTGATTGGAAATTACAAAATAAACATATTTTCTAATTTTACCTCTTGCATGGACTAAAGCTGCAGTGCTTTTATTTTGAAGTGTTTTATTCACGTAATGACGCAAAACGTAAATCAAATACGTGCGCATGATTGAATCAAGTGTACGAGCAGTCACAACACACGAGACGACTTTAGCCCTCAAAAATGTCCACTCATGCTAAAGAAAGAAAGGTAGACGCCTGCAGAGTTTTCAACAAAAAATGGACTGCTAATTATTTATTTACTGAAGTCGCAGGTAAAGCCGTGTGTTTAGTTTGCGGAGAGCAGATCGCCGTGTTTAAGGATTACAATTTGAGTCGGCATTACGAGACGACGCACGCGGAGAAATACAAAAACTTGACTGCCGCTGAAAAGACGGTGGCAACGGAAGCTTTGCTAGCTAAGCTACAAAAGCAGCAAGGCTTTTTTACCAAGCTTCACACAGCCAGGGATGCGGCAACCAAGACCAGCTTTGTGATATCCCACAAAATCGCTAAAAACAGTAAGCCATTCTCGGTGGGGGAGTTTGTCAAAGAGTGCTTGGTGGACTCTGCAGCACTAATATGCCCTGAAAAAAATAAGCATTTGAGCAAGTCCCGCTATCCAGGCGAACCGTGACAAGAAGGATCGAGGACATTGCGGCGAATCTGGAGCTTCAGCTGCAACGTGAAGTGGTACGTTTTGACTTTTTCTCCTTAATAATAATAATAATAACGTATTTTATTTGTAACGCACTTTTCATTTTTTTTTTTTTTAAATCTCAGAGTGCCACAGAGCCAGTACATAGTAAAAACATGGTAAAAAGCATAGTTAAAACATAAAAAAAAAAAACTATAATAAAATAAAAACCAGTGAACGAACAGAAACACAAAAGAAATAACTGACAGTGACTTAGGTCAGAAAGGCTTTCCTGAATAAAAAGGTTTTTAGGCCAGTCTTAAAAGAGACCAGTGTCTGTGTTGCCCTTAGATGGTCAGGGAGACTGTTCCATAGGCGTGGAGCTGCCGAGCCAAAGGCCCGGTCGCCCATGGTGCGGAGCTTGGTGCTGGGGACCCGGAGAAGCGAGCTGTTTGATGATCTGAGGGTGCGGGTGGAGATTTGGGGAGTGATGAGATCTTGTAGGTAGGGAGGTGCATGTCCATTTATGCATTTATGTGTGAGTAGTAGGACTTTGTAATCAATCCGGAATGAGACTGGGAGCCAGTGTAGGGAGTGCAGAATGGGTGTTATGTGCTCATACTTCCGGACTCTCATCAGGATCCTGGCAGCGCTGTTTTGGATGTATTGCAGCTTCTGGATGTTCTTGGTAGTGATCCCAGTGAAGAGTGCGTTGCAGTAGTCCAGTCTTGAGGATATAAAGGCGTGGACGAGCTTCTCTGCATCTGACAGGGTTAAAGTGGGGCGGAGTTTGGAGATGTTTTTGCTTTGGACGAGAGCTGCGATGTCCGTGACACAGCCCAGTTACTCGTATTCGTCCGTGGGATAAAGGACTTCAAGATTACGGAGGAGCTGGCAGCACTGCGGTCAATGAAAGGGAGCGATCTTTTCACGGAGGTAGTTGCATGCATGGACACGCTGGGTCTGAAATGGGACAGACTGCTAGGTGTCACAACGGACGGCTGTCCAAGTCTGACCGGGAAAAATGTCTGACTTTTGAAACGTATGCAAGATAAAGTGACTGAAATCGACCCAGATCAGAAATTGGTATTTTTGCATTGTATTATACATCAGCGTGTGTTGTGCAAGTCAGTGCTAAAAATGAACCATGTTATTGATGTTGTAACTAAAACAGTTAACTTCATCAGGGCACGAGCATTGAATCACAGACAGTTTGTTTCACTTTTGGAGGAGCATGAGACTGAACATAGTGACATTGGCTACCACACAGCTGTCAGATGGCTCAGCCTGGGCAAAATGCTAAAAAGATGATGGGAGCTGAAAGCAGAGATTCGAGAGTTCTGCAAGAAGAAAGGCAAGGACATCCCAGAGCTCTCAGATGAGGACTGGATGGCCGATTTTGCATTTGCTGTTGATGTGACTGCACTGATGAATGAACTGAACACCAAACTGCAAGGCAAGGGCCTTTTTGTTCATGAAATGCACAGCCTGGTGAAGGCTTTCATGAGAAAGTTGCAGTTTCTTTCAAGCCAACTGGACAGCAACAATCTCACTCACATGCAAACCCTGAAAGAAGTCACACCATCAGCTGATCACCTCCGCAGGTACTCATCCAAGCTAGGAGCACTGCATGGTGAGTTTTCAAGGCGATTTGAAGATCTCAGAATGATCGAGGATGAAATGCACATGATTTCCTCTCCCTTTACCTGCAGTGTGGGTAATGCACCCAGTGATGTTCAGCTGGAACTCATTGACCTGCAGTCTGATGCGGTACTGGCAGAGCACTTTAAGTCAGGATCACTGCTGGATTTTTACTCTTCTCTCAAGGAGGAGAACTTTCCAAACATAAGGAGACATGCTCAGAATATGTTGGTTCTCTTTGGCTCTACCTACATATGTGAACAAACATTCTCAGTGATGAAGTTTACAAAATCCAGGTATAGATCCTCTCTCACGGATGATCATCTGGCAGCTGTGCTTCGCATCTCCACCTCAGACATTCAACCTGACTTTGATGCACTTGTGAAAGCCCAACAGAGACTAGATTTCTCTCACTGAACAAGAAAAAAGAACTGAGAAAAATCAGATGAGGTGGAAATGCTGGCATGTAAAGGCACCAATTAGCAGTGAACTGGGACACTTTCTTTGGAGGCCTTTTTCCCAAAATCACAGTTCAGTGACAATCGTTATAATATGATGTATCTTACTATTTGGAGTACAAAGACAATATTGTGGTGTCTTTAGAACGCTAAGAACCTCTTTCCAACAGTATATGGAACTCAAAATGTGTTTTGGGGTGAATGTGCCTGAAAATGATCACTAATATGAGTCACAAATGGTAAAAACGTTCACATTTAGTTTGTTTTGGTGTTTTATTGAATAAATTACATTTTTTGTAAGACAACCTCGTTTTTTCATTGCTTAATCATAACATGCAGTACTCTTACCAGTCTTACCAGCTTGTCAAAACAATGCTATATACTGCTTTTACAAAGAAATATAATTAATATTATGCAGAATTGAGTTCAGCCTTTTGGCCTGGCCCTCCATAATATTTTCTGTTTCTCATGTGGCCCCATGGAAAAGATAATTGCCCACCCCTGTTTTAGAGTATACCTCTGCAAAGGGCCTTGCTGCAGGATGTCAGATGAAACAACCAATCTCTAGGGACCCAGTTGGTGTCCCCTGCATTTATAAAATCCTTCCACTCTACCGCCCACTCTGCCTCACCACAAACACATATTCCAACATATGAAACCATTCAATTGTCAAGTCCGTTTAGAGTGAATTCAGAATATATCAAATGGAGTCGCAGATGAGGTTGACAGCTGGGTCAAAGACCGAAGGAGTCAAGGTTTTTTTATCCATTTATTTCAGAGCACCGTTGAGTCTGGACACCGATATAATGGCAAAATTACCTCGTCAAACACAGTTAATAATGGCTGCATTCCATTCAGGTTTTCAAATTCTAGGCCCCTGAAATTGCAGAAGAGGGCTCACCGCTACAACTTACCTGCACAAGTAGACGTTGTTGGTGTTAGCTACACCTTGTGCTATATTTCTGCATACATCACTGTGCTTCTAAATATTGCTCGAGACCAATTCCACTTCCTCATTACGTAGCTCAACAGGAGTACAGAAGCTTTGACAGAAGAAACCGGAAATGGTCCTGGACTCACTGGTGTCTGCTCTACAGATACAGCGGAGTGCAGAAGTCCGGGTCTGCTTACAATGAAACCAAATGATGTTCCTCAGACGAAGAGCACATAATTTCTGAGGAACAATGTTCATTTCAAAATGTATATTGACAACACTGTGTTGTATGGTGCATGTACAATATGAAGCTTGTGTCTTGCTCAAGGACACATTGACATGCGACGAGCAGAGCCGGGGATTGAACCGCCGACCCTCTGATTGAGGGTCGGCGGATCTGCTGTCCACTTAGCTACAGTCGCCCATCTTATGCCAATCTCATTCTATTCTGCATTTCAGTTCCATATCGGCATTTGTCAAAGATATGAAATTACTACTTATATTACTCTTAAATATTAGTCTAGGTAGTTTCCACCAGATGAACGGCCGTCATTGAGTAAAAGGCACAGACGCAGTGTATGACACCATACTTCAGGTCTCGACAGACAAATGCAAAGTCCTGAGTTGGTGAATACAGAACGTTTGATTAATAATAATAATAATACATTTTATTTATATAGCGCTTTTCATGACACTCAAAGACGCTTTACAAGGCAGAGACAAATGATGTGATTCTGTTCAGTGCCTACAAACATGCATAATAGATAAGTGTTGAACATAGTGATTGTCAAATAAATACTGTAAAAAAAAAAAAAATGTGTGCATATGATTAAGACTTCACAGTAGCTCTGTCTGTGGGGATTTGGCTTGGAAACCAAAGGGTTGCTGGTCCAAATCCCCATTTGGATTAGGAAAGCACGAGACGACAAATTCTGAGGGTGACGTGAATGTTTCTACAGAAATTCATCCGATAGTTGAGAGATTTCACTGGAAACCACAAACTTCATGGTGTCATATGATGACAAAAGTAACAAAGTGTTTTTGATGACAAGTTCCTAGACATTAAGTTGAATATTACAGGTAATGTATATTCCACACAGAGAGTGACCCATACCACACAGGCAGTAAAACATGCATGTACATATACAGAGACAGCTACTTGTTGAACTTTCACCTACTTTCCACCTCAAGCTATAATTCAGAGGAACACCTTAGACTCCACCGCGACACAGGATATATGCAATGCACAGAGATGAGGCCAAAATGTTCTTTTATCAGTTTTAATGCCCTAAAAGGCTTTAAGACTTATCTCATTCAGAACCTTCTTATCAATGCAGTTCAGTGTGACATGCACAAGGGGTTAAAGAGCAGTGGGTTCATATGCGGTTTACCTCATAGCTGTGGATTATTCTGACCTCATCAGTTATATATTAATGAGGCATAATAATAATAATAATAACTTTAATTTATATAGCGCCTTTCAGGGGACCCAAGGCCGCTTTACAAGAGTAACAGTTTAGACAAAAACAGTTTAGACAAACAGTCAGAAAAACAGAACAAGTAAACTAGGGGCTGAAAGCCTTGGCGAACAGATGGGACTTGAGGGCCCTTTTGAAGGCGTCCAGAGTGGAGATGTTGCGGATCACCGCAGGGAGAGAGTTCCAGAGGGTGGGGGCTGCCACACTGAAAGCTCTGTCCCCGAAGGTTCGCAGTTTGGTGCGGGTGGTGGCAAGCAGGCCAGAGTCTGAAGACCGCAGGTTCCGGGGAGGGACATGTGGGCGGAGGAGGTCCGATAGGTACTGGGGGGCATGGGCATGGAGGGACTTGTAGGTGAGGAGGAGGATCTTGTATGAGATGCGGGACTTGACCGGGAGCCAGTGGAGGTTGATGAGGGTGGGGGTGATGTGCTGTCAGGGCTTTGTGTGCGTGAGAACCCTGGCAGCAGAGTTTTGTACATACTGGAGCCTGTCCAGGGTTTTGTTGGGTACCCCGAACAGGACACCATTGCAGTAGTCCAAGCGGGAGGTGACAAACGCATGGACCAGGGTTTCAGCAACAGACTCCGAGAGTGACGGTCGGAGTCTGGCAATGTTCCGGAGATGGAAAAAAGCAGTTTTGGTGACGGACTTGATGTGGGACTCGAAGGAAAGGGTGGAGTCCAGGATGACACCCAGGTTGCGGACTTCAGGAGATGGGGAGATGGAGCAGCCGTCAACCTCGAGGATGAAGTCACCAACCTTCCGGAGCAGCGCCTTGGGTGCCACAACCATGAGCTCTGTCTTCTTGGTGTTGAGTTTGAGGAGATTTGATGACATCCAGGTTTTTATTTCATGCAGGCAGTTGACAAGGGACTGAGGGGGGAACTGGGAGGATGGAGTAGTACTGAGATAGATTTGAGTGTCATCAGCATAGCAGTGGAAGTTCAGTCCATGATGGCGGATGATCTTGCCGAGGGGGAGCATGTAGATGGTGAAGAGGAGGGGGCCAAGCACAGAGCCTTGGGGCACGCCATGATTGACTGGGGCTAGGGGGGAAATAGAGCCGTTGATGGAAACAAACTGTTCCCTGTTATGGAGGTAGGATGAAAACCAGGAGAGGGCGGTGCCAGTGACCCCTAGAAGGTCAGATAGGCGGTTGAGGAGGATGGTATTGTAGATCCAGCGCCAATTGTGATTACAGAATTATTTAAAGATACATACCGTTGTGTATTTATGTCAAAGAGCAATTTAAGTTTGGAATACAAAAGTGCTCTATTTAAAAAATGTTTCTTGTTCTTACTTTTAATTGAGAGCAATTTATTTCCACTGAAGACTTTATTTCGTTTCAGTCAATTTGTTACCAATTCATTTAAATCGAATTACTTTTACTTCACTTGATTCCTTTATTCATATGGAAATTAAGACTTTTCACTGAAATGTCCTGCTGAATAAACCCTTCAGTTTAAGCCTTTGTTACACAACCTTGCAGTGCAGGAAATGAGCGCATGCATGTGGAAAAAGTTCATTTTCTCATTTTGTGATGCATTCAGGAATAACTTCTTCCAGCAAGGGCACGATACGAAGAAACCCTAGTTAGAAACAATATAACAGGGCTGTAAAGGCAGCGAGAGACATGCATATCTCAAAGGAACCTCTTGTTGCCAGGACACACTTTAACTCGAGCTTTGGCCCTGGCACTCATTCTGCTATTTATTTGGCAGCTGTTTTCCTCCGCTATGCTGACATCTACTGGTCTCACTTTGTGCTAACAGTTATACATGCTAGGAAACAGATGCACATGTACATTCCTAGGGGTACTGTACATGTGCATTAAATGTCACTGTAAATGTCAAATGAAGGAATTTATATTGGAATTAGTTTAAATATAAATAATTACTCAACAACTTGAAAACTGACAACTGTAGGAGGGGAGTGTTTAATCTTTATTTCCTTTCTTTAGCCACCTTTATCTGACACTATAAGGTCTCAAATTGGGTTGGATTGGGTGCTCTCCGTGGCGCAGATGAGAAACTGAGAGACGGAAACGCTGCGGGATGACAACAATACACAGACGCACATGCAAACAAACACACACAAGAGTAGGAGTTTTACGTGTCAGAGAAGTTATTTCACATGGCATTCTCCAAGAAGAGAAAAGTGATCAGTGAGACCACAGCCTTTATCCATGAATGGACAGACTCTTGCTTTGGGAGCATGTTACACCGTACTACTGTACTAAAGTTACAAATGAGTTCATCATAACTTTTGTTCTCTGTTGACCTTTAGAAGCAAATCACTTTGAGATGCCTTGCATCATAAAACACTTTGAATTTTTCCTAAATTCTCAATTACAATAACTAATCATAAATCACTATAAATATATATATATTTTTTTCTTTTTTATTAGGCCACATCACTATTTTCTTAAAGCTGACACAGACAACTTTGGACTGTGGGACGAAACCAGAAAACGCCCAAAAGTGTATGTATTTTTATGAAAGAATGTAAATTAGTCTTAACATCTGAAGAAGGAATTCACTTCCCCTTTCAGTGATAGACCAATCAACATCACCTATTTATTTTTTGCGGGAAACCGGAGAACCCGGAGAAAACCTAAGGCTAAACTAATTCAGGGGATCAACAGAAAGTCATGGAAAAGAATGTCATGGCTCACCTGGTAGATCACATGTACACCAAGTACATGTGATCTACCAGGTGAGCCACGGCATTAAATTCAGATACAAAAGAATGTGATGGCTCAACTGGTAGATCACATGTACATCAAGTACATGTGATCCACCAGGTGAGCCATGTAAATTAGTCTTAACATCTGAAGAAGGAATTAACTTCCCCTTTCAGTGATAGACCAATCAACATAACCTATTTATTTTTTGAGGGAAACCGGAGAACCCGGAGAAAACCTCAGGCTAAACTAATTCAGGGGATCAACAGAAAGTCATGGAAAAGAATGTCATGGCTCACCTGGTAGATCACATGTACACCAAGTACATGTGATCTACCAGGTGAGCCACGGCATTAAATTCAGATACAAAAGAATGTGATGGCTCAACTGGTAGATCACATGTACATCAAGTACATGTGATCCACCAGGTGAGCCATGTAAATTAGTCTTAACATCTGAAGAAGGAATTAACTTCCCCTTTCAGTGATAGACCAATCAACATAACCTATTTATTTTTTGAGGGAAACCGGAGAACCCGGAGAAAACCTCAGGCTAAACTAATTCAGGGGATCAACAGAAAGTCATGGAAAAGAATGTCATGGCTCACCTGGTAGATCACATGTACACCAAGTACATGTGATCTACCAGGTGAGCCACGGCATTAAATTCAGATACAAAAGAATGTGATGGCTCAACTGGTAGATCACATGTACATCAAGTACATGTGATCCACCAGGTGAGCCATGTAAATTAGTCTTAACATCTGAAGAAGGAATTAACTTCCCCTTTCAGTGATAGACCAATCAACATAACCTATTTATTTTTTGAGGGAAACCGGAGAACCCGGAGAAAACCTCAGGCTAAACTAATTCAGGGGATCAACAGAAAGTCATGGAAAAGAATGTCATGGCTCACCTGGTAGATCACATGTACACCAAGTACATGTGATCTACCAGGTGAGCCACAGCATTAAATTCAGATACAAAAGAATGTGATGGCTCAACTGGTAGATCACATGTACATCAAGTACATGTGATCCACCAGGTGAGCCATGTAAATTAGTCTTAACATCTGAAGAAGGAATTAACTTCCCCTTTCAGTGATAGACCAATCAACATAACCTATTTATTTTTTGAGGGAAACCGGAGAACCCGGAGAAAACCTCAGGCTAAACTAATTCAGGGGATCAACAGAAAGTCATGGAAAAGAATGTCATGGCTCACCTGGTAGATCACATGTACACCAAGTACATGTGATCTACCAGGTGAGCCACGGCATTAAATTCAGATACAAAAGAATGTGATTGCTCAACTGGTAGATCACATGTACATCAAGTACATGTGATCCACCAGGTGAGCCATGTAAATTAGTCTTAACATCTGAAGAAGGAATTAACTTCCCCTTTCAGTGATAGACCAATCAACATAACCTATTTATTTTTTGAGGGAAACCGGAGAACCCGCAGAAAACCTCAGGCTAAACTAATTCAGGGGATCAACTCATGGAAAAGAATATCATGGCTCACCTGATAGATCACATGTACACCAGGTACATGTGATCTACCAGGTGAGCCACGGCATTCGTTTCAGATACAAAATAATGTCTACCAGGTGAGCCATGATGTGATCCACTTGGCAACTTTGGCAACTGTGCGAAAACATCCTTCTATAATGAAGTCTAAAACATGGTATTGTACAGACTTGTTGCATGTTGCTTGTATGTCATGCTCTTGTATCTGAATTGGTTGTTGTGGAGTTGGAAGATCTACCAGGTGAGCCATTGTAACAAAACAATGGTTTAGGCTTGACCGGGGGTGATTCTTGTTGCAGCATTTAGATCGAGCAACCGTTTTATGAGATTTAAAAATGCCATTAAGTCTTCCTTTTCAACACAAATACGAAAATTTGAGGCTAACTCTGTTGCTTCATCCAAACTTTGGCCAGTGTCGAAACTCCACTTTGAAATTGGCTGGATACCGGTTGCCTCCTTGTACTCTTCTGATGTCGAGCCACGGCATTAAATTCAGATACAAAAGAATGTGATGGCTCAACTGGTAGATCACATGTACATCAAGTACATGTGATCCACCAGGTGAGCCATGTAAATTAGTCTTAACATCTGAAGAAGGAATTAACTTCCCCTTTCAGTGATAGACCAATCAACATAACCTATTTATTTTTTGAGGGAAACCGGAGAACCCGGAGAAAACCTCAGGCTAAACTAATTCAGGGGATCAACAGAAAGTCATGGAAAAGAATGTCATGGCTCACCTGGTAGATCACATGTACACCAAGTACATGTGATCTACCAGGTGAGCCACGGCATTAAATTCAGATACAAAAGAATGTGATGGCTCAACTGGTAGATCACATGTACATCAAGTACATGTGATCCACCAGGTGAGCCATGTAAATTAGTCTTAACATCTGAAGAAGGAATTAACTTCCCCTTTCAGTGATAGACCAATCAACATAACCTATTTATTTTTTGAGGGAAACCGGAGAACCCGGAGAAAACCTCAGGCTAAACTAATTCAGGGGATCAACAGAAAGTCATGGAAAAGAATGTCATGGCTCACCTGGTAGATCACATGTACACCAAGTACATGTGATCTACCAGGTGAGCCACGGCATTAAATTCAGATACAAAAGAATGTGATGGCTCAACTGGTAGATCACATGTACATCAAGTACATGTGATCCACCAGGTGAGCCATGTAAATTAGTCTTAACATCTGAAGAAGGAATTAACTTCCCCTTTCAGTGATAGACCAATCAACATAACCTATTTATTTTTTGAGGGAAACCGGAGAACCCGGAGAAAACCTCAGGCTAAACTAATTCAGGGGATCAACAGAAAGTCATGGAAAAGAATGTCATGGCTCACCTGGTAGATCACATGTACACCAAGTACATGTGATCTACCAGGTGAGCCACGGCATTAAATTCAGATACAAAAGAATGTGATTGCTCAACTGGTAGATCACATGTACATCAAGTACATGTGATCCACCAGGTGAGCCATGTAAATTAGTCTTAACATCTGAAGAAGGAATTAACTTCCCCTTTCAGTGATAGACCAATCAACATAACCTATTTATTTTTTGAGGGAAACCGGAGAACCCGCAGAAAACCTCAGGCTAAACTAATTCAGGGGATCAACTCATGGAAAAGAATATCATGGCTCACCTGATAGATCACATGTACACCAGGTACATGTGATCTACCAGGTGAGCCACGGCATTCGTTTCAGATACAAAAGAATGTCTACCAGGTGAGCCATGATGTGATCCACTTGGCAACTTTGGCAACTGTGCGAAAACATCCTTCTATAATGAAGTCTAAAACATGGTATTGTACAGACTTGTTGCATGTTGCTTGTATGTCATGCTCTTGTATCTGAATTGGTTGTTGTGGAGTTGGAAGATCTACCAGGTGAGCCATTGTAACAAAACAATGGTTTAGGCTTGACCGGGGGTGATTCTTGTTGCAGCATTTAGATCGAGCAACCGTTTTATGAGATTTAAAAATGCCATTAAGTCTTCCTTTTCAACACAAATACGAAAATTTGAGGCTAACTCTGTTGCTTCATCCAAACTTTGGCCAGTGTCGAAACTCCACTTTGAAATTGGCTGGATACCGGTTGCCTCCTTGTACTCTTCTGATGTCGAGCCACGGCATTAAATTCAGATACAAAAGAATGTGATGGCTCAACTGGTAGATCACATGTACATCAAGTACATGTGATCCACCAGGTGAGCCATGTAAATTAGTCTTAACATCTGAAGAAGGAATTCACTTCCCCTTTCAGTGATAGACCAATCAACATAACCTATTTATTTTTTGAGGGAAACCGGAGAACCCGGAGAAAACCTCAGGCTAAACTAATTCAGGGGATCAACTCATGGAAAAGAATATCATGGCTCACCTGGTAGATCACATGTACACCAGGTACATGTGATCTACCAGGTGAGCCACGGCATTCGTTTCAGATACAAAAGAATGTCTACCAGGTGAGCCATGATGTGATCCACTTGGCAACTTTGGCAACTTTGGCAACTGTGCGAAAACATCCTTCTATAATGAAGTCTAAAACATGGTATTGTACAGACTTGTTGCATGTTGTTTGTATGTCATGCTCTTGTATCTGAATTGGTTGTTGTGGAGTTGGAAGATCTACCAGGTGAGCCATTGTAACAAAACAATCGTTTAGGGCTTGACCGGGGGTGATTCTTGTTGCAGCATTTGGATCGAGCAACCGTTTTAGGAGATTTAAAAATGCCATTAAGTCTTCCTTTTCAACACTAATACGAAAATTTGAGGCTAACTCTGTTGCTTCATCCAAAGTTTGGCCAGTGTCGAAACTCCACTTTGAATTTGGCTGGATACCGGTTGCCTCCTTGTACTCTTCTGATGTATTTAGTCTCCATCTTGAATTGGGAGAGGAGTGCTCCCTGTTGAAATACTGGTTGGTGTACATTCCAGCATTCAGCAGGTGGTCTTCTGGATGGCCGACTAGATTGCAAACAGTTTTCATTCCGTGGTATGATGAGTCGTCACTGAAGAGGTCCCGGCAGCAGTCCAGTTTTGCCAGGAGACAGCCCAGTGCCCACATGTCGATGGCTTCAGATATGGGGAGGCCCAAGGTCACCTCTGGAGCTCTGTATGCACGAGGTTGCACAATCATTCCTTCTCTTACGTCTGATACTGACATGGCCAAACCAAAGTCAATTAATTTCAGCCTGAAGGGCTCATGCTGGTGGTTGACGAGCATAACATTGTCAGCTTTCAGGTCTGTGTGAATGATGCCGATACCCTTCAGGGCTTCAAATGCCACAAGTAGCTGACGTGTTATGGGGCGGATTTCATTAAGGGTCAGGTGTGACTGTCTCTCACGCATCAAATCCAAAAGGCTCCTGTCCAGTTTCTGGAAGGCGATGCAAGACATGCCTTCGAATATGAAACTGTCTTTGAATGTCACCAAGTTGTTTTTCTCTGGGTCAAGGGTCCTGAGTTGTTCCAGCATTTTCACTTCTCTGACGTGATATTTAACGTCTTTGTTGATCTTGATGGCTACAGTTTCGGATGTTGTCAAATTGATACACTTGGCAACTTTGCCAAAACATCCTTCTCCAATTAAGTCTAAAACACGGTATTGTACAGACTTGTTGCAGAGTATGTCATGCACTTGTATCTGAATTGGTTCTTGTGAAGAGTCTGCGCTCTCATCGCTGGAGCTGTCTGTGTCTGAGAATCCATCTGAGTCAGTTGATTTATCACATTCATCTGAATCATATGGGGGGGAGACGAGCATCAAATCATAGGCAGCATTTGCATGAGAGGTGTCCATGTGATCTACCAGGTGAGCCATTGTAACAAAACGATGGTTTAGGGCTTGACCGGGGGTGATTCTTGTTGCAGCATTTAGATCGAGCAACCGTTTTAGGAGATTTAAAAATGCCTGTAAGTCTTCCTTTTCAAGACAATTATTTACAATTGAGTAGAACTCTATTGTTTCATCCGAAGTTTGGCCAGTGTCGAGACTCAAAACTTTAATTGGCTGGATACCGTTTGCCTCCTCGTACTCTTCTGATGTCTTTAGTCTCCATCTTGAATTGGGAGAGGAGTGCTCCCTGTTGAAATACTGGTTGGTGTACATTCCAGCATTCAGCAGATGGTCTTCTGGCTGGCCGACTAGATGGAAAACAGTCTTCATTGCGTTGTATGATGAGTAGCCAGTGAAGAGGTTCCGGCGGTAGTACATTTCTGCCAGGACACAGCCCAGTGCCCACATGTCGATGGCTTCAGATATGGGGAGGCCCAAGGTCACCTCTGGAGCTCTGTATGTACAAGCTTGCACAATCATTCCTTCTCTTACTTCTGATACTGACATGGCCAAACCAAAGTCAATTAATTTCAGCCTGAAGGGCTCATGCTGGTGGTTGACGAGCATAACATTGTCAGCTTTCAGGTCTGTGTGAATGATGCCGATACCCTTCAGGGCTTCAAATGCCACAAGTAGCTGATGTGTTATGTGGCGGATTTCATTAAGGGTCAGGTGTGACTGTCTCTCATACATCAAATCCAAAAGGCTCCTGTCCAGTTTCTGGAAGGCGATGCAAGACATGCCTTCGAATGTGAAACTGTCTTTGAATGTCACCAAGTTGTTTTTCTCTGGGTCAAGGGTCCTGAGTTGTTCCAGCATTTTCACTTCTCTGACGTGATCTTCAACATCTCCGTTGATCTTGATGGCTACAGTCTCGTATGTTGTTAAATTGATACACTCTGCAACTTTGCCAAAACCTCCTTCTCCAATTAAGTCTAAAACAAGGTATTGTACAGAATTGTTGCAGAGTATGTTATGCTCTAGTATCGGAATTGGTTCTTGTGAAGAGTCTGCGCTCTCATCGTTGAAGCTGTCTGTGTCTGAGAATCCATCTGAGTCAGTTGATTTATCACATTCATCTGAATCATATGGGGGGGAGACGAGCATCAAATCATAGGCAGCATTTGCATGAGAGGTGTCCATGTGATCTACCAGGTGAGCCATTGTAACAAAACGATGGTTTAGGGCTTGACCGGGGGTGATTCTTGTTGCAGCATTTGGATCGAGCAACCGTTTTAGGAGATTTAAAAATGCCATTAAGTCTTCCTTTTCAACAGAAATACGAAAATTTGAGGCTAACTCTGTTGCTTCATCCAAAGTTTGGCCAGTGTCGAAACTCCACTTTGAATTTGGCTGGATACCAGTTGCCTCCTCGTACTCTTCTGATGTCTTTAGTCTCCATCTTGAATTGGGAGAGGAGTGCTCCCTGTTGAAATACTGGTTGGTGTACATTCCAGCATTCAGCAGGTGGTCTTCTGGCTGGCCGACTAGATGGCAAACAGTTTTCATTACGTGGTATGATGAGTCGTCACTGAAGAGGTTCCGGCCGTAGTACATTTCTGCCAGGACACAGCCCAGTGCCCACATGTCGATGGCTTCAGATATGGGGAGGCCCAAGGTCACCTCTGGAGCTCTGTATGCACAAGGTTGCACAATCATTCCTTCTCTTACTTCTGATACTGACATGGCCAAACCAAAGTCAATTAATTTCAGCCTGAAGGGCTCATGCTGGTGGTTGACGAGCATAACATTGTCAGCTTTCAGGTCTGTGTGAATGATGCCGATACCCTTCAGGGCTTCAAATGCCACAAGTAGCTGATGTGTTATGGGGCGGATTTCATTAAGGGTCAGGTGTAACTGTCTCCCACACTTCAAATCCCAAAGTCTCCTGTCCAGTTTCTGGAAGGCGATGCAAGACATGCCTTCGAATGTGAAACTGTCTTTGAATGTCACCAAGTTGTTTTTCTCTGGGTCAAGGGTCCTGAGTTGTTCCAGCATTTTCACTTCTCTGACGTGATCTTCAACATCTTCGTTGATCTTGATGGCTACAGTCTCGTATGTTGTTAAATTGATACACTTGGCAACTTTGCCAAAACATCCTTCTCCAATTAAGTCTAAAACAAGGTATTGTACAGAATTGTTGCAGAGTATGTTATGCTCTAGTATCTGAATTGGTTTTTGTGAAGAGTCTGCACTCTCATCACTGGAGCTGTCTGTGTCTGAGAATCCATCTGAGTCAGTTGATTCATCCCATTCATCTGAATCATGAATGGACATTTTTCCTATCAAATGTTTCCAAATAGTATCCAAGTTGAGTATATTCAGAGGTGCTTATCTTGCTGTGGGTGTGTGATTCTGTCTAGAGAAATATCATTTATATAGACTCTAAGAATGTGATGTCATCAATTCTAGTTCTAGAACATCAAAGTCACATGTGATGTAATACATTTATGACATCACAAGTTCTAGAACATCAAATGTCAAATCAGATGTCACCATGGCAACTCTGCATTCTAAATTCCGTGGAGTGGAGCTTGAAAAATATTGTGTAATTTTTCAAAACAACTTGCCTTCATGCCCATCATTTTTATTTCTATGATTTCACTTCAAACTGTTATGTTACTTTAGCATGAAAGATGTCTCCCAGTCCACTCTCAGTGTATGCGCACTGGAAGATTTCCACACACATTTTTGAGAGGAAGGGATCTTTTAGAATAGAAAATGTAAGAATAGACTATGCGATACGCTCTAAACAGAAGGGATCACAGCTGCAGGTGCACTAAATGGTTAAACTTTGATGTATTTTCTTGTCTTTCATGTGAATAGTTTATGTAATTGTGAAACAAAATATGAAACAGATGTATTAACTATTAAAAAAAACACATTTGATCAAGGAAAGATGAATATGAAAACACAATTACAAAGAAAAGTGTTACAACACCCAATTGCCCACAATCCAAGACTAATGAATTACTTACCACTCCCCCTCCCCCTCCCCCTGTTCTCTCTCTATGCTGTCTGCCATTAGCTCAGGGAGCAATGCCCCAACTGGACAGCAGGTGTGCTCTTCAGCACTGCAGCACACAACCCACTACAATTCTATCATGTATGTGGGTGTAAGAGGGAGTGTGTGTGTGTGTGTGTGTGTGTGTGTGCTAGAGTGTGTAATGCATCAGGCGCCTGGCCACTGCTGCTCCTGCCACTCTGCTGAAGGAGAGGGGGGAGAGAGAGGATGCCGGAGGAGTGGAGGGAGAAAGAGAGCAAGGGGGATAGAGGGGAGAGAGTCCAGGCCCAAATAAAGCCATGGGGGCCGGGGCTGAGCTGGGCCCCCCTTTGCTATAAATACGCTGGCCGCCTGGAGGCTCGGGTTCTGTGTTTGGGGCTTGGGACCAGCGACCACCACTGCTGCAGCAGCCTTCCTCAGGAGAGTCTCCTCTGTATACTCATCATCCTCATCCTGGTCGTCGGTGTTCTGGCCAGCCAAGATGCCTCGCGTGGACTCAGACCTCAAACTGGACTTTAAGGATGTCCTCTTCAGACCCAAGAGGAGCAGCCTGAAGAGTCGCTCAGAGGTCGGTGCGGTTAATTAGTTTTACTCTGATACTGTAATCCAAATATTACAGCTACAGGTCAATTAACCATCAGACCGGCATATTTCCCAAGAGGAGCGTGCTCTGTTTACTGCTGCATTCAGAAAGTCTATTTACCCATACACCTCTATTGTTGGTGAGGCAATATAAATATATTAACTAGTATTACAAGGGGGTGGAAGGTGGGTGTGGGGGCAGTATTGTGGGGCCTTCTAACCCTGTTTGCTAGTCATGATTAAAGATGAAAAATGTACATATCTATTCACAGAGCAACAACAGAAATGACATTAATCAACCCCATATGCTTGAAAGTGCCTCACTAAAGCTGTAAAGTGCACGCTCACTGTAATTCAATATGTGCGAGTCTCATTGTTGTCTTGTCCCATGTAAGCCAGTAGGTGTACACTGCCTTTGTACTTTGGTGAGCAAAAACGCTACCTTGACTGTGAGCATGTAACAGCAGAGTGACCTTCTTAAAGGTGACAGGAAACAAGGCTAGCCTGTACCAGACAGAGGTAAACAACAACTGTCCACAAGCATAGAAAACAACAAAAGGGGAGGAGAAGCAGAGATTTTAAAAAAAATGTAAAAAAAAAAGGTTTCGATCAGAATGGATTTAGTCATTTTCGTTTTACACCAGTAGAACAGGCCACCGTGTCTCTAATCACCCACTGGTTTAGCTCTCAGGGACAACACAAACCTCTCCTTGTCGTTGTATACTCGCTACTTCCTCGACTCAGCAATGTGTCACTAGATCAGGGACTGGTACCGACCCAAGATCCTGATACTGGTGTGGTGGCACTAGATCTGGGGTGGAAGGTGGAAGTCGGTTTCACAAACAATTATTTCTATTGTATCAGGTTTTATTGGCTTTCTTTTGCAAGCGTCCCTTCCCAGTGTGGGTGTAGCCAAGAGCAATAGTCAATAAAACCTGATGGAGGCGTGGTTTGTGACCCACTTTGATGTCTGACTATACTATACTGCAGTGGCGGGCCGTCAGGGCCTGCAAGGCCTTCTCTGCTGGCCTAAACAGAATCACAAAGCTATTTATATTTTTAAAAAAGAAAATTATTATAATTTATTTTATAATTTAATAATTTTTCTTAAATGCACTACATGTATTATAATTTATAAATATATTTTTCCCATTGTCTTATTTTCTCATTGCACAGCTACTGTCTTCCTCAGTTGCTCTCAGATCTCACCTCTGTGTGTGTCTATGCCAGAGGCCTGCAGACTCGGCTCTGCGGCCAGTGCAGATTAAAGTACATGGGGACAATATGGTTGATTGTCATAGTCTTCAACCAATCAGATCTTTAGTTTGACATGTTGGGCGTATTCTTTGACGTGTCAGCGGCGGCTAGCGGCCTATAATGACGTCAGCATTACGTACCGCTCATGTCCAGGTGCAGGCGCTGCAGAGTGTGCTGTGATTGGTCAGTGGGCGAGCACGTGACTAAAGTGAAACTTGTGCTTGCTAGCAGAACTGAGGTTGTTAGCAGTCAGAGTTCAAGTGGAAAGATATGGAAGAAATTATGGCATTTTTGGTTTTTGTTACTTCGCTTCGTTTTTTTAACATCAAATGGCAGAAGGACGAGAAGCTGATTTAGTGGCGGAGTTACTGGGAACGCCTTTCTCAAGAAGGACATTAAGCTGCCTGAGCAAAGCCGCTACACGACACCAAAGTACGGCGGGACACTTGCAAGCTACGGTGCTCTTAAAAACGTTTGGACGGACCCGAGTGGATCTCCAGAACAAGTTCGCAGGGAATGAAAAAGTTAAGAAGAATAGGGTAATTCTGAAAAGGACCTCTAGCTGGAACTGAAACGCACGGATGTACTGCACAGCAGAGTTATATCTGGAGCCATCGACATGTGGGCACTGGGCTGTGTCCTGGCAGAAATGTACTGCGGCCGGGACCTCTTCAATGGCACAACATCATACAACGTAATGAAGACTGTTTGCCATCTACTCGGCCAGCGAGAAGACCACCTGCTGAATGCTGGAATGTACACCAACCAGTATTTCAACAGGGAGCACTGCTCTCCCAATTCAAGATGGAGACTGATGAAGGGTATCGATTCCTTAAACCTATTCGTGGTACTCCAGCATTTTGGCAGGGAGCTAAAAAAGATTTGGTGGCATGTGTTCGACAAATGGGTCTCCCAACGTGGTTTGGTTCATTTTCATCTGCAGATATGCGATGGCCAAATCTCATTTCTAGTTCATTGAAACAACAGGGTAGAACGCAAACTGCAGAAGATTTACAGTGGGCCGACAAGTGTGAGCTCTTGAGTTGTAATCCTGTTACTGCAGCACGGATGTTTGATTATCGCTGGCATATCTATTTGAAGGAAGTACTTAGGTCTCCATTGAATCCAATAGGAAAGATGACAGACTTTTTTTATCGTGTTGAATTTCAACAACGTGGTTCACCACATGTGCATTGTTTATTCTGGATCGAGAATGCACCTCAAATAGATAAAAACACAGATGATGAGGTGATTCAGTTTATTGACAAGTATATCACATGTGGATTACCATCACATGATGAGTTCTTGTTAGACATTGTAACATCTGTGCAGCAGCATTCCAAAAGACATTCCAAAACGTGTAGAAAAAAGAATACTGCTTGTCGATTTGGTTTTCCAAGACCACCTTCCAATCGCACGTTCATATGTCGCAGTTCACCTGAAGATGATAGCCCAAAAGCATGCAACTGTGATGAAATGAATGCAAATGACTTGACAGTGTCAGTGTGTCAATCAAAATCAAGAAACAAATAAACAAAAAAGGGTTGCTGCGAAAGAGTTGATGTCAAAATTAAAAACTGCTCTCTCAGATGAGTCAGTGAAATCTGATTCTGTGAATCAATTGTTTGACAGTCTAGGTTTGACTCAGGATACTTTTGAAGCTGCCTACAAATGTATGGGGAAAAATACACGTGCTGAAGAGGCAAGTTGATGAGGTATGGGTCAATCAATATAATAAATAAAAGAATATGTCAGTCTACTGCTTTAGGGTTAAAGAATGTAAGACTTTAACTGTGCAGGCCTCAAACACTTTTTCGTTGATGATTCTATCAGTTCTGCATCCAGGTGTCTTGTTATCTGTTTGTTCCTGTGCATTGTTTCTGTCTTTAAAGACGGGGACACACACAGGGGTCATGATTGCGGTATTTCCCTTGATGGGCATCAGCTGAAGGGCATGACCCTCTGCAGGCATATATGATGTGTGATGGTTCACAGGTTCATTCCGTCTCTGCAATACTGTGACTTAACTCTTTGACCAGGTCACAGTGACATCAAAGGACGCATCTGGCTGGGTGTATCCATGGTTTATTGTGGGGCAAACTGATAACAAAGGGGTTTGTAAACAGGCCATAAAGTGCCTTCAGGTTATCGTAAAGACAGGACACTATGCTTCAAAGAAAAATATCTGCCTTGACTGGTTTCCTTCTTCTGTTTATTCTTGTTTGCGAACCAAGATAACAGCATGCTGGCTGGGTATAAATGTCCATGCATTTGAATGTGTCGTGAGAGCACCTCTTGCAGATGACGGTGATGTATCTGTGAGACTGTGTTCTCTTTGCTTGCAAGCAAATAAATTGACTATTACAACTTTGATCGTTCATCCAGACTCTGTTTCATTTGACATTGATTTGATAACACTTTGACACTCTTCTCCCGACTATTCATAGAAATATTCCACAACAACCCTCATCCATTTTATTCATTCTTTAGTTTAGGCATATAAAATTGTATGATAACGTTTGTTGGTTGCAATATTAATTGATTTGATCATTTATTATTTTGATTTAATAAACTCTGTTATACTTTAAGGAGCAGTCGTCTGTGATTACTTGTGCATATGTATTTGATAAAACTGTATGTAGTAGCCTGTGCTCGAACTTAAAACCTTCACTGTCACTGAATGTATAGTCATACGCAGACTATTGACATTATGAGTGACTACTAATTATGAGACTTAGTTTTATCGTTTGGTTATTGGTCCCTGTTCGCAGGGTGGTGCCCCGTTGTTATTAATAAACATTAATAATTGTTACATACATTAATAATTCTATTGATGTCAAGAGTTTCTTAAATGCTGATAACCCAAACACGCTCCTTTAGATCCCAACACTGTGTATACTTGCACAATAGAGATGTTTGTGCTCAAGAGGCAGCCTATAGAGTTATGAATTTGCATCTTAAAGAATGTTCCAGAAAAGTTGTATTTGTCCCAACAGGGGATAATGTGGTTAAAATGAGTTTGCCATTAAATGTCTTAAAGGAAAAGGCGAAACACAAAGAGCTGACATCAGAAGATATGTGGATGCCTGGTACAGGTGAACGATATAAAAATAGGCCAAAAGGTGACACCTTTAATAACATGTTTGGCAACATTTGCATCAGAATATAGAATGTTGTCTAAAAACGAAAACTCTCAAACAAAAATTGGTTTGAGCAACAACTTAGGATACAGAACCAAAAGAACACGATCACCAGATGCAGTTGTACGTTATGCGCGTTTTTCTGAAACAAAGTGTCCAGAAGAATTTTATCAGAGTAGACTTCAGTTATTTGTACCATATCGAGTCGACGCCCAGCTAAAACCCAAAACATTTGAAACATTTGTACAGTTTTATATGACTGGTAAAATCAAATATACTGATGGCTCCAAACTTTCCGTCAAAACAATTGTTCAGAGGAATAGGAGTGTCTTTGAAATTGATGCTGATGTGTTAGATAGTGTGGCTGGCTGTGATGTGTGGTGGTGTGTGTGTGTGTGCTAATTGTTTTGTCTACATCTTGTTTTCTGTCAAAAAAGACTGTTGAAAATCATTTAGGCCTTTTTGGTAACTCTGGCTTTTTCTTCTCATGTTAAGGTGTCCGGTACTGGTCTGTTGCTGAGCAGTTTCCTATGAACGACCTCCAGCTGTGGTACAAAGACAGCGTCAGTAAAATAGGTTGACATGTGCAGAAGTGTGATGTATTGTTGTTTATAGATTATAGCAATCAATTCATGGCAGATTTATATTGATTCGTAGGTTATGTGTTCAGTCATTTCTCTGTTATTGCTTTGTAGGTGCATTTGAGTGACTCTGACGGGATGCCCATCTTGGCAAAGGCGTTCTTTCCGGCTGCACATGACCACCTGCTGAGGAAGGTGCTGGATCCTGTTTCTACCAAGAAGCCAGATGTTTCTCCAAAGACATCGCCTCCTGCTCGCAGGATCTCGCCAAAGGTGGTCGTGAAGGGAGAGGTCCGCCACGTGCCACGCCGACCAGACCCTTCTGAGTTGACATTTGCTGGATGTGGCAAGAAGGTAAATGATTGCAGACTGTAATTTTGTAGCTGATTGTGCAGACAAGTGTATAGCGTTAACATGGAAGCATGTAATGGTCAAAGGAGACACGCGTTTAATATGAGGAATGCTTTTGTCATTACAGAGACATAATTTGGGGAAACCAGAACAGTCTTGCGATGCACCCAAGAGGAGGCTTGTTCATCAGCAGGTTTGTGAGGTTTCATTTATTTGCTGAAAAACACGGAAATATTCATGATCATAATAGTATGGCTAGCGTTTGTGTAGCAAGGATGTCCATAATATTTCTTCTGCTGTATATTTCAGGTTGTCAAAGAATGTTCTGTACGTCTCTGGAGGTTCAGCAGTGCCATCTTGGATGCCATGGATGCTGTTGTGCCATCGCATCTTCCAAGCCCAGCCGCATGCCCACCAGCCCATCTTATGCCAATCTCATTCTATTCTGCATTTCAGTTCCATATCGGCATTTGCCACCACCATATATATATATATATAAATATATATATATATATTTTTCTTTTTTATTAGGCCACATCACTATTTTCTTAAAGCTGACACAGACAACTTTGGACTGTGGGACGAAACCAGAAAACGCCCAAAAGTGTATGTATTTTTATGAAAGAATGTAAATTAGTCTTAACATCTGAAGAAGGAATTCACTTCCCCTTTCAGTGATAGACCAATCAACATCACCTATTTATTTTTTGAGGGAAACCGGAGAACCCGGAGAAAACCTCAGGCTAAACTAATTCAGGGGATCAACAGAAAGTCATGGAAAAGAATGTCGTGGCTCACCTGGTAGATCACATGTACACCAAGTACATGTGATCTACCAGGTGAGCCACGACATTCTTTCCCATGAATATCTGAATTTAATGCCTAATAACTAATCATAAATCACTATAAATATATATATATATTTTTCTTTTTTATTAGGCCACATCACTATTTTCTTAAAGCTGACACAGACAACTTTGGGCTGTGGGATGAAACCAGAAAACGCCCAAAAGTGTATGTATTTTTATGAAAGAATGTAAATTAGTCTTAACATCTGAAGAAGGAATTCACTTCCCCTTTCAGTGATAGACCAATCAACATAACCTATTAATTTTTTGAGGGAAACCGGAGAACCCGGAGAAAACCTCAGGCTAAACTAATTCAGGGGATCAACAGAAAGTCATGGAAAAGAATGTCATGGCTCACCTGGTAGATCACATGTACACCAAGTACATGTGATCTACCAGGTGAGCCACGGCATTAAATTCAGATACAAAAGAATGTGATTGCTCAACTGGTAGATCACATGTACATCAAGTACAAGTGATCCACCAGGTGAGCCATGTAAATTAGTCGAAACATCTGAAGAAGGAATTCACTTCCCCTTTCAGTGATAGACCAATCAATGCACTTGTATCTGAATTGGTTCTTGTGAAGAGTCAGTTGATTCATCCCATTCATCTGAATCATATGGGGGGGAGACGAGCATCAAATCATAGGCAGCATTTGCATAAGAGGTGTCCATGTGATCTACCAGGTGAGCCATTGTAACAAAACGATGGTTTAGGGCTTGACCGGGGGTGATTCTTGTTGCAGCATTTGGATCGAGCAACCGTTTTAGGAGATTTAAAAATGCCAATAAGTCTTCCTTTTCAAGACAATTATTTACAATTGAGTAGAACTCTATTGTTTCATTCAAAGTTTGGCCAGTGTCGAAACTCCACATTGAAATTGGCTGGATACCGGTTGCCTCCTCGTACTCTTCTGATGTCTTTAGTCTCCATCTTGAATTGGGAGAGGAGTGCTCCCTGTTGAAATACTGGTTGGTGTACATTCCAGCGTTCAGCAGGTGGTCTTCTGGCTGGCCGAGTAGATGGCAAACAGTCTTCATTACGTTGTATGATGTTGTGCCATTGAAGAGGTTCCGGCGGTAGTACATTTCTGCCAGGAGACAGCCCAGTGCCCACATGTCGATGGCTTCAGATATGGGGAGGCCCAAGGTCACCTCTGGAGCTCTGCATGCACGAGGTTGCACAATCATTCCTTCTCTTACTTCTGATACTGACCTGGCCATACCAAAGTCAATTAATTTCAGCCTGAAGGGCTCATGCTGGTGGTTGACGAGCATAACATTGTCAGATTTCAGGTCTGTGTGAATGATGCCGATACCCTTCAGGGCTTCAAATGCCACAAGTAGCTGACGTGTTATGGGGCGGATTTCATGAAGGGTCAGGTGTGACTGTCTCCCAATAATCAAATCCCAAAGGCTCCTGTCCAGTTTCTGGAAGGCGATGCAAGACATGCCTTCGAATATGAAACTGTCTTTGAATGTCACCAAGTTGTTTTTCTCTGGGTCAAGGGTCCTGAGTTGTTCCAGCATTTTCACTTCTCTGACGTGATCTTCAACGTCTTTGTTGATCTTGATGGCTACAGTCTCGTATGTTGTTAAATTGATACACTTGGCAACTTTGCCAAAACATCCTTCTCCAATTAAGTCTAAAACAAGGTATTGTACAGACTTGTTAAAGAGTATGTTATGCTCTAGTCTCTGAATTGGTTCTTGTGAAGAGTCAGTTGATTCATCCCATTCATCTGAATCATATGGGGGGGAGACGAGCATCAAATCATAGGCAGCATTTGCATAAGAGGTGTCCATGTGATCTACCAGGTGAGCCATTGTAACAAAACGATGGTTTAGGGCTTGACCGGGGGTGATTCTTGTTGCAGCATTTGGATCGAGCAACCGTTTTAGGAGATTTAAAAATGCCAATAAGTCTTCCTTTTCAACACAATTATTTACAATTGAGTAGAACTCTATTGTTTCATCCAAAGTTTTGCCAGTGTCGAAACTCCACTTTGAAATTGGCTGGATACCGGTTGCCTCCTCGTACTCTTCTGATGTCTTTAGTCTCCATCTTGAATTGGGAGAGGAGTCCTCCCTGTTGAAATACTGGTTGGAGTACATTCCAGCAATCAGCAGGTGGTCTTCTGGCTGGCCAAGTAGATGGCAAACAGTTTTCATTACGTTGTATGATGAGTAGTCAGTGAAGAGGTTCCGGCCGTAGTACATTTTTGCCAGGAGACAGCCCAGTGCCCACATGTCGATGGCTCCAGATATGGGGAGGCCCAAGGTCACCTCTGGAGCTCTGCATGCACAAGGTTGCACAAGCATTCCTTCTCTTACTTCTGATACTGACCTGGCCAAACCAAAGTCAATTAATTTCAGCCTGAAGGGCTCATCCTGGTGGTTGACGAGCATAACATTGTCAGCTTTCAGGTCTGTGTGAATGATGCCGATACCCTTCAGGGCTTCAAATGCCACAAGTAGCTGACTTGTTATGAGGCGGATTTCATGAAGGGTCAGGTGTGACTGTCTCTCATACATCAAATCCCAAAGGCTCATGTCCAGTTTCTGGAAGGCGATGCAAGACATGCCTTCGAATGTGAAACTGTCTTTGAATGTCACCAAGTTGTTTTTCTCTGGGTCAAGGGTCCTGAGTTGTTCCAGCATTTTCACTTCTCTGACGTGATCTTCAACATCTTTGTTGATCTTGATGGCTACAGTCTCGTATGTTGTTAAATTGATACACTTGGCAACTTTGCCAAAACATCCTTGTCCAATTAAGTCTAAAACAAGGTATTGTACAGACTTGTTGCAGAGTATGTTATGCTCTAGTATCTGAATTGGTTTTTGTGAAGAGTCTGCGCTCTCATCACTGGAGCTGTCTGTGTCTGAGAATCCATCTGAGTCAGTTGATTCATCCCATTCATCTGAATCATGAATGGACATTTTTCCTATCAAATGTTTCCAAATAGTATCCAAGTTGAGTATATTCAGAGGTGCTTATCTTGCTGTGGGTGTGTGATTCTGTCTAGAGAAATATCATTTATATAGACTCTAAGAATGTGATGTCATCAATTCTAGTTCTAGAACATCAAAGTCACATGTGATGTAATACATTTATGACATCACAAGTTCTAGAACATCAAATGTCAAATCAGATGTCACCATGGCAACTCTGCATTCTAAATTCCGTGGAGTGGAGCTTGAAAAATATTGTGTAATTTTTCAAAACAACTTGCCTTCATGCCCATCATTTTTATTTCTATGATTTCACTTCAAACTGTTATGTTAATTTAGCATGAAAGATGTCTCCCAGTCCACTCTCAGTGTATGCGCACTGGAAGATTTCCACACACATTTTTGAGAGGAAGGGATCTTTTAGAATAGAAAATGTAAGAATAGACTATGCGATACGCTCTAAACAGAAGGGATCACAGCTGCAGGTGCACTAAATGGTTAAACTTTGATGTATTTTCTTGTCTTTCATGTGAATAGTTTATGTAATTGTGAAACAAAATATGAAACAGATGTATTAACTATTAAAAAAACACATTTGATCAAGGAAAGATGAATATGAAAACACAATTACAAAGAAAAGTGTTACAACACCCAATTGCCCACAATCCAAGACTAATGAATTACTTACCACTCCCCCTCCCCCTCCCCCTGTTCTCTCTCTATGCTGTCTGCCATTAGCTCAGGGAGCAATGCCCCAACTGGACAGCAGGTGTGCTCTTCAGCACTGCAGCACACAACCCACTACAATTCTATCATGTATGTGGGTGTAAGAGGGAGTGTGTGTATGCGTCAGGCGCCTGGCCACTGCTGCTCCTGCCACTCTGCTGAAGGAGAGGGGGGAGAGAGAGGACGCCGGAGGAGTGGAGGGAGAAAGAGAGCAAGGGGGATAGAGGGGAGAGAGTCCAGGCCCAAATAAAGCCATGGGGGCCGGGGCTGAGCTGGGCCCCCCTTTGCTATAAATACGCTGGCCGCCTGGAGGCTCGGGTTCTGTGTTTGGGGCTTGGGACCAGCGACCACCACTGCTGCAGCAGCCTTCCTCAGGAGAGTCTCCTCTGTATACTCATCATCCTCATCGTCGGTGTTCTGGCCAGCCAAGATGCCTCGCGTGGACTCAGACCTCAAACTGGACTGTAAGGATGTCCTCTTCAGACCCAAGAGGAGCAGCCTGAAGAGTCGCTCAGAGGTCGGTGCGGTTAATTAGTTTTACTCTGATACTGTAATCCAAATATTACAGCTACAGGTCAATTAACCATCAGACCGGCATATTGTCTTGTGCTCTTTGAAGGCTTTTAGCAAGTGAGTGAGTGGGAACAGTGTGCTGATTAAAATAGTGGAGCTGGAGGTACTCACTCTTCATTGCAGCACTGGGAGTCTTCTCGGTGTACTGAACGGGCCCCTGGCTGTCAGCTGACTCGCCGTCTCCCAGCTTCTGCTCCACCTCCTGCGAACACACACACACACACACACACACACACAGTTTCCTAAGCTGCTGTAGCTGTCGTATTTGTCGACGCATGTTTTGCAGTGCGCGGACTTTTGGGGTGAAGTTACACTTTAACGTTTCTTTCTTTTCTGTCTACATTTCTGAACTTGACCCTGAAATGCAAAAACATGTTCCATCACAAATAAAGTAGCCACTGCATCAAAGCAGCAGCTGACTTTGAGACTGCATCTGTATAGCACTGTCCACTTGAAGGTAACATAAATAGTTACACGAAGACTAAACTGGTCCATGTTTTGTGTTTTATTTGCTAAAATGTGAAGGTTTTCCAGCGTCAAACTCGAAAAGCCTCTAGGGTTAGAATGAATAATATGGCAGCACCCGCGTTTTAAAAGAAAAACACGCTTCTAAATTTCTTAGAGAAGGATCCCGAATCTCAATATCCCCATCATCTTTTATTATATGTGGAGAATCAGATGTGTCTCTCTGTCCTGGTGCATAATATGTACCAGCATCCTGATGCTGTCGGCTACAAATAACAACGTAAGCTCTTTCAGTATATAATAATTATTAGTATTAATAATACAAACATGACCCTATAGTGTCTCAGTTGATATAAGTGGAGTATTAAACGACTATTATAGAAGATGCAAAGCCCTCGTATAATAATATAACAATAAAATCACAACGGATTATGACTGACTCAGTAAAACATGCACAAAGAAGTGATGAGTAAATAGAAAGAAGTAGCCAGAGATTGCTGATGCCGGCTGATACACACCCCAACATCTTATTTGTTATTAGGCTTTCTAAACATGTGTTGCATTCTTCTCGCTGTGACACTCATCAGGTTTTCTATCTCGGAACAACTCGATAGACAGGTTTTCCGCTATAGGTGACAAAGTCACAAAAGGACACCACAGAGCGGTCTGTACTGGCTGCACTCCAGGAGGAACACAGATAACTGATTCATGCTGACTCAGCTCAGCAAGTCATTCATTTACACCTGCTGCTCAGTCAGGAAGTTGAGGTAAAGGAGTAAGAAAATGAATGAGACCGAGAGAAAGCAGGAGATTATCTGCCCACCCCGATGTCCCAGTCCGACACACACACACACACACACACATCTCACCTTCACACACAAACCTGACGTTCTCTTTATGTGCAGGCGTGAATCCCTCCGCTGGGCTTGCGGGCGTCTGTGTGGCTGCACCGTGGTAGCGCTTCCCGTTCAGACGGTTGAACACAATCTTTGGGGACGGAGAGCTGCGGAGAGATCAGACGGAGACAAATGAAGCCTGCTTGGGGATTGGATCAGCAGGCATCGCAACAAAACACAAGAGTTCCACCTCACAGGGATGGAGAAAACACAAATGATGCTGATTGGTCAGAGGAATGACGGGTCATTCTTCACCGCGGGACAGAATCATTTGACAAAACAAAGAAGAACTTCAAGTTTTATCAGAGACCCTAAAAACCTACATTTTAGTGCTTGCGAGTTTTAAAACGCTGTTGACACTTTTACTGCAGTCAAATTCACCTGAAGTACTGTACTGGACATACACTCAGTTACCAGTTTATTAGGGACACCCAATAAAAACATCCTACTTTCAGTAAAGTTATCATGTTAATGACATTGATTCAACTGTAGGATGTAGGTTGTGGTGCTTATTGTAATAATATGATAATTGCATTGCATTGAACACACGGTCACAGCAGAGAGAACAGCCGGGGCTTGAAAACAAACTGCAGGAACAGTCTGCGTCCGATAATGGGTGCAGACACGTTAGTCCCCGATGCGTTACGTGATCGCGCTGACGGAGCACGTGCTGTTGGGCCCCAAGTGGCTCAAACAGCCGGCGTAAAGGATCTTGCAAAAAATGAAGAAAAATGAAATAAAAACACACACCATGACAGGACGTGGAGCCGCTGACGTTACTTACTTCGATGAGAGCCAAGACGTCGGCTTGAGCTTCAAGTCGCCGAACTTGCTCTCGATCTGCTGTGTGGGACCTTTAGGAGACACAGTTCAAGAGTGTGTTGATGTTACGCTGTGAAATCAACGGGTTACATGGAAACGCGCTGCGTGAAAACATTGGACCGTGTCAACCGTTGCAATGCCCCAAAACTTCCCCCTTTAATGAGGAAATCAATGATTGCGTCATGCTTTTAGATAAGGGATACACATTCACCAACCTGTCCTCCGTTGAGTCACGAGTTTGCTGGGACCTCTGGTGATCGTGTACATCATGTGAACGCCAAGATATTCTGTCGTGTCTGTGAGTGAAGACCGCTCTGTCTTATGAACCATCGGGTGAGCACACCGATTACCTCGCGGTCCTCTGCCGGCTCCCCCTGACGCAACAACGACGGAAAAGACAGATTCGCAGCTTGATTTCTTATTTGTTTCTTCCCCGGGTCAGCGGCTCCACGGTCGGCCTGCAGCCTGCAAGAGACTCTTTGACTTGTCGCCCGCTGTGTAGTCGATACTGTTGCACCTCCGAGTGAGCAGCCGGTGTTCCGCTGTCGTGAACCGACGTCCGCTGCTACTACGAGAGGTTGCGTGTAGGTCATCCAAGGAGAGAGCGGCTCCAGAGGCCGGTGGGGGTGGGGTGGGGGGATCCGTCACTCGGAGGTGGGACCTTGTGGTTCCTCACGTCCGGGGACAGTGACACTCCGGGCCCGGACACTCTACGGTCTACGCCCCGCTGATGCCACGGGACTGACCGCGGCCCCCCCGCTCCCTGACAGAACACAAGAACAACGCACACTTTGATATTTTCATCAGGACGGAAAGCTACGATGCTCGGCCAGCGTGTCAAGCCGGCCACAATGAAGCACGTGACTTCCGGACTGAGTTTCCAAAATAAAACACTCCTTTGACCACTTAAAACATAACTTGTTAATTGAATACGTCCAGTCTTTCGAGGACTTATATTCAGTATTGATGGACATTATG
The DNA here is from genome assembly GCF_949748355.1 of Melanostigma gelatinosum. NCBI lineage: Eukaryota > Metazoa > Chordata > Actinopteri > Perciformes > Zoarcidae > Melanostigma > Melanostigma gelatinosum. The sequence goes on from NC_136644.1 coordinate 3,457,428, forward strand.
CTAATAATATGGCTGTGATATGACACATCAACAACATGTGTGATTAATTAATGCGCTATTTGACATCCTGTAAATGCATCAGTGACTTTCAGTGCTAAATGTTATGACTGGCTGTTCACTATGAAAATGGTGTTTTATTTATCTGACAGACCGTAGTTACAAAAAAACATGAGGTTAACGCGAGTAAACAGGACATGGTTTGGGAATTAAATTTTTTTTTACAAATTCCAATGATTTTAGCCTCACTATGAAATTCCATTCTTTACGATATTAAGGTTTGTTCCAAAACCTGGACAAATACAACCAACGCTCTCTGTCTGGTTAGATAGCTCAGGATACGACGAATGAGGGCAAAGATGGAGTATATTCTTATCGTGTTTTTGTTTTGTGGTAAACATGCAGTGTGACCATTGTCTACAGTAAAACTGCATCACATGTACTTTTTTATAACCATGTAAAACGAGAGTAGTTCACGGATGTTAAAGTGTCTGATAAGATCCTAATGTTTGTGGGTTTTATTCTGAAGTTAGAACTCTTAAGTTCCGCTCTCATCGTTGTTCGTTTAGTCGGACTGCTTTACGGAGCGGGGCAACCCAAGTGACGTCACTGCGCGACCCTCGAGCTGGAGCGATTACCTTTCACCTACAGACCTGAGATAGACGAACTGAAATATATATATTTAGTAATAACTAATAGAGACTGACAAAAAATGTACCATTAAACTCATATTTCTAAGGACTGATATGCATGGTCATATTTTACATATATATCTCAGGCCTAAAAGTCACCACAGGTATCCTTTGTGGTTCAGGTGAAGAGCCTCTGAGTGACTCTACACAGTGCGAGCTGACAGTCTGTGTTTCGTGACTGAAGATCAGCCGAGACAATACGCGGCTCAGGCATGCTTATCCAGGGTGATATATCCAACACTTACATCTTCCACTCACCCCCATTCATCTCTACCATCTGGCTCAATCAGTTATGGCTGGAAACATTGGCGTCACATGTATGCTTTTAGAGCAGACCTGGGCATTGTGTGGCCCGCGGGCCACATGTGGCACTTTGGTTGATTCTGACTGGCCCGTGTGAGGTTGATTGGAAATTACAAAATAAACATATTTTCTAATTTTACCTCTTGCATGGACTAAAGCTGCAGTGCTTTTATTTTGAAGTGTTTTATTCACGTAATGACGCAAAACGTAAATCAAATACGTGCGCATGATTGAATCAAGTGTACGAGCAGTCACAACACACGAGACGACTTTAGCCCTCAAAAATGTCCACTCATGCTAAAGAAAGAAAGGTAGACGCCTGCAGAGTTTTCAACAAAAAATGGACTGCTAATTATTTATTTACTGAAGTCGCAGGTAAAGCCGTGTGTTTAGTTTGCGGAGAGCAGATCGCCGTGTTTAAGGATTACAATTTGAGTCGGCATTACGAGACGACGCACGCGGAGAAATACAAAAACTTGACTGCCGCTGAAAAGACGGTGGCAACGGAAGCTTTGCTAGCTAAGCTACAAAAGCAGCAAGGCTTTTTTACCAAGCTTCACACAGCCAGGGATGCGGCAACCAAGACCAGCTTTGTGATATCCCACAAAATCGCTAAAAACAGTAAGCCATTCTCGGTGGGGGAGTTTGTCAAAGAGTGCTTGGTGGACTCTGCAGCACTAATATGCCCTGAAAAAAAGAAGCATTTGAGCAAGTCCCGCTATCCAGGCGAACCGTGACAAGAAGGATCGAGGACATTGCGGCGAATCTGGAGCTTCAGCTGCAACGTGAAGTGGTACGTTTTGACTTTTTCTCCTTAATAATAATAATAATAACGTATTTTATTTGTAACGCACTTTTCATTTTTTTTTTTTTAAATCTCAGAGTGCCACAGAGCCAGTACATAGTAAAAACATGGTAAAAAGCATAGTTAAAACATTAAAAAAAAACTATAATAAAATAAAAACCAGTGAACGAACAGAAACACAAAAGAAATAACTGACAGTGACTTAGGTCAGAAAGGCTTTCCTGAATAAAAAGGTTTTTAGGCCAGTCTTAAAAGAGACCAGTGTCTGTGTTGCCCTTAGATGGTCAGGGAGACTGTTCCATAGGCGTGGAGCTGCCGAGCCAAAGGCCCGGTCGCCCATGGTGCGGAGCTTGGTGCTGGGGACCCGGAGAAGCGAGCTGTTTGATGATCTGAGGGTGCGGGTGGAGATTTGGGGAGTGATGAGATCTTGTAGGTAGGGAGGTGCATGTCCATTTATGCATTTATGTGTGAGTAGTAGGACTTTGTAATCAATCCGGAATGAGACTGGGAGCCAGTGTAGGGAGTGCAGAATGGGTGTTATGTGCTCATACTTCCGGACTCTCATCAGGATCCTGGCAGCGCTGTTTTGGATGTATTGCAGCTTCTGGATGTTCTTGGTAGTGATCCCAGTGAAGAGTGCGTTGCAGTAGTCCAGTCTTGAGGATATAAAGGCGTGGACGAGCTTCTCTGCATCTGACAGGGTTAAAGTGGGGCGGAGTTTGGAGATGTTTTTGCTTTGGACGAGAGCTGCGATGTCCGTGACACAGCCCAGTTACTCGTATTCGTCCGTGGGATAAAGGACTTCAAGATTACGGAGGAGCTGGCAGCACTGCGGTCAATGAAAGGGAGCGATCTTTTCACGGAGGTAGTTGCATGCATGGACACGCTGGGTCTGAAATGGGACAGACTGCTAGGTGTCACAACGGACGGCTGTCCAAGTCTGACCGGGAAAAATGTCTGACTTTTGAAACGTATGCAAGATAAAGTGACTGAAATCGACCCAGATCAGAAATTGGTATTTTTGCATTGTATTATACATCAGCGTGTGTTGTGCAAGTCAGTGCTAAAAATGAACCATCTTATTGATGTTGTAACTAAAACAGTTAACTTCATCAGGGCACGAGCATTGAATCACAGACAGTTTGTTTCACTTTTGGAGGAGCATGAGACTGAACATAGTGACATTGGCTACCACACAGCTGTCAGATGGCTCAGCCTGGGCAAAATGCTAAAAAGATGATGGGAGCTGAAAGCAGAGATTCGAGAGTTCTGCAAGAAGAAAGGCAAGGACATCCCAGAGCTCTCAGATGAGGACTGGATGGCCGATTTTGCATTTGCTGTTGATGTGACTGCACTGATGAATGAACTGAACACCAAACTGCAAGGCAAGGGCCTTTTTGTTCATGAAATGCACAGCCTGGTGAAGGCTTTCATGAGAAAGTTGCAGTTTCTTTCAAGCCAACTGGACAGCAACAATCTCACTCACATGCAAACCCTGAAAGAAGTCACACCATCAGCTGATCACCTCCGCAGGTACTCATCCAAGCTAGGAGCACTGCATGGTGAGTTTTCAAGGCGATTTGAAGATCTCAGAATGATCGAGGATGAAATGCACATGATTTCCTCTCCCTTTACCTGCAGTGTGGGTAATGCACCCAGTGATGTTCAGCTGGAACTCATTGACCTGCAGTCTGATGCGGTACTGGCAGAGCACTTTAAGTCAGGATCACTGCTGGATTTTTACTCTTCTCTCAAGGAGGAGAACTTTCCAAACATAAGGAGACATGCTCAGAATATGTTGGTTCTCTTTGGCTCTACCTACATATGTGAACAAACATTCTCAGTGATGAAGTTTACAAAATCCAGGTATAGATCCTCTCTCACGGATGATCATCTGGCAGCTGTGCTTCGCATCTCCACCTCAGACATTCAACCTGACTTTGATGCACTTGTGAAAGCCCAACAGAGACTAGATTTCTCTCACTGAACAAGAAAAAAGAACTGAGAAAAATCAGATGAGGTGGTTAGACTAGAAATGCTGGCATGTAAAGGCACCAATTAGCAGTGAACTGGGACACTTTCTTTGGAGGCCTTTTTCCCAAAATCACAGTTCAGTGACAATCGTTATAATATGATGTATCTTACTATTTGGAGTACAAAGACAATATTGTGGTGTCTTTAGAACGCTAAGAACCTCTTTCCAACAGTATATGGAACTCAAAATGTGTTTTGGGGTGAATGTGCCTGAAAATGATCACTAATATGAGTCACAAATGGTAAAAACGTTCACATTTAGTTTGTTTTGGTGTTTTATTGAATAAATTACATTTTTTGTAAGGCAACCTCGTTTTTTCATTGCTTAATCATAACATGCAGTACTCTTACCAGTCTTACCAGCTTGTCAAAACAATGCTATATACTGCTTTTACAAAGAAATATAATTAATATTATGCAGAATTGAGTTCAGCCTTTTGGCCTGGCCCTCCATAATATTTTCTGTTTCTCATGTGGCCCCATGGAAAAGATAATTGCCCACCCCTGTTTTAGAGTATACCTCTGCAAAGGGCCTTGCTGCAGGATGTCAGATGAAACAACCAATCTCTAGGGACCCAGTTGGTGTCCCCTGCATTTATAAAATCCTTCCACTCTACCGCCCACTCTGCCTCACCACAAACACATATTCCAACATATGAAACCATTCAATTGTCAAGTCCGTTTAGAGTGAATTCAGAATATATCAAATGGAGTCGCAGATGAGGTTGACAGCTGGGTCAAAGACCGAAGGAGTCAAGGTTTTTTTATCCATTTATTTCAGAGCACCGTTGAGTCTGGACACCGATATAATGGCAAAATTACCTCGTCAAACACAGTTAATAATGGCTGCATTCCATTCAGGTTTTCAAATTCTAGGCCCCTGAAATTGCAGAAGAGGGCTCACCGCTACAACTTACCTGCACAAGTAGACGTTGTTGGTGTTAGCTACACCTTGTGCTATATTTCTGCATACATCACTGTGCTTCTAAATATTGCTCGAGACCAATTCCACTTCCTCATTACGTAGCTCAACAGGAGTACAGAAGCTTTGACAGAAGAAACCGGAAATGGTCCTGGACTCACTGGTGTCTGCTCTACAGATACAGCGGAGTGCAGAAGTCCGGGTCTGCTTACAATGAAACCAAATGATGTTCCTCAGACGAAGAGCACATAATTTCTGAGGAACAATGTTCATTTCAAAATGTATATTGACAACACTGTGTTGTATGGTGCATGTACAATATGAAGCTTGTGTCTTGCTCAAGGACACATTGACATGCGACGAGCAGAGCCGGGGATTGAACCGCCGACCCTCTGATTGAGGGTCGGCGGATCTGCTGTCCACTTAGCTACAGTCGCCCATCTTATGCCAATCTCATTCTATTCTGCATTTCAGTTCCATATCGGCATTTGTCAAAGATATGAAATTACTACTTATATTACTCTTAAATATTAGTCTAGGTAGTTTCCACCAGATGAACGGCCGTCATTGAGTAAAAGGCACAGACGCAGTGTATGACACCATACTTCAGGTCTCGACAGACAAATGCAAAGTCCTGAGTTGGTGAATACAGAACGTTTGATTAATAATAATAATAATGCATTTTATTTATATAGCGCTTTTCATGACACTCAAAGACGCTTTACAAGGCAGAGACAAATGATGTGATTCTGTTCAGTGCCTACAAACATGCATAATAGATAAGTGTTGAACATAGTGATTGTCAAATAAATACTGTAAAAAAAAAAAAAAATGTGTGCATATGATTAAGACTTCACAGTAGCTCTGTCTGTGGGGATTTGGCTTGGAAACCAAAGGGTTGCTGGTCCAAATCCCCATTTGGATTAGGAAAGCACGAGACGACAAATTCTGAGGGTGACGTGAATGTTTCTACAGAAATTCATCCGATAGTTGAGAGATTTCACTGGAAACCACAAACTTCATGGTGTCATATGATGACAAAAGTAACAAAGTGTTTTTGATGACAAGTTCCTAGACATTAAGTTGAATATTACAGGTAATGTATATTCCACACAGAGAGTGACCCATACCACACAGGCAGTAAAACATGCATGTACATATACAGAGACAGCTACTTGTTGAACTTTCACCTACTTTCCACCTCAAGCTATAATTCAGAGGAACACCTTAGACTCCACCGCGACACAGGATATATGCAATGCACAGAGATGAGGCCAAAATGTTCTTTTATCAGTTTTAATGCCCTAAAAGGCTTTAAGACTTATCTCATTCAGAACCTTCTTATCAATGCAGTTCAGTGTGACATGCACAAGGGGTTAAAGAGCAGTGGGTTCATATGCGGTTTACCTCATAGCTGTGGATTATTCTGACCTCATCAGTTATATATTAATGAGGCATAATAATAATAATAATAACTTTAATTTATATAGCGCCTTTCAGGGGACCCAAGGCCGCTTTACAAGAGTAACAGTTTAGACAAAAACAGTTTAGACAAACAGTCAGAAAAACAGAACAAGTAAACTAGGGGCTGAAAGCCTTGGCGAACAGATGGGACTTGAGGGCCCTTTTGAAGGCGTCCAGAGTGGAGATGTTGCGGATCACCGCAGGGAGAGAGTTCCAGAGGGTGGGGGCTGCCACACTGAAAGCTCTGTCCCCGAAGGTTCGCAGTTTGGTGCGGGTGGTGGCAAGCAGGCCAGAGTCTGAAGACCGCAGGTTCCGGGGAGGGACATGTGGGCGGAGGAGGTCCGATAGGTACTGGGGGGCATGGGCATGGAGGGACTTGTAGGTGAGGAGGAGGATCTTGTATGAGATGCGGGACTTGACCGGGAGCCAGTGGAGGTTGATGAGGGTGGGGGTGATGTGCTGCCAGGGCTTTGTGTGCGTGAGAACCCTGGCAGCAGAGTTTTGTACATACTGGAGCCTGTCCAGGGTTTTGTTGGGTACCCCGAACAGGACACCATTGCAGTAGTCCAAGCGGGAGGTGACAAACGCATGGACCAGGGTTTCAGCAACAGACTCCGAGAGTGACGGTCGGAGTCTGGCAATGTTCCGGAGATGGAAAAAGGCAGTTTTGGTGACGGACTTGATGTGGGACTCGAAGGAAAGGGTGGAGTCCAGGATGACACCCAGGTTGCGGACTTCAGGAGATGGGGAGATGGAGCAGCCGTCAACCTCGAGGATGAAGTCACCAACCTTCCGGAGCAGCGCCTTGGGTGCCACAACCATGAGCTCTGTCTTCTTGGTGTTGAGTTTGAGGAGATTTGATGACATCCAGGTTTTTATTTCATGCAGGCAGTTGACAAGGGACTGAGGGGGGAACTGGGAGGATGGAGTAGTACTGAGATAGATTTGAGTGTCATCAGCATAGCAGTGGAAGTTCAGTCCATGATGGCGGATGATCTTGCCGAGGGGGAGCATGTAGATGGTGAAGAGGAGGGGGCCAAGCACAGAGCCTTGGGGCATGCCATGATTGACTGGGGCTAGGGGGGAAATAGAGCCGTTGATGGAAACAAACTGTTCCCTGTTATGGAGGTAGGATGAAAACCAGGAGAGGGCGGTGCCAGTGACCCCTAGAAGGTCAGATAGGCGGTTGAGGAGGATGGTATTGTAGATCCAGCGCCAATTGTGATTACAGAATTATTTAAAGATACATACCGTTGTGTATTTATGTCAAAGAGCAATTTAAGTTTGGAATACAAAAGTGCTCTATTTAAAAAATGTTTCTTGTTCTTACTTTTAATTGAGAGCAATTTATTTCCACTGAAGACTTTATTTCGTTTCAGTCAATTTGTTACCAATTCATTTAAATCGAATTACTTTTACTTCACTTGATTCCTTTATTCATATGGAAATTAAGACTTTTCACTGAAATGTCCTGCTGAATAAACCCTTCAGTTTAAGCCTTTGTTACACAACCTTGCAGTGCAGGAAATGAGCGCATGCATGTGGAAAAAGTTCATTTTCTCATTTTGTGATGCATTCAGGAATAACTTCTTCCAGCAAGGGCACGATACGAAGAAACCCTAGTTAGAAACAATATAACAGGGCTGTAAAGGCAGCGAGAGACATGCATATCTCAAAGGAACCTCTTGTTGCCAGGACACACTTTAACTCGAGCTTTGGCCCTGGCACTCATTCTGCTATTTATTTGGCAGCTGTTTTCCTCCGCTATGCTGACATCTACTGGTCTCACTTTGTGCTAACAGTTATACATGCTAGGAAACAGATGCACATGTACATTCCTAGGGGTACTGTACATGTGCATTAAATGTCACTGTAAATGTCAAATGAAGGAATTTATATTGGAATTAGTTTAAATATAAATAATTACTCAACAACTTGAAAACTGACAACTGTAGGAGGGGAGTGTTTAATCTTTATTTCCTTTCTTTAGCCACCTTTATCTGACACTATAAGGTCTCAAATTGGGTTGGATTGGGTGCTCTCCGTGGCGCAGATGAGAAACTGAGAGACGGAAACGCTGCGGGATGACAACAATACACAGACGCACATGCAAACAAACACACACAAGAGTAGGAGTTTTACGTGTCAGAGAAGTTATTTCACATGGCATTCTCCAAGAAGAGAAAAGTGATCAGTGAGACCACAGCCTTTATCCATGAATGGACAGACTCTTGCTTTGGGAGCATGTTACACCGTACTACTGTACTAAAGTTACAAATGAGTTCATCATAACTTTTGTTCTCTGTTGACCTTTAGAAGCAAATCACTTTGAGATGCCTTGCATCATAAAACACTTTGAATTTTTCCTAAATTCTCAATTACAATAACTAAACATAAATCACTATAAATATATATATATTTTTTTCTTTTTTATTAGGCCACATCACTATTTTCTTAAAGCTGACACAGACAACTTTGGACTGTGGGACGAAACCAGAAAACGCCCAAAAGTGTATGTATTTTTATGAAAGAATGTAAATTAGTCTTAACATCTGAAGAAGGAATTCACTTCCCCTTTCAGTGATAGACCAATCAACATCACCTATTTATTTTTTGAGGGAAACCGGAGAACCCGGAGAAAACCTCAGGCTAAACTAATTCAGGGGATCAACAGAAAGTCATGGAAAAGAATGTCATGGCTCACCTGGTAGATCACATGTACACCAAGTACATGTGATCTACCAGGTGAGCCACAGCATTAAATTCAGATACAAAAGAATGTGATGGCTCAACTGGTAGATCACATGTACATCAAGTACATGTGATCCACCAGGTGAGCCATGTAAATTAGTCTTAACATCTGAAGAAGGAATTAACTTCCCCTTTCAGTGATAGACCAATCAACATAACCTATTTATTTTTTGAGGGAAACCGGAGAACCCGGAGAAAACCTCAGGCTAAACTAATTCAGGGGATCAACAGAAAGTCATGGAAAAGAATGTCATGGCTCACCTGGTAGATCACATGTACACCAAGTACATGTGATCTACCAGGTGAGCCACGGCATTAAATTCAGATACAAAAGAATGTGATGGCTCAACTGGTAGATCACATGTACATCAAGTACATGTGATCCACCAGGTGAGCCATGTAAATTAGTCTTAACATCTGAAGAAGGAATTAACTTCCCCTTTCAGTGATAGACCAATCAACATAACCTATTTATTTTTTGAGGGAAACCGGAGAACCCGGAGAAAACCTCAGGCTAAACTAATTCAGGGGATCAACAGAAAGTCATGGAAAAGAATGTCATGGCTCACCTGGTAGATCACATGTACACCAAGTACATGTGATCTACCAGGTGAGCCACGGCATTAAATTCAGATACAAAAGAATGTGATGGCTCAACTGGTAGATCACATGTACATCAAGTACATGTGATCCACCAGGTGAGCCATGTAAATTAGTCTTAACATCTGAAGAAGGAATTAACTTCCCCTTTCAGTGATAGACCAATCAACATAACCTATTTATTTTTTGAGGGAAACCGGAGAACCCGGAGAAAACCTCAGGCTAAACTAATTCAGGGGATCAACAGAAAGTCATGGAAAAGAATGTCATGGCTCACCTGGTAGATCACATGTACACCAAGTACATGTGATCTACCAGGTGAGCCACGGCATTAAATTCAGATACAAAAGAATGTGATGGCTCAACTAGGGCTGGGCGATAAATCGATTTAATCGATTAATTCGAATGTGTGCTTTAAGGCGATGTGTTTTATTGAAAATCGAGAAAATCGCCCCCACCCATTTTTCCCGTAGTAGAGTGCGCGCGCATTGTTTACAAACTAAAACAATGGCGGCCAGCAGCTTCACTGCTGCCGCCGCCACCTCACAAAAACAACCCAGCATTTTGGAGACATTCACCAACTGTACTCCGCATGAGAAGAAGAGTGCCCGGTGGAAAGCCATCACGGATGCAGTCGCGATGTATATCGCAAAAGATATGGTGCCCATATACACCGTGGAAAAGCCGGGGTTTATTCACCGTCTCAAAGCTTTGGACCCCAGATACGTGCTACCAAGCCGTAAACATTTTTCTGACGTTGCCTTGCCTCGGCTGTACAATAGTACACGCCAAAGGATCTCTGCGGAGCTGGAGGGGATGTCATTCTACTCCGCAACAACTGACCTGTGGTCCAGCAGGTTGACCCAGACACCGATCCACTTGACTGGTGGAAGCGTCACCAACTTAACTTTCCAAGGCTAAGTACTTTAGCAAAGAAATACCTCTCTGTGCCAGCTACAAGTGCCCCCTCTGAGAGGCTTTTCAGTGTGTGGGGGGGGCATTGTTACATGCCACCGTGCATGCCTGAAGCCAGAGGTAGTAGACAGGCTTGTCTTCCTGGCAAAAAATATTTAGAAAAAACATGCACTACTGTTTAATACTGTTGGTTATGTTGTGAATGCACTTGATTTTGTTTACATGCACTTATTTACTGTGCAAAATATGTTATGTTGATGTTAGATCAGATGTTGCACTTTTGAAAATGTGAATGTTAAAGGGTCATATACATTTTATTTCATGCTGTGTTTGTATCAGTGTATTCAGTTAGAAAAGCTTACTGTAAAAAGTTACATTTGCACAGTTGTTTACAATGGAAGGCTACTATTTAATGCCATTTAATGTTATGTTTAATTTAATTTTATATTTAAATGATTCAGGCAAACAAAAGAGTGACCAAATACTTTTTGTATACTACAGGCACCTTTCTACAATGTTCAGGTTTTGTTTGCACTTTATTTTTATCAACCTACTTGGGAAAATCATCACAAAATAAAAGAAAAAATTGTTTTCAACAGCTTCTGTCATCTGCAAAAAATTTTGGGGGAAAAAAATCGATTTAAATCGTGAATCGGATTTTTTGTAAAAAAATCGGAGATTTTTTTTTTAGGCCATATCGCCCAGCCCTAGGCTCAACTGGTAGATCACATGTACATCAAGTACATGTGATCCACCAGGTGAGCCATGTAAATTAGTCTTAACATCTGAAGAAGGAATTAACTTCCCCTTTCAGTGATAGACCAATCAACATAACCTATTTATTTTTTGAGGGAAACCGGAGAACCCGGAGAAAACCTCAGGCTAAACTAATTCAGGGGATCAACAGAAAGTCATGGAAAAGAATGTCATGGCTCACCTGGTAGATCACATGTACACCAAGTACATGTGATCTACCAGGTGAGCCACGGCATTAAATTCAGATACAAAAGAATGTGATGGCTCAACTGGTAGATCACATGTACATCAAGTACATGTGATCCACCAGGTGAGCCATGTAAATTAGTCTTAACATCTGAAGAAGGAATTAACTTCCCCTTTCAGTGATAGACCAATCAACATAACCTATTTATTTTTTGAGGGAAACCGGAGAACCCGGAGAAAACCTCAGGCTAAACTAATTCAGGGGATCAACAGAAAGTCATGGAAAAGAATGTCATGGCTCACCTGGTAGATCACATGTACACCAAGTACATGTGATCTACCAGGTGAGCCACGGCATTAAATTCAGATACAAAAGAATGTGATGGCTCAACTGGTAGATCACATGTACATCAAGTACATGTGATCCACCAGGTGAGCCATGTAAATTAGTCTTAACATCTGAAGAAGGAATTAACTTCCCCTTTCAGTGATAGACCAATCAACATAACCTATTTATTTTTTGAGGGAAACCGGAGAACCCGGAGAAAACCTCAGGCTAAACTAATTCAGGGGATCAACAGAAAGTCATGGAAAAGAATGTCATGGCTCACCTGGTAGATCACATGTACACCAAGTACATGTGATCTACCAGGTGAGCCACGGCATTAAATTCAGATACAAAAGAATGTGATTGCTCAACTGGTAGATCACATGTACATCAAGTACATGTGATCCACCAGGTGAGCCATGTAAATTAGTCTTAACATCTGAAGAAGGAATTAACTTCCCCTTTCAGTGATAGACCAATCAACATAACCTATTTATTTTTTGAGGGAAACCGGAGAACCCGCAGAAAACCTCAGGCTAAACTAATTCAGGGGATCAACTCATGGAAAAGAATATCATGGCTCACCTGATAGATCACATGTACACCAGGTACATGTGATCTACCAGGTGAGCCACGGCATTCGTTTCAGATACAAAAGAATGTCTACCAGGTGAGCCATGATGTGATCCACTTGGCAACTTTGGCAACTGTGCGAAAACATCCTTCTATAATGAAGTCTAAAACATGGTATTGTACAGACTTGTTGCATGTTGCTTGTATGTCATGCTCTTGTATCTGAATTGGTTGTTGTGGAGTTGGAAGATCTACCAGGTGAGCCATTGTAACAAAACAATGGTTTAGGCTTGACCGGGGGTGATTCTTGTTGCAGCATTTAGATCGAGCAACCGTTTTATGAGATTTAAAAATGCCATTAAGTCTTCCTTTTCAACACAAATACGAAAATTTGAGGCTAACTCTGTTGCTTCATCCAAACTTTGGCCAGTGTCGAAACTCCACTTTGAAATTGGCTGGATACCGGTTGCCTCCTTGTACTCTTCTGATGTCGAGCCACGGCATTAAATTCAGATACAAAAGAATGTGATGGCTCAACTGGTAGATCACATGTACATCAAGTACATGTGATCCACCAGGTGAGCCATGTAAATTAGTCTTAACATCTGAAGAAGGAATTCACTTCCCCTTTCAGTGATAGACCAATCAACATAACCTATTTATTTTTTGAGGGAAACCGGAGAACCCGGAGAAAACCTCAGGCTAAACTAATTCAGGGGATCAACTCATGGAAAAGAATATCATGGCTCACCTGGTAGATCACATGTACACCAGGTACATGTGATCTACCAGGTGAGCCACGGCATTCGTTTCAGATACAAAAGAATGTCTACCAGGTGAGCCATGATGTGATCCACTTGGCAACTTTGGCAACTTTGGCAACTGTGCGAAAACATCCTTCTATAATGAAGTCTAAAACATGGTATTGTACAGACTTGTTGCATGTTGTTTGTATGTCATGCTCTTGTATCTGAATTGGTTGTTGTGGAGTTGGAAGATCTACCAGGTGAGCCATTGTAACAAAACAATCGTTTAGGGCTTGACCGGGGGTGATTCTTGTTGCAGCATTTGGATCGAGCAACCGTTTTAGGAGATTTAAAAATGCCATTAAGTCTTCCTTTTCAACACTAATACGAAAATTTGAGGCTAACTCTGTTGCTTCATCCAAAGTTTGGCCAGTGTCGAAACTCCACTTTGAATTTGGCTGGATACCGGTTGCCTCCTTGTACTCTTCTGATGTCTTTAGTCTCCATCTTGAATTGGGAGAGGAGTGCTCCCTGTTGAAATACTGGTTGGTGTACATTCCAGCATTCAGCAGGTGGTCTTCTGGATGGCCGACTAGATTGCAAACAGTTTTCATTCCGTGGTATGATGAGTCGTCACTGAAGAGGTCCCGGCAGCAGTCCAGTTTTGCCAGGAGACAGCCCAGTGCCCACATGTCGATGGCTTCAGATATGGGGAGGCCCAAGGTCACCTCTGGAGCTCTGTATGCACGAGGTTGCACAATCATTCTTTCTCTTACGTCTGATACTGACATGGCCAAACCAAAGTCAATTAATTTCAGCCTGAAGGGCTCATGCTGGTGGTTGACGAGCATAACATTGTCAGCTTTCAGGTCTGTGTGAATGATGCCGATACCCTTCAGGGCTTCAAATGCCACAAGTAGCTGACGTGTTATGGGGCGGATTTCATTAAGGGTCAGGTGTGACTGTCTCTCACGCATCAAATCCAAAAGGCTCCTGTCCAGTTTCTGGAAGGCGATGCAAGACATGCCTTCGAATATGAAACTGTCTTTGAATGTCACCAAGTTGTTTTTCTCTGGGTCAAGGGTCCTGAGTTGTTCCAGCATTTTCACTTCTCTGACGTGATATTTAACGTCTTTGTTGATCTTGATGGCTACAGTTTCGGATGTTGTCAAATTGATACACTTGGCAACTTTGCCAAAACATCCTTCTCCAATTAAGTCTAAAACACGGTATTGTACAGACTTGTTGCAGAGTATGTCATGCACTTGTATCTGAATTGGTTCTTGTGAAGAGTCTGCGCTCTCATCGCTGGAGCTGTCTGTGTCTGAGAATCCATCTGAGTCAGTTGATTTATCACATTCATCTGAATCATATGGGGGGGAGACGAGCATCAAATCATAGGCAGCATTTGCATGAGAGGTGTCCATGTGATCTACCAGGTGAGCCATTGTAACAAAACGATGGTTTAGGGCTTGACCGGGGGTGATTCTTGTTGCAGCATTTAGATCGAGCAACCGTTTTAGGAGATTTAAAAATGCCTGTAAGTCTTCCTTTCCAACACAATTATTTACAATTGAGTAGAACTCTATTGTTTCATCCGAAGTTTGGCCAGTGTCCAAACTCAAAACTTTAATTGGCTGGATACCGCTTGCCTCCTCGTACTCTTCTGATGTCTTTAGTCTCCATCTTGAATTGGGAGAGGAGTGCTCCCTGTTGAAATACTGGTTGGTGTACATTCCAGCATTCAGCACGTGGTCTTCTGGCTGGCCGACTAGATGGCAAACAGTCTTCATTGCGTTGTATGATGAGTAGCCAGTGAAGAGGTTCCGGCGGTAGTACATTTCTGCCAGGACACAGCCCAGTGCCCACATGTCGATGGCTTCAGATATGGGGAGGCCCAAGGTCACCTCTGGAGCTCTGTATGTACAAGCTTGCACAATCATTCCTTCTCTTACTTCTGATACTGACATGGCCAAACCAAAGTCAATTAATTTCAGCCTGAAGGGCTCATGCTGGTGGTTGACGAGCATAACATTGTCAGCTTTCAGGTCTGTGTGAATGATGCCGATACCCTTCAGGGCTTCAAATGCCACAAGTAGCTGATGTGTTATGTGGCGGATTTCATTAAGGGTCAGGTGTGACTGTCTCTCATACATCAAATCCAAAAGGCTCCTGTCCAGTTTCTGGAAGGCGATGCAAGACATGCCTTCGAATGTGAAACTGTCTTTGAATGTCACCAAGTTGTTTTTCTCTGGGTCAAGGGTCCTGAGTTGTTCCAGCATTTTCACTTCTCTGACGTGATCTTCAACATCTTCGTTGATCTTGATGGCTACAGTCTCGTATGTTGTTAAATTGATACACTCTGCAACTTTGCCAAAACCTCCTTCTCCAATTAAGTCTAAAACAAGGTATTGTACAGAATTGTTGCAGAGTATGTTATGCTCTAGTATCGGAATTGGTTCTTGTGAAGAGTCTGCGCTCTCATCGTTGAAGCTGTCTGTGTCTGAGAATCCATCTGAGTCAGTTGATTTATCACATTCATCTGAATCATATGGGGGGGAGACGAGCATCAAATCATAGGCAGCATTTGCATGAGAGGTGTCCATGTGATCTACCAGGTGAGCCATTGTAACAAAACGATGGTTTAGGGCTTGACCGGGGGTGATTCTTGTTGCAGCATTTGGATCGAGCAACCGTTTTAGGAGATTTAAAAATGCCATTAAGTCTTCCTTTTCAACAGAAATACGAAAATTTGAGGCTAACTCTGTTGCTTCATCCAAAGTTTGGCCAGTGTCGAAACTCCACTTTGAATTTGGCTGGATACCGGTTGCCTCCTCGTACTCTTCTGATGTCTTTAGTCTCCATCTTGAATTGGGAGAGGAGTGCTCCCTGTTGAAATACTGGTTGGTGTACATTCCAGCATTCAGCAGGTGGTCTTCTGGCTGGCCGACTAGATGGCAAACAGTTTTCATTACGTGGTATGATGAGTCGTCACTGAAGAGGTTCCGGCCGTAGTACATTTCTGCCAGGACACAGCCCAGTGCCCACATGTCGATGGCTTCAGATATGGGGAGGCCCAAGGTCACCTCTGGAGCTCTGTATGCACAAGGTTGCACAATCATTCCTTCTCTTACTTCTGATACTGACATGGCCAAACCAAAGTCAATTAATTTCAGCCTGAAGGGCTCATGCTGGTGGTTGACGAGCATAACATTGTCAGCTTTCAGGTCTGTGTGAATGATGCCGATACCCTTCAGGGCTTCAAATGCCACAAGTAGCTGATGTGTTATGGGGCGGATTTCATTAAGGGTCAGGTGTAACTGTCTCCCACACTTCAAATCCCAAAGTCTCCTGTCCAGTTTCTGGAAGGCGATGCAAGACATGCCTTCGAATGTGAAACTGTCTTTGAATGTCACCAAGTTGTTTTTCTCTGGGTCAAGGGTCCTGAGTTGTTCCAGCATTTTCACTTCTCTGACGTGATCTTCAACATCTTCGTTGATCTTGATGGCTACAGTCTCGTATGTTGTTAAATTGATACACTTGGCAACTTTGCCAAAACATCCTTCTCCAATTAAGTCTAAAACAAGGTATTGTACAGAATTGTTGCAGAGTATGTTATGCTCTAGTATCTGAATTGGTTTTTGTGAAGAGTCTGCACTCTCATCACTGGAGCTGTCTGTGTCTGAGAATCCATCTGAGTCAGTTGATTCATCCCATTCATCTGAATCATGAATGGACATTTTTCCTATCAAATGTTTCCAAATAGTATCCAAGTTGAGTATATTCAGAGGTGCTTATCTTGCTGTGGGTGTGTGATTCTGTCTAGAGAAATATCATTTATATAGACTCTAAGAATGTGATGTCATCAATTCTAGTTCTAGAACATCAAAGTCACATGTGATGTAATACATTTATGACATCACAAGTTCTAGAACATCAAATGTCAAATCAGATGTCACCATGGCAACTCTGCATTCTAAATTCCGTGGAGTGGAGCTTGAAAAATATTGTGTAATTTTTCAAAACAACTTGCCTTCATGCCCATCATTTTTATTTCTATGATTTCACTTCAAACTGTTATGTTACTTTAGCATGAAAGATGTCTCCCAGTCCACTCTCAGTGTATGCGCACTGGAAGATTTCCACACACATTTTTGAGAGGAAGGGATCTTTTAGAATAGAAAATGTAAGAATAGACTATGCGATACGCTCTAAACAGAAGGGATCACAGCTGCAGGTGCACTAAATGGTTAAACTTTGATGTATTTTCTTGTCTTTCATGTGAATAGTTTATGTAATTGTGAAACAAAATATGAAACAGATGTATTAACTATTAAAAAAAACACATTTGATCAAGGAAAGATGAATATGAAAACACAATTACAAAGAAAAGTGTTACAACACCCAATTGCCCACAATCCAAGACTAATGAATTACTTACCACTCCCCCTCCCCCTCCCCCTGTTCTCTCTCTATGCTGTCTGCCATTAGCTCAGGGAGCAATGCCCCAACTGGACAGCAGGTGTGCTCTTCAGCACTGCAGCACACAACCCACTACAATTCTATCATGTATGTGGGTGTAAGAGGGAGTGTGTGTGTGTGTGTGTGTGTGTGTGCTAGAGTGTGTAATGCATCAGGCGCCTGGCCACTGCTGCTCCTGCCACTCTGCTGAAGGAGAGGGGGGAGAGAGAGGATGCCGGAGGAGTGGAGGGAGAAAGAGAGCAAGGGGGATAGAGGGGAGAGAGTCCAGGCCCAAATAAAGCCATGGGGGCCGGGGCTGAGCTGGGCCCCCCTTTGCTATAAATACGCTGGCCGCCTGGAGGCTCGGGTTCTGTGTTTGGGGCTTGGGACCAGCGACCACCACTGCTGCAGCAGCCTTCCTCAGGAGAGTCTCCTCTGTATACTCATCATCCTCATCCTGGTCGTCGGTGTTCTGGCCAGCCAAGATGCCTCGCGTGGACTCAGACCTCAAACTGGACTTTAAGGATGTCCTCTTCAGACCCAAGAGGAGCAGCCTGAAGAGTCGCTCAGAGGTCGGTGCGGTTAATTAGTTTTACTCTGATACTGTAATCCAAATATTACAGCTACAGGTCAATTAACCATCAGACCGGCATATTGTCTTGTGCTCTTTGAAGGCTTTTAGCAAGTGAGTGAGTGGGAACAGTGTGCTGATTAAAATAGTGGAGCTGGAGGTACTCACTCTTCATCGCAGCACTGGGAGTCTTCTCGGTGTACTGAACGGGCCCCTGGCTGTCAGCTGACTCGCCGTCTCCCAGCTTCTGCTCCACCTCCTGCGAACACACACACACACACACACACACACACAGTTTCCTAAGCTGCTGTAGCTGTCGTATTTGTCGACGCATGTTTTGCAGTGCGCGGACTTTTGGGGTGAAGTTACACTTTAACGTTTCTTTCTTTTCTGTCTACATTTCTGAACTTGACCCTGAAATGCAAAAACATGTTCCATCACAAATAAAGTAGCCACTGCATCAAAGCAGCAGCTGACTTTGAGACTGCATCTGTATAGCACTGTCCACTTGAAGGTAACATAAATAGTTACACGAAGACTAAACTGGTCCATGTTTTGTGTTTTATTTGCTAAAATGTGAAGGTTTTCCAGCGTCAAACTCGAAAAGCCTCTAGGGTTAGAATGAATAATATGGCAGCACCCGCGTTTTAAAAGAAAAACACGCTTCTAAATTTCTTAGAGAAGGATCCCGAATCTCAATATCCCCATCATCTTTTATTATATGTGGAGAATCAGATGTGTCTCTCTGTCCTGGTGCATAATATGTACCAGCATCCTGATGCTGTCGGCTACAAATAACAACGTAAGCTCTTTCAGTATATAATAATTATTAGTATTAATAATACAAACATGACCCTATAGTGTCTCAGTTGATATAAGTGGAGTATTAAACGACTATTATAGAAGATGCAAAGCCCTCGTATAATAATATAACAATAAAATCACAACGGATTATGACTGACTCAGTAAAACATGCACAAAGAAGTGATGAGTAAATAGAAAGAAGTAGCCAGAGATTGCTGATGCCGGCTGATACACACCCCAACATCTTATTTGTTATTAGGCTTTCTAAACATGTGTTGCATTCTTCTCGCTGTGACACTCATCAGGTTTTCTATCTCGGAACAACTCGATAGACAGGTTTTCCGCTATAGGTGACAAAGTCACAAAAGGACACCACAGAGCGGTCTGTACTGGCTGCACTCCAGGAGGAACACAGATAACTGATTCATGCTGACTCAGCTCAGCAAGTCATTCATTTACACCTGCTGCTCAGTCAGGAAGTTGAGGTAAAGGAGTAAGAAAATGAATGAGACCGAGAGAAAGCAGGAGATTATCTGCCCACCCCGATGTCCCAGTCCGACACACACACACACACACACACACACATCTCACCTTCACACACAAACCTGACGTTCTCTTTATGTGCAGGCGTGAATCCCTCCGCTGGGCTTGCGGGCGTCTGTGTGGCTGCACCGTGGTAGCGCTTCCCGTTCAGACGGTTGAACACAATCTTTGGGGACGGAGAGCTGCGGAGAGATCAGACGGAGACAAATGAAGCCTGCTTGGGGATTGGATCAGCAGGCATCGCAACAAAACACAAGAGTTCCACCTCACAGGGATGGAGAAAACACAAATGATGCTGATTGGTCAGAGGAATTGAGCATGACGGGTCATTCTTCACCGCGGGACAGAATCATTTGACAAAACAAAGAAGAACTTCAAGTTTTATCAGAGACCCTAAAAACCTACATTTTAGTGCTTGCGAGTTTTAAAACGCTGTTGACACTTTTACTGCGGTCAAATTCACCTGAAGTACTGTACTGGACATATACTCAGTTACCAGTTTATTAGGGACACCCAATAAAAACATCCTACTTTCAGTAAAGTTATCATGTTAATGACATTGATTCAACTGTAGGATGTAGGTTGTGGTGCTTATTGTAATAATATGATAATTGCATTGCATTGAACACACGGTCACAGCAGAGAGAACAGCCGGGGCTTGAAAACAAACTGCAGGAACAGTCTGCGTCCGATAATGGGTGCAGACACGTTAGTCCCCGATGCGTTACGTGATCGCGCTGACGGAGCACGTGCTGTTGGGCCCCAAGTGGCTCAAACAGCCGGCGTAAAGGATCTTGCAAAAAATGAAGAAAAATGAAATAAAAACACACACCATGACAGGACGTGGAGCCGCTGACGTTACTTACTTCGATGAGAGCCAAGACGTCGGCTTGAGCTTCAAGTCGCCGAACTTGCTCTCGATCTGCTGTGTGGGACCTTTAGGAGACACAGTTCAAGAGTGTGTTGATGTTACGCTGTGAAATCAACGGGTTACATGGAAACGCGCTGCGTGAAAACATTGGACCGTGTCAACCGTTGCAATGCCCCAAAACTTCCCCCTTTAATGAGGAAATCAATGATTGCGTCATGCTTTTAGATAAGGGATACACATTCACCAACCTGTCCTCCGTTGAGTCACGAGTTTGCTGGGACCTCTGGTGATCGTGTACATCATGTGAACGCCAAGATATTCTGTCGTGTCTGTGAGTGAAGACCGCTCTGTCTTATGAACCATCGGGTGAGCACACCGATTACCTCACGGTCCTCTGCCGGCTCCCCCTGACGCAACAACGACGGAAAAGACAGATTCGCAGCTTGATTTCTTATTTGTTTCTTCCCCGGGTCAGCGGCTCCACGGTCGGCCTGCAGCCTGCAAGAGACTCTCTTTGACTTGTCGCCCGCTGTGTAGTCGATACTGTTGCACCTCCGAGTGAGCAGCCGGTGTTCCGCTGTCGTGAACCGACGTCCGCTGCTACTACGAGAGGTTGCGTGTAGGTCATCCAAGGAGAGAGCGGCTCCAGAGGCCGGTGGGGGTGGGGTGGGGGGATCCGTCACTCGGAGGTGGGACCTTGTGGTTCCTCACGTCCGGGGACAGTGACACTCCGGGCCCGGACACTCTACGGTCTACGCCCCGCTGATGCCACGGGACTGACCGCGGCCCCCCCGCTCCCTGACAGAACACAAGAACAACGCACACTTTGATATTTTCATCAGGACGGAAAGCTACGATGCTCGGCCAGCGTGTCAAGCCGGCCACAATGAAGCACGTGACTTCCGGACTGAGTTTCCAAAATAAAACACTCCTTTGACCACTTAAAACATAACTTGTTAATTGAATACGTCCAGTCTTTCGAGGACTTATATTCAGTATTGATGGACATTATGCTAATAATATGGCTGTGATATGACACATCAACAACATGTGTGATTAATTAATGCGCTATTTGACATCCTGTAAATGCATCAGTGACTTTCAGTGCTAAATGTTATGACTTGCTGTTCACTATGAAAATGGTGTTTTATTTATCTGACAGACCGTAGTTACAAAAAAACATGAGGTTAACGCGAGTAAACAGGACATGGTTTGGGAATTTAATTTTTTTTTTACAAATTCCAATGATTTTAGCCTCACTATGAAATTCCATTCTTTACGATATTAAGGTTTGTTCCAAAACCTGGACAAATACAACCAACGCTCTCTGTCTGGTTAGATAGCTCAGGATACGACGAATGAGGGCAAAGATGGAGTATATTCTTATCGTGTTTTTGTTTTGTGGTAAACATGCAGTGTGACCATTGTCTACAGTAAAACTGCATCACATGTACTTTTTTATAACCATGTAAAACGAGAGTAGTTCACGGATGTTAAAGTGTCTGATAAGCTCCTAATGTTTGTGGGTTTTATTCTGAAGTTAGAACTCTTAAGTTCCGCTCTCATCGTTGTTCGTTTAGTCGGACTGCTTTACGGAGCGGGGCAACCCAAGTGACGTCACTGCGCGACCCTCGAGCTGGAGCGATTACCTTTCACCTACAGACCTGAGATAGACGAACTGAAATATATATATTTAGTAATAACTAATGGAGACTGACAAAAAATGTACCATTAAACTCATATTTCTAAGGACTGATATGCATGGTCATATTTTACATATATATCTCAGGCCTAAAAGTCACCACAGGTATCCTTTGTGGTTCAGGTGAAGAGCCTCTGAGTGACTCTACACAGTGCGAGCTGACAGTCTGTGTTTCGTGACTGAAGATCAGCCGAGACAATACGCGGCTCAGGCATGCTTATCCAGGGTGATATATCCAACACTTACATCTTCCACTCACCCCCATTCATCTCTACCATCTGGCTCAATCAGTTATGGCTGGAAACATTGGCGTCACATGTATGCTTTTAGAGCAGACCTGGGCATTGTGTGGCCCGCGGGCCACATGTGGTACTTTGGTTGATTCTGACTGGCCCGTGTGAGGTTGATTGGAAATTACAAAATAAACATATTTTCTAATTTTACCTCTTGCATGGACTAAAGCTGCAGTGCTTTTATTTTGAAATGTTTTATTCACGTAATGACGCAAAACGTAAATCAAATACGTGCGCATGATTGAATCAAGTGTACGAGCAGTCACAACACACGAGACGACTTTAGCCCTCAAAAATGTCCACTCATGCTAAAGAAAGAAAGGTAGACGCCTGCAGAGTTTTCAACAAAAAATGGACTGCTAATTATTTATTTACTGAAGTCGCAGGTAAAGCCGTGTGTTTAGTTTGCGGAGAGCAGATCGCCGTGTTTAAGGATTACAATTTGAGTCGGTATTACGAGACGACGCACGCGGAGAAATACAAAAACTTGACTGCCGCTGAAAAGACGGTGGCAACGGAAGCTTTGCTAGCTAAACTACAAAAGCAGCAAGGCTTTTTTACCAAGCTTCACACAGCCAGGGATGCGGCAACCAAGACCAGCTTTGTGATATCCCACAAAATCGCTAAAAACAGTAAGCCATTCTCGGTGGGGGAGTTTGTCAAAGAGTGCTTGGTGGACTCTGCAGCACTAATATGCCCTGAAAAAAAGAAGCATTTGAGCAAGTCCCGCTATCCAGGCGAACCGTGACAAGAAGGATCGAGGACATTGCGGCGAATCTGGAGCTTCAGCTGCAACGTGAAGTGGTACGTTTAGACTTTTTCTACTTCATAATAATAATAACGTATTTTATTTGTAACGCACTTTTCATTTTTAAATCTCAGAGTGCCACAGAGCCAGTACATAGTAAAAAGCATAGTTAAAACATAAAAAAACTATAATAAAATAAAAACCAGTGAACGAACAGAAACACAAAAGAAATAACTGACAGTGACTTAGGTCAGAAAGGCTTTCCTGAATAAAAAGGTTTTTAGGCCAGTCTTAAAAGAGACCAGTGTCTGTGTTGCCCTTAGATGGTCAGGGAGACTGTTCCATAGGCGTGGAGCTGCCGAGCCAAAGGCCCGGTCGCCCATGGTGCGGAGCTTGGTGCTGGGGACCCGGAGAAGCGAGCTGTTTGATGATCTGAGGGTGCGGGTGGAGATTTGGGGAGTGATGAGATCTTGTAGGTAGGGAGGTGCATGTCCATTTATGCATTTATGTGTGAGTAGTAGGACTTTGTAATCAATCCGGAATGAGACTGGGAGCCAGTGTAGGGAGTGCAGAATGGGTGTTATGTGCTCATACTTCCGGACTCTCATCAGGATCCTGGCAGCGCTGTTTTGGATGTATTGCAGCTTCTGGATGTTCTTGGTAGTGATCCCAGTGAAGAGTGCGTTGCAGTAGTCCAGTCTTGAGGATATAAAGGCGTGGACGAGCTTCTCTGCATCTGACAGGGTTAAAGTGGGGCGGAGTTTGGAGATGTTTTTGCTTTGGACGAGAGCTGCGATGTCCGTGACACAGCCCAGTTACTCGTATTCGTCCGTGGGATAAAGGACTTCAAGATTACGGAGGAGCTGGCAGCACTGCGGTCAATGAAAGGGAGCGATCTTTTCACGGAGGTAGTTGCATGCATGGACACGCTGGGTCTGAAATGGGACAGACTGCTAGGTGTCACAACGGACGGCTGTCCAAGTCTGACCGGGAAAAATGTCTGACTTTTGAAACGTATGCAAGATAAAGTGACTGAAATCGACCCAGATCAGAAATTGGTATTTTTGCATTGTATTATACATCAGCGTGTGTTGTGCAAGTCAGTGCTAAAAATGAACCATGTTATTGATGTTGTAACTAAAACAGTTAACTTCATCAGGGCACGAGCATTGAATCACAGACAGTTTGTTTCACTTTTGGAGGAGCATGAGACTGAACATAGTGACATTGGCTACCACACAGCTGTCAGATGGCTCAGCCTGGGCAAAATGCTAAAAAGATGATGGGAGCTGAAAGCAGAGATTCGAGAGTTCTGCAAGAAGAAAGGCAAGGACATCCCAGAGCTCTCAGATGAGGACTGGATGGCCGATTTTGCATTTGCTGTTGATGTGACTGCACTGATGAATGAACTGAACACCAAACTGCAAGGCAAGGGCCTTTTTGTTCATGAAATGCACAGCCTGGTGAAGGCTTTCATGAGAAAGTTGCAGTTTCTTTCAAGCCAACTGGACAGCAACAATCTCACTCACATGCAAACCCTGAAAGAAGTCACACCATCAGCTGATCACCTCCGCAGGTACTCATCCAAGCTAGGAGCACTGCATGGTGAGTTTTCAAGGCGATTTGAAGATCTCAGAATGATCGAGGATGAAATGCACATGATTTCCTCTCCCTTTACCTGCAGTGTGGGTAATGCACCCAGTGATGTTCAGCTGGAACTCATTGACCTGCAGTCTGATGCGGTACTGGCAGAGCACTTTAAGTCAGGATCACTGCTGGATTTTTACTCTTCTCTCAAGGAGGAGAACTTTCCAAACATAAGGAGACATGCTCAGAATATGTTGGTTCTCTTTAGCTCTACCTACATATGTGAACAAACATTCTCAGTGATGAAGTTTACAAAATCCAGGTATAGATCCTCTCTCACAGATGATCATCTGGCAGCTGTGCTTCGCATCTCCACCTCAGACATTCAACCTGACTTTGATGCACTTGTGAAAGCCCAACAGAGACTAGATTTCTCTCACTGAACAAGAAAAAAGAACTGAGAAAAATCAGATGAGGTGGTTAGACTAGAAATGCTGGCATGTAAAGGCACCAATTAGCAGTGAACTGGGACACTTTCTTTGGAGGCCTTTTTCCCAAAATCACAGTTCAGTGACAATCGTTATAATATGATGTATCTTACTATTTGGAGTACAAAGACAATATTGTGGTGTCTTTAGAACGCTAAGAACCTCTTTCCAACAGTATATGGAACTCAAAATGTGTTTTGGGGTGAATGTGCCTGAAAATGATCACTAATATGAGTCACAAATGGTAAAAACGTTCACATTTAGTTTGTTTTGGTGTTTTATTGAATAAATTACATTTTTTGTAAGGCAACCTCGTTTTTTCATTGCTTAATCATAACATGCAGTACTCTTACCAGTCTTACCAGCTTGTCAAAACAATGCTATATACTGCTTTTACAAAGAAATATAATTAATATTATGCAGAATTGAGTTCAGCCTTTTGGCCTGGCCCTCCATAATATTTTCTGTTTCTCATGTGGCCCCATGGAAAAGATAATTGCCCACCCCTGTTTTAGAGTATACCTCTGCAAAGGGCCTTGCTGCAGGATGTCAGATGAAACAACCAATCTCTAGGGACCCAGTTGGTGTCCCCTGCATTTATAAAATCCTTCCACTCTACCGCCCACTCTGCCTCACCACAAACACATATTCCAACATATGAAACCATTCAATTGTCAAGTCCGTTTAGAGTGAATTCAGAATATATCAAATGGAGTCGCAGATGAGGTTGACAGCTGGGTCAAAGACCGAAGGAGTCAAGGTTTTTTTATCCATTTATTTCAGAGCACCGTTGAGTCTGGACACCGATATAATGGCAAAATTACCTCGTCAAACACAGTTAATAATGGCTGCATTCCATTCAGGTTTTCAAATTCTAGGCCCCTGAAATTGCAGAAGAGGGCTCACCGCTACAACTTACCTGCACAAGTAGACGTTGTTGGTGTTAGCTACACCTTGTGCTATATTTCTGCATACATCACTGTGCTTCTAAATATTGCTCGAGACCAATTCCACTTCCTCATTACGTAGCTCAACAGGAGTACAGAAGCTTTGACAGAAGAAACCGGAAATGGTCCTGGACTCACTGGTGTCTGCTCTACAGATACAGCGGAGTGCAGAAGTCCGGGTCTGCTTACAATGAAACCAAATGATGTTCCTCAGACGAAGAGCACATCATTTCTGAGGAACAATGTTCATTTCAAAATGTATATTGACAACACTGTGTTGTATGGTGCATGTACAATATGAAGCTTGTGTCTTGCTCAAGGACACATTGACATGCGACGAGCAGAGCCGGGGATTGAACCGCCGACCCTCTGATTGAGGGTCGGCGGATCTGCTGTCCACTTAGCTACAGTCGCCCATCTTATGCCAATCTCATTCTATTCTGCATTTCAGTTCCATATCGGCATTTGTCAAAGATATGAAATTACTACTTATATTACTCTTAAATATTAGTCTAGGTAGTTTCCACCAGATGAACGGCCGTCATTGAGTAAAAGGCACAGACGCAGTGTATGACACCATACTTCAGGTCTCGACAGACAAATGCAAAGTCCTGAGTTGGTGAATACAGAACGTTTGATTAATAATAATAATAATACATTTTATTTATATAGCGCTTTTCATGACACTCAAAGACGCTTTACAAGGCAGAGACAAATGATGTGATTCTGTTCAGTGCCTACAAACATGCATAATAGATAAGTGTTGAACATAGTGATTGTCAAATAAATACTGTAAAAAAAAAATATGTGTGCATATGATTAAGACTTCACAGTAGCTCTGTCTGTGGGGATTTGGCTTGGAAACCAAAGGGTTGCTGGTCCAAATCCCCATTTGGATTAGGAAAGCACGAGACGACAAATTCTGAGGGTGACGTGAATGTTTCTACAGAAATTCATCCGATAGTTGAGAGATTTCACTGGAAACCACAAACTTCATGGTGTCATATGATGACAAAAGTAACAAAGTGTTTTTGATGACAAGTTCCTAGACATTAAGTTGAATATTACAGGTAATGTATATTCCACACAGAGAGTGACCCATACCACACAGGCAGTAAAACATGCATGTACATATACAGCTACTTGTTGAACTTTCACCTACTTTCCACCTCAAGCTATAATTCAGAGGAACACCTTAGACTCCACCGCGACACAGGATATATGCAATGCACAGAGATGAGGCCAAAATGTTCTTTTATCAGTTTTAATGCCCTAAAAGGCTTTAAGACTTATCTCATTCAGAACCTTCTTATCAATGCAGTTCAGTGTGACATGCACAAGGGGTTAAAGAGCAGTGGGTTCATATGCGGTTTACCTCATAGCTGTGGATTATTCTGACCTCATCAGTTATATATTAATGAGGCATAATAATAATAATAATAACTTTAATTTATATAGCGCCTTTCAGGGGACCCAAGGCCGCTTTACAAGAGTAACAGTTTAGACAAAAACAGTTTAGACAAACAGTCAGAAAAACAGAACAAGTAAACTAGGGGCTGAAAGCCTTGGCGAACAGATGGGACTTGAGGGCCCTTTTGAAGGCGTCCAGAGTGGAGATGTTGCGGATCACCGCAGGGAGAGAGTTCCAGAGGGTGGGGGCTGCCACACTGAAAGCTCTGTCCCCGAAGGTTCGCAGTTTGGTGCGGGTGGTGGCAAGCAGGCCAGAGTCTGAAGACCGCAGGTTCCGGGGAGGGACATGTGGGCGGAGGAGGTCCGATAGGTACTGGGGGGCATGGGCATGGAGGGACTTGTAGGTGAGGAGGAGGATCTTGTATGAGATGCGGGACTTGACCGGGAGCCAGTGGAGGTTGATGAGGGTGGGGGTGATGTGCTGCCAGGGCTTTGTGTGCGTGAGAACCCTGGCAGCAGAGTTTTGTACATACTGGAGCCTGTCCAGGGTTTTGTTGGGTACCCCGAACAGGACACCATTGCAGTAGTCCAAGCGGGAGGTGACAAACGCATGGACCAGGGTTTCAGCAACAGACTCCGAGAGTGACGGTCGGAGTCTGGCAATGTTCCGGAGATGGAAAAAGGCAGTTTTGGTGACGGACTTGATGTGGGACTCGAAGGAAAGGGTGGAGTCCAGGATGACACCCAGGTTGCGGACTTCAGGAGATGGGGAGATGGAGCAGCCGTCAACCTCGAGGATGAAGTCACCAACCTTCCGGAGCAGCGCCTTGGGTGCCACAACCATGAGCTCTGTCTTCTTGGTGTTGAGTTTGAGGAGATTTGATGACATCCAGGTTTTTATTTCATGCAGGCAGTTGACAAGGGACTGAGGGGGGAACTGGGAGGATGGAGTAGTACTGAGATAGATTTGAGTGTCATCAGCATAGCAGTGGAAGTTCAGTCCATGATGGCGGATGATCTTGCCGAGGGGGAGCATGTAGATGGTGAAGAGGAGGGGGCCAAGCACAGAGCCTTGGGGCATGCCATGATTGACTGGGGCTAGGGGGGAAATAGAGCCGTTGATGGAAACAAACTGTTCCCTGTTATGGAGGTAGGATGAAAACCAGGAGAGGGCGGTGCCAGTGACCCCTAGAAGGTCAGATAGGCGGTTGAGGAGGATGGTATTGTAGATCCAGCGCCAATTGTGATTACAGAATTATTTAAAGATACATACCGTTGTGTATTTATGTCAAAGAGCAATTTAAGTTTGGAATACAAAAGTGCTCTATTTAAAAAATGTTTCTTGTTCTTACTTTTAATTGAGAGCAATTTATTTCCACTGAAGACTTTATTTCGTTTCAGTCAATTTGTTACCAATTCATTTAAATCGAATTACTTTTACTTCACTTGATTCCTTTATTCATATGGAAATTAAGACTTTTCACTGAAATGTCCTGCTGAATAAACCCTTCAGTTTAAGCCTTTGTTACACAACCTTGCAGTGCAGGAAATGAGCGCATGCATGTGGAAAAAGTTCATTTTCTCATTTTGTGATGCATTCAGGAATAACTTCTTCCAGCAAGGGCACGATACGAAGAAACCCTAGTTAGAAACAATATAACAGGGCTGTAAAGGCAGCGAGAGACATGCATATCTCAAAGGAACCTCTTGTTGCCAGGACACATTTTAACTCGAGCTTTGGCCCTGGCACTCATTCTGCTATTTATTTGGCAGCTGTTTTCCTCCGCTATGCTGACATCTACTGGTCTCACTTTGTGCTAACAGTTATACATGCTAGGAAACAGATGCACATGTACATTCCTAGGGGTACTGTACATGTGCATTAAATGTCACTGTAAATGTCAAATGAAGGAATTTATATTGGAATTAGTTTAAATATAAATAATTACTCAACAACTTGAAAACTGACAACTGTAGGAGGGGAGTGTTTAATCTTTATTTCCTTTCTTTAGCCACCTTTATCTGACACTATAAGGTCTCAAATTGGGTTGGATTGGGTGCTCTCCGTGGCGCAGATGAGAAACTGAGAGACGGAAACGCTGCGGGATGACAACAATACACAGACGCACATGCAAACAAACACACACAAGAGTAGGAGTTTTACGTGTCAGAGAAGTTATTTCACATGGCATTCTCCAAGAAGAGAAAAGTGATCAGTGAGACCACAGCCTTTATCCATGAATGGACAGACTCTTGCTTTGGGAGCATGTTACACCGTACTACTGTACTAAAGTTACAAATGAGTTCATCATAACTTTTGTTCTCTGTTGACCTTTAGAAGCAAATCACTTTGAGATGCCTTGCATCATAAAACACTTTGAATTTTTCCTAAATTCTCAATTACAATAACTAATCATAAATCACTATAAATATATATATATTTTTTTTCTTTTTTATTAGGCCACATCACTATTTTCTTAAAGCTGACACAGACAACTTTGGACTGTGGGACGAAACCAGAAAACGCCCAAAAGTGTATGTATTTTTATGAAAGAATGTAAATTAGTCTTAACATCTGAAGAAGGAATTCACTTCCCCTTTCAGTGATAGACCAATCAACATCACCTATTTATTTTTTGAGGGAAACCGGAGAACCCGGAGAAAACCTCAGGCTAAACTAATTCAGGGGATCAACAGAAAGTCATGGAAAAGAATGTCATGGCTCACCTGGTAGATCACATGTACACCAAGTACATGTGATCTACCAGGTGAGCCACGGCATTAAATTCAGATACAAAAGAATGTGATGGCTCAACTGGTAGATCACATGTACATCAAGTACATGTGATCCACCAGGTGAGCCATGTAAATTAGTCTTAACATCTGAAGAAGGAATTAACTTCCCCTTTCAGTGATAGACCAATCAACATAACCTATTTATTTTTTGAGGGAAACCGGAGAACCCGGAGAAAACCTCAGGCTAAACTAATTCAGGGGATCAACAGAAAGTCATGGAAAAGAATGTCATGGCTCACCTGGTAGATCACATGTACACCAAGTACATGTGATCTACCAGGTGAGCCACGGCATTAAATTCAGATACAAAAGAATGTGATGGCTCAACTGGTAGATCACATGTACATCAAGTACATGTGATCCACCAGGTGAGCCATGTAAATTAGTCTTAACATCTGAAGAAGGAATTAACTTCCCCTTTCAGTGATAGACCAATCAACATAACCTATTTATTTTTTGAGGGAAACCGGAGAACCCGGAGAAAACCTCAGGCTAAACTAATTCAGGGGATCAACAGAAAGTCATGGAAAAGAATGTCATGGCTCACCTGGTAGATCACATGTACACCAAGTACATGTGATCTACCAGGTGAGCCACGGCATTAAATTCAGATACAAAAGAATGTGATGGCTCAACTGGTAGATCACATGTACATCAAGTACATGTGATCCACCAGGTGAGCCATGTAAATTAGTCTTAACATCTGAAGAAGGAATTAACTTCCCCTTTCAGTGATAGACCAATCAACATAACCTATTTATTTTTTGAGGGAAACCGGAGAACCCGGAGAAAACCTCAGGCTAAACTAATTCAGGGGATCAACAGAAAGTCATGGAAAAGAATGTCATGGCTCACCTGGTAGATCACATGTACACCAAGTACATGTGATCTACCAGGTGAGCCACGGCATTAAATTCAGATACAAAAGAATGTGATTGCTCAACTGGTAGATCACATGTACATCAAGTACATGTGATCCACCAGGTGAGCCATGTAAATTAGTCTTAACATCTGAAGAAGGAATTCACTTCCCCTTTCAGTGATAGACCAATCAACATAACCTATTTATTTTTTGAGGGAAACCGGAGAACCCGCAGAAAACCTCAGGCTAAACTAATTCAGGGGATCAACTCATGGAAAAGAATATCATGGCTCACCTGATAGATCACATGTACACCAGGTACATGTGATCTACCAGGTGAGCCACGGCATTCGTTTCAGATACAAAAGAATGTCTACCAGGTGAGCCATGATGTGATCCACTTGGCAACTTTGGCAACTGTGCGAAAACATCCTTCTATAATGAAGTCTAAAACATGGTATTGTACAGACTTGTTGCATGTTGCTTGTATGTCATGCTCTTGTATCTGAATTGGTTGTTGTGGAGTTGGAAGATCTACCAGGTGAGCCATTGTAACAAAACAATGGTTTAGGCTTGACCGGGGGTGATTCTTGTTGCAGCATTTAGATCGAGCAACCGTTTTATGAGATTTAAAAATGCCATTAAGTCTTCCTTTTCAACACAAATACGAAAATTTGAGGCTAACTCTGTTGCTTCATCCAAACTTTGGCCAGTGTCGAAACTCCACTTTGAAATTGGCTGGATACCGGTTGCCTCCTTGTACTCTTCTGATGTCGAGCCACGGCATTAAATTCAGATACAAAAGAATGTGATGGCTCAACTGGTAGATCACATGTACATCAAGTACATGTGATCCACCAGGTGAGCCATGTAAATTAGTCTTAACATCTGAAGAAGGAATTCACTTCCCCTTTCAGTGATAGACCAATCAACATAACCTATTTATTTTTTGAGGGAAACCGGAGAACCCGGAGAAAACCTCAGGCTAAACTAATTCAGGGGATCAACTCATGGAAAAGAATATCATGGCTCACCTGGTAGATCACATGTACACCAGGTACATGTGATCTACCAGGTGAGCCACGGCATTCGTTTCAGATACAAAAGAATGTCTACCAGGTGAGCCATGATGTGATCCACTTTGCAACTTTGGCAACTTTGGCAACTGTGCGAAAACATCCTTCTATAATGAAGTCTAAAACATGGTATTGTACAGACTTGTTGCATGTTGTTTGTATGTCATGCTCTTGTATCTGAATTGGTTGTTGTGGAGTTGGAAGATCTACCAGGTGAGCCATTGTAACAAAACAATCGTTTAGGGCTTGACCGGGGGTGATTCTTGTTGCAGCATTTGGATCGAGCAACCGTTTTAGGAGATTTAAAAATGCCATTAAGTCTTCCTTTTCAACACTAATACGAAAATTTGAGGCTAACTCTGTTGCTTCATCCAAAGTTTGGCCAGTGTCGAAACTCCACTTTGAATTTGGCTGGATACCGGTTGCCTCCTTGTACTCTTCTGATGTCTTTAGTCTCCATCTTGAATTGGGAGAGGAGTGCTCCCTGTTGAAATACTGGTTGGTGTACATTCCAGCATTCAGCAGGTGGTCTTCTGGATGGCCGACTAGATTGCAAACAGTTTTCATTCCGTGGTATGATGAGTCGTCACTGAAGAGGTCCCGGCAGCAGTCCAGTTTTGCCAGGAGACAGCCCAGTGCCCACATGTCGATGGCTTCAGATATGGGGAGGCCCAAGGTCACCTCTGGAGCTCTGTATGCACGAGGTTGCACAATCATTCTTTCTCTTACGTCTGATACTGACATGGCCAAACCAAAGTCAATTAATTTCAGCCTGAAGGGCTCATGCTGGTGGTTGACGAGCATAACATTGTCAGCTTTCAGGTCTGTGTGAATGATGCCGATACCCTTCAGGGCTTCAAATGCCACAAGTAGCTGACGTGTTATGGGGCGGATTTCATTAAGGGTCAGGTGTGACTGTCTCTCACGCATCAAATCCAAAAGGCTCCTGTCCAGTTTCTGGAAGGCGATGCAAGACATGCCTTCGAATATGAAACTGTCTTTGAATGTCACCAAGTTGTTTTTCTCTGGGTCAAGGGTCCTGAGTTGTTCCAGCATTTTCACTTCTCTGACGTGATATTTAACGTCTTTGTTGATCTTGATGGCTACAGTTTCGGATGTTGTCAAATTGATACACTTGGCAACTTTGCCAAAACATCCTTCTCCAATTAAGTCTAAAACACGGTATTGTACAGACTTGTTGCAGAGTATGTCATGCACTTGTATCTGAATTGGTTCTTGTGAAGAGTCTGCGCTCTCATCGCTGGAGCTGTCTGTGTCTGAGAATCCATCTGAGTCAGTTGATTTATCACATTCATCTGAATCATATGGGGGGGAGACGAGCATCAAATCATAGGCAGCATTTGCATGAGAGGTGTCCATGTGATCTACCAGGTGAGCCATTGTAACAAAACGATGGTTTAGGGCTTGACCGGGGGTGATTCTTGTTGCAGCATTTAGATCGAGCAACCGTTTTAGGAGATTTAAAAATGCCTGTAAGTCTTCCTTTCCAACACAATTATTTACAATTGAGTAGAACTCTATTGTTTCATCCGAAGTTTGGCCAGTGTCCAAACTCAAAACTTTAATTGGCTGGATACCGCTTGCCTCCTCGTACTCTTCTGATGTCTTTAGTCTCCATCTTGAATTGGGAGAGGAGTGCTCCCTGTTGAAATACTGGTTGGTGTACATTCCAGCATTCAGCACGTGGTCTTCTGGCTGGCCGACTAGATGGCAAACAGTCTTCATTGCGTTGTATGATGAGTAGCCAGTGAAGAGGTTCCGGCGGTAGTACATTTCTGCCAGGACACAGCCCAGTGCCCACATGTCGATGGCTTCAGATATGGGGAGGCCCAAGGTCACCTCTGGAGCTCTGTATGTACAAGCTTGCACAATCATTCCTTCTCTTACTTCTGATACTGACATGGCCAAACCAAAGTCAATTAATTTCAGCCTGAAGGGCTCATGCTGGTGGTTGACGAGCATAACATTGTCAGCTTTCAGGTCTGTGTGAATGATGCCGATACCCTTCAGGGCTTCAAATGCCACAAGTAGCTGATGTGTTATGTGGCGGATTTCATTAAGGGTCAGGTGTGACTGTCTCTCATACATCAAATCCAAAAGGCTCCTGTCCAGTTTCTGGAAGGCGATGCAAGACATGCCTTCGAATGTGAAACTGTCTTTGAATGTCACCAAGTTGTTTTTCTCTGGGTCAAGGGTCCTGAGTTGTTCCAGCATTTTCACTTCTCTGACGTGATCTTCAACATCTTCGTTAATCTTGATGGCTACAGTCTCGTATGTTGTTAAATTGATACACTCTGCAACTTTGCCAAAACCTCCTTCTCCAATTAAGTCTAAAACAAGGTATTGTACAGAATTGTTGCAGAGTATGTTATGCTCTAGTATCGGAATTGGTTCTTGTGAAGAGTCTGCGCTCTCATCGTTGAAGCTGTCTGTGTCTGAGAATCCATCTGAGTCAGTTGATTTATCACATTCATCTGAATCATATGGGGGGGAGACGAGCATCAAATCATAGGCAGCATTTGCATGAGAGGTGTCCATGTGATCTACCAGGTGAGCCATTGTAACAAAACGATGGTTTAGGGCTTGACCGGGGGTGATTCTTGTTGCAGCATTTGGATCGAGCAACCGTTTTAGGAGATTTAAAAATGCCATTAAGTCTTCCTTTTCAACAGAAATACGAAAATTTGAGGCTAACTCTGTTGCTTCATCCAAAGTTTGGCCAGTGTCGAAACTCCACTTTGAATTTGGCTGGATACCGGTTGCCTCCTCGTACTCTTCTGATGTCTTTAGTCTCCATCTTGAATTGGGAGAGGAGTGCTCCCTGTTGAAATACTGGTTGGTGTACATTCCAGCATTCAGCAGGTGGTCTTCTGGCTGGCCGACTAGATGGCAAACAGTTTTCATTACGTGGTATGATGAGTCGTCACTGAAGAGGTTCCGGCCGTAGTACATTTCTGCCAGGACACAGCCCAGTGCCCACATGTCGATGGCTTCAGATATGGGGAGGCCCAAGGTCACCTCTGGAGCTCTGTATGCACAAGGTTGCACAATCATTCCTTCTCTTACTTCTGATACTGACATGGCCAAACCAAAGTCAATTAATTTCAGCCTGAAGGGCTCATGCTGGTGGTTGACGAGCATAACATTGTCAGCTTTCAGGTCTGTGTGAATGATGCCGATACCCTTCAGGGCTTCAAATGCCACAAGTAGCTGATGTGTTATGGGGCGGATTTCATTAAGGGTCAGGTGTAACTGTCTCCCACACTTCAAATCCCAAAGTCTCCTGTCCAGTTTCTGGAAGGCGATGCAAGACATGCCTTCGAATGTGAAACTGTCTTTGAATGTCACCAAGTTGTTTTTCTCTGGGTCAAGGGTCCTGAGTTGTTCCAGCATTTTCACTTCTCTGACGTGATCTTCAACATCTTCGTTGATCTTGATGGCTACAGTCTCGTATGTTGTTAAATTGATACACTTGGCAACTTTGCCAAAACATCCTTCTCCAATTAAGTCTAAAACAAGGTATTGTACAGAATTGTTGCAGAGTATGTTATGCTCTAGTATCTGAATTGGTTTTTGTGAAGAGTCTGCACTCTCATCACTGGAGCTGTCTGTGTCTGAGAATCCATCTGAGTCAGTTGATTCATCCCATTCATCTGAATCATGAATGGACATTTTTCCTATCAAATGTTTCCAAATAGTATCCAAGTTGAGTATATTCAGAGGTGCTTATCTTGCTGTGGGTGTGTGATTCTGTCTAGAGAAATATCATTTATATAGACTCTAAGAATGTGATGTCATCAATTCTAGTTCTAGAACATCAAAGTCACATGTGATGTAATACATTTATGACATCACAAGTTCTAGAACATCAAATGTCAAATCAGATGTCACCATGGCAACTCTGCATTCTAAATTCCGTGGAGTGGAGCTTGAAAAATATTGTGTAATTTTTCAAAACAACTTGCCTTCATGCCCATCATTTTTATTTCTATGATTTCACTTCAAACTGTTATGTTACTTTAGCATGAAAGATGTCTCCCAGTCCACTCTCAGTGTATGCGCACTGGAAGATTTCCACACACATTTTTGAGAGGAAGGGATCTTTTAGAATAGAAAATGTAAGAATAGACTATGCGATACGCTCTAAACAGAAGGGATCACAGCTGCAGGTGCACTAAATGGTTAAACTTTGATGTATTTTCTTGTCTTTCATGTGAATAGTTTATGTAATTGTGAAACAAAATATGAAACAGATGTATTAACTATTAAAAAAAACACATTTGATCAAGGAAAGATGAATATGAAAACACAATTACAAAGAAAAGTGTTACAACACCCAATTGCCCACAATCCAAGACTAATGAATTACTTACCACTCCCCCTCCCCCTCCCCCTGTTCTCTCTCTATGCTGTCTGCCATTAGCTCAGGGAGCAATGCCCCAACTGGACAGCAGGTGTGCTCTTCAGCACTGCAGCACACAACCCACTACAATTCTATCATGTATGTGGGTGTAAGAGGGAGTGTGTGTGTGTGTGTGTGTGTGTGCTAGAGTGTGTAATGCATCAGGCGCCTGGCCACTGCTGCTCCTGCCACTCTGCTGAAGGAGAGGGGGGAGAGAGAGGATGCCGGAGGAGTGGAGGGAGAAAGAGAGCAAGGGGGATAGAGGGGAGAGAGTCCAGGCCCAAATAAAGCCATGGGGGCCGGGGCTGAGCTGGGCCCCCCTTTGCTATAAATACGCTGGCCGCCTGGAGGCTCGGGTTCTGTGTTTGGGGCTTGGGACCAGCGACCACCACTGCTGCAGCAGCCTTCCTCAGGAGAGTCTCCTCTGTATACTCATCATCCTCATCCTGGTCGTCGGTGTTCTGGCCAGCCAAGATGCCTCGCGTGGACTCAGACCTCAAACTGGACTTTAAGGATGTCCTCTTCAGACCCAAGAGGAGCAGCCTGAAGAGTCGCTCAGAGGTCGGTGCGGTTAATTAGTTTTACTCTGATACTGTAATCCAAATATTACAGCTACAGGTCAATTAACCATCAGACCGGCATATTTCCCAAGAGGAGCGTGCTCTGTTTACTGCTGCATTCAGAAAGTCTATTTACCCATACACCTCTATTGTTGGTGAGGCAATATAAATATATTAACTAGTATTACAAGGGGGTGGAAGGTGGGTGTGGGGGCAGTATTGTGGGGCCTTCTAACCCTGTTTGCTAGTCATGATTAAAGATGAAAAATGTACATATCTATTCACAGAGCAACAACAGAAATTACATTAATCAACCCCATATGCTTGAAAGTGCCTCACTAAAGCTGTAAAGTGCACGCTCACTGTAATTCAATATG
Organism: Melanostigma gelatinosum; assembly: GCF_949748355.1. NCBI lineage: Eukaryota > Metazoa > Chordata > Actinopteri > Perciformes > Zoarcidae > Melanostigma > Melanostigma gelatinosum. The sequence goes on from NC_136644.1 coordinate 3,495,019, forward strand.
TGCGAGTCTCATTGTTGTCTTGTCCCATGTAAGCCAGTAGGTGTACACTGCCTTTGTACTTTGGTGAGCAAAAACGCTACCTTGACTGTGAGCATGTAACAGCAGAGTGACCTTCTTAAAGGTGACAGGAAACAAGGCTAGCCTGTACCAGACAGAGGTAAACAACAACTGTCCACAAGCATAGAAAACAACAAAAGGGGAGGAGAAGCAGAGATTTAAAAAAAAATGTAAAAAAAAAAGGTTTCGATCAGAATGGATTTAGTCATTTTCGTTTTACACCAGTAGAACAGGCCACCGTGTCTCTAATCACCCACTGGTTTAGCTCTCAGGGACAACACAAACCTCTCCTTGTCGTTGTATACTCGCTACTTCCTCGACTCAGCAATGTGTCACTAGATCAGGGACTGGTACCGACCCAAGATCCTGATACTGGTGTGGTGGCACTAGATCTGGGGTGGAAGGTGGAAGTCGGTTTCACAAACAATTATTTCTATTGTATCAGGTTTTATTGGCTTTCTTTTGCAAGCGTCCCTTCCCAGTGTGGGTGTAGCCAAGAGCAATAGTCAATAAAACCTGATGGAGGCGTGGTTTGTGACCCACTTTGATGTCTGACTATACTATACTGCAGTGGCGGGCCGTCAGGGCCTGCAAGGCCTTCTCTGCTGGCCTAAACAGAATCACAAAGCTATTTATATTTAAAAAAAAGAAAATTATTATAATTTATTTTATAATTTAATAATTTTTCTTAAATGCACTACATGTATTATAATTTATAAATATATTTTTCCCATTGTCTTATTTTCTCATTGCACAGCTACTGTCTTCCTCAGTTGCTCTCAGATCTCACCTCTGTGTGTGTCTATGCCAGAGGCCTGCAGACTCGGCTCTGCGGCCAGTGCAGATTAAAGTACATGGGGACGATATCGTTGATTGTCATAGTCTTCAACCAATCAGATCTTTAGTTTGACATGTTGGGCGTATTCTTTGACGTGTCAGCGGCGGCTAGCGGCCTATAATGACGTCAGCATTACGTACCGCTCATGTCCAGGTGCAGGCGCTGCAGAGTGTGCTGTGATTGGTCAGTGGGCGAGCACGTGACTAAAGTGAAACTTGTGCTTGCTAGCAGAACTGAGGTTGTTAGCAGTCAGAGTTCAAGTGGAAAGATATGGAAGAAATTATGGCATTTTTGTTTTTTGTTACTTCGCTTTGTTTTTTTAACATCAAATGGCAGAAGTACGAGAAGCTGATTTAGTGGCGGAGTTACTGGGAACGCCTTTCTCAAGAAGGACATTAAGCTGCCTGAGCAAAGCCGCTACACGACACCAAAGTACGGCGGGACACTTGCAAGCTACGGTGCTCTTAAAAACGTTTGGACGGACCCGAGTGGATCTCCAGAACAAGTTCGCAGGGAATGAAAAAGTTAAGAAGAATAGGGTAATTCTGAAAAGGACCTCTAGCTGGAACTGAAACGCACGGATGTACTGCACAGCAGAGTTATATCTGGAGCCATCGACATGTGGGCACTGGGCTGTGTCCTGGCAGAAATGTACTGCGGCCGGGACCTCTTCAATGGCACAACATCATACAACGTAATGAAGACTGTTTGCCATCTACTCGGCCAGCGAGAAGACCACCTGCTGAATGCTGGAATGTACACCAACCAGTATTTCAACAGGGAGCACTGCTCTCCCAATTCAAGATGGAGACTGATGAAGGGTATCGATTCCTTAAACCTATTCGTGGTACTCCAGCATTTTGGCAGGGAGCTAAAAAAGATTTGGTGGCATGTGTTCGACAAATGGGTCTCCCAACGTGGTTTGGTTAATTTTCATCTGCAGATATGCGATGGCCAAATCTCATTTCTAGTTCATTGAAACAACAGGGTAGAACGCAAACTGCAGAAGATTTACAGTGGGCCGACAAGTGTGAGCTCTTGAGTTGTAATCCTGTTACTGCAGCACGGATGTTTGATTATCGCTGGCATATCTATTTGAAGGAAGTACTTAGGTCTCCATTGAATCCAATAGGAAAGATGACAGACTTTTTTTATCGTGTTGAATTTCAACAACGTGGTTCACCACATGTGCATTGTTTATTCTGGATCGAGAATGCACCTCAAATAGATAAAAACACAGATGATGAGGTGATTCAGTTTATTGACAAGTATATCACATGTGGATTACCATCACATGATGAGTTCTTGTTAGACATTGTAACATCTGTGCAGCAGCATTCCAAAAGACATTCCAAAACGTGTAGAAAAAAGAATACTGCTTGTCGATTTGGTTTTCCAAGACCACCTTCCAATCGCACGTTCATATGTCGCAGTTCACCTGAAGATGATAGCCCAAAAGCATGCAACTGTGATGAAATGAATGCAAATGACTTGACAGTGTCAGTGTGTCAATCAAAATCAAGAAACAAATAAACAAAAAAGGGTTGCTGCGAAAGAGTTGATGTCAAAATTAAAAACTGCTCTCTCAGATGAGTCAGTGAAATCTGATTCTGTGAATCAATTGTTTGACAGTCTAGGTTTGACTCAGGATACTTTTGAAGCTGCCTACAAATGTATGGGGAAAAATACACGTGCTGAAGAGGCAAGTTGATGAGGTATGGGTCAATCAATATAATAAATAAAAGAATATGTCAGTCTACTGCTTTAGGGTTAAAGAATGTAAGACTTTAACTGTGCAGGCCTCAAACACTTTTTCGTTGATGATTCTATCAGTTCTGCATCCAGGTGTCTTGTTATCTGTTTGTTCCTGTGCATTGTTTCTGTCTTTAAAGACGGGGACACACACAGGGGTCATGATTGCGGTATTTCCCTTGATGGGCATCAGCTGAAGGGCATGACCCTCTGCAGGCATATATGATGTGTGATGGTTCACAGGTTCATTCCGTCTCTGCAATACTGTGACTTAACTCTTTGACCAGGTCACAGTGACATCAAAGGACGCATCTGGCTGGGTGTATCCATGGTTTATTGTGGGGCAAACTGATAACAAAGGGGTTTGTAAACAGGCCATAAAGTGCCTTCAGGTTATCGTAAAGACAGGACACTATGCTTCAAAGAAAAACATCTGCCTTGACTGGTTTCCTTCTTCTGTTTATTCTTGTTTGCGAACCAAGATAACAGCATGCTGGCTGGGTATAAATGTCCATGCATTTGAATGTGTCGTGAGAGCACCTCTTGCAGATGACGGTGATGTATCTGTGAGACTGTGTTCTCTTTGCTTGCAAGCAAATAAATTGACTATTACAACTTTGATCGTTCATCCAGACTCTGTTTCATTTGACATTGATTTGATAACACTTTGACACTCTTCTCCCATACTATTCATAGAAATATTCCACAACAACCCTCATCCATTTTATTCATTCTTTAGTTTAGGCATATAAAATTGTATGATAACGTTTGTTGGTTGCAATATTAATTGATTTGATCATTTATTATTTTGATTTAATAAACTCTGTTATACTTTAAGGAGCAGTCGTCTGTGATTACTTGTGCATATGTATTTGATAAAACTGTATGTAGTAGCCTGTGCTCGAACTTAAAACCTTCACTGTCACTGAATGTATAGTCATACGCAGACTATTGACATTATGAGTGACTACTAATTATGAGACTTAGTTTTATCGTTTGGTTATTGGTCCCTGTTCGCAGGGTGGTGCCCCGTTGTTATTAATAAACATTAATAATTGTTACATACATTAATAATTCTATTGATGTCAAGAGTTTCTTAAATGCTGATAACCCAAACACGCTCCTTTAGATCCCAACACTGTGTATACTTGCACAATAGAGATGTTTGTGCTCAAGAGGCAGCCTATAGAGTTATGAATTTGCATCTTAAAGAATGTTCCAGAAAAGTTGTATTTGTCCCAACAGGGGATAATGTGGTTAAAATGAGTTTGCCATTAAATGTCTTAAAGGAAAAGGCGAAACACAAAGAGCTGACATCAGAAGATATGTGGATGCCTGGTACAGGTGAACGATATAAAAATAGGCCAAAAGGTGACACCTTTAATAACATGTTTGGCAACATTTGCATCAGAATATAGAATGTTGTCTAAAAACGAAAACTCTCAAACAAAAATTGGTTTGAGCAACAACTTAGGATACAGAACCAAAAGAACACGATCACCAGATGCAGTTGTACGTTATGCGCGTTTTTCTGAAACAAAGTGTCCAGAAGAATTTTATCAGAGTAGACTTCAGTTATTTGTACCATATCGAGTCGACGCCCAGCTAAAACCCAAAACATTTGAAACATTTGTACAGTTTTATATGACTGGTAAAATCAAATATACTGATGGCTCCAAACTTTCCGTCAAAACAATTGTTCAGAGGAATAGGAGTGTCTTTGAAATTGATGCTGATGTGTTAGATAGTGATGTGTGGCTGGCTGTGATGTGTGGTGGTGTGTGTGTGTGCTAATTGTTTTGTCTACATCTTGTTTTCTGTCAAAAAAGACTGTTGAAAATCATTTAGGCCTTTTTGGTAACTCTGGCTTTTTCTTCTCATGTTAAGGTGTCCGGTACTGGTCTGTTGCTGAGCAGTTTCCTATGAACGACCTCCAGCTGTGGTACAAAGACAGCGTCAGTAAAATAGGTTGACATGTGCAGAAATGTGATGTATTGTTGTTTATAGATTATAGCAATCAATTCATGGCAGATTTATATTGATTCGTAGGTTATGTGTTCAGTCATTTCTCTGTTATTGCTTTGTAGGTGCATTTGAGTGACTCTGACGGGATGCCCATCTTGGCAAAGGCGTTCTTTCCGGCTGCACATGACCACCTGCTGAGGAAGGTGCTGGATCCTGTTTCTACCAAGAAGCCAGATGTTTCTCCAAAGACATCGCCTCCTGCTCGCAGGATCTCGCCAAAGGTGGTCGTGAAGGGAGAGGTCCGCCACGTGCCACGCCGACCAGACCCTTCTGAGTTGACATTTGCTGGATGTGGCAAGAAGGTAAATGATTGCAGACTGTAATTTTGTAGCTGATTGTGCAGACACGTGTATAGCGTTAACATGGAAGCATGTAATGGTCAAAGGAGACACGTGTTTAATATGAGGAATGCTTTTGTCATTACAGAGACATCATTTGGGGAAACCAGAGCAGTCTTGCGATGCACCCAAGAGGAGGCTTGTTCATCAGCAGGTTTGTGAGGTTTCATTTATTTGCTGAAAAACACGGAAATATTCATGATCATAATAGTAAGGCTAGCGTTTGTGTAGCAAGGATGTCCATAATATTTCTTCTGCTGTATATTTCAGGTTTGACTAACCCAGTTATGATTCAGATGAATGGAATGCATGGGATGAATCAACTGACTCAGATGGATTCTCAGACACAGACGGCTCCAGTGATGAGAGCGCAGACTCTTCACAAAAACCAATTCAGATACTAGAGCATAACATACTCTGCAACAAGTCTGTACAATACCTTGTTTTAGACTTAATTGGACAAGGATGTTTTGGCAAAGTTGCCAAGTGTATCAATTTAACAACATACAAGACTGTAGCCATCAAGATCAACAAAGACGTTGAATATCACGTCAGAGAAGTGAAAATGCTGGAACAACTCAGGACCCTTGACCCAGAGAAAAACAACTTGGTGACATTCAAAGACAGTTTCACATTCGAAGGCATGTCTTGCATCGCCTTCCAGAAACTGGACAGGAGCCTTTGGGATTTGATGTATGAGAGACAGTCACACCTGACCCTTCATGAAATCCGCCTCATAACAAGTCAGCTACTTGTGGCATTTGAAGCCCTGAAGGGTATCGGCATCATTCACACAGACCTGAAAGCTGACAATGTTATGCTCGTCAACCACCAGCATGAGCCCTTCAGGCTGAAATTAATTGACTTTGGTTTGGCCATGTCAGTATCAGAAGTAAGAGAAGGAATGATTGTGCAACCTCGTGCATACAGAGCTCCAGAGGTGACCTTGGGCCTCCCCATATCTGAAGCCATCGACATGTGGGCACTGGGCTGTGTCCTGGCAGAAATGTACTACGGCCGGAACCTCTTCACTGACTACTCATCATACAACGTAATGAAAACTGTTTGCCATCTAGTCGGCCAGCCAGAAGACCACCTGCTGATTGCTGGAATGTACTCCAACCAGTATTTCAACAGGGAGGGCTCCTCTCCCAATTCAAGATGGAGACTAAAGACATCAGAAGAGTACAAGGAGGCAACCGGTATCCAGCCAATTTCAAAGTGGAGTTTCGACACTGGCAAAACTTTGGATGAAACAATAGAGTTCTACTCAATTGTAAATAATTGTGTTGAAAAGGAAGACTTAATGGTATTTTTAAATCTCCTAAAACGGTTGCTCGATCCAAATGCTGCAACAAGAATCACCCCCGGTCAAGCCCTAAACCATCGTTTTGTTACAATGGCTCACCTGGTAGATCACATGGACACCTCTTATGCAAATGCTGCCTATGATTTGATGCTCGTCTCCCCCCCATATGATTCAGATGAATGTGATAAATCAACTGACTCTTCACAAGAACCAATTCAGATACTAGAGCATAACATACTCTGCAACAAGTCTGTACAATACCTTGTTTTAGACTTAATTGGACAAGGATGTTATGGCAAAGTTGCCAAGTGTATCAATTTAACAACATACGAGACTGTAGCCATCAAGATCAACAAAGACGTTGAAGATCACGTCAGAGAAGTGAAAATGCTGGAACAACTCAGGACCCTTGACCCAGAGAAAAACAACTTGGTGACATTCAAAGACAGTTTCATATTCAAAGGCATGTCTTGCATCGCCTTCCAGAAACTGGACATGAGCCTTTGGGATTTGATGTATGAGAGACAGTCACACCTGACCCTTCATGAAATCCGTCTCACAACACGTCAGCTACTTGTGGCATTTGAAGCCCTGAAGGGTATCGGCATCATTCACACAGACCTGAAAGCTGACAATGTTATGCTCGTCAACCACCAGGATGAGCCCTTCAGGCTGAAATTAATTGACTTTGGTTTGGCCAGGTCAGTATCAGAAGTAAGAGAAGGAATGATTGTGCAACCTCGTGCATGCAGAGCTCCAGAGGTGACCTTGGGCCTCCCCATATCTGAAGCCATCGACATGTGGGCACTGGGCTGTCTCCTGGCAGAAATGTACTACGGCCGGAACCTCTTCAATGGCACAACATCATACAACGTAATGAAGACTGTTTGCTATCTACTTGGCCAGCCAGAAGACCACCTGCTGAATGCTGGAATGTACACCAACCAGTATTTCAACAGGGAACACTCCTCTCCCAATTCAAGATGGAGACTAAAGACATCAGAAGAGTACGAGGAGGCAACCGGTATCCAGCCAATTTCAAAGTGGAGTTTCGACACTGGCCAAACTTTGGATGAAACAATAGAGTTCTACTCAATTGTAAATAATTGTCTTGAAAAGGAAGACTTATTGGCATTTTTAAATCTCCTAAAACGGTTGCTCGATCCAAATGCTGCAACAAGAATCACCCCCGGTCAAGCCCTAAACCATCGTTTTGTTACAATGGCTCACCTGGTAGATCACATGGACACCTCTTATGCAAATGCTGCCTATGATTTGATGCTCGTCTCCCCCCCCTATGATTCAGATGAATGTGATAAATCAACTGACTCAGATGGATTCTCAGACACAGACAGCTCCAGCGATGAGAGTGCAGACTCTTCACAAGAACCAATTCAGATACTAGAGCATAACATACTCTGCAACAAGTCTGTACAATACATTCTTTTAGACTCGGTAGATCACATGGACACCTCTTATGCAAATGATGCCTCTGATTTGATGCTCATCTCCCCCCCATATGATTCAGATGAATGTGATGAATCAACTGACTCAGATGGATTCTCAGACACAGACAGCTCCAGCGATGAGAGCGCAGACTCTTCACAAGAACCAATTCAGATACTAGAGCATAACATACTCTGCAACAAGTCTGTACAATACATTCTTTTAGACTCGGTAGATCACATGGACACCTCTTATGCAAATGATGCCTCTGATTTGATGCTCATCTCCCCCCCATATGATTCAGATGAATGTGATGAATCAACTGACTCAGATGGATTCTCAGACACAGACAGCTCCTGCAATGGTGATCCTCCAACTTCACAAGAACCAATTCAGATACAAGTGCATTGATTGGTCTATCACTGAAAGGGGAAGTGAATTCCTTCTTCAGATGTTTCGACTAATTTACATGGCTCACCTGGTGGATCACATGTACTTGATGTACATGTGATCTACCAGTTGAGCCATGACATTCTTTTGTATCTGAATTTAATGCCGTGGCTCACCTGGTAGATCACATGTACTTGGTGTACATGTGATCTACCAGGTGAGCCATGACATTCTTTTCCATGACTTTCTGTTGATCCCCTGAATTAGTTTAGCCTGAGGTTTTCTCCGGGTTCTCCGGTTTCCCTCAAAAAATAAATAGGTGATGTTGATTGGTCTATCACTGAAAGGGGAAGTGAATTCCTTCTCAGATGTTAAGACTAATTTACATTCTTTCATAAAAATACATACACTTTTGGGCGTTTTCTGGTTTCATCCCACAGTCCAAAGTTGTCTGTGTCAGCTTTAAGAAAATAGTGATGTGGCCTAATAAAAAAGAAAAAAATATATATATATTTATAGTGATTTATGATTAGTTATTAGGCATTAAATTCAGATATTCATGGAAAAGAATGTCGTGGCTCACCTGGTAGATCACATGTACTTGGTGTACATGTGATCTACCAGGTGAGCCATGACATTCTTTTCCATGACTTTCTGTTGATCCCCTGAATTAGTTTAGCCTGAGGTTTTCTCCGGGTTCTCCGGTTTCCCTCAAAAAATAAATAGGTGATGTTGATTGGTCTATCACTGAAAGGGGAAGTGAATTCCTTCTTCAGATGTTAAGACTAATTTACATTCTTTCATAAAAATAGCAGTCAGAGTTCAAGTGGAAAGATATGGAAGAAATTATGGCATTTTTAGTTTTTGTTACTTCGCTTTGTTTTTTTAACATCAAATGGCAGAAGGACGAGAAGCTGATTTAGTGGCGGAGTTACTGGGAACGCCTTTCTCAAGAAGGACATTAAGCTGCCTGAGCAAAGCCGCTACACGACACCAAAGTACGGCGGGACACTTGCAAGCTACGGTGCTCTTAAAAACGTTTGGACGGACCCGAGTGGATCTCCAGAACAAGTTCGCAGGGAATGAAAAAGTTAAGAAGAATAGGGTAATTCTGAAAAGGACCTCTAGCTGGAACTGAAACGCACGGATGTACTGCACAGCAGAGTTATATCTGGAGCCATCGACATGTGGGCACTGGGCTGTGTCCTGGCAGAAATGTACTGCGGCCGGGACCTCTTCAATGGCACAACATCATACAACGTAATGAAGACTGTTTGCCATCTACTCGGCCAGCGAGAAGACCACCTGCTGAATGCTGGAATGTACACCAACCAGTATTTCAACAGGGAGCACTGCTCTCCCAATTCAAGATGGAGACTGATGAAGGGTATCGATTCCTTAAACCTATTCGTGGTACTCCAGCATTTTGGCAGGGAGCTAAAAAAGATTTGGTGGCATGTGTTCGACAAATGGGTCTCCCAACGTGGTTTGGTTAATTTTCATCTGCAGATATGCGATGGCCAAATCTCATTTCTAGTTCATTGAAACAACAGGGTAGAACGCAAACTGCAGAAGATTTACAGTGGGCCGACAAGTGTGAGCTCTTGAGTTGTAATCCTGTTACTGCAGCACGGATGTTTGATTATCGCTGGCATATCTATTTGAAGGAAGTACTTAGGTCTCCATTGAATCCAATAGGAAAGATGACAGACTTTTTTTATCGTGTTGAATTTCAACAACGTGGTTCACCACATGTGCATTGTTTATTCTGGATCGAGAATGCACCTCAAATAGATAAAAACACAGATGATGAGGTGATTCAGTTTATTGACAAGTATATCACATGTGGATTACCATCACATGATGAGTTCTTGTTAGACATTGTAACATCTGTGCAGCAGCATTCCAAAAGACATTCCAAAACGTGTAGAAAAAAGAATACTGCTTGTCGATTTGGTTTTCCAAGACCACCTTCCAATCGCACGTTCATATGTCGCAGTTCACCTGAAGATGATAGCCCAAAAGCATGCAACTGTGATGAAATGAATGCAAATGACTTGACAGTGTCAGTGTGTCAATCAAAATCAAGAAACAAATAAACAAAAAAGGGTTGCTGCGAAAGAGTTGATGTCAAAATTAAAAACTGCTCTCTCAGATGAGTCAGTGAAATCTGATTCTGTGAATCAATTGTTTGACAGTCTAGGTTTGACTCAGGATACTTTTGAAGCTGCCTACAAATGTATGGGGAAAAATACACGTGCTGAAGAGGCAAGTTGATGAGGTATGGGTCAATCAATATAATAAATAAAAGAATATGTCAGTCTACTGCTTTAGGGTTAAAGAATGTAAGACTTTAACTGTGCAGGCCTCAAACACTTTTTCGTTGATGATTCTATCAGTTCTGCATCCAGGTGTCTTGTTATCTGTTTGTTCCTGTGCATTGTTTCTGTCTTTAAAGACGGGGACACACACAGGGGTCATGATTGCGGTATTTCCCTTGATGGGCATCAGCTGAAGGGCATGACCCTCTGCAGGCATATATGATGTGTGATGGTTCACAGGTTCATTCCGTCTCTGCAATACTGTGACTTAACTCTTTGACCAGGTCACAGTGACATCAAAGGACGCATCTGGCTGGGTGTATCCATGGTTTATTGTGGGGCAAACTGATAACAAAGGGGTTTGTAAACAGGCCATAAAGTGCCTTCAGGTTATCGTAAAGACAGGACACTATGCTTCAAAGAAAAACATCTGCCTTGACTGGTTTCCTTCTTCTGTTTATTCTTGTTTGCGAACCAAGATAACAGCATGCTGGCTGGGTATAAATGTCCATGCATTTGAATGTGTCGTGAGAGCACCTCTTGCAGATGACGGTGATGTATCTGTGAGACTGTGTTCTCTTTGCTTGCAAGCAAATAAATTGACTATTACAACTTTGATCGTTCATCCAGACTCTGTTTCATTTGACATTGATTTGATAACACTTTGACACTCTTCTCCCGACTATTCATAGAAATATTCCACAACAACCCTCATCCATTTTATTCATTCTTTAGTTTAGGCATATAAAATTGTATGATAACGTTTGTTGGTTGCAATATTAATTGATTTGATCATTTATTATTTTGATTTAATAAACTCTGTTATACTTTAAGGAGCAGTCGTCTGTGATTACTTGTGCATATGTATTTGATAAAACTGTATGTAGTAGCCTGTGCTCGAACTTAAAACCTTCACTGTCACTGAATGTATAGTCATACGCAGACTATTGACATTATGAGTGACTACTAATTATGAGACTTAGTTTTATCGTTTGGTTATTGGTCCCTGTTCGCAGGGTGGTGCCCCGTTGTTATTAATAAACATTAATAATTGTTACATACATTAATAATTCTATTGATGTCAAGAGTTTCTTAAATGCTGATAACCCAAACACGCTCCTTTAGATCCCAACACTGTGTATACTTGCACAATAGAGATGTTTGTGCTCAAGAGGCAGCCTATAGAGTTATGAATTTGCATCTTAAAGAATGTTCCAGAAAAGTTGTATTTGTCCCAACAGGGGATAATGTGGTTAAAATGAGTTTGCCATTAAATGTCTTAAAGGAAAAGGCGAAACACAAAGAGCTGACATCAGAAGATATGTGGATGCCTGGTACAGGTGAACGATATAAAAATAGGCCAAAAGGTGACACCTTTAATAACATGTTTGGCAACATTTGCATCAGAATATAGAATGTTGTCTAAAAACGAAAACTCTCAAACAAAAATTGGTTTGAGCAACAACTTAGGATACAGAACCAAAAGAACACGATCACCAGATGCAGTTGTACGTTATGCGCGTTTTTCTGAAACAAAGTGTCCAGAAGAATTTTATCAGAGTAGACTTCAGTTATTTGTACCATATCGAGTCGACGCCCAGCTAAAACCCAAAACATTTGAAACATTTGTACAGTTTTATATGACTGGTAAAATCAAATATACTGATGGCTCCAAACTTTCCGTCAAAACAATTGTTCAGAGGAATAGGAGTGTCTTTGAAATTGATGCTGATGTGTTAGATAGTGATGTGTGGCTGGCTGTGATGTGTGGTGGTGTGTGTGTGTGTGCTAATTGTTTTGTCTACATCTTGTTTTCTGTCAAAAAAGACTGTTGAAAATCATTTAGGCCTTTTTGGTAACTCTGGCTTTTTCTTCTCATGTTAAGGTGTCCGGTACTGGTCTGTTGCTGAGCAGTTTCCTATGAACGACCTCCAGCTGTGGTACAAAGACAGCGTCAGTAAAATAGGTTGACATGTGCAGAAATGTGATGTATTGTTGTTTATAGATTATAGCAATCAATTCATGGCAGATTTATATTGATTCGTAGGTTATGTGTTCAGTCATTTCTCTGTTATTGCTTTGTAGGTGCATTTGAGTGACTCTGACGGGATGCCCATCTTGGCAAAGGCGTTCTTTCCGGCTGCACATGACCACCTGCTGAGGAAGGTGCTGGATCCTGTTTCTACCAAGAAGCCAGATGTTTCTCCAAAGACATCGCCTCCTGCTCGCAGGATCTCGCCAAAGGTGGTCGTGAAGGGAGAGGTCCGCCACGTGCCACGCCGACCAGACCCTTCTGAGTTGACATTTGCTGGATGTGGCAAGAAGGTAAATGATTGCAGACTGTAATTTTGTAGCTGATTGTGCAGACACGTGTATAGCGTTAACATGGAAGCATGTAATGGTCAAAGGAGACACGCGTTTAATATGAGGAATGCTTTTGTCATTACAGAGACATAATTTGGGGAAACCAGAACAGTCTTGCGATGCACCCAAGAGGAGGCTTGTTCATCAGCAGGTTTGTGAGGTTTCATTTATTTGCTGAAAAACACGGAAATATTCATGATCATAATAGTATGGCTAGCGTTTGTGTAGCAAGGATGTCCATAATATTTCTTCTGCTGTATATTTCAGGTTGTCAAAGAATGTTCTGTACGTCTCTGGAGGTTCAGCAGTGCCATCTTGGATGCCATGGATGCTGTTGTGCCATCGCATCTTCCAAGCCCAGCCGCATGCCCACCAGCCCATCTTATGCCAATCTCATTCTATTCTGCATTTCAGTTCCATATCGGCATTTGCCACCACCATATATATATATATATAAATATATATATATATATTTTTCTTTTTTATTAGGCCACATCACTATTTTCTTAAAGCTGACACAGACAACTTTGGACTGTGGGACGAAACCAGAAAACGCCCAAAAGTGTATGTATTTTTATGAAAGAATGTAAATTAGTCTTAACATCTGAAGAAGGAATTCACTTCCCCTTTCAGTGATAGACCAATCAACATCACCTATTTATTTTTTGAGGGAAACCGGAGAACCCGGAGAAAACCTCAGGCTAAACTAATTCAGGGGATCAACAGAAAGTCATGGAAAAGAATGTCATGGCTCACCTGGTAGATCACATGTACACCAAGTACATGTGATCTACCAGGTGAGCCACGACATTCTTTCCCATGAATATCTGAATTTAATGCCTAATAACTAATCATAAATCACTATAAATATATATATATATTTTTCTTTTTTATTAGGCCACATCACTATTTTCTTAAAGCTGACACAGACAACTTTGGGCTGTGGGACGAAACCAGAAAACGCCCAAAAGTGTATATATTTTTATGAAAGAATGTAAATTAGTCTTAACATCTGAAGAAGGAATTCACTTCCCCTTTCAGTGATAGACCAATCAACATAACCTATTCATTTTTTGAGGGAAACCGGAGAACCCGGAGAAAACCTCAGGCTAAACTAATTCAGGGGATCAACAGAAAGTCATGGAAAAGAATGTCATGGCTCACCTGGTAGATCACATGTACACCAAGTACATGTGATCTACCAGGTGAGCCACGGCATTAAATTCAGATACAAAAGAATGTCATGGCTCAACTGGTAGATCACATGTACATCAAGTACATGTGATCCACCAGGTGAGCCATGTAAATTAGTCGAAACATCTGAAGAAGGAATTCACTTCCCCTTTCAGTGATAGACCAATCAATGCACTTGTATCTGAATTGGTTCTTGTGAAGAGTCTGCGCTCTCATAGCTGGAGCTGTCTGTGTCTGAGAATCCATCTGAGTCAGTTGATTCATCACATTCATCTGAATCATATGGGGGGGAGATGAGCATCAAATCAGAGGCATCATTTGCATAAGAGGTGTCCATGTGATCTACCGAGTCTAAAAGAATGTATTGTACAGACTTGTTGCAGAGTATGTTATGCTCTAGTATCTGAATTGGTTCTTGTGAAGAGTCTGCGCTCTCATCGCTGGAGCTGTCTGTGTCTGAGAATCCATCTGAGTCAGTTGATTCATCACATTCATCTGAATCATATGGGGGGGAGACGAGCATCAAATCATAGGCAGCATTTGCATAAGAGGTGTCCATGTGATCTACCAGGTGAGCCATTGTAACAAAACGATGGTTTAGGGCTTGACCGGGGGTGATTCTTGTTGCAGCATTTGGATCGAGCAACCGTTTTAGGAGATTTAAAAATGCCAATAAGTCTTCCTTTTCAAGACAATTATTTACAATTGAGTAGAACTCTATTGTTTCATTCAAAGTTTGGCCAGTGTCGAAACTCCACATTGAAATTGGCTGGATACCGGTTGCCTCCTCGTACTCTTCTGATGTCTTTAGTCTCCATCTTGAATTGGGAGAGGAGTGCTCCCTGTTGAAATACTGGTTGGTGTACATTCCAGCATTCAGCAGGTGGTCTTCTGGCTGGCCGAGTAGATGGCAAACAGTCTTCATTACGTTGTATGATGTTGTGCCATTGAAGAGGTTCCGGCGGTAGTACATTTCTGCCAGGACACAGCCCAGTGCCCACATGTCGATGGCTTCAGATATGGGGAGGCCCAAGGTCACCTCTGGAGCTCTGCATGCACGAGGTTGCACAATCATTCCTTCTCTTACTTCTGATACTGACCTGGCCATACCAAAGTCAATTAATTTCAGCCTGAAGGGCTCATGCTGGTGGTTGACGAGCATAACATTGTCAGATTTCAGGTCTGTGTGAATGATGCCGATACCCTTCAGGGCTTCAAATGCCACAAGTAGCTGACGTGTTATGGGGCGGATTTCATGAAGGGTCAGGTGTGACTGTCTCCCAATAATCAAATCCCAAAGGCTCCTGTCCAGTTTCTGGAAGGCGATGCAAGACATGCCTTCGAATATGAAACTGTCTTTGAATGTCACCAAGTTGTTTTTCTCTGGGTCAAGGGTCCTGAGTTGTTCCAGCATTTTCACTTCTCTGACGTGATCTTCAACGTCTTTGTTGATCTTGATGGCTACAGTCTCGTATGTTGTTAAATTGATACACTTGGCAACTTTGCCAAAACATCCTTCTCCAATTAAGTCTAAAACAAGGTATTGTACAGACTTGTTGCAGAGTATGTTATGCTCTAGTCTCTGAATTGGTTCTTGTGAAGAGTCAGTTGATTCATCCCATTCATCTGAATCATATGGGGGGGAGACGAGCATCAAATCATAGGCAGCATTTGCATAAGAGGTGTCCATGTGATCTACCAGGTGAGCCATTGTAACAAAACGATGGTTTAGGGCTTGACCGGGGGTGATTCTTGTTGCAGCATTTGGATCGAGCAACCGTTTTAGGAGATTTAAAAATGCCAATAAGTCTTCCTTTTCAACACAATTATTTACAATTGAGTAGAACTCTATTGTTTCATCCAAAGTTTTGCCAGTGTCGAAACTCCACTTTGAAATTGGCTGGATACCGGTTGCCTCCTTGTACTCTTCTGATGTCTTTAGTCTCCATCTTGAATTGGGAGAGGAGTCCTCCCTGTTGAAATACTGGTTGGAGTACATTCCAGCAATCAGCAGGTGGTCTTCTGGCTGGCCAAGTAGATGGCAAACAGTTTTCATTACGTTGTATGATGAGTAGTCAGTGAAGAGGTTCCGGCCGTAGTACATTTTTGCCAGGAGACAGCCCAGTGCCCACATGTCGATGGCTCCAGATATGGGGAGGCCCAAGGTCACCTCTGGAGCTCTGCATGCACAAGGTTGCACAAGCATTCCTTCTCTTACTTCTGATACTGACCTGGCCAAACCAAAGTCAATTAATTTCAGCCTGAAGGGCTCATCCTGGTGGTTGACGAGCATAACATTGTCAGCTTTCAGGTCTGTGTGAATGATGCCGATACCCTTCAGGGCTTCAAATGCCACAAGTAGCTGACTTGTTATGAGGCGGATTTCATGAAGGGTCAGGTGTGACTGTCTCTCATACATCAAATCCCAAAGGCTCATGTCCAGTTTCTGGAAGGCGATGCAAGACATGCCTTCGAATGTGAAACTGTCTTTGAATGTCACCAAGTTGTTTTTCTCTGGGTCAAGGGTCCTGAGTTGTTCCAGCATTTTCACTTCTCTGACGTGATCTTCAACATCTTTGTTGATCTTGATGGCTACAGTCTCGTATGTTGTTAAATTGATACACTTGGCAACTTTGCCAAAACATCCTTGTCCAATTAAGTCTAAAACAAGGTATTGTACAGACTTGTTGCAGAGTATGTTATGCTCTAGTATCTGAATTGGTTTTTGTGAAGAGTCTGCGCTCTCATCACTGGAGCTGTCTGTGTCTGAGAATCCATCTGATTCATCCCATGCATTCCATTCATCTGAATCATAACTGGACATTTTTCCTATCAAATGTTTCCAAATAGTATCCAAGTTGAGTATATTCAGAGGTGCTTATCTTGCTGTGGGTGTGTGATTCTGTCTAGAGAAATATCATTTATATAGACTCTAAGAATGTGATGTCATCAATTCTAGTTCTAGAACATCAAAGTCACATGTGATGTAATACATTTATGACATCACAAGTTCTAGAACATCAAATGTCAAATCAGATGTCACCATGGCAACTCTGCATTCTAAATTCCGTGGAGTGGAGCTTGAAAAATATTGTGTAATTTTTCAAAACAACTTGCCTTCATGCCCATCATTTTTATTTCTATGATTTCACTTCAAACTGTTATGTTAATTTAGCATGAAAGATGTCTCCCAGTCCACTCTCAGTGTATGCGCACTGGAAGATTTCCACACACATTTTTGAGAGGAAGGGATCTTTTAGAATAGAAAATGTAAGAATAGACTATGCGATACGCTCTAAACAGAAGGGATCACAGCTGCAGGTGCACTAAATGGTTAAACTTTGATGTATTTTCTTGTCTTTCATGTGAATAGTTTATGTAATTGTGAAACAAAATATGAAACAGATGTATTAACTATTAAAAAAACACATTTGATCAAGGAAAGATGAATATGAAAACACAATTACAAAGAAAAGTGTTACAACACCCAATTGCCCACAATCCAAGACTAATGAATTACTTACCACTCCCCCTCCCCCTCCCCCTGTTCTCTCTCTATGCTGTCTGCCATTAGCTCAGGGAGCAATGCCCCAACTGGACAGCAGGTGTGCTCTTCAGCACTGCAGCACACAACCCACTACAATTCTATCATGTATGTGGGTGTAAGAGGGAGTGTGTGTGTGTGTGTGTGTGTTCGAGTGTGTGTATGCGTCAGGCGCCTGGCCACTGCTGCTCCTGCCACTCTGCTGAAGGAGAGGGGGGAGAGAGAGGACGCCGGAGGAGTGGAGGGAGAAAGAGAGCAAGGGGGATAGAGGGGAGAGAGTCCAGGCCCAAATAAAGCCATGGGGGCCGGGGCTGAGCTGGGCCCCCCTTTGCTATAAATACGCTGGCCGCCTGGAGGCTCGGGTTCTGTGTTTGGGGCTTGGGACCAGCGACCACCACTGCTGCAGCAGCCTTCCTCAGGAGAGTCTCCTCTGTATACTCATCATCCTCATCCTGGTCGTCGGTGTTCTGGCCAGCCAAGATGCCTCGCGTGGACTCAGACCTCAAACTGGACTTTAAGGATGTCCTCTTCAGACCCAAGAGGAGCAGCCTGAAGAGTCGCTCAGAGGTCGGTGCGGTTAATTAGTTTTACTCTGATACTGTAATCCAAATATTACAGCTACAGGTCAATTAACCATCAGACCGGCATATTGTCTTGTGCTCTTTGAAGGCTTTTAGCAAGTGAGTGAGTGGGAACAGTGTGCTGATTAAAATAGTGGAGCTGGAGGTACTCACTCTTCATCGCAGCACTGGGAGTCTTCTCGGTGTACTGAACGGGCCCCTGGCTGTCAGCTGACTCGCCGTCTCCCAGCTTCTGCTCCACCTCCTGCGAACGAACACACGCACGCACGCACGCACGCACGCACGCACGCACGCACGCACGCACGCACGCACGCACGCACGCACGCACGCACACACACACACACACACACACAGTTTCCTAAGCTGCTGTAGCTGTCGTATTTGTCGACGCATGTTTTGCAGTGCGCGGACTTTTGGGGTGAAGTTACACTTTAACGTTTCTTTCTTTTCTGTCTACATTTCTGAACTTGACCCTGAAATGCAAAAACATGTTCCATCACAAATAAAGTAGCCACTGCATCAAAGCAGCAGCTGACTTTGAGACTGCATCTGTATAGCACTGTCCACTTGAAGGTAACATAAATAGTTACACGAAGACTAAACTGGTCCATGTTTTGTGTTTTATTTGCTAAAATGTGAAGGTTTTCCAGCGTCAAACTCGAAAAGCCTCTAGGGTTAGAATGAATAATATGGCAGCACCCGCGTTTTAAAAGAAAAACACGCTTCTAAATTTCTTAGAGAAGGATCCCGAATCTCAATATCCCCATCATCTTTTATTATATGTGGAGAATCAGATGTGTCTCTCTGTCCTGGTGCATAATATGTACCAGCATCCTGATGCTGTCGGCTACAAATAACAACGTAAGCTCTTTCAGTATATAATAATTATTAGTATTAATAATACAAACATGACCCTATAGTGTCTCAGTTGATATAAGTGGAGTATTAAACGACTATTATAGAAGATGCAAAGCCCTCGTATAATAATATAACAATAAAATCACAACGGATTATGACTGACTCAGTAAAACATGCACAAAGAAGTGATGAGTAAATAGAAAGAAGTAGCCAGAGATTGCTGATGCCGGCTGATACACACCCCAACATCTTATTTGTTATTAGGCTTTCTAAACATGTGTTGCATTCTTCTCGCTGTGACACTCATCAGGTTTTCTATCTCGGAACAACTCGATAGACAGGTTTTCCGCTATAGGTGACAAAGTCACAAAAGGACACCACAGAGCGGTCTGTACTGGCTGCACTCCAGGAGGAACACAGATAACTGATTCATGCTGACTCAGCTCAGCAAGTCATTCATTTACACCTGCTGCTCAGTCAGGAAGTTGAGGTAAAGGAGTAAGAAAATGAATGAGACCGAGAGAAAGCAGGAGATTATCTGCCCACCCCGATGTCCCAGTCCGACACACACACACACACACACATCTCACCTTCACACACAAACCTGACGTTCTCTTTATGTGCAGGCGTGAATCCCTCCGCTGGGCTTGCGGGCGTCTGTGTGGCTGCACCGTGGTAGCGCTTCCCGTTCAGACGGTTGAACACAATCTTTGGGGACGGAGAGCTGCGGAGAGATCAGACGGAGACAAATGAAGCCTGCTTGGGGATTGGATCAGCAGGCATCGCAACAAAACACAAGAGTTCCACCTCACAGGGATGGAGAAAACACAAATGATGCTGATTGGTCAGAGGAATTGAGCATGACGGGTCATTCTTCACCGCGGGACAGAATCATTTGACAAAACAAAGAAGAACTTCAAGTTTTATCAGAGACCCTAAAAACCTACATTTTAGTGCTTGCGAGTTTTAAAACGCTGTTGACACTTTTACTGCGGTCAAATTCACCTGAAGTACTGTACTGGACATATACTCAGTTACCAGTTTATTAGGGACACCCAATAAAAACATCCTACTTTCAGTAAAGTTATCATGTTAATGACATTGATTCAACTGTAGGATGTAGGTTGTGGTGCTTATTGTAATAATATGATAATTGCATTGCATTGAACACACGGTCACAGCAGAGAGGACAGCCGGGGCTTGAAAACAAACTGCAGGAACAGTCTGCGTCCGATAATGGGTGCAGACACGTTAGTCCCCGATGCGTTACGTGATCGCGCTGACGGAGCACGTGCTGTTGGGCCCCAAGTGGCTCAAACAGCCGGCGTAAAGGATCTTGCAAAAAATGAAGAAAAATGAAATAAAAACACACACCATGACAGGACGTGGAGCCGCTGACGTTACTTACTTCGATGAGAGCCAAGACGTCGGCTTGAGCTTCAAGTCGCCGAACTTGCTCTCGATCTGCTGTGTGGGACCTTTAGGAGACACAGTTCGAGTGTGTTGATGTTACGCTGTGAAATCAACGGGTTACATGGAAACGCGCTGCGTGAAAACATTGGACCGTGTCAACCGTTGCAATGCCCCAAAACTTCCCCCTTTAATGAGGAAATCAATGATTGCGTCATGCTTTTAGATAAGGGATACACATTCACCAACCTGTCCTCCGTTGAGTCACGAGTTTGCTGGGACCTCTGGTGATCGTGTACATCATGTGAACGCCAAGATATTCTGTCGTGTCTGTGAGTGAAGACCGCTCTGTCTTATGAACCATCGGGTGAGCACACCGATTACCTCGCGGTCCTCTGCCGGCTCCCCCTGACGCAACAACGACGGAAAAGACAGATTCGCAGCTTGATTTCTTATTTGTTTCTTCCCCGGGTCAGCGGCTCCACGGTCGGCCTGCAGCCTGCAAGAGACTCTCTTTGACTTGTCGCCCGCTGTGTAGTCGATACTGTTGCACCTCCGAGTGAGCAGCCGGTGTTCCGCTGTCGTGAACCGACGTCCGCTGCTACTACGAGAGGTTGCGTGTAGGTCATCCAAGGAGAGAGCGGCTCCAGAGGCCGGTGGGGGTGGGGTGGGGGGATCCGTCACTCGGAGGTGGGACCTTGTGGTTCCTCACGTCCGGGGACAGTGACACTCCGGGCCCGGACACTCTACGGTCTACGCCCCGCTGATGCCACGGGACTGACCGCGGCCCCCCCGCTCCCTGACAGAACACAAGAACAACGCACACTTTGATATTTTCATCAGGACGGAAAGCTACGATGCTCGGCCAGCGTGTCAAGCCGGCCACAATGAAGCACGTGACTTCCGGACTGAGTTTCCAAAATAAAACACTCCTTTGACCACTTAAAACATAACTTGTTAATTGAATACGTCCAGTCTTTCGAGGACTTATATTCAGTATTGATGGACATTATGCTAATAATATGGCTGTGATATGACACATCAACAACATGTGTGATTAATTAATGCGCTATTTGACATCCTGTAAATGCATCAGTGACTTTCAGTGCTAAATGTTATGACTTGCTGTTCACTATGAAAATGGTGTTTTATTTATCTGACAGACCGTAGTTACAAAAAAACATGAGGTTAACGCGAGTAAACAGGACATGGTTTGGGAATTTAATTTTTTTTTTACAAATTCCAATGATTTTAGCCTCACTATGAAATTCCATTCTTTACGATATTAAGGTTTGTTCCAAAACCTGGACAAATACAACCAACGCTCTCTGTCTGGTTAGATAGCTCAGGATACGACGAATGAGGGCAAAGATGGAGTATATTCTTATCGTGTTTTTGTTTTGTGGTAAACATGCAGTGTGACCATTGTCTACAGTAAAACTGCATCACATGTACTTTTTTATAACCATGTAAAACGAGAGTAGTTCACGGATGTTAAAGTGTCTGATAAGATCCTAATGTTTGTGGGTTTTATTCTGAAGTTAGAACTCTTAAGTTCCGCTCTCATCGTTGTTCGTTTAGTCGGACTGCTTTACGGAGCGGGGCAACCCAAGTGACGTCACTGCGCGACCCTCGAGCTGGAGCGATTACCTTTCACCTACAGACCTGAGATAGACGAACTGAAATATATATATTTAGTAATAACTAATAGAGACTGACAAAAAATGTACCATTAAACTCATATTTCTAAGGACTGATATGCATGGTCATATTTTACATATATATCTCAGGCCTAAAAGTCACCACAGGTATCCTTTGTGGTTCAGGTGAAGAGCCTCTGAGTGACTCTACACAGTGCGAGCTGACAGTCTGTGCTTCGTGACTGAAGATCAGCCGAGACAATACGCGGCTCAGGCATGCTTATCCAGGGTGATATATCCAACACTTACATCTTCCACTCACCCCCATTCATCTCTACCATCTGGCTCAATCAGTTATGGCTGGAAACATTGGCGTCACATGTATGCTTTTAGAGCAGACCTGGGCATTGTGTGGCCCGCGGGCCACATGTGGCACTTTGGTTGATTCTGACTGGCCCGTGTGAGGTTGATTGGAAATTACAAAATAAACATATTTTCTAATTTTACCTCTTGCATGGACTAAAGCTGCAGTGCTTTTATTTTGAAGTGTTTTATTCACGTAATGACGCAAAACGTAAATCAAATACGTGCGCATGATTGAATCAAGTGTACGAGCAGTCACAACACACGAGACGACTTTAGCCCTCAAAAATGTCCACTCATGCTAAAGAAAGAAAGGTAGACG
The DNA here is from genome assembly GCF_949748355.1 of Melanostigma gelatinosum. Taxonomy (NCBI): domain Eukaryota; kingdom Metazoa; phylum Chordata; class Actinopteri; order Perciformes; family Zoarcidae; genus Melanostigma; species Melanostigma gelatinosum. The sequence continues at coordinate 3,517,771 of NC_136644.1, forward strand.
CCTGCAGAGTTTTCAACAAAAAATGGACTGCTAATTATTTATTTACTGAAGTCGCAGGTAAAGCCGTGTGTTTAGTTTGCGGAGAGCAGATCGCCGTGTTTAAGGATTACAATTTGAGTCGGTATTACGAGACGACGCACGCGGAGAAATACAAAAACTTGACTGCCGCTGAAAAGACGGTGGCAACGGAAGCTTTGCTAGCTAAGCTACAAAAGCAGCAAGGCTTTTTTACCAAGCTTCACACAGCCAGGGATGCGGCAACCAAGACCAGCTTTGTGATATCCCACAAAATCGCTAAAAACAGTAAGCCATTCTCGGTGGGGGAGTTTGTCAAAGAGTGCTTGGTGGACTCTGCAGCACTAATATGCCCTGAAAAAAAGAAGCATTTGAGCAAGTCCCGCTATCCAGGCGAACCGTGACAAGAAGGATCGAGGACATTGCGGCGAATCTGGAGCTTCAGCTGCAACGTGAAGTGGTACGTTTTGACTTTTTCTCCTTAATAATAATAATAATAACGTATTTTATTTGTAACGCACTTTTCATTTTTTTTTTTTTAAATCTCAGAGTGCCACAGAGCCAGTACATAGTAAAAACATGGTAAAAAGCATAGTTAAAACATAAAAAAAAAACTATAATAAAATAAAAACCAGTGAACGAACAGAAACACAAAAGAAATAACTGACAGTGACTTAGGTCAGAAAGGCTTTCCTGAATAAAAAGGTTTTTAGGCCAGTCTTAAAAGAGACCAGTGTCTGTGTTGCCCTTAGATGGTCAGGGAGACTGTTCCATAGGCGTGGAGCTGCCGAGCCAAAGGCCCGGTCGCCCATGGTGCGGAGCTTGGTGCTGGGGACCCGGAGAAGCGAGCTGTTTGATGATCTGAGGGTGCGGGTGGAGATTTGGGGAGTGATGAGATCTTGTAGGTAGGGAGGTGCATGTCCATTTATGCATTTATGTGTGAGTAGTAGGACTTTGTAATCAATCCGGAATGAGACTGGGAGCCAGTGTAGGGAGTGCAGAATGGGTGTATGTGCTCATACTTCCGGACTCTCATCAGGATCCTGGCAGCGCTGTTTTGGATGTATTGCAGCTTCTGGATGTTCTTGGTAGTGATCCCAGTGAAGAGTGCGTTGCAGTAGTCCAGTCTTGAGGATATAAAGGCGTGGACGAGCTTCTCTGCATCTGACAGGGTTAAAGTGGGGCGGAGTTTGGAGATGTTTTTGCTTTGGACGAGAGCTGCGATGTCCGTGACACAGCCCAGTTACTCGTATTCGTCCGTGGGATAAAGGACTTCAAGATTACGGAGGAGCTGGCAGCACTGCGGTCAATGAAAGGGAGCGATCTTTTCACGGAGGTAGTTGCATGCATGGACACGCTGGGTCTGAAATGGGACAGACTGCTAGGTGTCACAACGGACGGCTGTCCAAGTCTGACCGGGAAAAATGTCTGACTTTTGAAACGTATGCAAGATAAAGTGACTGAAATCGACCCAGATCAGAAATTGGTATTTTTGCATTGTATTATACATCAGCGTGTGTTGTGCAAGTCAGTGCTAAAAATGAACCATGTTATTGATGTTGTAACTAAAACAGTTAACTTCATCAGGGCACGAGCATTGAATCACAGACAGTTTGTTTCACTTTTGGAGGAGCATGAGACTGAACATAGTGACATTGGCTACCACACAGCTGTCAGATGGCTCAGCCTGGGCAAAATGCTAAAAAGATGATGGGAGCTGAAAGCAGAGATTCGAGAGTTCTGCAAGAAGAAAGGCAAGGACATCCCAGAGCTCTCAGATGAGGACTGGATGGCCGATTTTGCATTTGCTGTTGATGTGACTGCACTGATGAATGAACTGAACACCAAACTGCAAGGCAAGGGCCTTTTTGTTCATGAAATGCACAGCCTGGTGAAGGCTTTCATGAGAAAGTTGCAGTTTCTTTCAAGCCAACTGGACAGCAACAATCTCACTCACATGCAAACCCTGAAAGAAGTCACACCATCAGCTGATCACCTCCGCAGGTACTCATCCAAGCTAGGAGCACTGCATGGTGAGTTTTCAAGGCGATTTGAAGATCTCAGAATGATCGAGGATGAAATGCACATGATTTCCTCTCCCTTTACCTGCAGTGTGGGTAATGCACCCAGTGATGTTCAGCTGGAACTCATTGACCTGCAGTCTGATGCGGTACTGGCAGAGCACTTTAAGTCAGGATCACTGCTGGATTTTTACTCTTCTCTCAAGGAGGAGAACTTTCCAAACATAAGGAGACATGCTCAGAATATGTTGGTTCTCTTTAGCTCTACCTACATATGTGAACAAACATTCTCAGTGATGAAGTTTACAAAATCCAGGTATAGATCCTCTCTCACGGATGATCATCTGGCAGCTGTGCTTCGCATCTCCACCTCAGACATTCAACCTGACTTTGATGCACTTGTGAAAGCCCAACAGAGACTAGATTTCTCTCACTGAACAAGAAAAAAGAACTGAGAAAAATCAGATGAGGTGGTTAGACTAGAAATGCTGGCATGTAAAGGCACCAATTAGCAGTGAACTGGGACACTTTCTTTGGAGGCCTTTTTCCCAAAATCACAGTTCAGTGACAATCGTTATAATATGATGTATCTTACTATTTGGAGTACAAAGACAATATTGTGGTGTCTTTAGAACGCTAAGAACCTCTTTCCAACAGTATATGGAACTCAAAATGTGTTTTGGGGTGAATGTGCCTGAAAATGATCACTAATATGAGTCACAAATGGTAAAAACGTTCACATTTAGTTTGTTTTGGTGTTTTATTGAATAAATTACATTTTTTGTAAGGCAACCTCGTTTTTTCATTGCTTAATCATAACATGCAGTACTCTTACCAGTCTTACCAGCTTGTCAAAACAATGCTATATACTGCTTTTACAAAGAAATATAATTAATATTATGCAGAATTGAGTTCAGCCTTTTGGCCTGGCCCTCCATAATATTTTCTGTTTCTCATGTGGCCCCATGGAAAAGATAATTGCCCACCCCTGTTTTAGAGTATACCTCTGCAAAGGGCCTTGCTGCAGGATGTCAGATGAAACAACCAATCTCTAGGGACCCAGTTGGTGTCCCCTGCATTTATAAAATCCTTCCACTCTACCGCCCACTCTGCCTCACCACAAACACATATTCCAACATATGAAACCATTCAATTGTCAAGTCCGTTTAGAGTGAATTCAGAATATATCAAATGGAGTCGCAGATGAGGTTGACAGCTGGGTCAAAGACCGAAGGAGTCAAGGTTTTTTTATCCATTTATTTCAGAGCACCGTTGAGTCTGGACACCGATATAATGGCAAAATTACCTCGTCAAACACAGTTAATAATGGCTGCATTCCATTCAGGTTTTCAAATTCTAGGCCCCTGAAATTGCAGAAGAGGGCTCACCGCTACAACTTACCTGCACAAGTAGACGTTGTTGGTGTTAGCTACACCTTGTGCTATATTTCTGCATACATCACTGTGCTTCTAAATATTGCTCGAGACCAATTCCACTTCCTCATTACGTAGCTCAACAGGAGTACAGAAGCTTTGACAGAAGAAACCGGAAATGGTCCTGGACTCACTGGTGTCTGCTCTACAGATACAGCGGAGTGCAGAAGTCCGGGTCTGCTTACAATGAAACCAAATGATGTTCCTCAGACGAAGAGCACATAATTTCTGAGGAACAATGTTCATTTCAAAATGTATATTGACAACACTGTGTTGTATGGTGCATGTACAATATGAAGCTTGTGTCTTGCTCAAGGACACATTGACATGCGACGAGCAGAGCCGGGGATTGAACCGCCGACCCTCTGATTGAGGGTCGGCGGATCTGCTGTCCACTTAGCTACAGTCGCCCATCTTATGCCAATCTCATTCTATTCTGCATTTCAGTTCCATATCGGCATTTGTCAAAGATATGAAATTACTACTTATATTACTCTTAAATATTAGTCTAGGTAGTTTCCACCAGATGAACGGCCGTCATTGAGTAAAAGGCACAGACGCAGTGTATGACACCATACTTCAGGTCTCGACAGACAAATGCAAAGTCCTGAGTTGGTGAATACAGAACGTTTGATTAATAATAATAATAATACATTTTATTTATATAGCGCTTTTCATGACACTCAAAGACGCTTTACAAGGCAGAGACAAATTATGTGATTCTGTTCAGTGCCTACAAACATGCATAATAGATAAGTGTTGAACATAGTGATTGTCAAATAAATACTGTAAAAAAAAAAAAATGTGTGCATATGATTCAGACTTCACAGTAGCTCTGTCTGTGGGGATTTGGCTTGGAAACCAAAGGGTTGCTGGTCCAAATCCCCATTTGGATTAGGAAAGCACGAGACGACAAATTCTGAGGGTGACGTGAATGTTTCTACAGAAATTCATCCGATAGTTGAGAGATTTCACTGGAAACCACAAACTTCATGGTGTCATATGATGACAAAAGTAACAAAGTGTTTTTGATGACAAGTTCCTAGACATTAAGTTGAATATTACAGGTAATGTATATTCCACACAGAGAGTGACCCATACCACACAGGCAGTAAAACATGCATGTACATATACAGAGACAGCTACTTGTTGAACTTTCACCTACTTTCCACCTCAAGCTATAATTCAGAGGAACACCTTAGACTCCACCGCGACACAGGATATATGCAATGCACAGAGATGAGGCCAAAATGTTCTTTTATCAGTTTTAATGCCCTAAAAGGCTTTAAGACTTATCTCATTCAGAACCTTCTTATCAATGCAGTTCAGTGTGACATGCACAAGGGGTTAAAGAGCAGTGGGTTCATATGCGGTTTACCTCATAGCTGTGGATTATTCTGACCTCATCAGTTATATATTAATGAGGCATAATAATAATAATAATAACTTTAATTTATATAGCGCCTTTCAGGGGACCCAAGGCCGCTTTACAAGAGTAACAGTTTAGACAAAAACAGTTTAGACAAACAGTCAGAAAAACAGAACAAGTAAACTAGGGGCTGAAAGCCTTGGCGAACAGATGGGACTTGAGGGCCCTTTTGAAGGCGTCCAGAGTGGAGATGTTGCGGATCACCGCAGGGAGAGAGTTCCAGAGGGTGGGGGCTGCCACACTGAAAGCTCTGTCCCCGAAGGTTCGCAGTTTGGTGCGGGTGGTGGCAAGCAGGCCAGAGTCTGAAGACCGCAGGTTCCGGGGAGGGACATGTGGGCGGAGGAGGTCCGATAGGTACTGGGGGGCATGGGCATGGAGGGACTTGTAGGTGAGGAGGAGGATCTTGTATGAGATGCGGGACTTGACCGGGAGCCAGTGGAGGTTGATGAGGGTGGGGGTGATGTGCTGTCAGGGCTTTGTGTGCGTGAGAACCCTGGCAGCAGAGTTTTGTACATACTGGAGCCTGTCCAGGGTTTTGTTGGGTACCCCGAACAGGACACCATTGCAGTAGTCCAAGCGGGAGGTGACAAACGCATGGACCAGGGTTTCAGCAACAGACTCCGAGAGTGACGGTCGGAGTCTGGCAATGTTCCGGAGATGGAAAAAAGCAGTTTTGGTGACGGACTTGATGTGGGACTCGAAGGAAAGGGTGGAGTCCAGGATGACACCCAGGTTGCGGACTTCAGGAGATGGGGAGATGGAGCAGCCGTCAACCTCGAGGATGAAGTCACCAACCTTCCGGAGCAGCGCCTTGGGTGCCACAACCATGAGCTCTGTCTTCTTGGTGTTGAGTTTGAGGAGATTTGATGACATCCAGGTTTTTATTTCATGCAGGCAGTTGACAAGGGACTGAGGGGGGAACTGGGAGGATGGAGTAGTACTGAGATAGATTTGAGTGTCATCAGCATAGCAGTGGAAGTTCAGTCCATGATGGCGGATGATCTTGCCGAGGGGGAGCATGTAGATGGTGAAGAGGAGGGGGCCAAGCACAGAGCCTTGGGGCACGCCATGATTGACTGGGGCTAGGGGGGAAATAGAGCCGTTGATGGAAACAAACTGTTCCCTGTTATGGAGGTAGGATGAAAACCAGGAGAGGGCGGTGCCAGTGACCCCTAGAAGGTCAGATAGGCGGTTGAGGAGGATGGTATTGTAGATCCAGCGCCAATTGTGATTACAGAATTATTTAAAGATACATACCGTTGTGTATTTATGTCAAAGAGCAATTTAAGTTTGGAATACAAAAGTGCTCTATTTAAAAAATGTTTCTTGTTCTTACTTTTAATTGAGAGCAATTTATTTCCACTGAAGACTTTATTTCGTTTCAGTCAATTTGTTACCAATTCATTTAAATCGAATTACTTTTACTTCACTTGATTCCTTTATTCATATGGAAATTAAGACTTTTCACTGAAATGTCCTGCTGAATAAACCCTTCAGTTTAAGCCTTTGTTACACAACCTTGCAGTGCAGGAAATGAGCGCATGCATGTGGAAAAAGTTCATTTTCTCATTTTGTGATGCATTCAGGAATAACTTCTTCCAGCAAGGGCACGATACGAAGAAACCCTAGTTAGAAACAATATAACAGGGCTGTAAAGGCAGCGAGAGACATGCATATCTCAAAGGAACCTCTTGTTGCCAGGACACACTTTAACTCGAGCTTTGGCCCTGGCACTCATTCTGCTATTTATTTGGCAGCTGTTTTCCTCCGCTATGCTGACATCTACTGGTCTCACTTTGTGCTAACAGTTATACATGCTAGGAAACAGATGCACATGTACATTCCTAGGGGTACTGTACATGTGCATTAAATGTCACTGTAAATGTCAAATGAAGGAATTTATATTGGAATTAGTTTAAATATAAATAATTACTCAACAACTTGAAAACTGACAACTGTAGGAGGGGAGTGTTTAATCTTTATTTCCTTTCTTTAGCCACCTTTATCTGACACTATAAGGTCTCAAATTGGGTTGGATTGGGTGCTCTCCGTGGCGCAGATGAGAAACTGAGAGACGGAAACGCTGCGGGATGACAACAATACACAGACGCACATGCAAACAAACACACACAAGAGTAGGAGTTTTACGTGTCAGAGAAGTTATTTCACATGGCATTCTCCAAGAAGAGAAAAGTGATCAGTGAGACCACAGCCTTTATCCATGAATGGACAGACTCTTGCTTTGGGAGCATGTTACACCGTACTACTGTACTAAAGTTACAAATGAGTTCATCATAACTTTTGTTCTCTGTTGACCTTTAGAAGCAAATCACTTTGAGATGCCTTGCATCATAAAACACTTTGAATTTTTCCTAAATTCTCAATTACAATAACTAATCATAAATCACTATAAATATATATATATTTTTTTCTTTTTTATTAGGCCACATCACTATTTTCTTAAAGCTGACACAGACAACTTTGGACTGTGGGACGAAACCAGAAAACGCCCAAAAGTGTATGTATTTTTATGAAAGAATGTAAATTAGTCTTAACATCTGAAGAAGGAATTCACTTCCCCTTTCAGTGATAGACCAATCAACATCACCTATTTATTTTTTGCGGGAAACCGGAGAACCCGGAGAAAACCTAAGGCTAAACTAATTCAGGGGATCAACAGAAAGTCATGGAAAAGAATGTCATGGCTCACCTGGTAGATCACATGTACACCAAGTACATGTGATCTACCAGGTGAGCCACGGCATTAAATTCAGATACAAAAGAATGTGATGGCTCAACTGGTAGATCACATGTACATCAAGTACATGTGATCCACCAGGTGAGCCATGTAAATTAGTCTTAACATCTGAAGAAGGAATTAACTTCCCCTTTCAGTGATAGACCAATCAACATAACCTATTTATTTTTTGAGGGAAACCGGAGAACCCGGAGAAAACCTCAGGCTAAACTAATTCAGGGGATCAACAGAAAGTCATGGAAAAGAATGTCATGGCTCACCTGGTAGATCACATGTACACCAAGTACATGTGATCTACCAGGTGAGCCACGGCATTAAATTCAGATACAAAAGAATGTGATGGCTCAACTGGTAGATCACATGTACATCAAGTACATGTGATCCACCAGGTGAGCCATGTAAATTAGTCTTAACATCTGAAGAAGGAATTAACTTCCCCTTTCAGTGATAGACCAATCAACATAACCTATTTATTTTTTGAGGGAAACCGGAGAACCCGGAGAAAACCTCAGGCTAAACTAATTCAGGGGATCAACAGAAAGTCATGGAAAAGAATGTCATGGCTCACCTGGTAGATCACATGTACACCAAGTACATGTGATCTACCAGGTGAGCCACAGCATTAAATTCAGATACAAAAGAATGTGATGGCTCAACTGGTAGATCACATGTACATCAAGTACATGTGATCCACCAGGTGAGCCATGTAAATTAGTCTTAACATCTGAAGAAGGAATTAACTTCCCCTTTCAGTGATAGACCAATCAACATAACCTATTTATTTTTTGAGGGAAACCGGAGAACCCGGAGAAAACCTCAGGCTAAACTAATTCAGGGGATCAACAGAAAGTCATGGAAAAGAATGTCATGGCTCACCTGGTAGATCACATGTACACCAAGTACATGTGATCTACCAGGTGAGCCACGGCATTAAATTCAGATACAAAAGAATGTGATTGCTCAACTGGTAGATCACATGTACATCAAGTACATGTGATCCACCAGGTGAGCCATGTAAATTAGTCTTAACATCTGAAGAAGGAATTAACTTCCCCTTTCAGTGATAGACCAATCAACATAACCTATTTATTTTTTGAGGGAAACCGGAGAACCCGCAGAAAACCTCAGGCTAAACTAATTCAGGGGATCAACTCATGGAAAAGAATATCATGGCTCACCTGATAGATCACATGTACACCAGGTACATGTGATCTACCAGGTGAGCCACGGCATTCGTTTCAGATACAAAAGAATGTCTACCAGGTGAGCCATGATGTGATCCACTTGGCAACTTTGGCAACTGTGCGAAAACATCCTTCTATAATGAAGTCTAAAACATGGTATTGTACAGACTTGTTGCATGTTGCTTGTATGTCATGCTCTTGTATCTGAATTGGTTGTTGTGGAGTTGGAAGATCTACCAGGTGAGCCATTGTAACAAAACAATGGTTTAGGCTTGACCGGGGGTGATTCTTGTTGCAGCATTTAGATCGAGCAACCGTTTTATGAGATTTAAAAATGCCATTAAGTCTTCCTTTTCAACACAAATACGAAAATTTGAGGCTAACTCTGTTGCTTCATCCAAACTTTGGCCAGTGTCGAAACTCCACTTTGAAATTGGCTGGATACCGGTTGCCTCCTTGTACTCTTCTGATGTCGAGCCACGGCATTAAATTCAGATACAAAAGAATGTGATGGCTCAACTGGTAGATCACATGTACATCAAGTACATGTGATCCACCAGGTGAGCCATGTAAATTAGTCTTAACATCTGAAGAAGGAATTAACTTCCCCTTTCAGTGATAGACCAATCAACATAACCTATTTATTTTTTGAGGGAAACCGGAGAACCCGGAGAAAACCTCAGGCTAAACTAATTCAGGGGATCAACAGAAAGTCATGGAAAAGAATGTCATGGCTCACCTGGTAGATCACATGTACACCAAGTACATGTGATCTACCAGGTGAGCCACGGCATTAAATTCAGATACAAAAGAATGTGATGGCTCAACTGGTAGATCACATGTACATCAAGTACATGTGATCCACCAGGTGAGCCATGTAAATTAGTCTTAACATCTGAAGAAGGAATTAACTTCCCCTTTCAGTGATAGACCAATCAACATAACCTATTTATTTTTTGAGGGAAACCGGAGAACCCGGAGAAAACCTCAGGCTAAACTAATTCAGGGGATCAACAGAAAGTCATGGAAAAGAATGTCATGGCTCACCTGGTAGATCACATGTACACCAAGTACATGTGATCTACCAGGTGAGCCACGGCATTAAATTCAGATACAAAAGAATGTGATGGCTCAACTGGTAGATCACATGTACATCAAGTACATGTGATCCACCAGGTGAGCCATGTAAATTAGTCTTAACATCTGAAGAAGGAATTAACTTCCCCTTTCAGTGATAGACCAATCAACATAACCTATTTATTTTTTGAGGGAAACCGGAGAACCCGCAGAAAACCTCAGGCTAAACTAATTCAGGGGATCAACTCATGGAAAAGAATATCATGGCTCACCTGATAGATCACATGTACACCAGGTACATGTGATCTACCAGGTGAGCCACGGCATTCGTTTCAGATACAAAAGAATGTCTACCAGGTGAGCCATGATGTGATCCACTTGGCAACTTTGGCAACTGTGCGAAAACATCCTTCTATAATGAAGTCTAAAACATGGTATTGTACAGACTTGTTGCATGTTGCTTGTATGTCATGCTCTTGTATCTGAATTGGTTGTTGTGGAGTTGGAAGATCTACCAGGTGAGCCATTGTAACAAAACAATGGTTTAGGCTTGACCGGGGGTGATTCTTGTTGCAGCATTTAGATCGAGCAACCGTTTTATGAGATTTAAAAATGCCATTAAGTCTTCCTTTTCAACACAAATACGAAAATTTGAGGCTAACTCTGTTGCTTCATCCAAACTTTGGCCAGTGTCGAAACTCCACTTTGAAATTGGCTGGATACCGGTTGCCTCCTTGTACTCTTCTGATGTCGAGCCACGGCATTAAATTCAGATACAAAAGAATGTGATGGCTCAACTGGTAGATCACATGTACATCAAGTACATGTGATCCACCAGGTGAGCCATGTAAATTAGTCTTAACATCTGAAGAAGGAATTCACTTCCCCTTTCAGTGATAGACCAATCAACATAACCTATTTATTTTTTGAGGGAAACCGGAGAACCCGGAGAAAACCTCAGGCTAAACTAATTCAGGGGATCAACTCATGGAAAAGAATATCATGGCTCACCTGGTAGATCACATGTACACCAGGTACATGTGATCTACCAGGTGAGCCACGGCATTCGTTTCAGATACAAAAGAATGTCTACCAGGTGAGCCATGATGTGATCCACTTGGCAACTTTGGCAACTTTGGCAACTGTGCGAAAACATCCTTCTATAATGAAGTCTAAAACATGGTATTGTACAGACTTGTTGCATGTTGTTTGTATGTCATGCTCTTGTATCTGAATTGGTTGTTGTGGAGTTGGAAGATCTACCAGGTGAGCCATTGTAACAAAACAATCGTTTAGGGCTTGACCGGGGGTGATTCTTGTTGCAGCATTTGGATCGAGCAACCGTTTTAGGAGATTTAAAAATGCCATTAAGTCTTCCTTTTCAACACTAATACGAAAATTTGAGGCTAACTCTGTTGCTTCATCCAAAGTTTGGCCAGTGTCGAAACTCCACTTTGAATTTGGCTGGATACCGGTTGCCTCCTTGTACTCTTCTGATGTATTTAGTCTCCATCTTGAATTGGGAGAGGAGTGCTCCCTGTTGAAATACTGGTTGGTGTACATTCCAGCATTCAGCAGGTGGTCTTCTGGATGGCCGACTAGATTGCAAACAGTTTTCATTCCGTGGTATGATGAGTCGTCACTGAAGAGGTCCCGGCAGCAGTCCAGTTTTGCCAGGAGACAGCCCAGTGCCCACATGTCGATGGCTTCAGATATGGGGAGGCCCAAGGTCACCTCTGGAGCTCTGTATGCACGAGGTTGCACAATCATTCCTTCTCTTACGTCTGATACTGACATGGCCAAACCAAAGTCAATTAATTTCAGCCTGAAGGGCTCATGCTGGTGGTTGACGAGCATAACATTGTCAGCTTTCAGGTCTGTGTGAATGATGCCGATACCCTTCAGGGCTTCAAATGCCACAAGTAGCTGACGTGTTATGGGGCGGATTTCATTAAGGGTCAGGTGTGACTGTCTCTCACGCATCAAATCCAAAAGGCTCCTGTCCAGTTTCTGGAAGGCGATGCAAGACATGCCTTCGAATATGAAACTGTCTTTGAATGTCACCAAGTTGTTTTTCTCTGGGTCAAGGGTCCTGAGTTGTTCCAGCATTTTCACTTCTCTGACGTGATATTTAACGTCTTTGTTGATCTTGATGGCTACAGTTTCGGATGTTGTCAAATTGATACACTTGGCAACTTTGCCAAAACATCCTTCTCCAATTAAGTCTAAAACACGGTATTGTACAGACTTGTTGCAGAGTATGTCATGCACTTGTATCTGAATTGGTTCTTGTGAAGAGTCTGCGCTCTCATCGCTGGAGCTGTCTGTGTCTGAGAATCCATCTGAGTCAGTTGATTTATCACATTCATCTGAATCATATGGGGGGGAGACGAGCATCAAATCATAGGCAGCATTTGCATGAGAGGTGTCCATGTGATCTACCAGGTGAGCCATTGTAACAAAACGATGGTTTAGGGCTTGACCGGGGGTGATTCTTGTTGCAGCATTTAGATCGAGCAACCGTTTTAGGAGATTTAAAAATGCCTGTAAGTCTTCCTTTTCAAGACAATTATTTACAATTGAGTAGAACTCTATTGTTTCATCCGAAGTTTGGCCAGTGTCGAGACTCAAAACTTTAATTGGCTGGATACCGTTTGCCTCCTCGTACTCTTCTGATGTCTTTAGTCTCCATCTTGAATTGGGAGAGGAGTGCTCCCTGTTGAAATACTGGTTGGTGTACATTCCAGCATTCAGCAGGTGGTCTTCTGGCTGGCCGACTAGATGGAAAACAGTCTTCATTGCGTTGTATGATGAGTAGCCAGTGAAGAGGTTCCGGCGGTAGTACATTTCTGCCAGGACACAGCCCAGTGCCCACATGTCGATGGCTTCAGATATGGGGAGGCCCAAGGTCACCTCTGGAGCTCTGTATGTACAAGCTTGCACAATCATTCCTTCTCTTACTTCTGATACTGACATGGCCAAACCAAAGTCAATTAATTTCAGCCTGAAGGGCTCATGCTGGTGGTTGACGAGCATAACATTGTCAGCTTTCAGGTCTGTGTGAATGATGCCGATACCCTTCAGGGCTTCAAATGCCACAAGTAGCTGATGTGTTATGTGGCGGATTTCATTAAGGGTCAGGTGTGACTGTCTCTCATACATCAAATCCAAAAGGCTCCTGTCCAGTTTCTGGAAGGCGATGCAAGACATGCCTTCGAATGTGAAACTGTCTTTGAATGTCACCAAGTTGTTTTTCTCTGGGTCAAGGGTCCTGAGTTGTTCCAGCATTTTCACTTCTCTGACGTGATCTTCAACATCTCCGTTGATCTTGATGGCTACAGTCTCGTATGTTGTTAAATTGATACACTCTGCAACTTTGCCAAAACCTCCTTCTCCAATTAAGTCTAAAACAAGGTATTGTACAGAATTGTTGCAGAGTATGTTATGCTCTAGTATCGGAATTGGTTCTTGTGAAGAGTCTGCGCTCTCATCGTTGAAGCTGTCTGTGTCTGAGAATCCATCTGAGTCAGTTGATTTATCACATTCATCTGAATCATATGGGGGGGAGACGAGCATCAAATCATAGGCAGCATTTGCATGAGAGGTGTCCATGTGATCTACCAGGTGAGCCATTGTAACAAAACGATGGTTTAGGGCTTGACCGGGGGTGATTCTTGTTGCAGCATTTGGATCGAGCAACCGTTTTAGGAGATTTAAAAATGCCATTAAGTCTTCCTTTTCAACAGAAATACGAAAATTTGAGGCTAACTCTGTTGCTTCATCCAAAGTTTGGCCAGTGTCGAAACTCCACTTTGAATTTGGCTGGATACCAGTTGCCTCCTCGTACTCTTCTGATGTCTTTAGTCTCCATCTTGAATTGGGAGAGGAGTGCTCCCTGTTGAAATACTGGTTGGTGTACATTCCAGCATTCAGCAGGTGGTCTTCTGGCTGGCCGACTAGATGGCAAACAGTTTTCATTACGTGGTATGATGAGTCGTCACTGAAGAGGTTCCGGCCGTAGTACATTTCTGCCAGGACACAGCCCAGTGCCCACATGTCGATGGCTTCAGATATGGGGAGGCCCAAGGTCACCTCTGGAGCTCTGTATGCACAAGGTTGCACAATCATTCCTTCTCTTACTTCTGATACTGACATGGCCAAACCAAAGTCAATTAATTTCAGCCTGAAGGGCTCATGCTGGTGGTTGACGAGCATAACATTGTCAGCTTTCAGGTCTGTGTGAATGATGCCGATACCCTTCAGGGCTTCAAATGCCACAAGTAGCTGATGTGTTATGGGGCGGATTTCATTAAGGGTCAGGTGTAACTGTCTCCCACACTTCAAATCCCAAAGTCTCCTGTCCAGTTTCTGGAAGGCGATGCAAGACATGCCTTCGAATGTGAAACTGTCTTTGAATGTCACCAAGTTGTTTTTCTCTGGGTCAAGGGTCCTGAGTTGTTCCAGCATTTTCACTTCTCTGACGTGATCTTCAACATCTTCGTTGATCTTGATGGCTACAGTCTCGTATGTTGTTAAATTGATACACTTGGCAACTTTGCCAAAACATCCTTCTCCAATTAAGTCTAAAACAAGGTATTGTACAGAATTGTTGCAGAGTATGTTATGCTCTAGTATCTGAATTGGTTTTTGTGAAGAGTCTGCACTCTCATCACTGGAGCTGTCTGTGTCTGAGAATCCATCTGAGTCAGTTGATTCATCCCATTCATCTGAATCATGAATGGACATTTTTCCTATCAAATGTTTCCAAATAGTATCCAAGTTGAGTATATTCAGAGGTGCTTATCTTGCTGTGGGTGTGTGATTCTGTCTAGAGAAATATCATTTATATAGACTCTAAGAATGTGATGTCATCAATTCTAGTTCTAGAACATCAAAGTCACATGTGATGTAATACATTTATGACATCACAAGTTCTAGAACATCAAATGTCAAATCAGATGTCACCATGGCAACTCTGCATTCTAAATTCCGTGGAGTGGAGCTTGAAAAATATTGTGTAATTTTTCAAAACAACTTGCCTTCATGCCCATCATTTTTATTTCTATGATTTCACTTCAAACTGTTATGTTACTTTAGCATGAAAGATGTCTCCCAGTCCACTCTCAGTGTATGCGCACTGGAAGATTTCCACACACATTTTTGAGAGGAAGGGATCTTTTAGAATAGAAAATGTAAGAATAGACTATGCGATACGCTCTAAACAGAAGGGATCACAGCTGCAGGTGCACTAAATGGTTAAACTTTGATGTATTTTCTTGTCTTTCATGTGAATAGTTTATGTAATTGTGAAACAAAATATGAAACAGATGTATTAACTATTAAAAAAAACACATTTGATCAAGGAAAGATGAATATGAAAACACAATTACAAAGAAAAGTGTTACAACACCCAATTGCCCACAATCCAAGACTAATGAATTACTTACCACTTCCCCCTCCCCCTCCCCCTGTTCTCTCTCTATGCTGTCTGCCATTAGCTCAGGGAGCAATGCCCCAACTGGACAGCAGGTGTGCTCTTCAGCACTGCAGCACACAACCCACTACAATTCTATCATGTATGTGGGTGTAAGAGGGAGTGTGTGTGTGTGTGTGTGTGTGTGTGCTAGAGTGTGTAATGCATCAGGCGCCTGGCCACTGCTGCTCCTGCCACTCTGCTGAAGGAGAGGGGGGAGAGAGAGGATGCCGGAGGAGTGGAGGGAGAAAGAGAGCAAGGGGGATAGAGGGGAGAGAGTCCAGGCCCAAATAAAGCCATGGGGGCCGGGGCTGAGCTGGGCCCCCCTTTGCTATAAATACGCTGGCCGCCTGGAGGCTCGGGTTCTGTGTTTGGGGCTTGGGACCAGCGACCACCACTGCTGCAGCAGCCTTCCTCAGGAGAGTCTCCTCTGTATACTCATCATCCTCATCCTGGTCGTCGGTGTTCTGGCCAGCCAAGATGCCTCGCGTGGACTCAGACCTCAAACTGGACTTTAAGGATGTCCTCTTCAGACCCAAGAGGAGCAGCCTGAAGAGTCGCTCAGAGGTCGGTGCGGTTAATTAGTTTTACTCTGATACTGTAATCCAAATATTACAGCTACAGGTCAATTAACCATCAGACCGGCATATTTCCCAAGAGGAGCGTGCTCTGTTTACTGCTGCATTCAGAAAGTCTATTTACCCATACACCTCTATTGTTGGTGAGGCAATATAAATATATTAACTAGTATTACAAGGGGGTGGAAGGTGGGTGTGGGGGCAGTATTGTGGGGCCTTCTAACCCTGTTTGCTAGTCATGATTAAAGATGAAAAATGTACATATCTATTCACAGAGCAACAACAGAAATGACATTAATCAACCCCATATGCTTGAAAGTGCCTCACTAAAGCTGTAAAGTGCACGCTCACTGTAATTCAATATGTGCGAGTCTCATTGTTGTCTTGTCCCATGTAAGCCAGTAGGTGTACACTGCCTTTGTACTTTGGTGAGCAAAAACGCTACCTTGACTGTGAGCATGTAACAGCAGAGTGACCTTCTTAAAGGTGACAGGAAACAAGGCTAGCCTGTACCAGGCAGAGGTAAACAACAACTGTCCACAAGCATAGAAAACAACAAAAGGGGAGGAGAAGCAGAGATTTAAAAAAAAATGTAAAAAAAAAGGTTTCGATCAGAATGGATTTAGTCATTTTCGTTTTACACCAGTAGAACAGGCCACCGTGTCTCTAATCACCCACTGGTTTAGCTCTCAGGGACAACACAAACCTCTCCTTGTCGTTGTATACTCGCTACTTCCTCGACTCAGCAATGTGTCACTAGATCAGGGACTGGTACCGACCCAAGATCCTGATACTGGTGTGGTGGCACTAGATCTGGGGTGGAAGGTGGAAGTCGGTTTCACAAACAATTATTTCTATTGTATCAGGTTTTATTGGCTTTCTTTTGCAAGCGTCCCTTCCCAGTGTGGGTGTAGCCAAGAGCAATAGTCAATAAAACCTGATGGAGGCGTGGTTTGTGACCCACTTTGATGTCTGACTATACTATACTGCAGTGGCGGGCCGTCAGGGCCTGCAAGGCCTTCTCTGCTGGCCTAAACAGAATCACAAAGCTATTTATATTTTTAAAAAAGAAAATTATTATAATTTATTTTATAATTTAATAATTTTTCTTAAATGCACTACATGTATTATAATTTATAAATATATTTTTCCCATTGTCTTATTTTCTCATTGCACAGCTACTGTCTTCCTCAGTTGCTCTCAGATCTCACCTCTGTGTGTGTCTATGCCAGAGGCCTGCAGACTCGGCTCTGCGGCCAGTGCAGATTAAAGTACATGGGGACAATATGGTTGATTGTCATAGTCTTCAACCAATCAGATCTTTAGTTTGACATGTTGGGCGTATTCTTTGACGTGTCAGCGGCGGCTAGCGGCCTATAATGACGTCAGCATTACGTACCGCTCATGTCCAGGTGCAGGCGCTGCAGAGTGTGCTGTGATTGGTCAGTGGGCGAGCACGTGACTAAAGTGAAACTTGTGCTTGCTAGCAGAACTGAGGTTGTTAGCAGTCAGAGTTCAAGTGGAAAGATATGGAAGAAATTATGGCATTTTTGGTTTTTGTTACTTCGCTTTGTTTTTTTAACATCAAATGGCAGAAGGACGAGAAGCTGATTTAGTGGCGGAGTTACTGGGAACGCCTTTCTCAAGAAGGACATTAAGCTGCCTGAGCAAAGCCGCTACACGACACCAAAGTACGGCGGGACACTTGCAAGCTACGGTGCTCTTAAAAACGTTTGGACGGACCCGAGTGGATCTCCAGAACAAGTTCGCAGGGAATGAAAAAGTTAAGAAGAATAGGGTAATTCTGAAAAGGACCTCTAGCTGGAACTGAAACGCACGGATGTACTGCACAGCAGAGTTATATCTGGAGCCATCGACATGTGGGCACTGGGCTGTGTCCTGGCAGAAATGTACTGCGGCCGGGACCTCTTCAATGGCACAACATCATACAACGTAATGAAGACTGTTTGCCATCTACTCGGCCAGCGAGAAGACCACCTGCTGAATGCTGGAATGTACACCAACCAGTATTTCAACAGGGAGCACTGCTCTCCCAATTCAAGATGGAGACTGATGAAGGGTATCGATTCCTTAAACCTATTCGTGGTACTCCAGCATTTTGGCAGGGAGCTAAAAAAGATTTGGTGGCATGTGTTCGACAAATGGGTCTCCCAACGTGGTTTGGTTCATTTTCATCTGCAGATATGCGATGGCCAAATCTCATTTCTAGTTCATTGAAACAACAGGGTAGAACGCAAACTGCAGAAGATTTACAGTGGGCCGACAAGTGTGAGCTCTTGAGTTGTAATCCTGTTACTGCAGCACGGATGTTTGATTATCGCTGGCATATCTATTTGAAGGAAGTACTTAGGTCTCCATTGAATCCAATAGGAAAGATGACAGACTTTTTTTATCGTGTTGAATTTCAACAACGTGGTTCACCACATGTGCATTGTTTATTCTGGATCGAGAATGCACCTCAAATAGATAAAAACACAGATGATGAGGTGATTCAGTTTATTGACAAGTATATCACATGTGGATTACCATCACATGATGAGTTCTTGTTAGACATTGTAACATCTGTGCAGCAGCATTCCAAAAGACATTCCAAAACGTGTAGAAAAAAGAATACTGCTTGTCGATTTGGTTTTCCAAGACCACCTTCCAATCGCACGTTCATATGTCGCAGTTCACCTGAAGATGATAGCCCAAAAGCATGCAACTGTGATGAAATGAATGCAAATGACTTGACAGTGTCAGTGTGTCAATCAAAATCAAGAAACAAATAAACAAAAAAGGGTTGCTGCGAAAGAGTTGATGTCAAAATTAAAAACTGCTCTCTCAGATGAGTCAGTGAAATCTGATTCTGTGAATCAATTGTTTGACAGTCTAGGTTTGACTCAGGATACTTTTGAAGCTGCCTACAAATGTATGGGGAAAAATACACGTGCTGAAGAGGCAAGTTGATGAGGTATGGGTCAATCAATATAATAAATAAAAGAATATGTCAGTCTACTGCTTTAGGGTTAAAGAATGTAAGACTTTAACTGTGCAGGCCTCAAACACTTTTTCGTTGATGATTCTATCAGTTCTGCATCCAGGTGTCTTGTTATCTGTTTGTTCCTGTGCATTGTTTCTGTCTTTAAAGACGGGGACACACACAGGGGTCATGATTGCGGTATTTCCCTTGATGGGCATCAGCTGAAGGGCATGACCCTCTGCAGGCATATATGATGTGTGATGGTTCACAGGTTCATTCCGTCTCTGCAATACTGTGACTTAACTCTTTGACCAGGTCACAGTGACATCAAAGGACGCATCTGGCTGGGTGTATCCATGGTTTATTGTGGGGCAAACTGATAACAAAGGGGTTTGTAAACAGGCCATAAAGTGCCTTCAGGTTATCGTAAAGACAGGACACTATGCTTCAAAGAAAAATATCTGCCTTGACTGGTTTCCTTCTTCTGTTTATTCTTGTTTGCGAACCAAGATAACAGCATGCTGGCTGGGTATAAATGTCCATGCATTTGAATGTGTCGTGAGAGCACCTCTTGCAGATGACGGTGATGTATCTGTGAGACTGTGTTCTCTTTGCTTGCAAGCAAATAAATTGACTATTACAACTTTGATCGTTCATCCAGACTCTGTTTCATTTGACATTGATTTGATAACACTTTGACACTCTTCTCCCGACTATTCATAGAAATATTCCACAACAACCCTCATCCATTTTATTCATTCTTTAGTTTAGGCATATAAAATTGTATGATAACGTTTGTTGGTTGCAATATTAATTGATTTGATCATTTATTATTTTGATTTAATAAACTCTGTTATACTTTAAGGAGCAGTCGTCTGTGATTACTTGTGCATATGTATTTGATAAAACTGTATGTAGTAGCCTGTGCTCGAACTTAAAACCTTCACTGTCACTGAATGTATAGTCATACGCAGACTATTGACATTATGAGTGACTACTAATTATGAGACTTAGTTTTATCGTTTGGTTATTGGTCCCTGTTCGCAGGGTGGTGCCCCGTTGTTATTAATAAACATTAATAATTGTTACATACATTAATAATTCTATTGATGTCAAGAGTTTCTTAAATGCTGATAACCCAAACACGCTCCTTTAGATCCCAACACTGTGTATACTTGCACAATAGAGATGTTTGTGCTCAAGAGGCAGCCTATAGAGTTATGAATTTGCATCTTAAAGAATGTTCCAGAAAAGTTGTATTTGTCCCAACAGGGGATAATGTGGTTAAAATGAGTTTGCCATTAAATGTCTTAAAGGAAAAGGCGAAACACAAAGAGCTGACATCAGAAGATATGTGGATGCCTGGTACAGGTGAACGATATAAAAAATAGGCCAAAAGGTGACACCTTTAATAACATGTTTGGCAACATTTGCATCAGAATATAGAATGTTGTCTAAAAACGAAAACTCTCAAACAAAAATTGGTTTGAGCAACAACTTAGGATACAGAACCAAAAGAACACGATCACCAGATGCAGTTGTACGTTATGCGCGTTTTTCTGAAACAAAGTGTCCAGAAGAATTTGATCAGAGTAGACTTCAGTTATTTGTACCATATCGAGTCGACGCCCAACTAAAACCCAAAACATTTGAAACATTTGTACAGTTTTATATGACTGGTAAAATCAAATATACTGATAGCTCCAAACTTTCCGTCAAAACAATTGTTGCAGACTGTAATTTTGTAGCTGATTGTGCAGACACGTGTATAGCGTTAACATGGAAGCATGTAATGGTCAAAGGAGACACGTGTTTAATATGAGGAATGCTTTTGTCATTACAGAGACATCATTTGGGGAAACCAGAGCAGTCTTGCGATGCACCCAAGAGGAGGCTTGTTCATCAGCAGGTTTGTGAGGTTTCATTTATTTGCTGAAAAACACGGAAATAGTCATGATCATAATAGTATGGCTAGCGTTTGTGTAGCAAGGATGTCCATAATATTTCTTCTGCTGTATATTTCAGGTTGTCAAAGAATGTTCTGTACGTCTCTGGAGGTTCAGCAGTGCCATCTTGGATGCCATGGATGCTGTTGTGCCATCGCATCTTCCAAGCCCAGCCGCATGCCCACCAGTTTGGGCATGAAGGCAAGTTGTTTTGAAATATTACACAATATTTTTCAAGCTCCACTCCAAGGAATTTAGAATGCAGAGTTGCCATGGTGACATCACATGTGATGTTGCCATGGTGACATCACATGTGACTTTGATGTTCTAGAACTAGAATTCATGACAACACATTCTTAGAGTCTATATAAATGATATTTCTCTAGACAGAATCACACACCCACAGCAAGATAAGCGCCTCTGAATATACTCAACTTGGATACTATTTGGAAACATTTGACAGGAAAAATGTCTCAAAACGAAACGAACAAGGAGTTTCAGCCAATGAAACCCATTTATGATTCAGTTAATTGGGATGAATCAACTGACTCAGATGGATTCTCAGACACAGACAGCTCCAGTGATGAGAGCGCAGACTCTTCACAAGAACCAATTCAGATACTAGAGCATAACATACTCTGCAACAATTCTGCACAATACCTTGTTTTAGACTTAATTGGACAAGGATGTTTTGGCAAAGTTGACAAGTGTATCAATTTAACAACATACAAGACTGTAGCCATCAAGATCAACAAACGCGTTCAAGATCACGACAGAGAAGTGAAAATGCTGGAACAACTCAGGACCCTTGACCCAGAGAAAAACAACTTGGTGACATTCAAAGACAGTTTCACATTCGAAGGCATGTCTTGCATCGCCTTCCAGAAACTGGACAGGAGCCTTTTGGATTTGATGTGTGAGAGACAGTCACACCTGACCCTTAATGAAATACGCCCCATAACACGTCAGCTACTTGTGGCATTTGAAGCCCTGAAGGGTATCGGCATCATTCACACAGACCTGAAAGCTGACAATGTTATGCTCGTCAACCACCAGCATGAGCCCTTCAGGCTGAAATTAATTGACTTTGGTTTGGCCATGTCAGTATCAGACGTAAGAGAAGGAATGATTGTGCAACCTTGTGCATACAGAGCTCCAGAGGTGACCTTGGGCCTCCCCATATCTGAAGCCATCGACATGTGGGCACTGGGCTGTGTCCTGGCAGAAATGTACTGCGGCCGGGACCTCTTCCATAGCAAAACATCATACAACGTAATGAAAACTGTTTGCGATCTACTCGGCCAGCGAGAAGACCACCTGCTGAATGCTGGAATGTGCACCAACCAGTATTTCAACAGGGAGGACTCCTCTCCCAATTCAAGATGGACACTAAAGACATCAGAAGAGTACGAGGAGGCAACTGGTATCCAGCCAATTTCAAAGTGGAGTTTCGACACTGGCCAAACTTTGGATGAAGCAACAGAGTTAGCCTCAAATTTTAATATTTGTGTTGAAAAGGAAGACTTAATGGCATTTTTAAATCTCCTAAAACGGTTGCTCGATCCAAATGCTGCAACAAGAATCACCCCCGGTCAAGCCCTAAACCATCGTTTTGTTACAATGGCTCACCTGGCAGATCACATGGACACCTCTTCTTATGCAAATGCTGCCTATGATTTGATGCTCGTCTCCCCCCCATATGATTCAGATGAATGGGATGAATCAACTGACTCTTCACAAGAACCAATTCAGAGACTAGAGCATAACATACTCTGCAACAAGTCTGTACAATACCTTGTTTTAGACTTAATTGGAGAAGGATGTTTTGGCAAAGTTGCCAAGTGTATCAATTTAACAACATACGAGACTGTAGCCATCAAGATCAACGAAGACGTTGAAGATCACGTCAGAGAAGTGAAAATGCTGGAACAACTCAGGACCCTTGACCCAGAGAAAAACAACTTGGTGACATTCAAAGACAGTTTCATGTTCGAAGGCATGTCTTGCATCGCCTTCCAGAAACTGGACATGAGCCTTTTGGATTTGATGTATGAGAGACAGTCACACCTGACCCTTCATGAAATCCGCCACATAACAAGTCAGCTACTTGTGGCATTTGAAGCCCTGAAGGGTATCGGCATCATTCACACAGACCTGAAAGCTGACAATGTTATGCTCGTCAACCACCAGCATGAGCCCTTCAGGCTGAAATTAATTGACTTTGGTTTGGCCATGTCAGTATCAGAAGTAAGAGAAGGAATGATTGTGCAACCTTGTGCACACAGAGCTCCAGAGGTGACCTTGGGCCTCCCCATATCTGAAGCCATCGACATGTGGGCACTGGGCTGTCTCCTGGCAGAAATGTACTACGGCCGGAACCTCTTCACTGACTACTCATCATACAACGTAATGAAGACTGTTTGCCATCTACTTGGCCAGCCAGAAGACCACCTGCTGAATGCTGGAATGTACACCAACCAGTATTTCAACAGGGAACACTGCTCTCCCAATTCAAGATGGAGACTAAAGACATCAGAAGAGTACGAGGAGGCAACCTGTATCCAGCCAATTTCAAAGTGGAGTTTCGACACTGGCCAAACTTTGGATGAAACAATAGAGTTCTACTCAATTGTAAATAATTGTGTTGGAAAGGAAGACTTAATGGCATTTTTAAATCTCCTAAAACGGTTGCTCGATCCAAATGCTGCAACAAGAATCACCCCCGGTCAAGCCCTAAACCATCGTTTTGTTACAATGGCTCACCTGGTAGATCACATGGACACCTCTTATGCAAATGCTGCCTATGATTTGATGCTCGTCTCCCCCCCATATGATTCAGATGAATGGGATGAATCAACTGACTCAGATGGATTCTCAGACACAGACAGCTCCAGCGATGAGAGTGCAGACTCTTCACAAGAACCAATTCAGATACAAGTGCATTGATTGGTCTATCACTGAAAGGGGAAGTGAATTCCTTCTTCAGATGTTTCGACTAATTTACATGGCTCACCTGGTGGATCACATGTACTTGATGTACATGTGATCTACCAGTTGAGCCATCACATTCTTTTGTATCTGAATTTAATGCCGTGGCTCACCTGGTAGATCACATGTACTTGGTGTACATGTGATCTACCAGGTGAGCCATGACATTCTTTTCCATGACTTTCTGTTGATCCCCTGAATTAGTTTAGCCTGAGGTTTTCTCCGGGTTCTCCGGTTTCCCTCAAAAAATGAATAGGTTATGTTGATTGGTCTATCACTGAAAGGGGAAGTGAATTCCTTCTTCAGATGTTAAGACTAATTTACATTCTTTCATAAAAATACATACACTTTTGGGCGTTTTCTGGTTTCGTCCCACAGTCCAAAGTTGTCTGTGTCAGCTTTAAGAAAATAGTGATGTGGCCTAATAAAAAAGAAAAAAAAAATATATATATAGTCATAGTGATTTATGATTAGTTATTGTAATTGGGGAATTTAGGAAAAATTCAAAGTGTTTTATGATGCAAGGCATCTCAAAGTGATTTGCTTCTAAAGGGGTGCCCACAGGGGTGGGCAATTATCTTTTCCATGGGGCCACATGAGAAACAGAAAATATTATGGAGGGCCAGGCCAAAAGGCTGAACTCAATTCTGCATAATATTAATTATATTTCTTTGTAAAAGCAGTATATAGCATTGTTTTGACAAGCTGGTAAGACTGGTAAGAGTACTGCATGTTATGATTAAGCAATGAAAAAACGAGGTTGCCTTACAAAAAATGTAATTTATTCAATAAAACACCAAAACAAACTAAATGTGAACGTTTTTACCATTTGTGACTCATATTAGTGATCATTTTCAGGCACATTCACCCCAAAACACATTTTGAGTTCCATATACTGTTGGAAAGAGGTTCTTAGCGTTCTAAAGACACCACAATATTGTCTTTGTACTCCAAATAGTAAGATACATCATATTATAACGATTGTCACTGAACTGTGATTTTGGGAAAAAGGCCTCCAAAGAAAGTGTCCCAGTTCACTGCTAATTGGTGCCTTTACATGCCAGCATTTCTAGTCTAACCACCTCATCTGATTTTTCTCAGTTCTTTTTTCTTGTTCAGTGAGAGCAATCTAGTCTCTGTTGGGCTTTCACAAGTGCATCAAAGTCAGGTTGAATGTCTGAGGTGGAGATGCGAAGCACAGCTGCCAGATGATCATCCGTGAGAGAGGATCTATACCTGGATTTTGTAAACTTCATCACTGAGAATGTTTGTTCACATATGTAGGTAGAGCTAAAGAGAACCAACATATTCTGAGCATGTCTCCTTATGTTTGGAAAGTTCTCCTCCTTGAGAGAAGAGTAAAAATCCAGCAGTGATCCTGACTTAAAGTGCTCTGCCAGTACCGCATCAGACTGCAGGTCAATGAGTTCCAGCTGAACATCACTGGGTGCATTACCCACACTGCAGGTAAAGGGAGAGGAAATCATGTGCATTTCATCCTCGATCATTCTGAGATCTTCAAATCGCCTTGAAAACTCACCATGCAGTGCTCCTAGCTTGGATGAGTACCTGCGGAGGTGATCAGCTGATGGTGTGACTTCTTTCAGGGTTTGCATGTGAGTGAGATTGTTGCTGTCCAGTTGGCTTGAAAGAAACTGCAACTTTCTCATGAAAGCCTTCACCAGGCTGTGCATTTCATGAACAAAAAGGCCCTTGCCTTGCAGTTTGGTGTTCAGTTCATTCATCAGTGCAGTCACATCAACAGCAAATGCAAAATCGGCCATCCAGTCCTCATCTGAGAGCTCTGGGATGTCCTTGCCTTTCTTCTTGCAGAACTCTCGAATCTCTGCTTTCAGCTCCCATCATCTTTTTAGCATTTTGCCCAGGCTGAGCCATCTGACAGCTGTGTGGTAGCCAATGTCACTATGTTCAGTCTCATGCTCCTCCAAATGTGAAACAAACTGTCTGTGATTCAATGCTCGTGCCCTGATGAAGTTAACTGTTTTAGTTACAACATCAATAACATGGTTCATTTTTAGCACTGACTTGCACAACACACGCTGATGTATAATACAATGCAAAAATACCAATTTCTGATCTGGGTCGATTT
Organism: Melanostigma gelatinosum; assembly: GCF_949748355.1. NCBI lineage: Eukaryota > Metazoa > Chordata > Actinopteri > Perciformes > Zoarcidae > Melanostigma > Melanostigma gelatinosum. The sequence continues at coordinate 3,543,766 of NC_136644.1, forward strand.
CAGTCACTTTATCTTGCATACGTTTCAAAAGTCAGACATTTTTCCCGGTCAGACTTGGACAGCCGTCCGTTGTGACACCTAGCAGTCTGTCCCATTTCAGACCCAGCGTGTCCATGCATGCAACTACCTCCGTGAAAAGATCGCTCCCTTTCATTGACCGCAGTGCTGCCAGCTCCTCCGTAATCTTGAAGTCCTTTATCCCACGGACGAATACGAGTAACTGGGCTGTGTCACGGACATCGCAGCTCTCGTCCAAAGCAAAAACATCTCCAAACTCCGCCCCACTTTAACCCTGTCAGATGCAGAGAAGCTCGTCCACGCCTTTATATCCTCAAGACTGGACTACTGCAACGCACTCTTCACTGGGATCACTACCAAGAACATCCAGAAGCTGCAATACATCCAAAACAGCGCTGCCAGGATCCTGATGAGAGTCCGGAAGTATGAGCACATACACCCATTCTGCACTCCCTACACTGGCTCCCAGTCTCATTCCGGATTGATTACAAAGTCCTACTACTCACACATAAATGCATAAATGGACATGCACCTCCCTACCTACAAGATCTCATCACTCCCCAAATCTCCACCCGCACCCTCAGATCATCAAACAGCTCGCTTCTCCGGGTCCCCAGCACCAAGCTCCGCACCATGGGCGACCGGGCCTTTGGCTCGGCAGCTCCACGCCTATGGAACAGTCTCCCTGACCATCTAAGGGCAACACAGACACTGGTCTCTTTTAAGACTGGCCTAAAAACCTTTTTATTCAGGAAAGCCTTTCTGACCTAAGTCACTGTCAGTTATTTCTTTTGTGTTTCTGTTCGTTCACTGGTTTTTATTTTATTATAGTTTTTTTTTATGTTTTAACTATGCTTTTTACCATGTTTTTACTATGTACTGGCTCTGTGGCACTCTGAGATTTAAAAAAAAAAAAATGAAAAGTGCGTTACAAATAAAATACGTTATTATTATTATTATTAAGGAGAAAAAGTCAAAACGTACCACTTCACGTTGCAGCTGAAGCTCCAGATTCGCCGCAATGTCCTCGATCCTTCTTGTCACGGTTCGCCTGGATAGCGGGACTTGCTCAAATGCTTATTTTTTTCAGGGCATATTAGTGCTGCAGAGTCCATCAAGCACTCTTTGACAAACTCCCCCACCGAGAATGGCTTACTGTTTTTAGCGATTTTGTGGGATATCACAAAGCTGGTCTTGGTTGCCGCATCCCTGGCTGTGTGAAGCTTGGTAAAAAAGCCTTGCTGCTTTTGTAGCTTAGCTAGCAAAGCTTCCGTTGCCACCGTCTTTTCAGCGGCAGTCAAGTTTTTGTATTTCTCCGCGTGCGTCGTCTCGTAATACCGACTCAAATTGTAATCCTTAAACACGGCGATCTGCTCTCCGCAAACTAAACACACGGCTTTACCTGCGACTTCAGTAAATAAATAATTAGCAGTCCATTTTTTGTTGAAAACTCTGCAGGCGTCTACCTTTCTTTTTTTAGCATGAGTGGACATTTTTGAGGGCTAAAGTCGTCTCGTGTGTTGTGACTGCTCGTACACTTGATTCAATCATGCGCACGTATTTGATTTACGTTTTGCGTCATTACGTGAATAAAACACTTCAAAATAAAAGCACTGCAGCTTTAGTCCATGCAAGAGGTAAAATTAGAAAATATGTTTATTTTGTAATTTCCAATCAACCTCACACGGGCCAGTCAGAATCAACCAAAGTGCCACATGTGGCCCGCGGGCCACACAATGCCCAGGTCTGCTCTAAAAGCATACATGTGACGCCAATGTTTCCAGCCATAACTGATTGAGCCAGATGGTAGAGATGAATGGGGGTGAGTGGAAGATGTAAGTGTTGGATATATCACCCTGGATAAGCATGCCTGAGCCGCGTATTGTCTCGGCTGATCTTCAGTCACGAAACACAGACTGTCAGCTCGCACTGTGTAGAGTCACTCAGAGGCTCTTCACCTGAACCACAAAGGATACCTGTGGTGACTTTTAGGCCTGAGATATATATGTAAAATATGACCATGCATATCAGTCCTTAGAAATATGAGTTTAATGGTACATTTTTTGTCAGTCTCTATTAGTTATTACTAAATATATATATTTCAGTTCGTCTATCTCAGGTCTGTAGGTGAAAGGTAATCGCTCCAGCTCGAGGGTCGCGCAGTGACGTCACTTGGGTTGCCCCGCTCCGTAAAGCAGTCCGACTAAACGAACAACGATGAGAGCGGAACTTAAGAGTTCTAACTTCAGAATAAAACCCACAAACATTAGGATCTTATCAGACACTTTAACATCCGTGAACTACTCTCGTTTTACATGGTTATAAAAAAGTACATGTGATGCAGTTTTACTGTAGACAATGGTCACACTGCATGTTTACCACAAAACAAAAACACGATAAGAATATACTCCATCTTTGCCCTCATTCGTCGTATCCTGAGCTATCTAACCAGACAGAGAGCGTTGGTTGTATTTGTCCAGGTTTTGGAACAAACCTTAATATCGTAAAGAATGGAATTTTGTAGTGAGGCTAAAATCATTGGAATTTGTAAAAAAAAAATTAATTCCCAAACCATGTCCTGTTTACTCGCGTTAACCTCATGTTTTTTTGTAACTACGGTCTGTCAGATAAATAAAACACCATTTTCATAGTGAACAGCAAGTCATAACATTTAGCACTGAAAGTCACTGATGCATTTACAGGATGTCAAATAGCGCATTAATTAATCACACATGTTGTTGATGTGTCATATCACAGCCATATTATTAGCATAATGTCCATCAATACTGAATATAAGTCCTCGAAAGACTGGACGTATTCAATTAACAAGTTATGTTTTAAGTGGTCAAAGGAGTGTTTTATTTTGGAAACTCAGTCCGGAAGTCACGTGCTTCATTGTGGCCGGCTTGACACGCTGGCCGAGCATCGTAGCTTTCCGTCCTGATGAAAATATCAAAGTGTGCGTTGTTCTTGTGTTCTGTCAGGGAGCGGGGGGGCCGCGGTCAGTCCCGTGGCATCAGCGGGGCGTAGACCGTAGAGTGTCCGGGCCCGGAGTGTCACTGTCCCCGGACGTGAGGAACCACAAGGTCCCACCTCCGAGTGACGGATCCCCCCACCCCACCCCCACCGGCCTCTGGAGCCGCTCTCTCCTTGGATGACCTACACGCAACCTCTCGTAGTAGCAGCGGACGTCGGTTCACGACAGCGGAACACCGGCTGCTCACTCGGAGGTGCAACAGTATCGACTACACAGCGGGCGACAAGTCAAAGAGTCTCTTGCAGGCTGCAGGCCGACCGTGGAGCCGCTGACCCGGGGAAGAAACAAATAAGAAATCAAGCTGCGAATCTGTCTTTTCCGTCGTTGTTGCGTCAGGGGGAGCCGGCAGAGGACCGCGAGGTAATCGGTGTGCTCACCCGATGGTTCATAAGACAGAGCGGTCTTCACTCACAGACACGACAGAATATCTTGGCGTTCACATGATGTACACGATCACCAGAGGTCCCAGCAAACTCGTGACTCAACGGAGGACAGGTTGGTGAATGTGTATCCCTTATCTAAAAGCATGACGCAATCATTGATTTCCTCATTAAAGGGGGAAGTTTTGGGGCATTGCAACGGTTGACACGGTCCAATGTTTTCACGCAGCGCGTTTCCATGTAACCCGTTGATTTCACAGCGTAACATCAACACACTCTTGAACTGTGTCTCCTAAAGGTCCCACACAGCAGATCGAGAGCAAGTTCGGCGACTTGAAGCTCAAGCCGACGTCTTGGCTCTCATCGAAGTAAGTAACGTCAGCGGCTCCACGTCCTGTCATGGTGTGTGTTTTTATTTCATTTTTCTTCATTTTTTGCAAGATCCTTTACGCCGGCTGTTTGAGCCACTTGGGGCCCAACAGCACGTGCTCCGTCAGCGCGATCACGTAACGCATCGGGGACTGGAGTAACGTGTCTGCACCCATTATCGGACGCAGACTGTTCCTGCAGTTTGTTTTCAAGCCCCGGCTGTTCTCTCTGCTGTGACCGTGTGTTCAATGCAATGCAATTATCATATTATTACAATAAGCACCACAACCTACATCCTACAGTTGAATCAATGTCATTAACATGATAACTTTACTGAAAGTAGGATGTTTTTATTGGGTGTCCCTAATAAACTGGTAACTGAGTATATGTCCAGTACAGTACTTCAGGTGAATTTGACCGCAGTAAAAGTGTCAACAGCGTTTTAAAACTCGCAAGCACTAAAATGTAGGTTTTTAGGGTCTCTGATAAAACTTGAAGTTCTTCTTTGTTTTGTCAAATGATTCTGTCCCGCGGTGAAGAATGACCCGTCATGCTCAATTCCTCTGACCAATCAGCATCATTTGTGTTTTCTCCATCCCTGTGAGGTGGAACTCTTGTGTTTTGTTGCGATGCCTGCTGATCCAATCCCCAAGCAGGCTTCATTTGTCTCCGTCTGATCTCTCCGCAGCTCTCCGTCCCCAAAGATTGTGTTCAACCGTCTGAACGGGAAGCGCTACCACGGTGCAGCCACACAGACGCCCGCAAGCCCAGCGGAGGGATTCACGCCTGCACATAAAGAGAACGTCAGGTTTGTGTGTGAAGGTGAGATGTGTGTGTGTGTGTGTGTGTGTGTGTGTGTGTGTGTCGGACTGGGACATCGGGGTGGGCAGATAATCTCCTGCTTTCTCTCGGTCTCATTCATTTTCTTACTCCTTTACCTCAACTTCCTGACTGAGCAGCAGGTGTAAATGAATGACTTGCTGAGCTGAGTCAGCATGAATCAGTTATCTGTGTTCCTCCTGGAGTGCAGCCAGTACAGACCGCTCTGTGGTGTCCTTTTGTGACTTTGTCACCTATAGCGGAAAACCTGTCTATCGAGTTGTTCCGAGATAGAAAACCTGATGAGTGTCACAGCGAGAAGAATGCAACACATGTTTAGAAAGCCTAATAACAAATAAGATGTTGGGGTGTGTATCAGCCGGCATCAGCAATCTCTGGCTACTTCTTTCTATTTACTCATCACTTCTTTGTGCATGTTTTACTGAGTCAGTCATAATCCGTTGTGATTTTATTGTTATATTATTATACGAGGGCTTTGCATCTTCTATAATAGTCGTTTAATACTCCACTTATATCAACTGAGACACTATAGGGTCATGTTTGTATTATTAATACTAATAATTATTATATACTGAAAGAGCTTACGTTGTTATTTGTAGCCGACAGCATCAGGATGCTGGTACATATTATGCACCAGGACAGAGAGACACATCTGATTCTCCACATATAATAAAAGATGATGGGGATATTGAGATTCGGGATCCTTCTCTAAGAAATTTAGAAGCGTGTTTTTCTTTTAAAACGCGGGTGCTGCCATATTATTCATTCTAACCCTAGAGGCTTTTCGAGTTTGACGCTGGAAAACCTTCACATTTTAGCAAATAAAACACAAAACATGGACCCGTTTAGTCTTCGTGTAACTATTTATGTTACCTTCAAGTGGACAGTGCTATACAGATGCAGTCTCAAAGTCAGCTGCTGCTTTGATGCAGTGGCTACTTTATTTGTGATGGAACATGTTTTTGCATTTCAGGGTCAAGTTCAGAAATGTAGACAGAAAAGAAAGAAACGTTAAAGTGTAACTTCACCCCAAAAGTCCGCGCACTGCAAAACATGCGTCGACAAATACGACAGCTACAGCAGCTTAGGAAACTGTGTGTGTGTGTGTGTGTGTGTGTGTGTGTGTGTGTGTGTGTGTGTGTGTGTGTGTGTGTGTGTGTGTGTGTGTGTGTGTGTGTGTGTGTGTGTGTGTGTGTGTGTGTGTGTGTGTGTGTGTGTGTTCGCAGGAGGTGGAGCAGAAGCTGGGAGACGGCGAGTCAGCTGACAGCCAGGGGCCCGTTCAGTACACCGAGAAGACTCCCAGTGCTGCGATGAAGAGTGAGTACCTCCAGCTCCACTATTTTAATCAGCGCACTGTTCCCACTCACTCACTTGCTAAAAGCCTTCAAAGAGCACAAGACAATATGCCGGTCTGATGGTTAATTGACCTGTAGCTGTAATATTTGGATTACAGTATCAGAGTAAAACTAATTAACCGCACCGACCTCTGAGCGACTCTTCAGGCTGCTCCTCTTGGGTCTGAAGAGGACATCCTTAAAGTCCAGTTTGAGGTCTGAGTCCACGCGAGGCATCTTGGCTGGCCAGAACACCGACGACCAGGATGAGGATGATGAGTATACAGAGGAGACTCTCCTGAGGAAGGCTGCTGCAGCAGTGGTGGTCGCTGGTCCCAAGCCCCAAACACAGAACCCGAGCCTCCAGGCGGCCAGCGTATTTATAGCAAAGGGGGGCCCAGCTCAGCCCCGGCCCCCATGGCTTTATTTGGGCCTGGACTCTCTCCCCTCTATCCCCCTTGCTCTCTTTCTCCCTCCACTCCTCCGGCGTCCTCTCTCTCCCCCCTCTCCTTCAGCAGAGTGGCAGGAGCAGCAGTGGCCAGGCGCCTGACGCATACACACACTCGAACACACACACACACACACACACACTCCCTCTTACACCCACATACATGATAGAATTGTAGTGGGTTGTGTGCTGCAGTGCTGAAGAGCACACCTGCTGTCCAGTTGGGGCATTGCTCCCTGAGCTAATGGCAGACAGCATAGAGAGAGAACAGGGGGAGGGGGAGGGGGAGTGGTAAGTAATTCATTAGTCTTGGATTGTGGGCAATTGGGTGTTGTAACACTTTTCTTTGTAATTGTGTTTTCATATTCATCTTTCCTTGATCAAATGTGTTTTTTTAATAGTTAATACATCTGTTTCATATTTTGTTTCACAATTACATAAACTATTCACATGAAAGACAAGAAAATACATCAAAGTTTAACCATTTAGTGCACCTGCAGCTGTGATCCCTTCTGTTTAGAGCGTATCGCATAGTCTATTCTTACATTTTCTATTCTAAAAGATCCCTTCCTCTCAAAAATGTGTGTGGAAATCTTCCAGTGCGCATACACTGAGAGTGGACTGGGAGACATCTTTCATGCAAAATTAACATAACAGTTTGAAGTGAAATCATAGAAATAAAAATGATGGGCATGAAGGCAAGTTGTTTTGAAAAATTACACAATATTTTTCAAGCTCCACTCCACGGAATTTAGAATGCAGAGTTGCCATGGTGACATCACATGTGATGTTGCCATGGTAACATCACATGTGACTTTGATGTTCTAGAACTTGTGATGTCATAAATGTATTACATCACATGTGACTTTGATGTTCTAGAACTAGAATTGATGACATCACATTCTTAGAGTCTATATAAATGATATTTCTCTAGACAGAATCACACACCCACAGCCAAGATAAGCACCTCTGAATATACTCAACTTGGATACTATTTGGAAACATTTGATAGGAAAAATGTCCAGTTATGATTCAGATGAATGGAATGCATGGGATGAATCAACTGACTCAGATGGATTCTCAGACACAGACAGCTCCAGTGATGAGAGCGCAGACTCTTCACAAAAACCAATTCAGATACTAGAGCATAACATACTCTGCAACAAGTCTGTACAATACCTTGTTTTAGACTTAATTGGACAAGGATGTTTTGGCAAAGTTGCCAAGTGTATCAATTTAACAACATACAAGACTGTAGCCATCAAGATCAACAAAGATGTTGAAAATCACGTCAGAGAAGTGAAAATGCTGGAACAACTCAGGACCCTTGACCCAGAGAAAAACAACTTGGTGACATTCAAAGACAGTTTCACATTCGAAGGCATGTCTTGCATCGCCTTCCAGAAACTGGACATGAGCCTTTTGGATTTGATGCGTGAGAGACAGTTACACCTGACCCTTAATGAAATCCGCCCCATAACACGTCAGCTACTTGTGGCATTTGAAGCCCTGAAGGGTATCGGCATCATTCACACAGACCTGAAAGCTGACAATGTTATGCTCGTCAACCACCAGCATGAGCCCTTCAGGCTGAAATTAATTGACTTTGGTTTGGCTAGGTCAGTATCAGAAGTAAGAGAAGGAATGCTTGTGCAACCTTGTGCACACAGAGCTCCAGAGGTGACCTTGGGCCTCCCCATATCTGGAGCCATCGACATGTGGGCACTGGGCTGTCTCCTGGCAAAAATGTACTACGGCCGGAACCTCTTCACTGACTACTCATCATACAACGTAATGAAGACTGTTTGCCATCTACTCGGCCAGCCAGAAGACCACCTGCTGAATGCTGGAATGTACACCAACCAGTATTTCAACAGGGAGCACTCCTCTCCCAATTCAAGATGGAGACTAAAGACATCAGAAGAGTACGAGGAGGCAACCGGTATCCAGCCAATTTCAAAGTGGAGTTTCGACACTGGCAAAACTTTGGATGAAACAATAGAGTTCTACTCAATTGTAAATAATTGTGTTGAAAAGGAAGACTTAATGGTATTTTTAAATCTCCTAAAACGGTTGCTCGATCCAAATGCTGCAACAAGAATCACCCCCGGTCAAGCCCTAAACCATCGTTTTGTTACAATGGCTCACCTGGTAGATCACATGGACACCTCTTATGCAAATGCTGCCTATGATTTGATGCTCGTCTCCCCCCCATATGATTCAGATGAATGTGATAAATCAACTGACTCTTCACAAGAACCAATTCAGATACTAGAGCATAACATACTCTGCAACAAGTCTGTACAATACCTTGTTTTAGACTTAATTGGACAAGGATGTTATGGCAAAGTTGCCAAGTGTATCAATTTAACAACATACGAGACTGTAGCCATCAAGATCAACAAAGACGTTGAAGATCACGTCAGAGAAGTGAAAATGCTGGAACAACTCAGGACCCTTGACCCAGAGAAAAACAACTTGGTGACATTCAAAGACAGTTTCATATTCAAAGGCATGTCTTGCATCGCCTTCCAGAAACTGGACATGAGCCTTTGGGATTTGATGTATGAGAGACAGTCACACCTGACCCTTCATGAAATCCGTCTCACAACACGTCAGCTACTTGTGGCATTTGAAGCCCTGAAGGGTATCGGCATCATTCACACAGACCTGAAAGCTGACAATGTTATGCTCGTCAACCACCAGGATGAGCCCTTCAGGCTGAAATTAATTGACTTTGGTTTGGCCAGGTCAGTATCAGAAGTAAGAGAAGGAATGATTGTGCAACCTCGTGCATGCAGAGCTCCAGAGGTGACCTTGGGCCTCCCCATATCTGAAGCCATCGACATGTGGGCACTGGGCTGTCTCCTGGCAGAAATGTACTACGGCCGGAACCTCTTCAATGGCACAACAACATACAACGTAATGAAGACTGTTTGCTATCTACTTGGCCAGCCAGAAGACCACCTGCTGAATGCTGGAATGTACACCAACCAGTATTTCAACAGGGAACACTCCTCTCCCAATTCAAGATGGAGACTAAAGACATCAGAAGAGTACGAGGAGGCAACCGGTATCCAGCCAATTTCAAAGTGGAGTTTCGACACTGGCCAAACTTTGGATGAAACAATAGAGTTCTACTCAATTGTAAATAATTGTCTTGAAAAGGAAGACTTATTGGCATTTTTAAATCTCCTAAAACGGTTGCTCGATCCAAATGCTGCAACAAGAATCACCCCCGGTCAAGCCCTAAACCATCGTTTTGTTACAATGGCTCACCTGGTAGATCACATGGACACCTCTTATGCAAATGCTGCCTATGATTTGATGCTCGTCTCCCCCCCCTATGATTCAGATGAATGTGATAAATCAACTGACTCAGATGGATTCTCAGACACAGACAGCTCCAGCGATGAGAGTGCAGACTCTTCACAAGAACCAATTCAGATACTAGAGCATAACATACTCTGCAACAAGTCTGTACAATACATTCTTTTAGACTCGGTAGATCACATGGACACCTCTTATGCAAATGATGCCTCTGATTTGATGCTCATCTCCCCCCCATATGATTCAGATGAATGTGATGAATCAACTGACTCAGATGGATTCTCAGACACAGACAGCTCCAGCGATGAGAGCGCAGACTCTTCACAAGAACCAATTCAGATACTAGAGCATAACATACTCTGCAACAAGTCTGTACAATACATTCTTTTAGACTCGGTAGATCACATGGACACCTCTTATGCAAATGATGCCTCTGATTTGATGCTCATCTCCCCCCCATATGATTCAGATGAATGTGATGAATCAACTGACTCAGATGGATTCTCAGACACAGACAGCTCCTGCAATGGTGATCCTCCAACTTCACAAGAACCAATTCAGATACAAGTGCATTGATTGGTCTATCACTGAAAGGGGAAGTGAATTCCTTCTTCAGATGTTTCGACTAATTTACATGGCTCACCTGGTGGATCACATGTACTTGATGTACATGTGATCTACCAGTTGAGCCATGACATTCTTTTGTATCTGAATTTAATGCCGTGGCTCACCTGGTAGATCACATGTACTTGGTGTACATGTGATCTACCAGGTGAGCCATGACATTCTTTTCCATGACTTTCTGTTGATCCCCTGAATTAGTTTAGCCTGAGGTTTTCTCCGGGTTCTCCGGTTTCCCTCAAAAAATAAATAGGTGATGTTGATTGGTCTATCACTGAAAGGGGAAGTGAATTCCTTCTCAGATGTTAAGACTAATTTACATTCTTTCATAAAAATACATACACTTTTGGGCGTTTTCTGGTTTCATCCCACAGTCCAAAGTTGTCTGTGTCAGCTTTAAGAAAATAGTGATGTGGCCTAATAAAAAAGAAAAAAAAATATATATATTTATAGTGATTTATGATTAGTTATTAGGCATTAAATTCAGATATTCATGGAAAAGAATGTCGTGGCTCACCTGGTAGATCACATGTACTTGGTGTACATGTGATCTACCAGGTGAGCCATGACATTCTTTTCCATGACTTTCTGTTGATCCCCTGAATTAGTTTAGCCTTAGGTTTTCTCCGGGTTCTCCGGTTTCCCTCAAAAAATAAATAGGTGATGTTGATTGGTCTATCACTGAAAGGGGAAGTGAATTCCTTCTTCAGATGTTAAGACTAATTTACATTCTTTCATAAAAATACATACACTTTTGGGCATTTTCTGGTTTCGTCCCACAGTCCAAAGTTGTCTGTGTCAGCTTTAAGAAAATAGTGATGTGGCCTAATAAAAAAGAAAAAAATATATATATATTTATAGTGATTTATGATTAGTTATTAGTTATTAGGCATTAAATTCAGATATTCATGGTAAAGAATGTCGTGGCTCACCTGGTAGATCACATGTACTTGGTGTACATGTGATCTACCAGGTGAGCCATGACATTCTTTTCCATGACTTTCTGTTGATCCCCTGAATTAGTTTAGCCTGAGGTTTTCTCCGGGTTCTCCGGTTTCCCTCAAAAAATAAATAGGTGATGTTGATTGGTCTATCACTGAAAGGGGAAGTGAATTCCTTCTTCAGATGTTAAGACTAATTTACATTCTTTCATAAAAATAGCAGTCAGAGTTCAAGTGGAAAGATATGGAAGAAATTATGGCATTTTTAGTTTTTGTTACTTCGCTTTGTTTTTTTAACATCAAATGGCAGAAGGACGAGAAGCTGATTTAGTGGCGGAGTTACTGGGAACGCCTTTCTCAAGAAGGACATTAAGCTGCCTGAGCAAAGCCGCTACACGACACCAAAGTACGGCGGGACACTTGCAAGCTACGGTGCTCTTAAAAACGTTTGGACGGACCCGAGTGGATCTCCAGAACAAGTTCGCAGGGAATGAAAAAGTTAAGAAGAATAGGGTAATTCTGAAAAGGACCTCTAGCTGGAACTGAAACGCACGGATGTACTGCACAGCAGAGTTATATCTGGAGCCATCGACATGTGGGCACTGGGCTGTGTCCTGGCAGAAATGTACTGCGGCCGGGACCTCTTCAATGGCACAACATCATACAACGTAATGAAGACTGTTTGCCATCTACTCGGCCAGCGAGAAGACCACCTGCTGAATGCTGGAATGTACACCAACCAGTATTTCAACAGGGAGCACTGCTCTCCCAATTCAAGATGGAGACTGATGAAGGGTATCGATTCCTTAAACCTATTCGTGGTACTCCAGCATTTTGGCAGGGAGCTAAAAAAGATTTGGTGGCATGTGTTCGACAAATGGGTCTCCCAACGTGGTTTGGTTAATTTTCATCTGCAGATATGCGATGGCCAAATCTCATTTCTAGTTCATTGAAACAACAGGGTAGAACGCAAACTGCAGAAGATTTACAGTGGGCCGACAAGTGTGAGCTCTTGAGTTGTAATCCTGTTACTGCAGCACGGATGTTTGATTATCGCTGGCATATCTATTTGAAGGAAGTACTTAGGTCTCCATTGAATCCAATAGGAAAGATGACAGACTTTTTTTATCGTGTTGAATTTCAACAACGTGGTTCACCACATGTGCATTGTTTATTCTGGATCGAGAATGCACCTCAAATAGATAAAAACACAGATGATGAGGTGATTCAGTTTATTGACAAGTATATCACATGTGGATTACCATCACATGATGAGTTCTTGTTAGACATTGTAACATCTGTGCAGCAGCATTCCAAAAGACATTCCAAAACGTGTAGAAAAAAGAATACTGCTTGTCGATTTGGTTTTCCAAGACCACCTTCCAATCGCACGTTCATATGTCGCAGTTCACCTGAAGATGATAGCCCAAAAGCATGCAACTGTGATGAAATGAATGCAAATGACTTGACAGTGTCAGTGTGTCAATCAAAATCAAGAAACAAATAAACAAAAAAGGGTTGCTGCGAAAGAGTTGATGTCAAAATTAAAAACTGCTCTCTCAGATGAGTCAGTGAAATCTGATTCTGTGAATCAATTGTTTGACAGTCTAGGTTTGACTCAGGATACTTTTGAAGCTGCCTACAAATGTATGGGGAAAAATACACGTGCTGAAGAGGCAAGTTGATGAGGTATGGGTCAATCAATATAATAAATAAAAGAATATGTCAGTCTACTGCTTTAGGGTTAAAGAATGTAAGACTTTAACTGTGCAGGCCTCAAACACTTTTTCGTTGATGATTCTATCAGTTCTGCATCCAGGTGTCTTGTTATCTGTTTGTTCCTGTGCATTGTTTCTGTCTTTAAAGACGGGGACACACACAGGGGTCATGATTGCGGTATTTCCCTTGATGGGCATCAGCTGAAGGGCATGACCCTCTGCAGGCATATATGATGTGTGATGGTTCACAGGTTCATTCCGTCTCTGCAATACTGTGACTTAACTCTTTGACCAGGTCACAGTGACATCAAAGGACGCATCTGGCTGGGTGTATCCATGGTTTATTGTGGGGCAAACTGATAACAAAGGGGTTTGTAAACAGGCCATAAAGTGCCTTCAGGTTATCGTAAAGACAGGACACTATGCTTCAAAGAAAAACATCTGCCTTGACTGGTTTCCTTCTTCTGTTTATTCTTGTTTGCGAACCAAGATAACAGCATGCTGGCTGGGTATAAATGTCCATGCATTTGAATGTGTCGTGAGAGCACCTCTTGCAGATGACGGTGATGTATCTGTGAGACTGTGTTCTCTTTGCTTGCAAGCAAATAAATTGACTATTACAACTTTGATCGTTCATCCAGACTCTGTTTCATTTGACATTGATTTGATAACACTTTGACACTCTTCTCCCATACTATTCATAGAAATATTCCACAACAACCCTCATCCATTTTATTCATTCTTTAGTTTAGGCATATAAAATTGTATGATAACGTTTGTTGGTTGCAATATTAATTGATTTGATCATTTATTATTTTGATTTAATAAACTCTGTTATACTTTAAGGAGCAGTCGTCTGTGATTACTTGTGCATATGTATTTGATAAAACTGTATGTAGTAGCCTGTGCTCGAACTTAAAACCTTCACTGTCACTGAATGTATAGTCATACGCAGACTATTGACATTATGAGTGACTACTAATTATGAGACTTAGTTTTATCGTTTGGTTATTGGTCCCTGTTCGCAGGGTGGTGCCCCGTTGTTATTAATAAACATTAATAATTGTTACATACATTAATAATTCTATTGATGTCAAGAGTTTCTTAAATGCTGATAACCCAAACACGCTCCTTTAGATCCCAACACTGTGTATACTTGCACAATAGAGATGTTTGTGCTCAAGAGGCAGCCTATAGAGTTATGAATTTGCATCTTAAAGAATGTTCCAGAAAAGTTGTATTTGTCCCAACAGGGGATAATGTGGTTAAAATGAGTTTGCCATTAAATGTCTTAAAGGAAAAGGCGAAACACAAAGAGCTGACATCAGAAGATATGTGGATGCCTGGTACAGGTGAACGATATAAAAATAGGCCAAAAGGTGACACCTTTAATAACATGTTTGGCAACATTTGCATCAGAATATAGAATGTTGTCTAAAAACGAAAACTCTCAAACAAAAATTGGTTTGAGCAACAACTTAGGATACAGAACCAAAAGAACACGATCACCAGATGCAGTTGTACGTTATGCGCGTTTTTCTGAAACAAAGTGTCCAGAAGAATTTTATCAGAGTAGACTTCAGTTATTTGTACCATATCGAGTCGACGCCCAGCTAAAACCCAAAACATTTGAAACATTTGTACAGTTTTATATGACTGGTAAAATCAAATATACTGATGGCTCCAAACTTTCCGTCAAAACAATTGTTCAGAGGAATAGGAGTGTCTTTGAAATTGATGCTGATGTGTTAGATAGTGATGTGTGGCTGGCTGTGATGTGTGGTGGTGTGTGTGTGTGCTAATTGTTTTGTCTACATCTTGTTTTCTGTCAAAAAAGACTGTTGAAAATCATTTAGGCCTTTTTGGTAACTCTGGCTTTTTCTTCTCATGTTAAGGTGTCCGGTACTGGTCTGTTGCTGAGCAGTTTCCTATGAACGACCTCCAGCTGTGGTACAAAGACAGCGTCAGTAAAATAGGTTGACATGTGCAGAAATGTGATGTATTGTTGTTTATAGATTATAGCAATCAATTCATGGCAGATTTATATTGATTCGTAGGTTATGTGTTCAGTCATTTCTCTGTTATTGCTTTGTAGGTGCATTTGAGTGACTCTGACGGGATGCCCATCTTGGCAAAGGCGTTCTTTCCGGCTGCACATGACCACCTGCTGAGGAAGGTGCTGGATCCTGTTTCTACCAAGAAGCCAGATGTTTCTCCAAAGACATCGCCTCCTGCTCGCAGGATCTCGCCAAAGGTGGTCGTGAAGGGAGAGGTCCGCCACGTGCCACGCCGACCAGACCCTTCTGAGTTGACATTTGCTGGATGTGGCAAGAAGGTAAATGATTGCAGACTGTAATTTTGTAGCTGATTGTGCAGACACGTGTATAGCGTTAACATGGAAGCATGTAATGGTCAAAGGAGACACGTGTTTAATATGAGGAATGCTTTTGTCATTACAGAGACATCATTTGGGGAAACCAGAGCAGTCTTGCGATGCACCCAAGAGGAGGCTTGTTCATCAGCAGGTTTGTGAGGTTTCATTTATTTGCTGAAAAACACGGAAATATTCATGATCATAATAGTAAGGCTAGCGTTTGTGTAGCAAGGATGTCCATAATATTTCTTCTGCTGTATATTTCAGGTTTGACTAACCCGGTTATGATTCAGATGAATGGAATGCATGGGATGAATCAACTGACTCAGATGGATTCTCAGACACAGACGGCTCCAGTGATGAGAGCGCAGACTCTTCACAAAAACCAATTCAGATACTAGAGCATAACATACTCTGCAACAAGTCTGTACAATACCTTGTTTTAGACTTAATTGGACAAGGATGTTTTGGCAAAGTTGCCAAGTGTATCAATTTAACAACATACAAGACTGTAGCCATCAAGATCAACAAAGACGTTGAATATCACGTCAGAGAAGTGAAAATGCTGGAACAACTCAGGACCCTTGACCCAGAGAAAAACAACTTGGTGACATTCAAAGACAGTTTCACATTCGAAGGCATGTCTTGCATCGCCTTCCAGAAACTGGACAGGAGCCTTTGGGATTTGATGTATGAGAGACAGTCACACCTGACCCTTCATGAAATCCGCCTCATAACAAGTCAGCTACTTGTGGCATTTGAAGCCCTGAAGGGTATCGGCATCATTCACACAGACCTGAAAGCTGACAATGTTATGCTCGTCAACCACCAGCATGAGCCCTTCAGGCTGAAATTAATTGACTTTGGTTTGGCCATGTCAGTATCAGAAGTAAGAGAAGGAATGATTGTGCAACCTCGTGCATACAGAGCTCCAGAGGTGACCTTGGGCCTCCCCATATCTGAAGCCATCGACATGTGGGCACTGGGCTGTGTCCTGGCAGAAATGTACTACGGCCGGAACCTCTTCACTGACTACTCATCATACAACGTAATGAAAACTGTTTGCCATCTAGTCGGCCAGCCAGAAGACCACCTGCTGATTGCTGGAATGTACTCCAACCAGTATTTCAACAGGGAGGGCTCCTCTCCCAATTCAAGATGGAGACTAAAGACATCAGAAGAGTACAAGGAGGCAACCGGTATCCAGCCAATTTCAAAGTGGAGTTTCGACACTGGCAAAACTTTGGATGAAACAATAGAGTTCTACTCAATTGTAAATAATTGTGTTGAAAAGGAAGACTTATTGGCATTTTTAAATCTCCTAAAACGGTTGCTCGATCCAAATGCTGCAACAAGAATCACCCCCGGTCAAGCCCTAAACCATCGTTTTGTTACAATGGCTCACCTGGTAGATCACATGGACACCTCTTATGCAAATGCTGCCTATGATTTGATGCTCGTCTCCCCCCCATATGATTCAGATGAATGGGATGAATCAACTGACTCTTCACAAGAACCAATTCAGAGACTAGAGCATAACATACTCTGCAACAAGTCTGTACAATACCTTGTTTTAGACTTAATTGGACAAGGATGTTTTGGCAAAGTTGCCAAGTGTATCAATTTAACAACATACGAGACTGTAGCCATCAAGATCAACAAAGACGTTGAAGATCACGTCAGAGAAGTGAAAATGCTGGAACAACTCAGGACCCTTGACCCAGAGAAAAACAACTTGGTGACATTCAAAGACAGTTTCATATTCGAAGGCATGTCTTGCATCGCCTTCCAGAAACTGGACAGGAGCCTTTGGGATTTGATTATTGGGAGACAGTTACACCTGACCCTTCATGAAATCCGCCCCATAACACGTCAGCTACTTGTGGCATTTGAAGCCCTGAAGGGTATCGGCATCATTCACACAGACCTGAAAGCTGACAATGTTATGCTCGTCAACCACCAGCATGATCCCTTCAGGCTGAAATTAATTGACTTTGGTATGGCCATGTCAGTATCAGAAGTAAGAGAAGGAATGATTGTGCAACCTCGTGCATGCAGAGCTCCAGAGGTGACCTTGGGCCTCCCCATATCTGAAGCCATCGACATGTGGGCACTGGGCTGTGTCCTGGCAGAAATGTACTACCGCCGGAACCTCTTCAATGGCACAACATCATACAACGTAATGAAGACTGTTTGCCATCTACTCGGCCAGCCAGAAGACCACCTGCTGAATGCTGGAATGTACACCAACCAGTATTTCAACAGGGAGCACTCCTCTCCCAATTCAAGGTGGAGACTAAAGACATCAGAAGAGTACGAGGAGGCAACCGGTATCCAGCCAATTTCAATGTGGAGTTTCGACACTGGCCAAACTTTGAATGAAACAATAGAGTTCTACTCAATTGTAAATAATTGTCTTGAAAAGGAAGACTTATTGGCATTTTTAAATCTCCTAAAACGGTTGCTCGATCCAAATGCTGCAACAAGAATCACCCCCGGTCAAGCCCTAAACCATCGTTTTGTTACAATGGCTCACCTGGTAGATCACATGGACACCTCTTATGCAAATGCTGCCTATGATTTGATGCTCGTCTCCCCCCCATATGATTCAGATGAATGTGATGAATCAACTGACTCAGATGGATTCTCAGACACAGACAGCTCCAGCTATGAGAGCGCAGACTCTTCACAAGAACCAATTCAGATACAAGTGCATTGATTGGTCTATCACTGAAAGGGGAAGTGAATTCCTTCTTCAGATGTTTCGACTAATTTACATGGCTCACCTGGTGGATCACATGTACTTGATGTACATGTGATCTACCAGTTGAGCCATCACATTCTTTTGTATCTGAATTTAATGCCGTGGCTCACCTGGTAGATCACATGTACTTGGTGTACATGTGATCTACCAGGTGAGCCATGACATTCTTTTCCATGACTTTCTGTTGATCCCCTGAATTAGTTTAGCCTGAGGTTTTCTCCGGGTTCTCTGGTTTCCCTCAAAAAATAAATAGGTGATGTTGATTGGTCTATCACTGAAAGGGGAAGTGAATTCCTTCTTCAGATGTTAAGACTAATTTACATTCTTTCATAAAAATACATACACTTTTGGGCGTTTTCTGGTTTCGTCCCACAGTCCAAAGTTGTCTGTGTCAGCTTTAAGAAAATAGTGATGTGGCCTAATAAAAAAGAAAAATATATATATATATTTATAGTGATTTATGATTAGTTATTAGTTATTAGGCATTAAATTCAGATATTCATGGGAAAGAATGTCGTGGCTCACCTGGTAGATCACATGTACCTGGTGTACATGTGATCTACCAGTTGAGCCATCACATTCTTTTGTATCTGAATTTAATGCCGTGGCTCACCTGGTAGATCACATGTACTTGATGTGCATGTGATCTACCAGTTGAGCCATCACATTCTTTTGTATCTGAATTTAATGCCGTGGCTCACCTGGTAGATCACATGTACTTGGTGTACATGTGATCTACCAGGTGAGCCATGACATTCTTTTCCATGACCTTCTGTTGATCCCCTGAATTAGTTTAGCCTGAGGTTTTCTCCGGGTTCTCCGGTTTCCCTCAAAAAATAAATAGGTGATGTTGATTGGTCTATCACTGAAAGGGGAAGTGAATTCCTTCTTCAGATGTTAAGACTAATTTACATTCTTTCATAAAAATACATACACTTTTGGGCGTCACTTTTGGGCCGTTGCAATGCCCCAAAACTTCCCCCTTTAATGAGAAAATCAATGATTGCGTCATGCTTTTAGATAAGGGATACACATTCACCAACCTGTCCTCCGTTGAGTCACGAGTTTGCTGGGACCTCTGGTGATCGTGTACATCATGTGAACGCCAAGATATTCTGTCGTGTCTGTGAGTGAAGACCGCTCTGTATTATGAACCATCGGGTGAGCACACCGATTACCTCGCGGTCCTCTGCCGGCTCCCCCTGACGCAACAACGACGGAAAAGACAGATTCGCAGCTTGATTTCTTATTTGTTTCTTCCCCGGGTCAGCGGCTCCACGGTCGGCCTGCAGCCTGCAAGAGACTCTTTGACTTGTCGCCCGCTGTGTAGTCGATACTGTTGCACCTCCGAGTGAGCAGCCGGTGTTCCGCTGTCGTGAACCGACGTCCGCTGCTACTACGAGAGGTTGCGTGTAGGTCATCCAAGGAGAGAGCGGCTCCAGAGGCCGGTGGGGGTGGGGTGGGGGGATCCGTCACTCGGAGGTGGGACCTTGTGGTTCCTCACGTCCGGGGACAGTGACACTCCGGGCCCGGACACTCTACGGTCTACGCCCCGCTGATGCCATGGGACTGACCGCGGCCCCCCCGCTCCCTGACAGAACACAAGAACAACGCACACTTTGATATTTTCATCAGGACGGAAAGCTACGATGCTCGGCCAGCGTGTCAAGCCGGCCACAATGAAGCACGTGACTTCCGGACTGAGTTTCCAAAATAAAACACTCCTTTGACCACTTAAAACATAACTTGTTAATTGAATACGTCCAGTCTTTCGAGTACTTATATTCAGTATTGATGGACATTATGCTAATAATATGGCTGTGATATGACACATCAACAACATGTGTGATTAATTAATGCGCTATTTGACATCCTGTAAATGCATCAGTGACTTTCAGTGCTAAATGTTATGACTTGCTGTTCACTATGAAAATGGTGTTTTATTTATCTGACAGACCGTAGTTACAAAAAAACATGAGGTTAACGCGAGTAAACAGGACATGGTTTGGGAATTTCATTTTTTTTTACAAATTCCAATGATTTTAGCCTCACTACAAAATTCCATTCTTTACGATATTAAGGTTTGTTCCAAAACCTGGACAAATACAACCAACGCTCTCTGTCTGGTTAGATAGCTCAGGATACGACGAATGAGGGCAAAGATGGAGTATATTCTTATCGTGTTTTTGTTTTGTGGTAAACATGCAGTGTGACCATTGTCTACAGTAAAACTGCATCACATGTACTTTTTTATAACCATGTAAAACGAGAGTAGTTCACGGATGTTAAAGTGTCTGATAAGCTCCTAATGTTTGTGGGTTTTATTCTGAAGTTAGAACTCTTAAGTTCCGCTCTCATCGTTGTTCGTTTAGTCGGACTGCTTTACGGAGCGGGGCAACCCAAGTGACGTCACTGCGCGACCCTCGAGCTGGAGCGATTACCTTTCACCTACAGACCTGAGATAGACGAACTGAAATATATATATTTAGTAATAACTAATAGAGACTGACAAAAAATGTACCATTAAACTCATATTTCTAAGGACTGATATGCATGGTCATATTTTACATATATATCTCAGGCCTAAAAGTCACCACAGGTATCCTTT
The DNA here is from genome assembly GCF_949748355.1 of Melanostigma gelatinosum. Taxonomy (NCBI): domain Eukaryota; kingdom Metazoa; phylum Chordata; class Actinopteri; order Perciformes; family Zoarcidae; genus Melanostigma; species Melanostigma gelatinosum. The sequence continues at coordinate 3,564,548 of NC_136644.1, forward strand.
GTGGTTCAGGTGAAGAGCCTCTGAGTGACTCTACACAGTGCGAGCTGACAGTCTGTGTTTCGTGACTGAAGATCAGCCGAGACAATACGCGGCTCAGGCATGCTTATCCAGGGTGATATATCCAACACTTACATCTTCCACTCACCCCCATTCATCTCTACCATCTGGCTCAATCAGTTATGGCTGGAAATATTGGCGTCACATGTATGCTTTTAGAGCAGACCTGGGCATTGTGTGGCCCGCGGGCCACATGTGGCACTTTGGTTGATTCTGACTGGCCCGTGTGAGGTTGATTGGAAATTACAAAATAAACATATTTTCTAATTTTACCTCTTGCATGGACTAAAGCTGCAGTGCTTTTATTTTGAAGTGTTTTATTCACGTAATGACGCAAAACGTAAATCAAATACGTGCGCATGATTGAATCAAGTGTACGAGCAGTCACAACACACGAGACGACTTTAGCCCTCAAAAATGTCCACTCATGCTAAAAAAAGAAAGGTAGACGCCTGCAGAGTTTTCAACAAAAAATGGACTGCTAATTATTTATTTACTGAAGTCGCAGGTAAAGCCGTGTGTTTAGTTTGCGGAGAGCAGATCGCCGTGTTTAAGGATTACAATTTGAGTCGGCATTACGAGACGACGCACGCGGAGAAATACAAAAACTTGACTGCCGCTGAAAAGACGGTGGCAACGGAAGCTTTGCTAGCTAAGCTACAAAAGCAGCAAGGCTTTTTTACCAAGCTTCACACAGCCAGGGATGCGGCAACCAAGACCAGCTTTGTGATATCCCACAAAATCGCTAAAAACAGTAAGCCATTCTCGGTGGGGGAGTTTGTCAAAGAGTGCTTGGTGGACTCTGCAGCACTAATATGCCCTGAAAAAAAGAAGCATTTGAGCAAGTCCCGCTATCCAGGCGAACCGTGACAAGAAGGATCGAGGACATTGCGGCGAATCTGGAGCTTCAGCTGCAACGTGAAGTGGTACGTTTTGACTTTTTCTCCTTAATAATAATAATAACGTATTTTATTTGTAACGCACTTTTCATTTTTAAATCTCAGAGTGCCACAGAGCCAGTACATAGTAAAAAGCATAGTTAAAACATAAAAAAAACTATAATAAAATAAAAACCAGTGAACGAACAGAAACACAAAAGAAATAACTGACAGTGACTTAGGTCAGAAAGGCTTTCCTGAATAAAAAGGTTTTTAGGCCAGTCTTAAAAGAGACCAGTGTCTGTGTTGCCCTTAGATGGTCAGGGAGACTGTTCCATAGGCGTGGAGCTGCCGAGCCAAAGGCCCGGTCGCCCATGGTGCGGAGCTTGGTGCTGGGGACCCGGAGAAGCGAGCTGTTTGATGATCTGAGGGTGCGGGTGGAGATTTGGGGAGTGATGAGATCTTGTAGGTAGGGAGGTGCATGTCCATTTATGCATTTATGTGTGAGTAGTAGGACTTTGTAATCAATCCGGAATGAGACTGGGAGCCAGTGTAGGGAGTGCAGAATGGGTGTTATGTGCTCATACTTCCGGACTCTCATCAGGATCCTGGCAGCGCTGTTTTGGATGTATTGCAGCTTCTGGATGTTCTTGGTAGTGATCCCAGTGAAGAGTGCGTTGCAGTAGTCCAGTCTTGAGGATATAAAGGCGTGGACGAGCTTCTCTGCATCTGACAGGGTTAAAGTGGGGCGGAGTTTGGAGATGTTTTTGCTTTGGACGAGAGCTGCGATGTCCGTGACACAGCCCAGTTACTCGTATTCGTCCGTGGGATAAATGACTTCAAGATTACGGAGGAGCTGGCAGCACTGCGGTCAATGAAAGGGAGCGATCTTTTCACGGAGGTAGTTGCATGCATGGACACGCTGGGTCTGAAATGGGACAGACTGCTAGGTGTCACAACGGACGGCTGTCCAAGTCTGACCGGGAAAAATGTCTGACTTTTGAAACGTATGCAAGATAAAGTGACTGAAATCGACCCAGATCAGAAATTGGTATTTTTGCATTGTATTATACATCAGCGTGTGTTGTGCAAGTCAGTGCTAAAAATGAACCATGTTATTGATGTTGTAACTAAAACAGTTAACTTCATCAGGGCACGAGCATTGAATCACAGACAGTTTGTTTCACTTTTGGAGGAGCATGAGACTGAACATAGTGACATTGGCTACCACACAGCTGTCAGATGGCTCAGCCTGGGCAAAATGCTAAAAAGATGATGGGAGCTGAAAGCAGAGATTCGAGAGTTCTGCAAGAAGAAAGGCAAGGACATCCCAGAGCTCTCAGATGAGGACTGGATGGCCGATTTTGCATTTGCTGTTGATGTGACTGCACTGATGAATGAACTGAACACCAAACTGCAAGGCAAGGGCCTTTTTGTTCATGAAATGCACAGCCTGGTGAAGGCTTTCATGAGAAAGTTGCAGTTTCTTTCAAGCCAACTGGACAGCAACAATCTCACTCACATGCAAACCCTGAAAGAAGTCACACCATCAGCTGATCACCTCCGCAGGTACTCATCCAAGCTAGGAGCACTGCATGGTGAGTTTTCAAGGCGATTTGAAGATCTCAGAATGATCGAGGATGAAATGCACATGATTTCCTCTCCCTTTACCTGCAGTGTGGGTAATGCACCCAGTGATGTTCAGCTGGAACTCATTGACCTGCAGTCTGATGCGGTACTGGCAGAGCACTTTAAGTCAGGATCACTGCTGGATTTTTACTCTTCTCTCAAGGAGGAGAACTTTCCAAACATAAGGAGACATGCTCAGAATATGTTGGTTCTCTTTGGCTCTACCTACATATGTGAACAAACATTCTCAGTGATGAAGTTTACAAAATCCAGGTATAGATCCTCTCTCACGGATGATCATCTGGCAGCTGTGCTTCGCATCTCCACCTCAGACATTCAACCTGACTTTGATGCACTTGTGAAAGCCCAACAGAGACTAGATTTCTCTCACTGAACAAGAAAAAAGAACTGAGAAAAATCAGATGAGGTGGTTAGACTAGAAATGCTGGCATGTAAAGGCACCAATTAGCAGTGAACTGGGACACTTTCTTTGGAGGCCTTTTTCCCAAAATCACAGTTCAGTGACAATCGTTATAATATGATGTATCTTACTATTTGGAGTACAAAGACAATATTGTGGTGTCTTTAGAAAGCTAAGAACCTCTTTCCAACAGTATATGGAACTCAAAATGTGTTTTGGGGTGAATGTGCCTGAAAATGATCACTAATATGAGTCACAAATGGTAAAAACGTTCACATTTAGTTTGTTTTGGTGTTTTATTGAATAAATTACATTTTTTGTAAGGCAACCTCGTTTTTTCATTGCTTAATCATAACATGCAGTACTCTTACCAGTCTTACCAGCTTGTCAAAATAATGCTATATACTGCTTTTACAAAGAAATATAATTAATATTATGCAGAATTGAGTTCAGCCTTTTGGCCTGGCCCTCCATAATATTTTCTGTTTCTCATGTGGCCCCATGGAAAAGATAATTGCCCACCCCTGTTTTAGAGTATACCTCTGCAAAGGGCCTTGCTGCAGGATGTCAGATGAAACAACCAATCTCTAGGGACCCAGTTGGTGTCCCCTGCATTTATAAAATCCTTCCACTCTACCGCCCACTCTGCCTCACCACAAACACATATTCCAACATATGAAACCATTCAATTGTCAAGTCCGTTTAGAGTGAATTCAGAATATATCAAATGGAGTCGCAGATGAGGTTGACAGCTGGGTCAAAGACCGAAGGAGTCAAGGTTTTTTTATCCATTTATTTCAGAGCACCGTTGAGTCTGGACACCGATATAATGGCAAAATTACCTCGTCAAACACAGTTAATAATGGCTGCATTCCATTCAGGTTTTCAAATTCTAGGCCCCTGAAATTGCAGAAGAGGGCTCACCGCTACAACTTACCTGCACAAGTAGACGTTGTTGGTGTTAGCTACACCTTGTGCTATATTTCTGCATACATCACTGTGCTTCTAAATATTGCTCGAGACCAATTCCACTTCCTCATTACGTAGCTCAACAGGAGTACAGAAGCTTTGACAGAAGAAACCGGAAATGGTCCTGGACTCACTGGTGTCTGCTCTACAGATACAGCGGAGTGCAGAAGTCCGGGTCTGCTTACAATGAAACCAAATGATGTTCCTCAGACGAAGAGCACATAATTTCTGAGGAACAATGTTCATTTCAAAATGTATATTGACAACACTGTGTTGTATGGTGCATGTACAATATGAAGCTTGTGTCTTGCTCAAGGACACATTGACATGCGACGAGCAGAGCCGGGGATTGAACCGCCGACCCTCTGATTGAGGGTCGGCGGATCTGCTGTCCACTTAGCTACAGTCGCCCATCTTATGCCAATCTCATTCTATTCTGCATTTCAGTTCCATATCGGCATTTGTCAAAGATATGAAATTACTACTTATATTACTCTTAAATATTAGTCTAGGTAGTTTCCACCAGATGAACGGCCGTCATTGAGTAAAAGGCACAGACGCAGTGTATGACACCATACTTCAGGTCTCGACAGACAAATGCAAAGTCCTGAGTTGGTGAATACAGAACGTTTGATTAATAATAATAATAATACATTTTATTTATATAGCGCTTTTCATGACACTCAAAGACGCTTTACAAGGCAGAGACAAATTATGTGATTCTGTTCAGTGCCTACAAACATGCATAATAGATAAGTGTTGAACATAGTGATTGTCACATAAATACTGTAAAAAAAAAAAAATGTGTGCATATGATTCAGACTTCACAGTAGCTCTGTCTGTGGGGATTTGGCTTGGAAACCAAAGGGTTGCTGGTCCAAATCCCCATTTGGATTAGGAAAGCACGAGACGACAAATTCTGAGGGTGACGTGAATGTTTCTACAGAAATTCATCCGATAGTTGAGAGATTTCACTGGAAACCACAAACTTCATGGTGTCATATGATGACAAAAGTAACAGTGTTTTTGATGACAAGTTCCTAGACATTAAGTTGAATATTACAGGTAATGTATATTCCACACAGAGAGTGACCCATACCACACAGGCAGTAAAACATGCATGTACATATACAGAGACAGCTACTTGTTGAACTTTCACCTACTTTCCACCTCAAGCTATAATTCAGAGGAACACCTTAGACTCCACCGCGACACAGGATATATGCAATGCACAGAGATGAGGCCAAAATGTTCTTTTATCAGTTTTAATGCCCTAAAAGGCTTTAAGACTTATCTCATTCAGAACCTTCTTATCAATGCAGTTCAGTGTGACATGCACAAGGGGTTAAAGAGCAGTGGGTTCATATGCGGTTTACCTCATAGCTGTGGATTATTCTGACCTCATCAGTTATATATTAATGAGGCATAATAATAATAATAATAACTTTAATTTATATAGCGCCTTTCAGGGGACCCAAGGCCGCTTTACAAGAGTAACAGTTTAGACAAAAACAGTTTAGACAAACAGTCAGAAAAACAGAACAAGTAAACTAGGGGCTGAAAGCCTTGGCGAACAGATGGGACTTGAGGGCCCTTTTGAAGGCGTCCAGAGTGGAGATGTTGCGGATCACCGCAGGGAGAGAGTTCCAGAGGGTGGGGGCTGCCACACTGAAAGCTCTGTCCCCGAAGGTTCGCAGTTTGGTGCGGGTGGTGGCAAGCAGGCCAGAGTCTGAAGACCGCAGGTTCCGGGGAGGGACATGTGGGCGGAGGAGGTCCGATAGGTACTGGGGGGCATGGGCATGGAGGGACTTGTAGGTGAGGAGGAGGATCTTGTATGAGATGCGGGACTTGACCGGGAGCCAGTGGAGGTTGATGAGGGTGGGGGTGATGTGCTGCCAGGGCTTTGTGTGCGTGAGAACCCTGGCAGCAGAGTTTTGTACATACTGGAGCCTGTCCAGGGTTTTGTTGGGTACCCCGAACAGGACACCATTGCAGTAGTCCAAGCGGGAGGTGACAAACGCATGGACCAGGGTTTCAGCAACAGACTCCGAGAGTGACGGTCGGAGTCTGGCAATGTTCCGGAGATGGAAAAAGGCAGTTTTGGTGACGGACTTGATGTGGGACTCGAAGGAAAGGGTGGAGTCCAGGATGACACCCAGGTTGCGGACTTCAGGAGATGGGGAGATGGAGCAGCCGTCAACCTCGAGGATGAAGTCACCAACCTTCCGGAGCAGCGCCTTGGGTGCCACAACCATGAGCTCTGTCTTCTTGGTGTTGAGTTTGAGGAGATTTGATGACATCCAGGTTTTTATTTCATGCAGGCAGTTGACAAGGGACTGAGGGGGGAACTGGGAGGATGGAGTAGTACTGAGATAGATTTGAGTGTCATCAGCATAGCAGTGGAAGTTCAGTCCATGATGGCGGATGATCTTGCCGAGGGGGAGCATGTAGATGGTGAAGAGGAGGGGGCCAAGCACAGAGCCTTGGGGCACGCCATGATTGACTGGGGCTAGGGGGGAAATAGAGCCGTTGATGGAAACAAACTGTTCCCTGTTATGGAGGTAGGATGAAAACCAGGAGAGGGCGGTGCCAGTGACCCCTAGAAGGTCAGATAGGCGGTTGAGGAGGATGGTATTGTAGATCCAGCGCCAATTGTGATTACAGAATTATTTAAAGATACATACCGTTGTGTATTTATGTCAAAGAGCAATTTAAGTTTGGAATACAAAAGTGCTCTATTTAAAAAATGTTTCTTGTTCTTACTTTTAATTGAGAGCAATTTATTTCCACTGAAGACTTTATTTCGTTTCAGTCAATTTGTTACCAATTCATTTAAATCGAATTACTTTTACTTCACTTGATTCCTTTATTCATATGGAAATTAAGACTTTTCACTGAAATGTCCTGCTGAATAAACCCTTCAGTTTAAGCCTTTGTTACACAACCTTGCAGTGCAGGAAATGAGCGCATGCATGTGGAAAAAGTTCATTTTCTCATTTTGTGATGCATTCAGGAATAACTTCTTCCAGCAAGGGCACGATACGAAGAAACCCTAGTTAGAAACAATATAACAGGGCTGTAAAGGCAGCGAGAGACATGCATATCTCAAAGGAACCTCTTGTTGCCAGGACACACTTTAACTCGAGCTTTGGCCCTGGCACTCATTCTGCTATTTATTTGGCAGCTGTTTTCCTCCGCTATGCTGACATCTACTGGTCTCAGTTATACCAGTAGATGTTATGTTATGTGTTATGTTAACAGTTATACATGCTAGGAAACAGATGCACATGTACATTCCTAGGGGTACTGTACATGTGCATTAAATGTCACTGTAAATGTCAAATGAAGGAATTTATATTGGAATTAGTTTAAATATAAATAATTACTCAACAACTTGAAAACTGACAACTGTAGGAGGGGAGTGTTTAATCTTTATTTCCTTTCTTTAGCCACCTTTATCTGACACTATAAGGTCTCAAATTGGGTTGGATTGGGTGCTCTCCGTGGCGCAGATGAGAAACTGAGAGACGGAAACGCTGCGGGATGACAACAATACACAGACGCACATGCAAACAAACACACACAAGAGTAGGAGTTTTACGTGTCAGAGAAGTTATTTCACATGGCATTCTCCAAGAAGAGAAAAGTGATCAGTGAGACCACAGCCTTTATCCATGAATGGACAGACTCTTGCTTTGGGAGCATGTTACACCGTACTACTGTACTAAAGTTACAAATGAGTTCATCATAACTTTTGTTCTCTGTTGACCTTTAGAAGCAAATCACTTTGAGATGCCTTGCATCATAAAACACTTTGCATTTTTCCTAAATTCTCAATTACAATAACTAATCATAAATCACTATAAATATATATATATTTTTTCTTTTTTATTAGGCCACATCACTATTTTCTTAAAGCTGACACAGACAACTTTGGACTGTGGGACGAAACCAGAAAACACCCAAAAGTGTATGTATTTTTATGAAAGAATGTAAATTAGTCTTAACATCTGAAGAAGGAATTCACTTCCCCTTTCAGTGATAGACCAATCAACATCACCTATTTATTTTTTGAGGGAAACCGGAGAACCCGGAGAAAACCTAAGGCTAAACTAATTCAGGGGATCAACAGAAAGTCATGGAAAAGAATGTCATGGCTCACCTGGTAGATCACATGTACACCAAGTACATGTGATCTACCAGGTGAGCCACGGCATTAAATTCAGATACAAAAGAATGTGATGGCTCAACTGGTAGATCACATGTACATCAAGTACATGTGATCCACCAGGTGAGCCATGTAAATTAGTCTTAACATCTGAAGAAGGAATTAACTTCCCCTTTCAGTGATAGACCAATCAACATAACCTATTTATTTTTTGAGGGAAACCGGAGAACCCGGAGAAAACCTCAGGCTAAACTAATTCAGGGGATCAACAGAAAGTCATGGAAAAGAATGTCATGGCTCACCTGGTAGATCACATGTACACCAAGTACATGTGATCTACCAGGTGAGCCACGGCATTAAATTCAGATACAAAAGAATGTGATGGCTCAACTGGTAGATCACATGTACATCAAGTACATGTGATCCACCAGGTGAGCCATGTAAATTAGTCTTAACATCTGAAGAAGGAATTAACTTCCCCTTTCAGTGATAGACCAATCAACATAACCTATTTATTTTTTGAGGGAAACCGGAGAACCCGGAGAAAACCTCAAGCTAAACTAATTCAGGGGATCAACAGAAAGTCATGGAAAAGAATGTCATGGCTCACCTGGTAGATCACATGTACACCAAGTACATGTGATCTACCAGGTGAGCCACGGCATTAAATTCAGATACAAAAGAATGTGATGGTTCAACTGGTAGATCACATGTACATCAAGTACATGTGATCCACCAGGTGAGCCATGTAAATTAGTCTTAACATCTGAAGAAGGAATTAACTTCCCCTTTCAGTGATAGACCAATCAACATAACCTATTTATTTTTTGAGGGAAACCGGAGAACCCGGAGAAAACCTCAGGCTAAACTAATTCAGGGGATCAACAGAAAGTCATGGAAAAGAATGTCATGGCTCACCTGGTAGATCACATGTACACCAAGTACATGTGATCTACCAGGTGAGCCACGGCATTAAATTCAGATACAAAAGAATGTGATTGCTCAACTGGTAGATCACATGTACATCAAGTACATGTGATCCACCAGGTGAGCCATGTAAATTAGTCTTAACATCTGAAGAAGGAATTAACTTCCCCTTTCAGTGATAGACCAATCAACATAACCTATTTATTTTTTGAGGGAAACCGGAGAACCCGCAGAAAACCTCAGGCTAAACTAATTCAGGGGATCAACTCATGGAAAAGAATATCATGGCTCACCTGATAGATCACATGTACACCAGGTAAATGTGATCTACCAGGTGAGCCACGGCATTCGTTTCAGATACAAAAGAATGTCTACCAGGTGAGCCATGATGTGATCCACTTGGCAACTTTGGCAACTGTGCGAAAACATCCTTCTATAATGAAGTCTAAAACATGGTATTGTACAGACTTGTTGCATGTTGCTTGTATGTCATGCTCTTGTATCTGAATTGGTTGTTGTGGAGTTGGAAGATCTACCAGGTGAGCCATTGTAACAAAACAATGGTTTAGGCTTGACCGGGGGTGATTCTTGTTGCAGCATTTAGATCGAGCAACCGTTTTATGAGATTTAAAAATGCCATTAAGTCTTCCTTTTCAACACAAATACGAAAATTTGAGGCTAACTCTGTTGCTTCATCCAAACTTTGGCCAGTGTCGAAACTCCACTTTGAAATTGGCTGGATACCGGTTGCCTCCTTGTACTCTTCTGATGTCGAGCCACGGCATTAAATTCAGATACAAAAGAATGTGATGGCTCAACTGGTAGATCACATGTACATCAAGTACATGTGAGCCATGTAAATTAGTCTTAACATCTGAAGAAGGAATTCACTTCCCCTTTCAGTGATAGACCAATCAACATAACCTATTTATTTTTTGAGGGAAACCGGAGAACCCGGAGAAAACCTCAGGCTAAACTAATTCAGGGGATCAACTCATGGAAAAGAATATCATGGCTCACCTGGTAGATCACATGTACACCAGGTACATGTGATCTACCAGGTGAGCCACGGCATTCGTTTCAGATACAAAAGAATGTCTACCAGGTGAGCCATGATGTGATCCACTTGGCAACTTTGGCAACTTTGGCAACTGTGCGAAAACATCCTTCTATAATGAAGTCTAAAACATGGTATTGTACAGACTTGTTGCATGTTGTTTGTATGTCATGCTCTTGTATCTGAATTGGTTGTTGTGGAGTTGGAAGATCTACCAGGTGAGCCATTGTAACAAAACAATCGTTTAGGGCTTGACCGGGGGTGATTCTTGTTGCAGCATTTGGATCGAGCAACCGTTTTAGGAGATTTAAAAATGCCATTAAGTCTTCCTTTTCAACACTAATACGAAAATTTGAGGCTAACTCTGTTGCTTCATCCAAAGTTTGGCCAGTGTCGAAACTCCACTTTGAATTTGGCTGGATACCGGTTGCCTCCTTGTACTCTTCTGATGTCTTTAGTCTCCATCTTGAATTGGGAGAGGAGTGCTCCCTGTTGAAATACTGGTTGGTGTACATTCCAGCATTCAGCAGGTGGTCTTCTGGATGGCCGACTAGATTGCAAACAGTTTTCATTCCGTGGTATGATGAGTCGTCACTGAAGAGGTCCCGGCAGCAGTCCAGTTTTGCCAGGAGACAGCCCAGTGCCCACATGTCGATGGCTTCAGATATGGGGAGGCCCAAGGTCACCTCTGGAGCTCTGTATGCACGAGGTTGCACAATCATTCCTTCTCTTACGTCTGATACTGACATGGCCAAACCAAAGTCAATTAATTTCAGCCTGAAGGGCTCATGCTGGTGGTTGACGAGCATAACATTGTCAGCTTTCAGGTCTGTGTGAATGATGCCGATACCCTTCAGGGCTTCAAATGCCACAAGTAGCTGACGTGTTATGGGGCGGATTTCATTAAGGGTCAGGTGTGACTGTCTCTCACGCATCAAATCCAAAAGGCTCCTGTCCAGTTTCTGGAAGGCGATGCAAGACATGCCTTCGAATATGAAACTGTCTTTGAATGTCACCAAGTTGTTTTTCTCTGGGTCAAGGGTCCTGAGTTGTTCCAGCATTTTCACTTCTCTGACGTGATATTTAACGTCTTTGTTGATCTTGATGGCTACAGTTTCGGATGTTGTCAAATTGATACACTTGGCAACTTTGCCAAAACATCCTTCTCCAATTAAGTCTAAAACACGGTATTGTACAGACTTGTTGCAGAGTATGTCATGCACTTGTATCTGAATTGGTTCTTGTGAAGAGTCTGCGCTCTCATCGCTGGAGCTGTCTGTGTCTGAGAATCCATCTGAGTCAGTTGATTTATCACATTCATCTGAATCATATGGGGGGGAGACGAGCATCAAATCATAGGCAGCATTTGCATGAGAGGTGTCCATGTGATCTACCAGGTGAGCCATTGTAACAAAACGATGGTTTAGGGCTTGACCGGGGGTGATTCTTGTTGCAGCATTTAGATCGAGCAACCGTTTTAGGAGATTTAAAAATGCCTGTAAGTCTTCCTTTCCAACACAATTATTTACAATTGAGTAGAACTCTATTGTTTCATCCGAAGTTTGGCCAGTGTCCAAACTCAAAACTTTAATTGGCTGGATACCGCTTGCCTCCTCGTACTCTTCTGATGTCTTTAGTCTCCATCTTGAATTGGGAGAGGAGTGCTCCCTGTTGAAATACTGGTTGGTGTACATTCCAGCATTCAGCACGTGGTCTTCTGGCTGGCCGACTAGATGGCAAACAGTCTTCATTGCGTTGTATGATGAGTAGCCAGTGAAGAGGTTCCGGCGGTAGTACATTTCTGCCAGGACACAGCCCAGTGCCCACATGTCGATGGCTTCAGATATGGGGAGGCCCAAGGTCACCTCTGGAGCTCTGTATGTACAAGCTTGCACAATCATTCCTTCTCTTACTTCTGATACTGACATGGCCAAACCAAAGTCAATTAATTTCAGCCTGAAGGGCTCATGCTGGTGGTTGACGAGCATAACATTGTCAGCTTTCAGGTCTGTGTGAATGATGCCGATACCCTTCAGGGCTTCAAATGCCACAAGTAGCTGATGTGTTATGTGGCGGATTTCATTAAGGGTCAGGTGTGACTGTCTCTCATACATCAAATCCAAAAGGCTCCTGTCCAGTTTCTGGAAGGCGATGCAAGACATGCCTTCGAATGTGAAACTGTCTTTGAATGTCACCAAGTTGTTTTTCTCTGGGTCAAGGGTCCTGAGTTGTTCCAGCATTTTCACTTCTCTGACGTGATCTTCAACATCTTCGTTGATCTTGATGGCTACAGTCTCGTATGTTGTTAAATTGATACACTCTGCAACTTTGCCAAAACCTCCTTCTCCAATTAAGTCTAAAACAAGGTATTGTACAGAATTGTTGCAGAGTATGTTATGCTCTAGTATCGGAATTGGTTCTTGTGAAGAGTCTGCGCTCTCATCACTGGAGCTGTCTGTGTCTGAGAATCCATCTGAGTCAGTTGATTTATCACATTCATCTGAATCATATGGGGGGGAGACGAGCATCAAATCATAGGCAGCATTTGCATGAGAGGTGTCCATGTGATCTACCAGGTGAGCCATTGTAACAAAACGATGGTTTAGGGCTTGACCGGGGGTGATTCTTGTTGCAGCATTTGGATCGAGCAACCGTTTTAGGAGATTTAAAAATGCCATTAAGTCTTCCTTTTCAACAGAAATACGAAAATTTGAGGCTAACTCTGTTGCTTCATCCAAAGTTTGGCCAGTGTCGAAACTCCACTTTGAATTTGGCTGGATACCGGTTGCCTCCTCGTACTCTTCTGATGTCTTTAGTCTCCATCTTGAATTGGGAGAGGAGTGCTCCCTGTTGAAATACTGGTTGGTGTACATTCCAGCATTCAGCAGGTGGTCTTCTGGCTGGCCGACTAGATGGCAAACAGTTTTCATTACGTGGTATGATGAGTCGTCACTGAAGAGGTTCCGGCCGTAGTACATTTCTGCCAGGACACAGCCCAGTGCCCACATGTCGATGGCTTCAGATATGGGGAGGCCCAAGGTCACCTCTGGAGCTCTGTATGCACAAGGTTGCACAATCATTCCTTCTCTTACTTCTGATACTGACATGGCCAAACCAAAGTCAATTAATTTCAGCCTGAAGGGCTCATGCTGGTGGTTGACGAGCATAACATTGTCAGCTTTCAGGTCTGTGTGAATGATGCCGATACCCTTCAGGGCTTCAAATGCCACAAGTAGCTGATGTGTTATGGGGCGGATTTCATTAAGGGTCAGGTGTAACTGTCTCCCACACTTCAAATCCCAAAGTCTCCTGTCCAGTTTCTGGAAGGCGATGCAAGACATGCCTTCGAATGTGAAACTGTCTTTGAATGTCACCAAGTTGTTTTTCTCTGGGTCAAGGGTCCTGAGTTGTTCCAGCATTTTCACTTCTCTGACGTGATCTTCAACATCTTCGTTGATCTTGATGGCTACAGTCTCGTATGTTGTTAAATTGATACACTTGGCAACTTTGCCAAAACATCCTTCTCCAATTAAGTCTAAAACAAGGTATTGTACAGAATTGTTGCAGAGTATGTTATGCTCTAGTATCTGAATTGGTTTTTGTGAAGAGTCTGCACTCTCATCACTGGAGCTGTCTGTGTCTGAGAATCCATCTGAGTCAGTTGATTCATCCCATTTAACTGAATCATGAATGGACATTTTTCCTATCAAATGTTTCCAAATAGTATCCAAGTTGAGTATATTCAGAGGTGCTTATCTTGCTGTGGGTGTGTGATTCTGTCTAGAGAAATATCATTTATATAGACTCTAAGAATGTGATGTCATCAATTCTAGTTCTAGAACATCAAAGTCACATGTGATGTAATACATTTATGACATCACAAGTTCTAGAACATCAAATGTCAAATCAGATGTCACCATGGCAACTCTGCATTCTAAATTCCGTGGAGTGGAGCTTGAAAAATATTGTGTAATTTTTCAAAACAACTTGCCTTCATGCCCATCATTTTTATTTCTATGATTTCACTTCAAACTGTTATGTTACTTTAGCATGAAAGATGTCTCCCAGTCCACTCTCAGTGTATGCGCACTGGAAGATTTCCACACACATTTTTGAGAGGAAGGGATCTTTTAGAATAGAAAATGTAAGAATAGACTATGCGATACGCTCTAAACAGAAGGGATCACAGCTGCAGGTGCACTAAATGGTTAAACTTTGATGTATTTTCTTGTCTTTCATGTGAATAGTTTATGTAATTGTGAAACAAAATATGAAACAGATGTATTAACTATTAAAAAAAACACATTTGATCAAGGAAAGATGAATATGAAAACACAATTACAAAGAAAAGTGTTACAACACCCAATTGCCCACAATCCAAGACTAATGAATTACTTACCACTCCCCCTCCCCCTCCCCCTGTTCTCTCTCTATGCTGTCTGCCATTAGCTCAGGGAGCAATGCCCCAACTGGACAGCAGGTGTGCTCTTCAGCACTGCAGCACACAACCCACTACAATTCTATCATGTATGTGGGTGTAAGAGGGAGTGTGTGTGTGTGTGTGTGTGTGTGTGCTAGAGTGTGTAATGCATCAGGCGCCTGGCCACTGCTGCTCCTGCCACTCTGCTGAAGGAGAGGGGGGAGAGAGAGGATGCCGGAGGAGTGGAGGGAGAAAGAGAGCAAGGGGGATAGAGGGGAGAGAGTCCAGGCCCAAATAAAGCCATGGGGGCCGGGGCTGAGCTGGGCCCCCCTTTGCTATAAATACGCTGGCCGCCTGGAGGCTCGGGTTCTGTGTTTGGGGCTTGGGACCAGCGACCACCACTGCTGCAGCAGCCTTCCTCAGGAGAGTCTCCTCTGTATACTCATCATCCTCATCCTGGTCGTCGGTGTTCTGGCCAGCCAAGATGCCTCGCGTGGACTCAGACCTCAAACTGGACTTTAAGGATGTCCTCTTCAGACCCAAGAGGAGCAGCCTGAAGAGTCGCTCAGAGGTCGGTGCGGTTAATTAGTTTTACTCTGATACTGTAATCCAAATATTACAGCTACAGGTCAATTAACCATCAGACCGGCATATTTCCCAAGAGGAGCGTGCTCTGTTTACTGCTGCATTCAGAAAGTCTATTTACCCATACACCTCTATTGTTGGTGAGGCAATATAAATATATTAACTAGTATTACAAGGGGGTGGAAGGTGGGTGTGGGGGCAGTATTGTGGGGCCTTCTAACCCTGTTTGCTAGTCATGATTAAAGATGAAAAATGTACATATCTATTCACAGAGCAACAACAGAAATGACATTAATCAACCCCATATGCTTGAAAGTGCCTCACTAAAGCTGTAAAGTGCACGCTCACTGTAATTCAATATGTGCGAGTCTCATTGTTGTCTTGTCCCATGTAAGCCAGTAGGTGTACACTGCCTTTGTACTTTGGTGAGCAAAAACGCTACCTTGACTGTGAGCATGTAACAGCAGAGTGACCTTCTTAAAGGTGACAGGAAACAAGGCTAGCCTGTACCAGACAGAGGTAAACAACAACTGTCCACAAGCATAGAAAACAACAAAAGGGGAGGAGAAGCAGAGATTTAAAAAAAAATGTAAAAAAAAAGGTTTCGATCAGAATGGATTTAGTCATTTTCGTTTTACACCAGTAGAACAGGCCACCGTGTCTCTAATCACCCACTGGTTTAGCTCTCAGGGACAACACAAACCTCTCCTTGTCGTTGTATACTCGCTACTTCCTCGACTCAGCAATGTGTCACTAGATCAGGGACTGGTACCGACCCAAGATCCTGATACTGGTGTGGTGGCACTAGATCTGGGGTGGAAGGTGGAAGTCGGTTTCACAAACAATTATTTCTATTGTATCAGGTTTTATTGGCTTTCTTTTGCAAGCGTCCCTTCCCAGTGTGGGTGTAGCCAAGAGCAATAGTCAATAAAACCTGATGGAGGCGTGGTTTGTGACCCACTTTGATGTCTGACTATACTATACTGCAGTGGCGGGCCGTCAGGGCCTGCAAGGCCTTCTCTGCTGGCCTAAACAGAATCACAAAGCTATTTATATTTTTTAAAAAGAAAATTATTATAATTTATTTTATAATTTAATAATTTTTCTTAAATGCACTACATGTATTATAATTTATAAATATATTTTTCCCATTGTCTTATTTTCTCATTGCACAGCTACTGTCTTCCTCAGTTGCTCTCAGATCTCACCTCTGTGTGTGTCTATGCCAGAGGCCTGCAGACTCGGCTCTGCGGCCAGTGCAGATTAAAGTACATGGGGACGATATCGTTGATTGTCATAGTCTTCAACCAATCAGATCTTTAGTTTGACATGTTGGGCGTATTCTTTGACGTGTCAGCGGCGGCTAGCGGCCTATAATGACGTCAGCATTACGTACCGCTCATGTCCAGGTGCAGGCGCTGCAGAGTGTGCTGTGATTGGTCAGTGGGCGAGCACGTGACTAAAGTGAAACTTGTGCTTGCTAGCAGAACTGAGGTTGTTAGCAGTCAGAGTTCAAGTGGAAAGATATGGAAGAAATTATGGCATTTTTGGTTTTTGTTACTTCGCTTTGTTTTTTTAACATCAAATGGCAGAAGGACGAGAAGCTGATTTAGTGGCGGAGTTACTGGGAACGCCTTTCTCAAGAAGGACATTAAGCTGCCTGAGCAAAGCCGCTACACGACACCAAAGTACGGCGGGACACTTGCAAGCTACGGTGCTCTTAAAAACGTTTGGACGGACCCGAGTGGATCTCCAGAACAAGTTCGCAGGGAATGAAAAAGTTAAGAAGAATAGGGTAATTCTGAAAAGGACCTCTAGCTGGAACTGAAACGCACAGATGTACTGCACAGCAGAGTTATATCTGGAGCCATCGACATGTGGGCACTGGGCTGTGTCCTGGCAGAAATGTACTGCGGCCGGGACCTCTTCAATGGCACAACATCATACAACGTAATGAAGACTGTTTGCCATCTACTCGGCCAGCGAGAAGACCACCTGCTGAATGCTGGAATGTACACCAACCAGTATTTCAACAGGGAGCACTGCTCTCCCAATTCAAGATGGAGACTAAAGACATCAGAAGAGTACGAGGAGGCAACCGGTATCCAGCCAAATTCAAAGTGGAGTTTCGACACTGGCCAAACTTTGGATGAAACAATAGAGTTCTACTCAATTGTAAATAATTGTGTTGGAAAGGAAGACTTAATGGCATTTTTAAATCTCCTAAAACGGTTGCTCGATCCAAATGCTGCAACAAGAATCACCCCCGGTCAAGCCCTAAACCATTGTTTTGTTACAATGGCTCACCTGGTAGATCACATGGACACCTCTTATGCAAATGCTGCCTATGATTTGATGCTCGTCTCCCCCCCATATGATTCAGATGAATGGGATGAATCAACTGACTCAGATGGATTCTCAGACACAGACAGCTCCAGCGATGAGAGTGCAGACTCTTCACAAGAACCAATTCAGATACAAGTGCATTGATTGGTCTATCACTGAAAGGGGAAGTGAATTCCTTCTTCAGATGTTTCGACTAATTTACATGGCTCACCTGGTGGATCACATGTACTTGATGTACATGTGATCTACCAGTTGAGCCATGACATTCTTTTGTATCTGAATTTAATGCCGTGGCTCACCTGGTAGATCACATGTACTTGGTGTACATGTGATCTACCAGGTGAGCCATGACATTCTTTTCCATGACTTTCTGTTGATCCCCTGAATTAGTTTAGCCTGAGGTTTTCTCCGGGTTCTCCGGTTTCCCTCAAAAAATAAATAGGTTATGTTAATTGGTCTATCACTGAAAGGGGAAGTGAATTCCTTCTTCAGATGTTAAGACTAATTTACATTCTTTCATAAAAATACATACACTTTTGGGCGTTTTCTGGTTTCATCCCACAGTCCAAAGTTGTCTGTGTCAGCTTTAAGAAAATAGTGATGTGGCCTAATAAAAAAGAAAAAAATATACATATATTTATAGTGATTTATGATTAGTTATTAGGCATTAAATTCAGATATTCATGGAAAAGAATGTCGTGGCTCACCTGGTAGATCACATGTACCTGGTGTACATGTGATCTACCAGGTGAGCCATGATATTCTTTTCCATGAGTTGATCCCCTGAATTAGTTTAGCCTGAGGTTTTCTCCGGGTTCTCCGGTTTCCCTCAAAAAATAAATAGGTTATGTTGATTGGTCTATCACTGAAAGGGGAAGTTAATTCCTTCTTCAGATGTTTCGACTAATTTACATGGCTCACCTGGTGGATCACATGTACTTGATGTACATGTGATCTACCAGTTGAGCCATCACATTCTTTTGTATCTGAATTTAATGCCGTGGCTCACCTGGTAGATCACATGTACTTGGTGTACATGTGATCTACCAGGTGAGCCATGACATTCTTTTCCATGACTTTCTGTTGATCCCCTGAATTAGTTTAACCTGAGGTTTTCTCCGGGTTCTCCGGTTTCCCTCAAAAAATAAATAGGTGATGTTGATTGGTCTATCACTGAAAGGGGAAGTGAATTCCTTCTTCAGATGTTAAGACTAATTTACATTCTTTCATAAAAATACATACACTTTTGGGCATTTTCTGGTTTCGTCCCACAGTCCAAAGTTGTCTGTGTCAGCTTTAAGAAAATAGTGATGTGGCCTAATAAAAAAGAAAAAAAATATATATATATTTATAGTGATTTATGATTAGTTATTAGGCATTAAATTCAGATATTCATGGGAAAGAATGTCGTGGCTCACCTGGTAGATCACATGTACTTGGTGTACATGTGATCTACCAGGTGAGCCATGACATTCTTTTCCATGACTTTCTGTTGATCCCCTGAATTAGTTTAGCCTGAGGTTTTCTCCGGGTTCTCCGGTTTCCCTCAAAAAATAAATAGGTTATGTTGATTGGTCTATCACTGAAAGGGGAAGTTAATTCCTTCTTCAGATGTTAAGACTAATTTACATTCTTTCATAAAAATACATACACTTTTGGGCATTTTCTGGTTTCGTCCCACAGTCCAAAGTTGTCTGTGTCAGCTTTAAGAAAATAGTGATGTGGCCTAATAAAAAAGAAAAATATATATATATATTTATAGTGATTTATGATTAGTTATTAGTTATTAGGCATTAAATTCAGATATTCATGGTAAAGAATGTCGTGGCTCACCTGGTAGATCACATGTACACCAAGTACATGTGATCTACCAGGTGAGCCATGACATTCTTTTCCATGACTTTCTGTTGATCCCCTGAATTAGTTTAGCCTGAGGTTTTCTCCGGGTTCTCCGGTTTCCCTCAAAAAATAAATAGGTGATGTTGATTGGTCTATCACTGAAAGGGGAAGTGAATCCCTTCTTCAGATGTTAAGACTAATTTACATTCTTTCATAAAAATAGCAGTCAGAGTTCAAGTGGAAAGATATGGAAGAAATTATGGCATTTTTAGTTTTTGTTACTTCGCTTTGTTTTTTTAACATCAAATGGCAGAAGGACGAGAAGCTGATTTAGTGGCGGAGTTACTGGGAACGCCTTTCTCAAGAAGGACATTAAGCTGCCTGAGGAAAGCCGCTACACGACACCAAAGTACGGCGGGACACTTGCAAGCTACGGTGCTCTTAAAAACGTTTGGACGGACCCGAGTGGATCTCCAGAACAAGTTCGCAGGGAATGAAAAAGTTAAGAAGAATAGGGTAATTCTGAAAAGGACATCTAGCTGGAACTGAAACGCACGGATGTACTGCACAGCAGAGTTATATCTGGAGCCATCGACATGTGGGCACTGGGCTGTGTCCTGGCAGAAATGTACTGCGGCCGGGACCTCTTCAATGGCACAACATCATACAACGTAATGAAGACTGTTTGCCATCTACTCGGCCAGCCAGAAGACCACCTGCTGAATGCTGGAATGTACACCAACCAGTATTTCAACAGGGAACACTGCTCTCCCAATTCAAGATGGAGACTGATGAAGGGTATCGATTCCTTAAACCTATTCGTGGTACTCCAGCATTTTGGCAGGGAGCTAAAAAAGATTTGGTGGCATGTGTTCGACAAATGGGTCTCCCAACGTGGTTTGGTTAATTTTCATCTGCAGATATGCGATGGCCAAATCTCATTTCTAGTTCATTGAAACAACAGGGTAGAACGCAAACTGCAGAAGATTTACAGTGGGCCGACAAGTGTGAGCTCTTGAGTTGTAATCCTGTTACTGCAGCACGGATGTTTGATTATCGCTGGCATATCTATTTGAAGGAAGTACTTAGGTCTCCATTGAATCCAATAGGAAAGATGACAGACTTTTTTTATCGTGTTGAATTTCAACAACGTGGTTCACCACATGTGCATTGTTTATTCTGGATCGAGAATGCACCTCAAATAGATAAAAACACAGATGATGAGGTGATTCAGTTTATTGACAAGTATATCACATGTGGATTACCATCACATGATGAGTTCTTGTTAGACATTGTAACATCTGTGCAGCAGCATTCCAAAAGACATTCCAAAACGTGTAGAAAAAAGAATACTGCTTGTCGATTTGGTTTTCCAAGACCACCTTCCAATCGCACGTTCATATGTCGCAGTTCACCTGAAGATGATAGCCCAAAAGCATGCAACTGTGATGAAATGAATGCAAATGACTTGACAGTGTCAGTGTGTCAATCAAAATCAAGAAACAAATAAACAAAAAAGGGTTGCTGCGAAAGAGTTGATGTCAAAATTAAAAACTGCTCTCTCAGATGAGTCAGTGAAATCTGATTCTGTGAATCAATTGTTTGACAGTCTAGGTTTGACTCAGGATACTTTTGAAGCTGCCTACAAATGTATGGGGAAAAATACACGTGCTGAAGAGGCAAGTTGATGAGGTATGGGTCAATCAATATAATAAATAAAAGAATATGTCAGTCTACTGCTTTAGGGTTAAAGAATGTAAGACTTTAACTGTGCAGGCCTCAAACACTTTTTCGTTGATGATTCTATCAGTTCTGCATCCAGGTGTCTTGTTATCTGTTTGTTCCTGTGCATTGTTTCTGTCTTTAAAGACGGGGACACACACAGGGGTCATGATTGCGGTATTTCCCTTGATGGGCATCAGCTGAAGGGCATGACCCTCTGCAGGCATATATGATGTGTGATGGTTCACAGGTTCATTCCGTCTCTGCAATACTGTGACTTAACTCTTTGACCAGGTCACAGTGACATCAAAGGACGCATCTGGCTGGGTGTATCCATGGTTTATTGTGGGGCAAACTGATAACAAAGGGGTTTGTAAACAGGCCATAAAGTGCCTTCAGGTTATCGTAAAGACAGGACACTATGCTTCAAAGAAAAACATCTGCCTTGACTGGTTTCCTTCTTCTGTTTATTCTTGTTTGCGAACCAAGATAACAGCATGCTGGCTGGGTATAAATGTCCATGCATTTGAATGTGTCGTGAGAGCACCTCTTGCAGATGACGGTGATGTATCTGTGAGACTGTGTTCTCTTTGCTTGCAAGCAAATAAATTGACTATTACAACTTTGATCGTTCATCCAGACTCTGTTTCATTTGACATTGATTTGATAACACTTTGACACTCTTCTCCCGACTATTCATAGAAATATTCCACAACAACCCTCATCCATTTTATTCATTCTTTAGTTTAGGCATATAAAATTGTATGATAACGTTTGTTGGTTGCAATATTAATTGATTTGATCATTTATTATTTTGATTTAATAAACTCTGTTATACTTTAAGGAGCAGTCGTCTGTGATTACTTGTGCATATGTATTTGATAAAACTGTATGTAGTAGCCTGTGCTCGAACTTAAAACCTTCACTGTCACTGAATGTATAGTCATACGCAGACTATTGACATTATGAGTGACTACTAATTATGAGACTTAGTTTTATCGTTTGGTTATTGGTCCCTGTTCGCAGGGTGGTGCCCCGTTGTTATTAATAAACATTAATAATTGTTACATACATTAATAATTCTATTGATGTCAAGAGTTTCTTAAATGCTGATAACCCAAACACGCTCCTTTAGATCCCAACACTGTGTATACTTGCACAATAGAGATGTTTGTGCTCAAGAGGCAGCCTATAGAGTTATGAATTTGCATCTTAAAGAATGTTCCAGAAAAGTTGTATTTGTCCCAACAGGGGATAATGTGGTTAAAATGAGTTTGCCATTAAATGTCTTAAAGGAAAAGGCGAAACACAAAGAGCTGACATCAGAAGATATGTGGATGCCTGGTACAGGTGAACGATATAAAAATAGGCCAAAAGGTGACACCTTTAATAACATGTTTGGCAACATTTGCATCAGAATATAGAATGTTGTCTAAAAACGAAAACTCTCAAACAAAAATTGGTTTGAGCAACAACTTAGGATACAGAACCAAAAGAACACGATCACCAGATGCAGTTGTACGTTATGCGCGTTTTTCTGAAACAAAGTGTCCAGAAGAATTTTATCAGAGTAGACTTCAGTTATTTGTACCATATCGAGTCGACGCCCAGCTAAAACCCAAAACATTTGAAGCATTTGTACAGTTTTATATGACTGGTAAAATCAAATATACTGATGGCTCCAAACTTTCCGTCAAAACAATTGTTCAGAGGAATAGGAGTGTCTTTGAAATTGATGCTGATGTGTTAGATAGTGATGTGTGGCTGGCTGTGATGTGTGGTGGTGTGTGTGCTAATTGTTTTGTCTACATCTTGTTTTCTGTCAAAAAAGACTGTTGAAAATCATTTAGGCCTTTTTGGTAACTCTGGCTTTTTCTTCTCATGTTAAGGTGTCCGGTACTGGTCTGTTGCTGAGCAGTTTCCTATGAACGACCTCCAGCTGTGGTACAAAGACAGCGTCAGTAAAATAGGTTGACATGTGCAGAAATGTGATGTATTGTTGTTTATAGATTATAGCAATCAATTCATGGCAGATTTATATTGATTCGTAGGTTATGTGTTCAGTCATTTCTCTGTTATTGCTTTGTAGGTGCATTTGAGTGACTCTGACGGGATGCCCATCTTGGCAAAGGCGTTCTTTCCGGCTGCACATGACCACCTGCTGAGGAAGGTGCTGGATCCTGTTTCTACCAAGAAGCCAGATGTTTCTCCAAAGACATCGCCTCCTGCTCGCAGGATCTCGCCAAAGGTGGTCGTGAAGGGAGAGGTCCGCCACGTGCCACGCCGACCAGACCCTTCTGAGTTGACATTTGCTGGATGTGGCAAGAAGGTAAATGATTGCAGACTGTAATTTTGTAGCTGATTGTGCAGACACGTGTATAGCGTTAACATGGAAGCATGTAATGGTCAAAGGAGACACGTGTTTAATATGAGGAATGCTTTTGTCATTACAGAGACATCATTTGGGGAAACCAGAGCAGTCTTGCGATGCACCCAAGAGGAGGCTTGTTCATCAGCAGGTTTGTGAGGTTTCATTTATTTGCTGAAAAACACGGAAATATTCATGATCATAATAGTATGGCTAGCGTTTGTGTAGCAAGGATGTCCATAATATTTCTTCTGCTGTATATTTCAGGTTGTCAAAGAATGTTCTGTACGTCTCTGGAGGTTCAGCAGTGCCATCTTGGATGCCATGGATGCTGTTGTGCCATCGCATCTTCCAAGCCCAGCCGCATGCCCACCAGTTTGGGCATGAAGGCAAGTTGTTTTGAAATATTACACAATATTTTTCAAGCTCCACTCCAAGGAATTTAGAATGCAGAGTTGCCATGGTGACATCACATGTGATGTTGCCATGGTAACATCACATGTGACTTTGATGTTCTTTGATGTTCTAGAACTAGAATTCATGACAACACATTCTTAGAGTCTATATAAATGATATTTCTCTAGACAGAATCACACACCCACAGCAAGATAAGCGCCTCTGAATATACTCAACTTGGATACTATTTGGAAACATTTGACAGGAAAAATGTCTCAAAACGAAACAAACAAGGAGTTTCAGCCAATGAAACCCATTTATGATTCAGTTAAATGGGATGAATCAACTGACTCAGATGGATTCTCAGACACAGACAGCTCCAGTGATGAGAGCGCAGACTCTTCACAAGAACCAATTCAGATACTAGAGCATAACATACTCTGCAACAATTCTGCACAATACCTTGTTTTAGACTTAATTGGACAAGGATGTTTTGGCAAAGTTGACAAGTGTATCAATTTAACAACATACAAGACTGTAGCCATCAAGATCAACAAACGCGTTCAAGATCACGACAGAGAAGTGAAAATGCTGGAACAACTCAGGACCCTTGACCCAGAGAAAAACAACTTGGTGACATTCAAAGACAGTTTCACATTCGAAGGCATGTCTTGCATCGCCTTCCAGAAACTGGACAGGAGCCTTTTGGATTTGATGTGTGAGAGACAGTCACACCTGACCCTTAATGAAATCCGCCCCATAACACATCAGCTACTTGTGGCATTTGAAGCCCTGAAGGGTATCGGCATCATTCACACAGACCTGAAAGCTGACAATGTTATGCTCGTCAACCACCAGCATGAGCCCTTCAGGCTGAAATTAATTGACTTTGGTTTGGCCATGTCAGTATCAGACGTAAGAGAAGGAATGATTGTGCAACCTTGTGCATACAGAGCTCCAGAGGTGACCTTGGGCCTCCCCATATCTGAAGCCATCGACATGTGGGCACTGGGCTGTGTCCTGGCAGAAATGTACTGCGGCCGGGACCTCTTCCATAGCAAAACATCATACAACGTAATGAAAACTGTTTGCCATCTACTCGGCCAGCGAGAAGACCACCTGCTGAATGCTGGAATGTACACCAACCAGTATTTCAACAGGGAGCACTCCTCTCCCAATTCAAGATGGACACTAAAGACATCAGAAGAGTACGAGGAGGCAACCGGTATCCAGCCAATTTCAAAGTGGAGTTTCGACACTGGCCAAACTTTGGATGAAGCAACAGAGTTAGCCTCAAATTTTAATATTTGTGTTGAAAAGGAAGACTTAATGGCATTTTTAAATCTCCTAAAACGGTTGCTCGATCCAAATGCTGCAACAAGAATCACCCCCGGTCAAGCCCTAAACCATCGTTTTGTTACAATGGCTCACCTGGTAGATCACATGGACACCTCTTCTTATGCAAATGCTGCCTATGATTTGATGCTCGTCTCCCCCCCATATGATTCAGATGAATGGGATGAATCAACTGACTCTTCACAAGAACCAATTCAGAGACTAGAGCATAACATACTCTGCAACAAGTCTGTACAATACCTTGTTTTAGACTTAATTGGAGAAGGATGTTTTGGCAAAGTTGCCAAGTGTATCAATTTAACAACATACGAGACTGTAGCCATCAAGATCAACGAAGACGTTGAAGATCACGTCAGAGAAGTGAAAATGCTGGAACAACTCAGGACCCTTGACCCAGAGAAAAACAACTTGGTGACATTCAAAGACAGTTTCATGTTCGAAGGCATGTCTTGCATCGCCTTCCAGAAACTGGACATGAGCCTTTGGGATTTGATGTATGAGAGACAGTCACACCTGACCCTTCATGAAATCCGCCACATAACAAGTCAGCTACTTGTGGCATTTGAAGCCCTGAAGGGTATCGGCATCATTCACACAGACCTGAAAGCTGACAATGTTATGCTCGTCAACCACCAGGATGAGCCCTTCAGGCTGAAATTAATTGACTTTGGTTTGGCCATGTCAGTATCAGAGGTAAGAGAAGGAATGATTGTGCAACCTTGTGCACACAGAGCTCCAGAGGTGACCTTGGGCCTCCCCATATCTGAAGCCATCGACATGTGGGCACTGGGCTGTGTCCTGGCAGAAATGTACTACGGCCGGAACCTCTTCACTGACTACTCATCATACAACGTAATGAAGACTGTTTGCCATCTACTTGGCCAGCCACAAGACCACCTGCTGAATGCTGGAATGTACACCAACCAGTATTTCAACAGGGAACACTGCTCTCCCAATTCAAGATGGAGACTAAAGACATCAGAAGAGTACGAGGAGGCAACCTGTATCCAGCCAATTTCAAAGTGGAGTTTCGACACTGGCCAAACTTTGGATGAAACAATAGAGTTCTACTCAATTGTAAATAATTGTGTTGGAAAGGAAGACTTAATGGCATTTTTAAATCTCCTAAAACGGTTGCTCGATCCAAATGCTGCAACAAGAATCACCCCCGGTCAAGCCCTAAACCATCGTTTTGTTACAATGGCTCACCTGGTAGATCACATGGACACCTCTTATGCAAATGCTGCCTATGATTTGATGCTCCCCCCCCCCCCATATGATTCAGATGAATGGGATGAATCAACTGACTCAGATGGATTCTCAGACACAGACAGCTCCAGCGATGAGAGTGCAGACTCTTCACAAGAACCAATTCAGATACAAGTGCATTGATTGGTCTATCACTGAAAGGGGAAGTGAATTCCTTCTTCAGATGTTTCGACTAATTTACATGGCTCACCTGGTGGATCACATGTACTTGATGTACATGTGATCTACCAGTTGAGCCATGACATTCTTTTGTATCTGAATTTAATGCCGTGGCTCACCTGGTAGATCACATGTACTTGGTGTACATGTGATCTACCAGGTGAGCCATGACATTCTTTTCCATGACTTTCTGTTGATCCCCTGAATTAGTTTAGCCTGAGGTTTTCTCCGGGTTCTCCGGTTTCCCTCAAAAAATAAATAGGTGATGTTGATTGGTCTATCACTGAAAGGGGAAGTGAATTCCTTCTTCAGATGTTAAGACTAATTTACAGTCTTTCATAAAAATACATACACTTTTGGGCGTTTTCTGGTTTCGTCCCACAGTCCAAAGTTGTCTGTGTCAGCTTTAAGAAAATAGTGATGTGGCCTAATAAAAAAGAAAAAAAAAATATATATATATTTATAGTGATTTATGATTAGTTATTGTAATTGAGAATTTAGGAAAAATTCAAAGTGTTTTATGATGCAAGGCATCTCAAAGTGATTTGCTTCTAAAGGTCAACAGAGAACAAAAGTTATGATGAACTCATTTGTAACTTTAGTACAGTAGTACGGTGTAACATGCTCCCAAAGCAAGAGTCTGTCCATTCATGGATAAAGGCTGTGGTCTCACTGATCACTTTTCTCTTCTTGGAGAATGCCATGTGTTTGTGGTGAGGCAGAGTGGGCGGTAGAGTGGAAGGATTTTATAAATGCAGGGGACACCAACTGGGTCCCTAGAGATTGGTTGTTTCATCTGACATCCTGCAGCAAGGCCCTTTGCAGAGGTATACTCTAAAACAGGGGTGGGCAATTATCTTTTCCATGGGGCCACATGAGAAACAGAAAATATTATGGAGGGCCAGGCCAAAAGGCTGAACTCAATTCTGCATAATATTAATTATATTTCTTTGTAAAAGCAGTATATAGCATTGTTTTGACAAGCTGGTAAGACTGGTAAGAGTACTGCATGTTATGATTAAGCAATGAAAAAACGAGGTTGCCTTACAAAAAATGTAATTTATTCAATAAAACACCAAAACAAACTAAATGTGAACGTTTTTACCATTTGTGACTCATATTAGTGATCATTTTCAGGCACATTCACCCCAAAACACATTTTGAGTTCCATATACTGTTGGAAAGAGGTTCTTAGCGTTCTAAAGACACCACAATATTGTCTTTGTACTCCAAATAGTAAGATACATCATATTATAACGATTGTCACTGAACTGTGATTTTGGGAAAAAGGCCTCCAAAGAAAGTGTCCCAGTTCACTGCTAATTGGTGCCTTTACATGCCAGCATTTCTAGTCTAACCACCTCATCTGATTTTTCTCAGTTCTTTTTTCTTGTTCAGTGAGAGAAATCTAGTCTCTGTTGGGCTTTCACAAGTGCATCAAAGTCAGGTTGAATGTCTGAGGTGGAGATGCGAAGCACAGCTGCCAGATGATCATCCGTGAGAGAGGATCTATACCTGGATTTTGTAAACTTCATCACTGAGAATGTTTGTTCACATATGTAGGTAGAGCCAAAGAGAACCAACATATTCTGAGCATGTCTCCTTATGTTTGGAAAGTTCTCCTCCTTGAGAGAAGAGTAAAAATCCAGCAGTGATCCTGACTTAAAGTGCTCTGCCAGTACCGCATCAGACTGCAGGTCAATGAGTTCCAGCTGAACATCACTGGGTGCATTACCCACACTGCAGGTAAAGGGAGAGGAAATCATGTGCATTTCATCCTCGATCATTCTGAGATCTTCAAATCGCCTTGAAAACTCACCATGCAGTGCTCCTAGCTTGGATGAGTACCTGCGGAGGTGATCAGCTGATGGTGTGACTTCTTTCAGGGTTTGCATGTGAGTGAGATTGTTGCTGTCCAGTTGGCTTGAAAGAAACTGCAACTTTCTCATGAAAGCCTTCACCAGGCTGTGCATTTCATGAACAAAAAGGCCCTTGCCTTGCAGTTTGGTGTTCAGTTCATTCATCAGTGCAGTCACATCAACAGCAAATGCAAAATCGGCCATCCAGTCCTCATCTGAGAGCTCTGGGATGTCCTTGCCTTTCTTCTTGCAGAACTCTCGAATCTCTGCTTTCAGCTCCCATCATCTTTTTAGCATTTTGCCCAGGCTGAGCCATCTGACAGCTGTGTGGTAGCCAATGTCACTATGTTCAGTCTCATGCTCCTCCAAAAGTGAAACAAACTGTCTGTGATTCAATGCTCGTGCCCTGATGAAGTTAACTGTTTTAGTTACAACATCAATAACATGGTTCATTTTTAGCACTGACTTGCACAACACACGCTGATGTATAATACAATGCAAAAATACCAATTTCTGATCTGGGTCGATTTCAGTCACTTTATCTTGCATACGTTTCAAAAGTCAGACATTTTTCCCGGTCAGACTTGGACAGCCGTCCGTTGTGACACCTAGCAGTCTGTCCCATTTCAGACCCAGCGTGTCCATGCATGCAACTACCTCCGTGAAAAGATCGCTCCCTTTCATTGACCGCAGTGCTGCCAGCTCCTCCGTAATCTTGAAGTCATTTATCCCACGGACGAATACGAGTAACTGGGCTGTGTCACGGACATCGCAGCTCTCGTCCAAAGCAAAAACATCTCCAAA
Source organism: Melanostigma gelatinosum (assembly GCF_949748355.1). Taxonomy (NCBI): domain Eukaryota; kingdom Metazoa; phylum Chordata; class Actinopteri; order Perciformes; family Zoarcidae; genus Melanostigma; species Melanostigma gelatinosum. Next base: position 3,593,777 of record NC_136644.1, read on the forward strand.
CTCCGCCCCACTTTAACCCTGTCAGATGCAGAGAAGCTCGTCCACGCCTTTATATCCTCAAGACTGGACTACTGCAACGCACTCTTCACTGGGATCACTACCAAGAACATCCAGAAGCTGCAATACATCCAAAACAGCGCTGCCAGGATCCTGATGAGAGTCCGGAAGTATGAGCACATACACCCATTCTGCACTCCCTACACTGGCTCCCAGTCTCATTCCGGATTGATTACAAAGTCCTACTACTCACACATAAATGCATAAATGGACATGCACCTCCCTACCTACAAGATCTCATCACTCCCCAAATCTCCACCCGCACCCTCAGATCATCAAACAGCTCGCTTCTCCGGGTCCCCAGCACCAAGCTCCGCACCATGGGCGACCGGGCCTTTGGCTCGGCAGCTCCACGCCTATGGAACAGTCTCCCTGACCATCTAAGGGCAACACAGACACTGGTCTCTTTTAAGACTGGCCTAAAAACCTTTTTATTCAGGAAAGCCTTTCTGACCTAAGTCACTGTCAGTTATTTCTTTTGTGTTTCTGTTCGTTCACTGGTTTTTATTTTATTATAGTTTTTTTTTTATGTTTTAACTATGCTTTTTACCATGTTTTTACTATGTACTGGCTCTGTGGCACTCTGAGATTTAAAAAAAAAAAAATGAAAAGTGCGTTACAAATAAAATACGTTATTATTATTATTATTAAGGAGAAAAAGTCAAAACGTACCACTTCACGTTGCAGCTGAAGCTCCAGATTCGCCGCAATGTCCTCGATCCTTCTTGTCACGGTTCGCCTGGATAGCGGGACTTGCTCAAATGCTTCTTTTTTTCAGGGCATATTAGTGCTGCAGAGTCCACCAAGCACTCTTTGACAAACTCCCCCACCGAGAATGGCTTACTGTTTTTAGCGATTTTGTGGGATATCACAAAGCTGGTCTTGGTTGCCGCATCCCTGGCTGTGTGAAGCTTGGTAAAAAAGCCTTGCTGCTTTTGTAGCTTAGCTAGCAAAGCTTCCGTTGCCACCGTCTTTTCAGCGGCAGTCAAGTTTTTGTATTTCTCCGCGTGCGTCGTCTCGTAATACCGACTCAAATTGTAATCCTTAAACACGGCGATCTGCTCTCCGCAAACTAAACACACGGCTTTACCTGCGACTTCAGTAAATAAATAATTAGCAGTCCATTTTTTGTTGAAAACTCTGCAGGCGTCTACCTTTCTTTCTTTAGCATGAGTGGACATTTTTGAGGGCTAAAGTCGTCTCGTGTGTTGTGACTGCTCGTACACTTGATTCAATCATGCGCACGTATTTGATTTACGTTTTGCGTCATTACGTGAATAAAACACTTCAAAATAAAAGCACTGCAGCTTTAGTCCATGCAAGAGGTAAAATTAGAAAATATGTTTATTTTGTAATTTCCAATCAACCTCACACGGGCCAGTCAGAATCAACCAAAGTGCCACATGTGGCCCGCGGGCCACACAATGCCCAGGTCTGCTCTAAAAGCATACATGTGACGCCAATGTTTCCAGCCATAACTGATTGAGCCAGATGGTAGAGATGAATGGGGGTGAGTGGAAGATGTAAGTGTTGGATATATCACCCTGGATAAGCATGCCTGAGCCGCGTATTGTCTCGGCTGATCTTCAGTCACGAAGCACAGACTGTCAGCTCGCACTGTGTAGAGTCACTCAGAGGCTCTTCACCTGAACCACAAAGGATACCTGTGGTGACTTTTAGGCCTGAGATATATATGTAAAATATGACCATGCATATCAGTCCTTAGAAATATGAGTTTAATGGTACATTTTTTGTCAGTCTCTATTAGTTATTACTAAATATATATATTTCAGTTCGTCTATCTCAGGTCTGTAGGTGAAAGGTAATCGCTCCAGCTCGAGGGTCGCGCAGTGACGTCACTTGGGTTGCCCCGCTCCGTAAAGCAGTCCGACTAAACGAACAACGATGAGAGCGGAACTTAAGAGTTCTAACTTCAGAATAAAACCCACAAACATTAGGAGCTTATCAGACACTTTAACATCCGTGAACTACTCTCGTTTTACATGGTTATAAAAAAGTACATGTGATGCAGTTTTACTGTAGACAATGGTCACACTGCATGTTTACCACAAAACAAAAACACGATAAGAATATACTCCATCTTTGCCCTCATTCGTCGTATCCTGAGCTATCTAACCAGACAGAGAGCGTTGGTTGTATTTGTCCAGGTTTTGGAACAAACCTTAATATCGTAAAGAATGGAATTTCATAGTGAGGCTAAAATCATTGGAATTTGTAAAAAAAAATTTAATTCCCAAACCATGTCCTGTTTACTCGCGTTAACCTCATGTTTTTTTGTAACTACGGTCTGTCAGATAAATAAAACACCATTTTCATAGTGAACAGCAAGTCATAACATTTAGCACTGAAAGTCACTGATGCATTTACAGGATGTCAAATAGCGCATTAATTAATCACACATGTTGTTGATGTGTCATATCACAGCCATATTATTAGCATAATGTCCATCAATACTGAATATAAGTCCTCGAAAGACTGGACGTATTCAATTAACAAGTTATGTTTTAAGTGGTCAAAGGAGTGTTTTATTTTGGAAACTCAGTCCGGAAGTCACGTGCTTCATTGTGGCCGGCTTGACACGCTGGCCGAGCATCGTAGCTTTCCGTCCTGATGAAAATATCAAAGTGTGCGTTGTTCTTGTGTTCTGTCAGGGAGCGGGGGGGCCGCGGTCAGTCCCGTGGCATCAGCGGGGCGTAGACCGTAGAGTGTCCGGGCCCGGAGTGTCACTGTCCCCGGACGTGAGGAACCACAAGGTCCCACCTCCGAGTGACGGATCCCCCCACCCCACCCCCACCGGCCTCTGGAGCCGCTCTCTCCTTGGATGACCTACACGCAACCTCTCGTAGTAGCAGCGGACGTCGGTTCACGACAGCGGAACACCGGCTGCTCACTCGGAGGTGCAACAGTATCGACTACACAGCGGGCGACAAGTCAAAGAGTCTCTTGCAGGCTGCAGGCCGACCGTGGAGCCGCTGACCCGGGGAAGAAACAAATAAGAAATCAAGCTGCGAATCTGTCTTTTCCGTCGTTGTTGCGTCAGGGGGAGCCGGCAGAGGACCGCGAGGTAATCGGTGTGCTCACCCGATGGTTCATAAGACAGAGCGGTCTTCACTCACAGATACGACAGAATATCTTGGCGTTCACATGATGTACACGATCACCAGAGGTCCCAGCAAACTCGTGACTCAACGGAGGACAGGTTGGTGAATGTGTATCCCTTATCTAAAAGCATGACGCAATCATTGATTTCCTCATTAAAGGGGGAAGTTTTGGGGCATTGCAACGGTTGACACGGTCCAATGTTTTCACGCAGCGCGTTTCCATGTAACCCGTTGATTTCACAGCGTAACATCAACACACTCGAACTGTGTCTCCTAAAGGTCCCACACAGCAGATCGAGAGCAAGTTCGGCGACTTGAAGCTCAAGCCGACGTCTTGGCTCTCATCGAAGTAAGTAACGTCAGCGGCTCCACGTCCTGTCATGGTGTGTGTTTTTATTTCATTTTTCTTCATTTTTTGCAAGATCCTTTACGCCGGCTGTTTGAGCCACTTGGGGCCCAACAGCACGTGCTCCGTCAGCGCGATCACGTAACGCATCGGGGACTAACGTGTCTGCACCCATTATCGGACGCAGACTGTTCCTGCAGTTTGTTTTCAAGCCCCGGCTGTTCTCTCTGCTGTGACCGTGTGTTCAATGCAATGCAATTATCATATTATTACAATAAGCACCACAACCTACATCCTACAGTTGAATCAATGTCATTAACATGATAACTTTACTGAAAGTAGGATGTTTTTATTGGGTGTCCCTAATAAACTGGTAACTGAGTGTATGTCCAGTACAGTACTTCAGGTGAATTTGACCGCAGTAAAAGTGTCAACAGCGTTTTAAAACTCGCAAGCACTAAAATGTAGGTTTTTAGGGTCTCTGATAAAACTTGAAGTTCTTCTTTGTTTTGTCAAATGATTCTGTCCCGCGGTGAAGAATGACCCGTCATGCTCAATTCCTCTGACCAATCAGCATCATTTGTGTTTTCTCCATCCCTGTGAGGTGGAACTCTTGTGTTTTGTTGCGATGCCTGCTGATCCAATCCCCAAGCAGGCTTCATTTGTCTCCGTCTGATCTCTCCGCAGCTCTCCGTCCCCAAAGATTGTGTTCAACCGTCTGAACGGGAAGCGCTACCACGGTGCAGCCACACAGACGCCCGCAAGCCCAGCGGAGGGATTCACGCCTGCACATAAAGAGAACGTCAGGTTTGTGTGTGAAGGTGAGATGTGTGTGTGTGTGTGTGTGTGTCGGACTGGGACATCGGGGTGGGCAGATAATCTCCTGCTTTCTCTCGGTCTCATTCATTTTCTTACTCCTTTACCTCAACTTCCTGACTGAGCAGCAGGTGTAAATGAATGACTTGCTGAGCTGAGTCAGCATGAATCAGTTATCTGTGTTCCTCCTGGAGTGCAGCCAGTACAGACCGCTCTGTGGTGTCCTTTTGTGACTTTGTCACCTATAGCGGAAAACCTGTCTATCGAGTTGTTCCGAGATAGAAAACCTGATGAGTGTCACAGCGAGAAGAATGCAACACATGTTTAGAAAGCCTAATAACAAATAAGATGTTGGGGTGTGTATCAGCTGGCATCAGCAATCTCTGGCTACTTCTTTCTATTTACTCATCACTTCTTTGTGCATGTTTTACTGAGTCAGTCATAATCCGTTGTGATTTTATTGTTATATTATTATACGAGGGCTTTGCATCTTCTATAATAGTCGTTTAATACTCCACTTATATCAACTGAGACACTATAGGGTCATGTTTGTATTATTAATACTAATAATTATTATATACTGAAAGAGCTTACGTTGTTATTTGTAGCCGACAGCATCAGGATGCTGGTACATATTATGCACCAGGACAGAGAGACACATCTGATTCTCCACATATAATAAAAGATGATGGGGATATTGAGATTCGGGATCCTTCTCTAAGAAATTTAGAAGCGTGTTTTTCTTTTAAAACGCGGGTGCTGCCATATTATTCATTCTAACCCTAGAGGCTTTTCGAGTTTGACGCTGGAAAACCTTCACATTTTAGCAAATAAAACACAAAACATGGACCAGTTTAGTCTTCGTGTAACTATTTATGTTACCTTCAAGTGGACAGTGCTATACAGATGCAGTCTCAAAGTCAGCTGCTGCTTTGATGCAGTGGCTACTTTATTTGTGATGGAACATGTTTTTGCATTTCAGGGTCAAGTTCAGAAATGTAGACAGAAAAGAAAGAAACGTTAAAGTGTAACTTCACCCCAAAAGTCTGCGCACTGCAAAACATGCGTCGACAAATACGACAGCTACAGCAGCTTAGGAAACTGTGTGTGTGTGTGTGTGTGTGTGTGTGTGTGTGTGTGTGTGTGTGTGTGTGTGTGTGTGTGTGTGTGTGTGTGTGTGTGTGTGTGTGTGTGTGTGTGTGTGTTCGCAGGAGGTGGAGCAGAAGCTGGGAGACGGCGAGTCAGCTGACAGCCAGGGGCCCGTTCAGTACACCGAGAAGACTCCCAGTGCTGCGATGAAGAGTGAGTACCTCCAGCTCCACTATTTTAATCAGCGCACTGTTCCCACTCACTCACTTGCTAAAAGCCTTCAAAGAGCACAAGACAATATGCCGGTCTGATGGTTAATTGACCTGTAGCTGTAATATTTGGATTACAGTATCAGAGTAAAACTAATTAACCGCACCGACCTCTGAGCGACTCTTCAGGCTGCTCCTCTTGGGTCTGAAGAGGACATCCTTACAGTCCAGTTTGAGGTCTGAGTCCACGCGAGGCATCTTGGCTGGCCAGAACACCGACGACCAGGATGAGGATGATGAGTATACAGAGGAGACTCTCCTGAGGAAGGCTGCTGCAGCAGTGGTGGTCGGTGGTCCCAAGCCCCAAACACAGAACCCGAGCCTCCAGGCGGCCAGCGTATTTATAGCAAAGGGGGGCCCAGCTCAGCCCCGGCCCCCATGGCTTTATTTGGGCCTGGACTCTCTCCCCTCTATCCCCCTTGCTCTCTTTCTCCCTCCACTCCTCCGGCGTCCTCTCTCTCCCCCCTCTCCTTCAGCAGAGTGGCAGGAGCAGCAGTGGCCAGGCGCCTGACGCATACACACACTCGAACACACACACACACACACACACACTCCCTCTTACACCCACATACATGATAGAATTGTAGTGGGTTGTGTGCTGCAGTGCTGAAGAGCACACCTGCTGTCCAGTTGGGGCATTGCTCCCTGAGCTAATGGCAGACAGCATAGAGAGAGAACAGGGGGAGGGGGAGGGGGAGTGGTAAGTAATTCATTAGTCTTGGATTGTGGGCAATTGGGTGTTGTAACACTTTTCTTTGTAATTGTGTTTTCATATTCATCTTTCCTTGATCAAATGTGTTTTTTTAATAGTTAATACATCTGTTTCATATTTTGTTTCACAATTACATAAACTATTCACATGAAAGACAAGAAAATACATCAAAGTTTAACCATTTAGTGCACCTGCAGCTGTGATTCCTTCTGTTTAGAGCGTATCGCATAGTCTATTCTTACATTTTCTATTCTAAAAGATCCCTTCCTCTCAAAAATGTGTGTGGAAATCTTCCAGTGCGCATACACTGAGAGTGGACTGGGAGACATCTTTCATGCAAAATTAACATAACAGTTTGAAGTGAAATCATAGAAATAAAAATGATGGGCATGAAGGCAAGTTGTTTTGAAAAATTACACAATATTTTTCAAGCTCCACTCCACGGAATTTAGAATGCAGAGTTGCCATGGTGACATCTGATTTGACATTTGATGTTCTAGAACTTGTGATGTCATAAATGTATTACATCACATGTGACTTTGATGTTCTAGAACTTGTGATGTCATAAATGTATTACATCACATGTGACTTTGATGTTCTAGAACTAGAATTGATGACATCACATTCTTAGAGTCTATATAAATGATATTTCTCTAGACAGAATCACACACCCACAGCCAAGATAAGCACCTCTGAATATACTCAACTTGGATACTATTTGGAAACATTTGATAGGAAAAATGTCCAGTTATGATTCAGATGAATGGAATGCATGGGATGAATCAACTGACTCAGATGGATTCTCAGACACAGACAGCTCCAGTGATGAGAGCGCAGACTCTTCACAAAAACCAATTCAGATACTAGAGCATAACATACTCTGCAACAAGTCTGTACAATACCTTGTTTTAGACTTAATTGGACAAGGATGTTTTGGCAAAGTTGCCAAGTGTATCAATTTAACAACATACAAGACTGTAGCCATCAAGATCAACAAAGATGTTGAAAATCACGTCAGAGAAGTGAAAATGCTGGAACAACTCAGGACCCTTGACCCAGAGAAAAACAACTTGGTGACATTCAAAGACAGTTTCACATTCGAAGGCATGTCTTGCATCGCCTTCCAGAAACTGGACATGAGCCTTTTGGATTTGATGCGTGAGAGACAGTTACACCTGACCCTTAATGAAATCCGCCCCATAACACGTCAGCTACTTGTGGCATTTGAAGCCCTGAAGGGTATCGGCATCATTCACACAGACCTGAAAGCTGACAATGTTATGCTCGTCAACCACCAGGATGAGCCCTTCAGGCTGAAATTAATTGACTTTGGTTTGGCTAGGTCAGTATCAGAAGTAAGAGAAGGAATGCTTGTGCAACCTTGTGCACACAGAGCTCCAGAGGTGACCTTGGGCCTCCCCATATCTGGAGCCATCGACATGTGGGCACTGGGCTGTCTCCTGGCAAAAATGTACTACGGCCGGAACCTCTTCACTGACTACTCATCATACAACGTAATGAAGACTGTTTGCCATCTACTCGGCCAGCCAGAAGACCACCTGCTGAATGCTGGAATGTACACCAACCAGTATTTCAACAGGGAGCACTGCTCTCCCAATTCAAGATGGAGACTAAAGACATCAGAAGAGTACAAGGAGGCAACCGGTATCCAGCCAAATTCAAAGTGGAGTTTCGACACTGGCAAAACTTTGGATGAAACAATAGAGTTCTACTCAATTGTAAATAATTGTGTTGAAAAGGAAGACTTAATGGTATTTTTAAATCTCCTAAAACGGTTGCTCGATCCAAATGCTGCAACAAGAATCACCCCCGGTCAAGCCCTAAACCATCGTTTTGTTACAATGGCTCACCTGGTAGATCACATGGACACCTCTTATGCAAATGCTGCCTATGATTTGATGCTCGTCTCCCCCCCATATGATTCAGATGAATGTGATAAATCAACTGACTCTTCACAAGAACCAATTCAGAGACTAGAGCATAACATACTCTGCAACAAGTCTGTACAATACCTTGTTTTAGACTTAATTGGACAAGGATGTTATGGCAAAGTTGCCAAGTGTATCAATTTAACAACATACGAGACTGTAGCCATCAAGATCAACAAAGACGTTGAAGATCACGTCAGAGAAGTGAAAATGCTGGAACAACTCAGGACCCTTGACCCAGAGAAAAACAACTTGGTGACATTCAAAGACAGTTTCACATTTGAAGGCATGTCTTGCATCGCCTTCCAGAAACTGGACATGAGCCTTTGGGATTTGATGTATGAGAGACAGTCACACCTGACCCTTCATGAAATCCGTCTCACAACACGTCAGCTACTTGTGGCATTTGAAGCCCTGAAGGGTATCGGCATCATTCACACAGACCTGAAAGCTGACAATGTTATGCTCGTCAACCACCAGGATGAGCCCTTCAGGCTGAAATTAATTGACTTTGGTTTGGCCAGGTCAGTATCAGAAGTAAGAGAAGGAATGATTGTGCAACCTCGTGCATGCAGAGCTCCAGAGGTGACCTTGGGCCTACCCATATCTGAAGCCATCGACATGTGGGCACTGGGCTGTCTCCTGGCAGAAATGTACTACGGCCGGAACCTCTTCAATGGCACAACAACATACAACGTAATGAAGACTGTTTGCTATCTACTTGGCCAGCCAGAAGACCACCTGCTGAATGCTGGAATGTACACCAACCAGTATTTCAACAGGGAACACTCCTCTCCCAATTCAAGATGGAGACTAAAGACATCAGAAGAGTACGAGGAGGCAACCGGTATCCAGCCAATTTCAAAGTGGAGTTTCGACACTGGCCAAACTTTGGATGAAACAATAGAGTTCTACTCAATTGTAAATAATTGTCTTGAAAAGGAAGACTTATTGGCATTTTTAAATCTCCTAAAACGGTTGCTCGATCCAAATGCTGCAACAAGAATCACCCCCGGTCAAGCCCTAAACCATCGTTTTGTTACAATGGCTCACCTGGTAGATCACATGGACACCTCTTATGCAAATACTGCCTATGATTTGATGCTCGTCTCCCCCCCCTATGATTCAGATGAATGTGATAAATCAACTGACTCAGATGGATTCTCAGACACAGACAGCTCCAGCGATGAGAGCGCAGACTCTTCACAAGAACCAATTCAGATACTAGAGCATAACATACTCTGCAACAAGTCTGTACAATACATTCTTTTAGACTCGGTAGATCACATGGACACCTCTTATGCAAATGATGCCTCTGATTTGATGCTCATCTCCCCCCCATATGATTCAGATGAATGTGATGAATCAACTGACTCAGATGGATTCTCAGACACAGACAGCTCCTGCAATGGTGATCCTCCAACTTCACAAGAACCAATTCAGATACAAGTGCATTGATTGGTCTATCACTGAAAGGGGAAGTGAATTCCTTCTTCAGATGTTTCGACTAATTTACATGGCTCACCTGGTGGATCACATGTACTTGATGTACATGTGATCTACCAGTTGAGCCATGACATTCTTTTGTATCTGAATTTAATGCCGTGGCTCACCTGGTAGATCACATGTACTTGGTGTACATGTGATCTACCAGGTGAGCCATGACATTCTTTTCCATGACTTTCTGTTGATCCCCTGAATTAGTTTAGCCTGAGGTTTTCTCCGGGTTCTCCGGTTTCCCTCAAAAAATAAATAGGTGATGTTGATTGGTCTATCACTGAAAGGGGAAGTGAATTCCTTCTTCAGATGTTAAGACTAATTTACATTCTTTCATAAAAATACATACACTTTTGGGCGTTTTCTGGTTTCATCCCACAGTCCAAAGTTGTCTGTGTCAGCTTTAAGAAAATAGTGATGTGGCCTAATAAAAAAGAAAAAAAATATATATATATTTATAGTGATTTATGATTAGTTATTAGGCATTAAATTCAGATATTCATGGAAAAGAATGTCGTGGCTCACCTGGTAGATCACATGTACTTGGTGTACATGTGATCTACCAGGTGAGCCATGACATTCTTTTCCATGACTTTCTGTTGATCCCCTGAATTAGTTTAGCCTGAGGTTTTCTCCGGGTTCTCCGGTTTCCCTCAAAAAATAAATAGGTGATGTTGATTGGTCTATCACTGAAAGGGGAAGTGAATTCCTTCTTCAGATGTTAAGACTAATTTACATTCTTTCATAAAAATACATACACTTTTGGGCGTTTTCTGGTTTCGTCCCACAGTCCAAAGTTGTCTGTGTCAGCTTTAAGAAAATAGTGATGTGGCCTAATAAAAAAGAAAAAAAAATATATATATATATTTATAGTGATTTATGATTAGTTATTGTAATTGAGAATTTAGGAAAAATTCAAAGTGTTTTATGATGCAAGGCATCTCAAAGTGATTTGTTTCTAAAGGTCAACAGAGAACAAAAGTTATGATGAACTCATTTGTAACTTTAGTACAGTAGTACGGTGTAACATGCTCCCAAAGCAAGAGTCTGTCCATTCATGGATAAAGGCTGTGGTCTCACTGATCACTTTTCTCTTCTTGGAGAATGCCATGTGAAATAACTTCTCTGACTCACGTAAAACTCCTACTCTTGTGTGTGTTTGTTTGCATGTGCGTCTGTGTATTGTTGTCATCCCGCAGCGTTTCCGTCTCTCAGTTTCTCATCTGCGCCACGGAGAGCACCCAATCCAACCCAATTTGAGACCTTATAGTGTCAGATAAAGGTGGCTAAAGAATGGAAATAAAGAAAAAACACTCCCCTCCTACAGTTTTGTCAGTTTTCAAGTTGTTGAGTAATTATTTATATTTAAACTAATTCCAATATAAATTCCTTCATTTGACATTTACAGTGACATTTAATGCACATGTACAGTACCCCTAGGAATGTACATGTGCATCTGTTTCCTAGCATGTATAACTGTTAGCACAAAGTGAGACCAGTAGATGTCAGCATAGCGGAGGAAAACAGCTGCCAAATAAATAGCAGAATGAGTGCCAGGGCCAAAGCTCGAGTTAAAGTGTGTCCTGGCAACAAGAGGTTCCTTTGAGATATGCATGTCTCTCGCTGCCTTTACAGCCCTGTTATATTGTTTCTAACTAGGGTTTCTTCGTATCGTGCCCTTGCTGGAAGAAGTTATTCCTGAATGCATCACAAAATGAGAAAATGAACTTTTTCCACATGCATGCGCTCATTTCCTGCACTGCAAGGTTGTGTAACAAAGGCTTAAACTGAAGGGTTTATTCAGCAGGACATTTCAGTGAAAAGTCTTAATTTCTATATGAATAAAGGAATCAAGTGAAGTAAAAGTAATTCGATTTAAATGAATTGGTAACAAATTGACTGAACCGAAATAAAGTCTGCAGTGGAAATAAATTGACTGCTCTCAATTAAAAGTAAGAACAAGAAACATTTTTTAAATAGAGCACTTTTGTTTTCCAAACTTAAATTGCTCTTTGACATAAATACACAACGGTATGTATCTTTAAATAATTCTGTAATCACAATTGGCGCTGGATCTACAGGTACAGGTACATGCCTCATTAATATATAACTGATGAGGTCAGAATAATCCACAGCTATGAGGTAAACCGCATATGAACCCACTGCTCTTTAACCCCTTGTGCATGTCACACTGAACTGCATTGATAAGAAGGTTCTGAATGAGATAAGTCTTAAAGCCTTTTAGGGCATTAAAACTGATAAAAGAACATTTTGGCCTCATCTCTGTGCATTGCATATATCCTGTGTCGCGGTGGAGTCTAAGGTGTTCCTCTGAATTATAGCTTGAGGTGGAAAGTAGGTGAAAGTTCAACAAGTAGCTGTCTCTGTATATGTACATGCATGTTTTACTGCCTGTGTGGTATGGGTCACTCTCTGTGTGGAATATACATTACCTGTAATATTCAACTTAATGTCTAGGAACTTGTCATCAAAAACACTTTGTTACTTTTGTCATCATATGACACCATGAAGTTTGTGGTTTCCAGTGAAATCTCTCAACTATCGGATGAATTTCTGTAGAAACATTCACGTCACCCTCAGAATTTGTCGTCTCGTGCTTTCCTAATCCAAATGGGGATTTGGACCAGCAACCCTTTGGTTTCCAAGCCAAATCCCCACAGACAGAGCTACTGTGAAGTCTGAATCATATGCACACATTTTTTTTTTTTACAGTATTTATTTGACAATCACTATGTTCAACACTTATCTATTATGCATGTTTGTAGGCACTGAACAGAATCACATAATTTGTCTCTGCCTTGTAAAGCGTCTTTGAGTGTCATGAAAAGCGCTATATAAATAAAATGTATTATTATTATTATTAATCAAACGTTCTGTATTCACCAACTCAGGACTTTGCATTTGTCTGTCGAGACCTGAAGTATGGTGTCATACACTGCGTCTGTGCCTTTTACTCAATGACGGCCGTTCATCTGGTGGAAACTACCTAGACTAATATTTAAGAGCAATATAAGTAGTAATTTCATATCTTTGACAAATGCCGATATGGAACTGAAATGCAGAATAGAATGAGATTGGCATAAGATGGGCGACTGTAGCTAAGTGGACAGCAGATCCGCCGACCCTCAATCAGAGGGTCGGCGGTTCAATCCCCGGCTCTGCTCGTCGCATGTCAATGTGTCCTTGAGCAAGACACAAGCTTCATATTGTACATGCACCATACAACACAGTGTTGTCAATATACATTTTGAAATGAACATTGTTCCTCAGAAATTATGTGCTCTTCGTCTGAGGAACATCATTTGGTTTCATTGTAAGCAGACCCGGACTTCTGCACTCCGCTGTATCTGTAGAGCAGACACCAGTGAGTCCAGGACCATTTCCGGTTTCTTCTGTCAAAGCTTCTGTACTCCTGTTGAGCTACGTAATGAGGAAGTGGAATTGGTCTCGAGCAATATTTAGAAGCACAGTGATGTATGCAGAAATATAGCACAAGGTGTAGCTAACACCAACAACGTCTACTTGTGCAGGTAAGTTGTAGCGGTGAGCCCTCTTCTGCAATTTCAGGGGCCTAGAATTTGAAAACCTGAATGGAATGCAGCCATTATTAACTGTGTTTGACGAGGTAATTTTGCCATTATATCGGTGTCCAGACTCAACGGTGCTCTGAAATAAATGGATAAAAAAACCTTGACTCCTTCGGTCTTTGACCCAGCTGTCAACCTCATCTGCGACTCCATTTGATATATTCTGAATTCACTCTAAACGGACTTGACAATTGAATGGTTTCATATGTTGGAATATGTGTTTGTGGTGAGGCAGAGTGGGCGGTAGAGTGGAAGGATTTTATAAATGCAGGGGACACCAACTGGGTCCCTAGAGATTGGTTGTTTCATCTGACATCCTGCAGCAAGGCCCTTTGCAGAGGTATACTCTAAAACAGGGGTGGGCAATTATCTTTTCCATGGGGCCACATGAGAAACAGAAAATATTATGGAGGGCCAGGCCAAAAGGCTGAACTCAATTCTGCATAATATTAATTATATTTCTTTGTAAAAGCAGTATATAGCATTGTTTTGACAAGCTGGTAAGACTGGTAAGAGTACTGCATGTTATGATTAAGCAATGAAAAAACGAGGTTGCCTTACAAAAAATGTAATTTATTCAATAAAACACCAAAACAAACTAAATGTGAACGTTTTTACCATTTGTGACTCATATTAGTGATCATTTTCAGGCACATTCACCCCAAAACACATTTTGAGTTCCATATACTGTTGGAAAGAGGTTCTTAGCGTTCTAAAGACACCACAATATTGTCTTTGTACTCCAAATAGTAAGATACATCATATTATAACGATTGTCACTGAACTGTGATTTTGGGAAAAAGGCCTCCAAAGAAAGTGTCCCAGTTCACTGCTAATTGGTGCCTTTACATGCCAGCATTTCTAGTCTAACCACCTCATCTGATTTTTCTCAGTTCTTTTTTCTTGTTCAGTGAGAGAAATCTAGTCTCTGTTGGGCTTTCACAAGTGCATCAAAGTCAGGTTGAATGTCTGAGGTGGAGATGCGAAGCACAGCTGCCAGATGATCATCCGTGAGAGAGGATCTATACCTGGATTTTGTAAACTTCATCACTGAGAATGTTTGTTCACATATGTAGGTAGAGCCAAAGAGAACCAACATATTCTGAGCATGTCTCCTTATGTTTGGAAAGTTCTCCTCCTTGAGAGAAGAGTAAAAATCCAGCAGTGATCCTGACTTAAAGTGCTCTGCCAGTACCGCATCAGACTGCAGGTCAATGAGTTCCAGCTGAACATCACTGGGTGCATTACCCACACTGCAGGTAAAGGGAGAGGAAATCATGTGCATTTCATCCTCGATCATTCTGAGATCTTCAAATCGCCTTGAAAACTCACCATGCAGTGCTCCTAGCTTGGATGAGTACCTGCGGAGGTGATCAGCTGATGGTGTGACTTCTTTCAGGGTTTGCATGTGAGTGAGATTGTTGCTGTCCAGTTGGCTTGAAAGAAACTGCAACTTTCTCATGAAAGCCTTCACCAGGCTGTGCATTTCATGAACAAAAAGGCCCTTGCCTTGCAGTTTGGTGTTCAGTTCATTCATCAGTGCAGTCACATCAACAGCAAATGCAAAATCGGCCATCCAGTCCTCATCTGAGAGCTCTGGGATGTCCTTGCCTTTCTTCTTGCAGAACTCTCGAATCTCTGCTTTCAGCTCCCATCATCTTTTTAGCATTTTGCCCAGGCTGAGCCATCTGACAGCTGTGTGGTAGCCAATGTCACTATGTTCAGTCTCATGCTCCTCCAAAAGTGAAACAAACTGTCTGTGATTCAATGCTCGTGCCCTGATGAAGTTAACTGTTTTAGTTACAACATCAATAACATGGTTCATTTTTAGCACTGACTTGCACAACACACGCTGATGTATAATACAATGCAAAAATACCAATTTCTGATCTGGGTCGATTTCAGTCACTTTATCTTGCATACGTTTCAAAAGTCAGACATTTTTCCCGGTCAGACTTGGACAGCCGTCCGTTGTGACACCTAGCAGTCTGTCCCATTTCAGACCCAGCGTGTCCATGCATGCAACTACCTCCGTGAAAAGATCGCTCCCTTTCATTGACCGCAGTGCTGCCAGCTCCTCCGTAATCTTGAAGTCCTTTATCCCACGGACGAATACGAGTAACTGGGCTGTGTCACGGACATCGCAGCTCTCGTCCAAAGCAAAAACATCTCCAAACTCCGCCCCACTTTAACCCTGTCAGATGCAGAGAAGCTCGTCCACGCCTTTATATCCTCAAGACTGGACTACTGCAACGCACTCTTCACTGGGATCACTACCAAGAACATCCAGAAGCTGCAATACATCCAAAACAGCGCTGCCAGGATCCTGATGAGAGTCCGGAAGTATGAGCACATACACCCATTCTGCACTCCCTACACTGGCTCCCAGTCTCATTCCGGATTGATTACAAAGTCCTACTACTCACACATAAATGCATAAATGGACATGCACCTCCCTACCTACAAGATCTCATCACTCCCCAAATCTCCACCCGCACCCTCAGATCATCAAACAGCTCGCTTCTCCGGGTCCCCAGCACCAAGCTCCGCACCATGGGCGACCGGGCCTTTGGCTCGGCAGCTCCACGCCTATGGAACAGTCTCCCTGACCATCTAAGGGCAACACAGACACTGGTCTCTTTTAAGACTGGCCTAAAAACCTTTTTATTCAGGAAAGCCTTTCTGACCTAAGTCACTGTCAGTTATTTCTTTTGTGTTTCTGTTCGTTCACTGGTTTTTATTTTATTATAGTTTTTTTTTTATGTTTTAACTATGCTTTTTACCATGTTTTTACTATGTACTGGCTCTGTGGCACTCTGAGATTTAAAAAAAAAAAAAAATGAAAAGTGCGTTACAAATAAAATACGTTATTATTATTATTATTAAGGAGAAAAAGTCAAAACGTACCACTTCACGTTGCAGCTGAAGCTCCAGATTCGCCGCAATGTCCTCGATCCTTCTTGTCACGGTTCGCCTGGATAGCGGGACTTGCTCAAATGCTTCTTTTTTTCAGGGCATATTAGTGCTGCAGAGTCCACCAAGCACTCTTTGACAAACTCCCCCACCGAGAATGGCTTACTGTTTTTAGCGATTTTGTGGGATATCACAAAGCTGGTCTTGGTTGCCGCATCCCTGGCTGTGTGAAGCTTGGTAAAAAAGCCTTGCTGCTTTTGTAGCTTAGCTAGCAAAGCTTCCGTTGCCACCGTCTTTTCAGCGGCAGTCAAGTTTTTGTATTTCTCCGCGTGCGTCGTCTCGTAATACCGACTCAAATTGTAATCCTTAAACACGGCGATCTGCTCTCCGCAAACTAAACACACGGCTTTACCTGCGACTTCAGTAAATAAATAATTAGCAGTCCATTTTTTGTTGAAAACTCTGCAGGCGTCTACCTTTCTTTTTTTAGCATGAGTGGACATTTTTGAGGGCTAAAGTCGTCTCGTGTGTTGTGACTGCTCGTACACTTGATTCAATCATGCGCACGTATTTGATTTACGTTTTGCGTCATTACGTGAATAAAACACTTCAAAATAAAAGCACTGCAGCTTTAGTCCATGCAAGAGGTAAAATTAGAAAATATGTTTATTTTGTAATTTCCAATCAACCTCACACGGGCCAGTCAGAATCAACCAAAGTGCCACATGTGGCCCGCGGGCCACACAATGCCCAGGTCTGCTCTAAAAGCATACATGTGACGCCAATGTTTCCAGCCATAACTGATTGAGCCAGATGGTAGAGATGAATGGGGGTGAGTGGAAGATGTAAGTGTTGGATATATCACCCTGGATAAGCATGCCTGAGCCGCGTATTGTCTCGGCTGATCTTCAGTCACGAAGCACAGACTGTCAGCTCGCACTGTGTAGAGTCACTCAGAGGCTCTTCACCTGAACCACAAAGGATACCTGTGGTGACTTTTAGGCCTGAGATATATATGTAAAATATGACCATGCATATCAGTCCTTAGAAATATGAGTTTAATGGTACATTTTTTGTCAGTCTCTATTAGTTATTACTAAATATATATATTTCAGTTCGTCTATCTCAGGTCTGTAGGTGAAAGGTAATCGCTCCAGCTCGAGGGTCGCGCAGTGACGTCACTTGGGTTGCCCCGCTCCGTAAAGCAGTCCGACTAAACGAACAACGATGAGAGCGGAACTTAAGAGTTCTAACTTCAGAATAAAACCCACAAACATTAGGATCTTATCAGACACTTTAACATCCGTGAACTACTCTCGTTTTACATGGTTATAAAAAAGTACATGTGATGCAGTTTTACTGTAGACAATGGTCACACTGCATGTTTACCACAAAACAAAAACACGATAAGAATATACTCCATCTTTGCCCTCATTCGTCGTATCCTGAGCTATCTAACCAGACAGAGAGCGTTGGTTGTATTTGTCCAGGTTTTGGAACAAACCTTAATATCGTAAAGAATGGAATTTTGTAGTGAGGCTAAAATCATTGGAATTTGTAAAAAAAAATTAAATTCCCAAACCATGTCCTGTTTACTCGCGTTAACCTCATGTTTTTTTGTAACTACGGTCTGTCAAATAAATAAAACACCATTTTCATAGTGAACAGCAAGTCATAACATTTAGCACTGAAAGTCACTGATGCATTTACAGGATGTCAAATAGCGCATTAATTAATCACACATGTTGTTGATGTGTCATATCACAGCCATATTATTAGCATAATGTCCATCAATACTGAATATAAGTCCTCGAAAGACTGGACGTATTCAATTAACAAGTTATGTTTTAAGTGGTCAAAGGAGTGTTTTATTTTGGAAACTCAGTCCGGAAGTCACGTGCTTCATTGTGGCCGGCTTGACACGCTGGCCGAGCATCGTAGCTTTCCGTCCTGATGAAAATATCAAAGTGTGCGTTGTTCTTGTGTTCTGTCAGGGAGCGGGGGGGCCGCGGTCAGTCCCGTGGCATCAGCGGGGCGTAGACCGTAGAGTGTCCGGGCCCGGAGTGTCACTGTCCCCGGACGTGAGGAACCACAAGGTCCCACCTCCGAGTGACGGATCCCCCCACCCCACCCCCACCGGCCTCTGGAGCCGCTCTCTCCTTGGATGACCTACACGCAACCTCTCGTAGTAGCAGCGGACGTCGGTTCACGACAGCGGAACACCGGCTGCTCACTCGGAGGTGCAACAGTATCGACTACACAGCGGGCGACAAGTCAAAGAGTCTCTTGCAGGCTGCAGGCCGACCGTGGAGCCGCTGACCCGGGGAAGAAACAAATAAGAAATCAAGCTGCGAATCTGTCTTTTCCGTCGTTGTTGCGTCAGGGGGAGCCGGCAGAGGACCGCGAGGTAATCGGTGTGCTCACCCGATGGTTCATAAGACAGAGCGGTCTTCACTCACAGACACGACAGAATATCTTGGCGTTCACATGATGTACACGATCACCAGAGGTCCCAGCAAACTCGTGACTCAACGGAGGACAGGTTGGTGAATGTGTATCCCTTATCTAAAAGCATGACGCAATCATTGATTTCCTCATTAAAGGGGGAAGTTTTGGGGCATTGCAACGGTTGACACGGTCCAATGTTTTCACGCAGCGCGTTTCCATGTAACCCGTTGATTTCACAGCGTAACATCAACACACTCTTGAACTGTGTCTCCTAAAGGTCCCACACAGCAGATCGAGAGCAAGTTCGGCGACTTGAAGCTCAAGCCGACGTCTTGGCTCTCATCGAAGTAAGTAACGTCAGCGGCTCCACGTCCTGTCATGGTGTGTGTTTTTATTTCATTTTTCTTCATTTTTTGCAAGATCCTTTACGCCGGCTGTTTGAGCCACTTGGGGCCCAACAGCACGTGCTCCGTCAGCGCGATCACGTAACGCATCGGGGACTAACGTGTCTGCACCCATTATCGGACGCAGACTGTTCCTGCAGTTTGTTTTCAAGCCCCGGCTGTTCTCTCTGCTGTGACCGTGTGTTCAATGCAATGCAAATATCATATTATTACAATAAGCACCACAACCTACATCCTACAGTTGAATCAATGTCATTAACATGATAACTTTACTGAAAGTAGGATGTTTTTATTGGGTGTCCCTAATAAACTGGTAACTGAGTGTATGTCCAGTACAGTACTTCAGGTGAATTTGACCGCAGTAAAAGTGTCAACAGCGTTTTAAAACTCGCAAGCACTAAAATGTAGGTTTTTAGGGTCTCTGATAAAACTTGAAGTTCTTCTTTGTTTTGTCAAATGATTCTGTCCCGCGGTGAAGAATGACCCGTCATGCTCAATTCCTCTGACCAATCAGCATCATTTGTGTTTTCTCCATCCCTGTGAGGTGGAACTCTTGTGTTTTGTTGCGATGCCTGCTGATCCAATCCCCAAGCAGGCTTCATTTGTCTCCGTCTGATCTCTCCGCAGCTCTCCGTCCCCAAAGATTGTGTTCAACCGTCTGAACGGGAAGCGCTACCACGGTGCAGCCACACAGACGCCCGCAAGCCCAGCGGAGGGATTCACGCCTGCACATAAAGAGAACGTCAGGTTTGTGTGTGAAGGTGAGATGTGTGTGTGTGTGTGTGTGTGTCGGACTGGGACATCGGGGTGGGCAGATAATCTCCTGCTTTCTCTCGGTCTCATTCATTTTCTTACTCCTTTACCTCAACTTCCTGACTGAGCAGCAGGTGTAAATGAATGACTTGCTGAGCTGAGTCAGCATGAATCAGTTATCTGTGTTCCTCCTGGAGTGCAGCCAGTACAGACCGCTCTGTGGTGTCCTTTTGTGACTTTGTCACCTATAGCGGAAAACCTGTCTATCGAGTTGTTCCGAGATAGAAAACCTGATGAGTGTCACAGCGAGAAGAATGCAACACATGTTTAGAAAGCCTAATAACAAATAAGATGTTGGGGTGTGTATCAGCCGGCATCAGCAATCTCTGGCTACTTCTTTCTATTTACTCATCACTTCTTTGTGCATGTTTTACTGAGTCAGTCATAATCCGTTGTGATTTTATTGTTATATTATTATACGAGGGCTTTGCATCTTCTATAATAGTCGTTTAATACTCCACTTATATCAACTGAGACACTATAGGGTCATGTTTGTATTATTAATACTAATAATTATTATATACTGAAAGAGCTTACGTTGTTATTTGTAGCCGACAGCATCAGGATGCTGGTACATATTATGCACCAGGACAGAGAGACACATCTGATTCTCCACATATAATAAAAGATGATGGGGATATTGAGATTCGGGATCCTTCTCTAAGAAATTTAGAAGCGTGTTTTTCTTTTAAAACGCGGGTGCTGCCATATTATTCATTCTAACCCTAGAGGCTTTTCGAGTTTGACGCTGGAAAACCTTCACATTTTAGCAAATAAAACACAAAACATGGACCAGTTTAGTCTTCGTGTAACTATTTATATTACCTTCAAGTGGACAGTGCTATACAGATGCAGTCTCAAAGTCAGCTGCTGCTTTGATGCAGTGGCTACTTTATTTGTGATGGAACATGTTTTTGCATTTCAGGGTCAAGTTCAGAAATGTAGACAGAAAAGAAAGAAACGTTAAAGTGTAACTTCACCCCAAAAGTCTGCGCACTGCAAAACATGCGTCGACAAATACGACAGCTACAGCAGCTTAGGAAACTGTGTGTGTGTGTGTGTGTGTGTGTGTGTGTGTGTGTGTGTGTGTGTGTGTGTGTGTGTGTGTGTGTGTGTGTGTGTGTGTGTGTGTGTGTGTGTGTGTGTGTGTGTGTGTGTGTGTGTGTTCGCAGGAGGTGGAGCAGAAGCTGGGAGACGGCGAGTCAGCTGACAGCCAGGGGCCCGTTCAGTACACCGAGAAGACTCCCAGTGCTGCGATGAAGAGTGAGTACCTCCAGCTCCACTATTTTAATCAGCGCACTGTTCCCACTCACTCACTTGCTAAAAGCCTTCAAAGAGCACAAGACAATATGCCGGTCTGATGGTTAATTGACCTGTAGCTGTAATATTTGGATTACAGTATCAGAGTAAAACTAATTAACCGCACCGACCTCTGAGCGACTCTTCAGGCTGCTCCTCTTGGGTCTGAAGAGGACATCCTTACAGTCCAGTTTGAGGTCTGAGTCCACGCGAGGCATCTTGGCTGGCCAGAACACCGACGACCAGGATGAGGATGATGAGTATACAGAGGAGACTCTCCTGAGGAAGGCTGCTGCAGCAGTGGTGGTCGCTGGTCCCAAGCCCCAAACACAGAACCCGAGCCTCCAGGCGGCCAGCGTATTTATAGCAAAGGGGGGCCCAGCTCAGCCCCGGCCCCCATGGCTTTATTTGGGCCTGGACTCTCTCCCCTCTATCCCCCTTGCTCTCTTTCTCCCTCCACTCCTCCGGCGTCCTCTCTCTCCCCCCTCTCCTTCAGCAGAGTGGCAGGAGCAGCAGTGGCCAGGCGCCTGATGCATTACACACTCTAGCACACACACACACACACACACTCCCTCTTACACCCACATACATGATAGAATTGTAGTGGGTTGTGTGCTGCAGTGCTGAAGAGCACACCTGCTGTCCAGTTGGGGCATTGCTCCCTGAGCTAATGGCAGACAGCATAGAGAGAGAACAGGGGGAGGGGGAGGGGGAGTGGTAAGTAATTCATTAGTCTTGGATTGTGGGCAATTGGGTGTTGTAACACTTTTCTTTGTAATTGTGTTTTCATATTCATCTTTCCTTGATCAAATGTGTTTTTTTAATAGTTAATACATCTGTTTCATATTTTGTTTCACAATTACATAAACTATTCACATGAAAGACAAGAAAATACATCAAAGTTTAACCATTTAGTGCACCTGCAGCTGTGATCCCTTCTGTTTAGAGCGTATCGCATAGTCTATTCTTACATTTTCTATTCTAAAAGATCCCTTCCTCTCAAAAATGTGTGTGGAAATCTTCCAGTGCGCATACACTGAGAGTGGACTGGGAGACATCTTTCATGCTAAATTAACATAACAGTTTGAAGTGAAATCATAGAAATAAAAATGATGGGCATGAAGGCAAGTTGTTTTGAAAAATTACACAATATTTTTCAAGCTCCACTCCACGGAATTTAGAATGCAGAGTTGCCATGGTGACATCTGATTTGACATTTGATGTTCTAGAACTTGTGATGTCATAAATGTATTACATCACATGTGACTTTGATGTTCTAGAACTAGAATTGATGACATCACATTCTTAGAGTCTATATAAATGATATTTCTCTAGACAGAATCACACACCCACAGCAAGATAAGCACCTCTGAATATACTCAACTTGGATACTATTTGGAAACATTTGATAGGAAAAATGTCCAGTTATGATTCAGATGAATGGAATGCATGGGATGAATCAGATGGATTCTCAGACACAGACAGCTCCAGTGATGAGAGCGCAGACTCTTCACAAAAACCAATTCAGATACTAGAGCATAACATACTCTGCAACAAGTCTGTACAATACCTTGTTTTAGACTTAATTGGACAAGGATGTTTTGGCAAAGTTGCCAAGTGTATCAATTTAACAACATACGAGACTGTAGCCATCAAGATCAACAAAGACGTTGAAGATCACGTCAGAGAAGTGAAAATGCTGGAACAACTCAGGACCCTTGACCCAGAGAAAAACAACTTGGTGACATTCAAAGACAGTTTCACATTCGAAGGCATGTCTTGCATCGCCTTCCAGAAACTGGACATGAGCCTTTTGGATTTGATGTGTGAGAGACAGTCACACCTGACCCTTAATGAAATCCGCCCCATAACACGTCAGCTACTTGTGGCATTTGAAGCCCTGAAGGGTATCGGCATCATTCACACAGACCTGAAAGCTGACAATGTTATGCTCGTCAACCACCAGCATGAGCCCTTCAGGCTGAAATTAATTGACTTTGGTTTGGCCAGGTCAGTATCAGAAGTAAGAGAAGGAATGCTTGTGCAACCTTGTGCATGCAGAGCTCCAGAGGTGACCTTGGGCCTCCCCATATCTGAAGCCATCGACATGTGGGCACTGGGCTGTCTCCTGGCAAAAATGTACTACGGCCGGAACCTCTTCACTGACTACTCATCATACAACGTAATGAAAACTGTTTGCCATCTACTTGGCCAGCCAGAAGACCACCTGCTGATTGCTGGAATGTACTCCAACCAGTATTTCAACAGGGAACACTCCTCTCCCAATTCAAGATGGAGACTAAAGACATCAGAAGAGTACGAGGAGGCAACCGGTATCCAGCCAATTTCAAAGTGGAGTTTCGACACTGGCAAAACTTTGGATGAAACAATAGAGTTCTACTCAATTGTAAATAATTGTGTTGAAAAGGAAGACTTATTGGCATTTTTAAATCTCCTAAAACGGTTGCTCGATCCAAATGCTGCAACAAGAATCACCCCCGGTCAAGCCCTAAACCATCGTTTTGTTACACTGGCTCACCTGGTAGATCACATGGACACCTCTTATGCAAATACTGCCTATGATTTGATGCTCGTCTCCCCCCCATATGATTCAGATGAATGGGATGAATCAACTGACTCTTCACAAGAACCAATTCAGAGACTAGAGCATAACATACTCTGCAACAAGTCTGCACAATACCTTGTTTTAGACTTAATTGGAGAAGGATGTTTTGGCAAAGTTGCCAAGTGTATCAATTTAACAACATACGAGACTGTAGCCATCAAGATCAACAAAGACGTTGAAGATCACGTCAGAGAAGTGAAAATGCTGGAACAACTCAGGACCCTTGACCCAGAGAAAAACAACTTGGTGACATTCAAAGACAGTTTCACATTTGAAGGCATGTCTTGCATCGCCTTCCAGAAACTGGACATGAGCCTTTGGGATTTGATGTATGAGAGACAGTCACACCTGACCCTTCATGAAATCCGCCCCATAACACGTCAGCTACTTGTGGCATTTGAAGCCCTGAAGGGTATCGGCATCATTCACACAGACCTGAAAGCTGACAATGTTATGCTCGTCAACCACCAGCATGAGCCCTTCAGGCTGAAATTAATTGACTTTGGTATGGCCAGGTCAGTATCAGAAGTAAGAGAAGGAATGATTGTGCAACCTCGTGCATGCAGAGCTCCAGAGGTGACCTTGGGCCTCCCCATATCTGAAGCCATCGACATGTGGGCACTGGGCTGTGTCCTGGCAGAAATGTACTACCGCCGGAACCTCTTCAATGGCACAACATCATACAACGTAATGAAGACTGTTTGCTATCTACTCGGCCAGCCAGAAGACCACCTGCTGAATGCTGGAATGTACACCAACCAGTATTTCAACAGGGAACACTGCTCTCCCAATTCAAGATGGAGACTAAAGACATCAGAAGAGTACGAGGAGGCAACCGGTATCCAGCCAATTTCAATGTGGAGTTTCGACACTGGCCAAACTTTGGATGAAACAATAGAGTTCTACTCAATTGTAAATAATTGTCTTGAAAAGGAAGACTTATTGGCATTTTTAAATCTCCTAAAACGGTTGCTCGATCCAAATGCTGCAACAAGAATCACCCCCGGTCAAGCCCTAAACCATCGTTTTGTTACAATGGCTCACCTGGTAGATCACATGGACACCTCTTATGCAAATGCTGCCTATGATTTGATGCTCGTCTCCCCCCCATATGATTCAGATGAATGTGATAAATCAACTGACTCAGATGGATTCTCAGACACAGACAGCTCCAGCGATGAGAGCGCAGACTCTTCACAAGAACCAATTCAGATACTAGAGCATAACATACTCTGCAACAAGTCTGTACAATACATTCTTTTAGACTCGGTAGATCACATGGACACCTCTTATGCAAATGATGCCTCTGATTTGATGCTCATCTCCCCCCCATATGATTCAGATGAATGTGATGAATCAACTGACTCAGATGGATTCTCAGACACAGACAGCTCCAGCTATGAGAGTGCAGACTCTTCACAAGAACCAATTCAGATACAAGTGCATTGATTGGTCTATCACTGAAAGGGGAAGTGAATTCCTTCTTCAGATGTTTCGACTAATTTACATGGCTCACCTGGTGGATCACATGTACTTGATGTACATGTGATCTACCAGTTGAGCCATCACATTCTTTTGTATCTGAATTTAATGTCGTGGCTCACCTGGTAGATCACATGTACTTGGTGTACATGTGATCTACCAGGTGAGCCATGACATTCTTTTCCATGACTTTCTGTTGATCCCCTGAATTAGTTTAGCCTGAGGTTTTCTCCGGGTTCTCCGGTTTCCCTCAAAAAATAAATAGGTTATGTTGATTGGTCTATCACTGAAAGGGGAAGTGAATTCCTTCTTCAGATGTTAAGACTAATTTACATTCTTTCATAAAAATACATACACTTTTGGGCGTTTTCTGGTTTCGTCCCACAGTCCAAAGTTGTCTGTGTCAGCTTTAAGAAAATAGTGATGTGGCCTAATAAAAAAGAAAAATATATATATATATTTATAGTGATTTATGATTAGTTATTAGTTATTAGGCATTAAATTCAGATATTCATGGTAAAGAATGTCGTGGCTCACCTGGTAGATCACATGTACACCAAGTACATGTGATCTACCAGGTGAGCCATGACATTCTTTTCCATGACTTTCTGTTGATCCCCTGAATTAGTTTAGCCTGAGGTTTTCTCCGGGTTCTCCGGTTTCCCTCAAAAAATAAATAGGTGATGTTGATTGGTCTATCACTGAAAGGGGAAGTGAATTCCTTCTTCAGATGTTAAGACTAATTTACATTCTTTCATAAAAATAGCAGTCAGAGTTCAAGTGGAAAGATATGGAAGAAATTATGGCATTTTTAGTTTTTGTTACTTCGCTTTGTTTTTTTAACATCAAATGGCAGAAGGACGAGAAGCTGATTTAGTGGCGGAGTTACTGGGAACGCCTTTCTCAAGAAGGACATTAAGCTGCCTGAGCAAAGCCGCTACACGACACCAAAGTACGGCGGGACACTTGCAAGCTACGGTGCTCTTAAAAACGTTTGGACGGACCCGAGTG
Organism: Melanostigma gelatinosum; assembly: GCF_949748355.1. Lineage (NCBI taxonomy): Eukaryota > Metazoa > Chordata > Actinopteri > Perciformes > Zoarcidae > Melanostigma > Melanostigma gelatinosum. The sequence continues at coordinate 3,620,238 of NC_136644.1, forward strand.
GATCTCCAGAACAAGTTCGCAGGGAATGAAAAAGTTAAGAAGAATAGGGTAATTCTGAAAAGGACCTCTAGCTGGAACTGAAACGCACGGATGTACTGCACAGCAGAGTTATATCTGGAGCCATCGACATGTGGGCACTGGGCTGTGTCCTGGCAGAAATGTACTGCGGCCGGGACCTCTTCAATGGCACAACATCATACAACGTAATGAAGACTGTTTGCCATCTACTCGGCCAGCCAGAAGACCACCTGCTGAATGCTGGAATGTACACCAACCAGTATTTCAACAGGGAGCACTGCTCTCCCAATTCAAGATGGAGACTGATGAAGGGTATCGATTCCTTAAACCTATTCGTGGTACTCCAGCATTTTGGCAGGGAGCTAAAAAAGATTTGGTGGCATGTGTTCGACAAATGGGTCTCCCAACGTGGTTTGGTTAATTTTCATCTGCAGATATGCGATGGCCAAATCTCATTTCTAGTTCATTGAAACAACAGGGTAGAACGCAAACTGCAGAAGATTTACAGTGGGCCGACAAGTGTGAGCTCTTGAGTTGTAATCCTGTTACTGCAGCACGGATGTTTGATTATCGCTGGCATATCTATTTGAAGGAAGTACTTAAGTCTCCATTGAATCCAATAGGAAAGATGACAGACTTTTTTTATCGTGTTGAATTTCAACAACGTGGTTCACCACATGTGCATTGTTTATTCTGGATCGAGAATGCACCTCAAATAGATAAAAACACAGATGATGAGGTGATTCAGTTTATTGACAAGTATATCACATGTGGATTACCATCACATGATGAGTTCTTGTTAGACATTGTAACATCTGTGCAGCAGCATTCCAAAAGACATTCCAAAACGTGTAGAAAAAAGAATACTGCTTGTCGATTTGGTTTTCCAAGACCACCTTCCAATCGCACGTTCATATGTCGCAGTTCACCTGAAGATGATAGCCCAAAAGCATGCAACTGTGATGAAATGAATGCAAATGACTTGACAGTGTCAGTGTGTCAATCAAAATCAAGAAACAAATAAACAAAAAAGGGTTGCTGCGAAAGAGTTGATGTCAAAATTAAAAACTGCTCTCTCAGATGAGTCAGTGAAATCTGATTCTGTGAATCAATTGTTTGACAGTCTAGGTTTGACTCAGGATACTTTTGAAGCTGCCTACAAATGTATGGGGAAAAATACACGTGCTGAAGAGGCAAGTTGATGAGGTATGGGTCAATCAATATAATAAATAAAAGAATATGTCAGTCTACTGCTTTAGGGTTAAAGAATGTAAGACTTTAACTGTGCAGGCCTCAAACACTTTTTCGTTGATGATTCTATCAGTTCTGCATCCAGGTGTCTTGTTATCTGTTTGTTCCTGTGCATTGTTTCTGTCTTTAAAGACGGGGACACACACAGGGGTCATGATTGCGGTATTTCCCTTGATGGGCATCAGCTGAAGGGCATGACCCTCTGCAGGCATATATGATGTGTGATGGTTCACAGGTTCATTCCGTCTCTGCAATACTGTGACTTAACTCTTTGACCAGGTCACAGTGACATCAAAGGACGCATCTGGCTGGGTGTATCCATGGTTTATTGTGGGGCAAACTGATAACAAAGGGGTTTGTAAACAGGCCATAAAGTGCCTTCAGGTTATCGTAAAGACAGGACACTATGCTTCAAAGAAAAACATCTGCCTTGACTGGTTTCCTTCTTCTGTTTATTCTTGTTTGCGAACCAAGATAACAGCATGCTGGCTGGGTATAAATGTCCATGCATTTGAATGTGTCGTGAGAGCACCTCTTGCAGATGACGGTGATGTATCTGTGAGACTGTGTTCTCTTTGCTTGCAAGCAAATAAATTGACTATTACAACTTTGATCGTTCATCCAGACTCTGTTTCATTTGACATTGATTTGATAACACTTTGACACTCTTCTCCCGACTATTCATAGAAATATTCCACAACAACCCTCATCCATTTTATTCATTCTTTAGTTTAGGCATATAAAATTGTATGATAACGTTTGTTGGTTGCAATATTAATTGATTTGATCATTTATTATTTTGATTTAATAAACTCTGTTATACTTTAAGGAGCAGTCGTCTGTGATTACTTGTGCATATGTATTTGATAAAACTGTATGTAGTAGCCTGTGCTCGAACTTAAAACCTTCACTGTCACTGAATGTATAGTCATACGCAGACTATTGACATTATGAGTGACTACTAATTATGAGACTTAGTTTTATCGTTTGGTTATTGGTCCCTGTTCGCAGGGTGGTGCCCCGTTGTTATTAATAAACATTAATAATTGTTACATACATTAATAATTCTATTGATGTCAAGAGTTTCTTAAATGCTGATAACCCAAACACGCTCCTTTAGATCCCAACACTGTGTATACTTGCACAATAGAGATGTTTGTGCTCAAGAGGCAGCCTATAGAGTTATGAATTTGCATCTTAAAGAATGTTCCAGAAAAGTTGTATTTGTCCCAACAGGGGATAATGTGGTTAAAATGAGTTTGCCATTAAATGTCTTAAAGGAAAAGGCGAAACACAAAGAGCTGACATCAGAAGATATGTGCATGCCTGGTACAGGTGAACGATATAAAAATAGGCCAAAAGGTGACACCTTTAATAACATGTTTGGCAACATTTGCATCAGAATATAGAATGTTGTCTAAAAACGAAAACTCTCAAACAAAAATTGGTTTGAGCAACAACTTAGGATACAGAACCAAAAGAACACGATCACCAGATGCAGTTGTACGTTATGCGCGTTTTTCTGAAACAAAGTGTCCAGAAGAATTTTATCAGAGTAGACTTCAGTTATTTGTACCATATCGAGTCGACGCCCAACTAAAACCCAAAACATTTGAAACATTTGTACAGTTTTATATGACTGGTAAAATCAAATATACTGATAGCTCCAAACTTTCCGTCAAAACAATTGTTGCAGACTGTAATTTTGTAGCTGATTGTGCAGACACGTGTATAGCGTTAACATGGAAGCATGTAATGGTCAAAGGAGACACGTGTTTAATATGAGGAATGCTTTTGTCATTACAGAGACATCATTTGGGGAAACCAGAGCAGTCTTGCGATGCACCCAAGAGGAGGCTTGTTCATCAGCAGGTTTGTGAGGTTTCATTTATTTGCTGAAAAACACGGAAATATTCATGATCATAATAGTAAGGCTAGCGTTTGTGTAGCAAGGATGTCCATAATATTTCTTCTGCTGTATATTTCAGGTTGTCAAAGAATGTTCTGTACGTCTCTGGAGGTTCAGCAGTGCCATCTTGGATGCCATGGATGCTGTTGTGCCATCGCATCTTCCAAGCCCAGCCGCATGCCCACCAGTTTGGGCATGAAGGCAAGTTGTTTTGAAATATTACACAATATTTTTCAAGCTCCACTCCAAGGAATTTAGAATGCAGAGTTGCCATGGTGACATCACATGTGATGTTGCCATGGTAACATCACATGTGACTTTGATGTTCTAGAACTAGAATTCATGACAACACATTCTTAGTCTATATAAATGATATTTCTCTAGACAGAATCACACACCCACAGCAAGATAAGCACCTCTGAATATACTCAACTTGGATACTATTTGGAAACATTTGACAGGAAAAATGTCTCAAAACTAAACGAACAAGGAGTTTCAGCCAATGAAACCCATTTATGATTCAGTTAATTGGGATGAATCAACTGACTCAGATGGATTCTCAGACACAGACAGCTCCAGTGATGAGAGCGCAGACTCTTCACAAGAACCAATTCAGATACTAGAGCATAACATACTCTGCAACAATTCTGCACAATACCTTGTTTTAGACTTAATTGGACAAGGATGTTTTGGCAAAGTTGACAAGTGTATCAATTTAACAACATACAAGACTGTAGCCATCAAGATCAACAAACGCGTTCAAGATCACGACAGAGAAGTGAAAATGCTGGAACAACTCAGGACCCTTGACCCAGAGAAAAACAACTTGGTGACATTCAAAGACAGTTTCACATTCGAAGGCATGTCTTGCATCGCCTTCCAGAAACTGGACAGGAGCCTTTTGGATTTGATGTGTGAGAGACAGTCACACCTGACCCTTAATGAAATCCGCCCCATAACACGTCAGCTACTTGTGGCATTTGAAGCCCTGAAGGGTATCGGCATCATTCACACAGACCTGAAAGCTGACAATGTTATGCTCGTCAACCACCAGCATGAGCCCTTCAGGCTGAAATTAATTGACTTTGGTTTGGCCATGTCAGTATCAGACGTAAGAGAAGGAATGATTGTGCAACCTTGTGCATACAGAGCTCCAGAGGTGACCTTGGGCCTCCCCATATCTGAAGCCATCGACATGTGGGCACTGGGCTGTGTCCTGGCAGAAATGTACTGCGGCCGGGACCTCTTCCATAGCAAAACATCATACAACGTAATGAAAACTGTTTGCGATCTACTCGGCCAGCGAGAAGACCACCTGCTGAATGCTGGAATGTGCACCAACCAGTATTTCAACAGGGAGCACTCCTCTCCCAATTCAAGATGGACACTAAAGACATCAGAAGAGTACGAGGAGGCAACTGGTATCCAGCCAATTTCATAGTGGAGTTTCGACACTGGCCAAACTTTGGATGAAGCAACAGAGTTAGCCTCAAATTTTAATATTTGTGTTGAAAAGGAAGACTTAATGGCATTTTTAAATCTCCTAAAACGGTTGCTCGATCCAAATGCTGCAACAAGAATCACCCCCGGTCAAGCCCTAAACCATCGTTTTGTTACAATGGCTCACCTGGTAGATCACATGGACACCTCTTCTTATGCAAATGCTGCCTATGATTTGATGCTCGTCTCCCCCCCATATGATTCAGATGAATGGGATGAATCAACTGACTCTTCACAAGAACCAATTCAGAGACTAGAGCATAACATACTCTGCAACAAGTCTGTACAATACCTTGTTTTAGACTTAATTGGAGAAGGATGTTTTGGCAAAGTTGCCAAGTGTATCAATACAACAACATACGAGACTGTAGCCATCAAGATCAACGAAGACGTTGAAGATCACGTCAGAGAAGTGAAAATGCTGGAACAACTCAGGACCCTTGACCCAGAGAAAAACAACTTGGTGACATTCAAAGACAGTTTCATGTTCGAAGGCATGTCTTGCATCGCCTTCCAGAAACTGGACATGAGCCTTTTGGATTTGATGTATGAGAGACAGTCACACCTGACCCTTCATGAAATCCGCCACATAACAAGTCAGCTACTTGTGGCATTTGAAGCCCTGAAGGGTATCGGCATCATTCACACAGACCTGAAAGCTGACAATGTTATGCTCGTCAACCACCAGGATGAGCCCTTCAGGCTGAAATTAATTGACTTTGGTTTGGCCATGTCAGTATCAGACGTAAGAGAAGGAATGATTGTGCAACCTTGTGCACACAGAGCTCCAGAGGTGACCTTGGGCCTCCCCATATCTGAAGCCATCGACATGTGGGCACTGGGCTGTGTCCTGGCAGAAATGTACTACGGCCGGAACCTCTTCACTGACTACTCATCATACAACGTAATGAAGACTGTTTGCCATCTACTCGGCCAGCCAGAAGACCACCTGCTGAATGCTGGAATGTACACCAACCAGTATTTCAACAGGGAACACTGCTCTCCCAATTCAAGATGGAGACTAAAGACATCAGAAGAGTACGAGGAGGCAACCTGTATCCAGCCAATTTCAAAGTGGAGTTTCGACACTGGCCAAACTTTGGATGAAACAATAGAGTTCTACTCAATTGTAAATAATTGTGTTGGAAAGGAAGACTTAATGGCATTTTTAAATCTCCTAAAATGGTTGCTCGATCCAAATGCTGCAACAAGAATCACCCCCGGTCAAGCCCTAAACCATCGTTTTGTTACAATGGCTCACCTGGTAGATCACATGGACACCTCTTATGCAAATGCTGCCTATGATTTGATGCTCGTCTCCCCCCCATATGATTCAGATGAATGGGATGAATCAACTGACTCAGATGGATTCTCAGACACAGACAGCTCCAGCGATGAGAGCGCAGACTCTTCACAAGAACCAATTCAGATACAAGTGCATTGATTGGTCTATCACTGAAAGGGGAAGTGAATTCCTTCTTCAGATGTTTCGACTAATTTACATGGCTCACCTGGTGGATCACATGTACTTGATGTACATGTGATCTACCAGTTGAGCCATGACATTCTTTTGTATCTGAATTTAATGCCGTGGCTCACCTGGTAGATCACATGTACTTAGTGTACATGTGATCTACCAGGTGAGCCATGACATTCTTTTCCATGACTTTCTGTTGATCCCCTGAATTAGTTTAGCCTGAGGTTTTCTCCGGGTTCTCCGGTTTCCCTCAAAAAATAAATAGGTGATGTTGATTGGTCTATCACTGAAAGGGGAAGTGAATTCCTTCTTCAGATGTTAAGACTAATTTACATTCTTTCATAAAAATACATACACTTTTGGGCGTTTTCTGGTTTCGTCCCACAGTCCAAAGTTGTCTGTGTCAGCTTTAAGAAAATAGTGATGTGGCCTAATAAAAAAGAAAAATATATATATATATTTATAGTGATTTATGATTAGTTATTAGTTATTAGGCATTAAATTCAGATATTCATGGAAAAGAATGTCGTGGCTCACCTGGTAGATCACATGTACCTGGTGTACATGTGATCTACCAGGTGAGCCATGACATTCTTTTCCATGACTTTCTGTTGATCCCCTGAATTAGTTTAGCCTGAGGTTTTCTCCGGGTTCTCCGGTTTCCCTCAAAAAATAAATAGGTTATGTTGATTGGTCTATCACTGAAAGGGGAAGTGAATTCCTTCTTCAGATGTTAAGACTAATTTACATTCTTTCATAAAAATAGCAGTCAGAGTTCAAGTGGAATGATATGGAAGAAATTATGGCATTTTTAGTTTTTGTTACTTCGCTTTGTTTTTTTAACATCAAATGGCAGAAGGACGAGAAGCTGATTTAGTGGCGGAGTTACTGGGAACGCCTTTCTCAAGAAGGACATTAAGCTGCCTGAGCAAAGCCGCTACACGACACCAAAGTACGGCGGGACACTTGCAAGCTACGGTGCTCTTAAAAACGTTTGGACGGACCCGAGTGGATCTCCAGAACAAGTTCGCAGGGAATGAAAAAGTTAAGAAGAATAGGGTAATTCTGAAAAGGACCTCTAGCTGGAACTGAAACGCACGGATGTACTGCACAGCAGAGTTATATCTGGAGCCATCGACATGTGGGCACTGGGCTGTGTCCTGGCAGAAATGTACTGCGGCCGGGACCTCTTCAATGGCACAACATCATACAACGTAATGAAGACTGTTTGCCATCTACTCGGCCAGCGAGAAGACCACCTGCTGAATGCTGGAATGTACACCAACCAGTATTTCAACAGGGAGCACTGCTCTCCCAATTCAAGATGGAGACTGATGAAGGGTATCGATTCCTTAAACCTATTCGTGGTACTCCAGCATTTTGGCAGGGAGCTAAAAAAGATTTGGTGGCATGTGTTCGACAAATGGGTCTCCCAACGTGGTTTGGTTAATTTTCATCTGCAGATATGCGATGGCCAAATCTCATTTCTAGTTCATTGAAACAACAGGGTAGAACGCAAACTGCAGAAGATTTACAGTGGGCCGACAAGTGTGAGCTCTTGAGTTGTAATCCTGTTACTGCAGCACGGATGTTTGATTATCGCTGGCATATCTATTTGAAGGAAGTACTTAGGTCTCCATTGAATCCAATAGGAAAGATGACAGACTTTTTTTATCGTGTTGAATTTCAACAACGTGGTTCACCACATGTGCATTGTTTATTCTGGATCGAGAATGCACCTCAAATAGATAAAAACACAGATGATGAGGTGATTCAGTTTATTGACAAGTATATCACATGTGGATTACCATCACATGATGAGTTCTTGTTAGACATTGTAACATCTGTGCAGCAGCATTCCAAAAGACATTCCAAAACGTGTAGAAAAAAGAATACTGCTTGTCGATTTGGTTTTCCAAGACCACCTTCCAATCGCACGTTCATATGTCGCAGTTCACCTGAAGATGATAGCCCAAAAGCATGCAACTGTGATGAAATGAATGCAAATGACTTGACAGTGTCAGTGTGTCAATCAAAATCAAGAAACAAATAAACAAAAAAGGGTTGCTGCGAAAGAGTTGATGTCAAAATTAAAAACTGCTCTCTCAGATGAGTCAGTGAAATCTGATTCTGTGAATCAATTGTTTGACAGTCTAGGTTTGACTCAGGATACTTTTGAAGCTGCCTACAAATGTATGGGGAAAAATACACGTGCTGAAGAGGCAAGTTGATGAGGTATGGGTCAATCAATATAATAAATAAAAGAATATGTCAGTCTACTGCTTTAGGGTTAAAGAATGTAAGACTTTAACTGTGCAGGCCTCAAACACTTTTTCGTTGATGATTCTATCAGTTCTGCATCCAGGTGTCTTGTTATCTGTAGCTGTCTTTGTTCCTGTGCATTGTTTCTGTCTTTAAAGACGGGGACACACACAGGGGTCATGATTGCGGTATTTCCCTTGATGGGCATCAGCTGAAGGGCATGACCCTCTGCAGGCATATATGATGTGTGATGGTTCACAGGTTCATTCCGTCTCTGCAATACTGTGACTTAACTCTTTGACCAGGTCACAGTGACATCAAAGGACGCATCTGGCTGGGTGTATCCATGGTTTATTGTGGGGCAAACTGATAACAAAGGGGTTTGTAAACAGGCCATAAAGTGCCTTCAGGTTATCGTAAAGACAGGACACTATGCTTCAAAGAAAAATATCTGCCTTGACTGGTTTCCTTCTTCTGTTTATTCTTGTTTGCGAACCAAGATAACAGCATGCTGGCTGGGTATAAATGTCCATGCATTTGAATGTGTCGTGAGAGCACCTCTTGCAGATGACGGTGATGTATCTGTGAGACTGTGTTCTCTTTGCTTGCAAGCAAATAAATTGACTATTACAACTTTGATCGTTCATCCAGACTCTGTTTCATTTGACATTGATTTGATAACACTTTGACACTCTTCTCCCGACTATTCATAGAAATATTCCACAACAACCCTCATCCATTTTATTCATTCTTTAGTTTAGGCATATAAAATTGTATGATAACGTTTGTTGGTTGCAATATTAATTGATTTGATCATTTATTATTTTGATTTAATAAACTCTGTTATACTCTAAGGAGCAGTCGTCTGTGATTACTTGTGCATATGTATTTGATAAAACTGTATGTAGTAGCCTGTGCTCGAACTTAAAACCTTCACTGTCACTGAATGTATAGTCATACGCAGACTATTGACATTATGAGTGACTACTAATTATGAGACTTAGTTTTATCGTTTGGTTATTGGTCCCTGTTCGCAGGGTGGTGCCCCGTTGTTATTAATAAACATTAATAATTGTTACATACATTAATAATTCTATTGATGTCAAGAGTTTCTTAAATGCTGATAACCCAAACACGCTCCTTTAGATCCCAACACTGTGTATACTTGCACAATAGAGATGTTTGTGCTCAAGAGGCAGCCTATAGAGTTATGAATTTGCATCTTAAAGAATGTTCCAGAAAAGTTGTATTTGTCCCAACAGGGGATAATGTGGTTAAAATGAGTTTGCCATTAAATGTCTTAAAGGAAAAGGCGAAACACAAAGAGCTGACATCAGAAGATATGTGCATGCCTGGTACAGGTGAACGATATAAAAATAGGCCAAAAGGTGACACCTTTAATAACATGTTTGGCAACATTTGCATCAGAATATAGAATGTTGTCTAAAAACGAAAACTCTCAAACAAAAATTGGTTTGAGCAACAACTTAGGATACAGAACCAAAAGAACATGATCACCAGATGCAGTTGTACGTTATGCGCGTTTTTCTGAAACAAAATGTCCAGAAGAATTTTATCTGAGTAGACTTCAGTTATTTGTACCATATCGAGTCGACGCCCAACTAAAACCCAAAACATTTGAAACATTTGTACAGTTTTATATGACTGGTAAAATCAAATATACTGATAGCTCCAAACTTTCCGTCAAAACAATTGTTGCAGACTGTAATTTTGTAGCTGATTGTGCAGACACGTGTATAGCGTTAACATGGAAGCATGTAATGGTCAAAGGAGACACGTGTTTAATATGAGGAATGCTTTTGTCATTACAGAGACATCATTTGGGGAAACCAGAGCAGTCTTGCGATGCACCCAAGAGGAGGCTTGTTCATCAGCAGGTTTGTGAGGTTTCATTTATTTGCTGAAAAACACGGAAATATTCATGATCATAATAGTAAGGCTAGCGTTTGTGTAGCAAGGATGTCCATAATATTTCTTCTGCTGTATATTTCAGGTTGTCAAAGAATGTTCTGTACGTCTCTGGAGGTTCAGCAGTGCCATCTTGGATGCCATGGATGCTGTTGTGCCATCGCATCTTCCAAGCCCAGCCGCATGCCCACCAGTTTGGGCATGAAGGCAAGTTGTTTTGAAATATTACACAATATTTTTCAAGCGCCACTCCAAGGAATTTAGAATGCAGAGTTGCCATGGTGACATCACATGTGATGTTGCCATGGTAACATCACATGTGACTTTGATGTTCTAGAACTAGAATTCATGACAACACATTCTTAGAGTCTATATAAATGATATTTCTCTAGACAGAATCACACACCCACAGCAAGATAAGCACCTCTGAATATACTCAACTTGGATACTATTTGGAAACATTTGACAGGAAAAATGTCTCAAAACGAAACGAACAAGGAGTTTCAGCCAATGAAACCCATTTATGATTCAGTTAATTGGGATGAATCAACTGACTCAGATGGATTCTCAGACACAGACAGCTCCAGTGATGAGAGCGCAGACTCTTCACAAGAACCAATTCAGATACTAGAGCATAACATACTCTGCAACAATTCTGCACAATACCTTGTTTTAGACTTAATTGGACAAGGATGTTTTGGCAAAGTTGACAAGTGTATCAATTTAACAACATACAAGACTGTAGCCATCAAGATCAACAAACGCGTTCAAGATCACGACAGAGAAGTGAAAATGCTGGAACAACTCAGGACCCTTGACCCAGAGAAAAACAACTTGGTGACATTCAAAGACAGTTTCACATTCGAAGGCATGTCTTGCATCGCCTTCCAGAAACTGGACAGGAGCCTTTTGGATTTGATGTGTGAGAGACAGTCACACCTGACCCTTAATGAAATCCGCCCCATAACACGTCAGCTACTTGTGGCATTTGAAGCCCTGAAGGGTATCGGCATCATTCACACAGACCTGAAAGCTGACAATGTTATGCTCGTCAACCACCAGCATGATCCCTTCAGGCTGAAATTAATTGACTTTGGTTTGGCCATGTCAGTATCAGACGTAAGAGAAGGAATGATTGTGCAACCTTGTGCATACAGAGCTCCAGAGGTGACCTTGGGCCTCCCCATATCTGAAGCCATCGACATGTGGGCACTGGGCTGTGTCCTGGCAGAAATGTACTGCGGCCGGGACCTCTTCCATAGAAAAACATCATACAACGTAATGAAAACTGTTTGCGATCTACTCGGCCAGCGAGAAGACCACCTGCTGAATGCTGGAATGTGCACCAACCAGTATTTCAACAGGGAGCACTCCTCTCCCAATTCAAGATGGACACTAAAGACATCAGAAGAGTACGAGGAGGCAACTGGTATCCAGCCAATTTCAAAGTGGAGTTTCGACACTGGCCAAACTTTGGATGAAGCAACAGAGTTAGCCTCAAATTTTAATATTTGTGTTGAAAAGGAAGACTTAATGGCATTTTTAAATCTCCTAAAACGGTTGCTCGATCCAAATGCTGCAACAAGAATCACCCCCGGTCAAGCCCTAAACCATCGTTTTGTTACAATGGCTCACCTGGTAGATCACATGGACACCTCTTCTTATGCAAATGCTGCCTATGATTTGATGCTCGTCTCCCCCCCATATGATTCAGATGAATGGGATGAATCAACTGACTCTTCACAAGAACCAATTCAGAGACTAGAGCATAACATACTCTGCAACAAGTCTGTACAATACCTTGTTTTAGACTTAATTGGAGAAGGATGTTTTGGCAAAGTTGCCAAGTGTATCAATTTAACAACATACGAGACTGTAGCCATCAAGATCAACGAAGACGTTGAAGATCACGTCAGAGAAGTGAAAATGCTGGAACAACTCAGGACCCTTGACCCAGAGAAAAACAACTTGGTGACATTCAAAGACAGTTTCATGTTCGAAGGCATGTCTTGCATCGCCTTCCAGAAACTGGACATGAGCCTTTTGGATTTGATGTATGAGAGACAGTCACACCTGACCCTTCATGAAATCCGCCACATAACAAGTCAGCTACTTGTGGCATTTGAAGCCCTGAAGGGTATCGGCATCATTCACACAGACCTGAAAGCTGACAATGTTATGCTCGTCAACCACCAGCATGAGCCCTTCAGGCTGAAATTAATTGACTTTGGTTTGGCCATGTCAGTATCAGACGTAAGAGAAGGAATGATTGTGCAACCTTGTGCACACAGAGCTCCAGAGGTGACCTTGGGCCTCCCCATATCTGAAGCCATCGACATGTGGGCACTGGGCTGTGTCCTGGCAGAAATGTACTACGGCCGGAACCTCTTCACTGACTACTCATCATACAACGTAATGAAGACTGTTTGCTATCTACTTGGCCAGCCAGAAGACCACCTGCTGAATGCTGGAATGTACACCAACCAGTATTTCAACAGGGAACACTGCTCTCCCAATTCAAGATGGAGACTAAAGACATCAGAAGAGTACGAGGAGGCAACCTGTATCCAGCCAATTTCAAAGTGGAGTTTCGACACTGGCCAAACTTTGGATGAAACAATAGAGTTCTACTCAATTGTAAATAATTGTGTTGGAAAGGAAGACTTAATGGCATTTTTAAATCTCCTAAAACGGTTGCTCGATCCAAATGCTGCAACAAGAATCACCCCCGGTCAAGCCCTAAACCATCGTTTTGTTACAATGGCTCACCTGGTAGATCACATGGACACCTCTTATGCAAATGCTGCCTATGATTTGATGCTCGTCTCCCCCCCATATGATTCAGATGAATGGGATGAATCAACTGACTCAGATGGATTCTCAGACACAGACAGCTCCAGCGATGAGAGTGCAGACTCTTCACAAGAACCAATTCAGATACAAGTGCATTGATTGGTCTATCACTGAAAGGGGAAGTGAATTCCTTCTTCAGATGTTTCGACTAATTTACATGGCTCACCTGGTGGATCACATGTACTTGATGTACATGTGATCTACCAGTTGAGCCATCACATTCTTTTGTATCTGAATTTAATGCCGTGGCTCACCTGGTAGATCACATGTACTTGGTGTACATGTGATCTACCAGGTGAGCCATGACATTCTTTTCCATGACTTTCTGTTGATCCCCTGAATTAGTTTAGCCTTAGGTTTTCTCCGGGTTCTCCGGTTTCCCTCAAAAAATAAATAGGTGATGTTGATTGGTCTATCACTGAAAGGGGAAGTGAATTCCTTCTTCAGATGTTAAGACTAATTTACATTCTTTCATAAAAATACATACACTTTTGGGCGTTTTCTGGTTTCGTCCCACAGTCCAAAGTTGTCTGTGTCAGCTTTAAGAAAATAGTGATGTGGCCTAATAAAAAAGAAAAATATATATATATATAGTCATAGTGATTTATGATTAGTTATTGTAATTGAGAATTTAGGAAAAATTCAAAGTGTTTTATGATGCAAGGCATCTCAAAGTGATTTGCTTCTAAAGGTCAACAGAGAACAAAAGTTATGATGAACTCATTTGTAACTTTAGTACAGTAGTACGGTGTAACATGCTCCCAAAGCAAGAGTCTGTCCATTCATGGATAAAGGCTGTGGTCTCACTGATCACTTTTCTCTTCTTGGAGAATGCCATGTGTTTGTGGTGAGGCAGAGTGGGCGGTAGAGTGGAAGGATTTTATAAATGCAGGGGACACCAACTGGGTCCCTAGAGATTGGTTGTTTCATCTGACATCCTGCAGCAAGGCCCTTTGCAGAGGTATACTCTAAAACAGGGGTGGGCAATTATCTTTTCCATGGGGCCACATGAGAAACAGAAAATATTATGGAGGGCCAGGCCAAAAGGCTGAACTCAATTCTGCATAATATTAATTATATTTCTTTGTAAAAGCAGTATATAGCATTGTTTTGACAAGCTGGTAAGACTGGTAAGAGTACTGCATGTTATGATTAAGCAATGAAAAAACGAGGTTGCCTTACAAAAAATGTAATTTATTCAATAAAACACCAAAACAAACTAAATGTGAACGTTTTTACCATTTGTGACTCATATTAGTGATCATTTTCAGGCACATTCACCCCAAAACACATTTTGAGTTCCATATACTGTTGGAAAGAGGTTCTTAGCTTTCTAAAGACACCACAATATTGTCTTTGTACTCCAAATAGTAAGATACATCATATTATAACGATTGTCACTGAACTGTGATTTTGGGAAAAAGGCCTCCAAAGAAAGTGTCCCAGTTCACTGCTAATTGGTGCCTTTACATGCCAGCATTTCTAGTCTAACCACCTCATCTGATTTTTCTCAGTTCTTTTTTCTTGTTCAGTGAGAGAAATCTAGTCTCTGTTGGGCTTTCACAAGTGCATCAAAGTCAGGTTGAATGTCTGAGGTGGAGATGCGAAGCACAGCTGCCAGATGATCATCCGTGAGAGAGGATCTATACCTGGATTTTGTAAACTTCATCACTGAGAATGTTTGTTCACATATGTAAGTAGAGCCAAAGAGAACCAACATATTCTGAGCATGTCTCCTTATGTTTGGAAAGTTCTCCTCCTTGAGAGAAGAGTAAAAATCCAGCAGTGATCCTGACTTAAAGTGCTCTGCCAGTACCGCATCAGACTGCAGGTCAATGAGTTCCAGCTGAACATCACTGGGTGCATTACCCACACTGCAGGTAAAGGGAGAGGAAATCATGTGCATTTCATCCTCGATCATTCTGAGATCTTCAAATCGCCTTGAAAACTCACCATGCAGTGCTCCTAGCTTGGATGAGTACCTGCGGAGGTGATCAGCTGATGGTGTGACTTCTTTCAGGGTTTGCATGTGAGTGAGATTGTTGCTGTCCAGTTGGCTTGAAAGAAACTGCAACTTTCTCATGAAAGCCTTCACCAGGCTGTGCATTTCATGAACAAAAAGGCCCTTGCCTTGCAGTTTGGTGTTCAGTTCATTCATCAGTGCAGTCACATCAACAGCAAATGCAAAATCGGCCATCCAGTCCTCATCTGAGAGCTCTGGGATGTCCTTGCCTTTCTTCTTGCAGAACTCTCGAATCTCTGCTTTCAGCTCCCATCATCTTTTTAGCATTTTGCCCAGGCTGAGCCATCTGACAGCTGTGTGGTAGCCAATGTCACTATGTTCAGTCTCATGCTCCTCCAAAAGTGAAACAAACTGTCTGTGATTCAATGCTCGTGCCCTGATGAAGTTAACTGTTTTAGTTACAACATCAATAACATGGTTCATTTTTAGCACTGACTTGCACAACACACGCTGATGTATAATACAATGCAAAAATACCAATTTCTGATCTGGGTCGATTTCAGTCACTTTATCTTGCATACGTTTCAAAAGTCAGACATTTTTCCCGGTCAGACTTGGACAGCCGTCCGTTGTGACACCTAGCAGTCTGTCCCATTTCAGACCCAGCGTGTCCATGCATGCAACTACCTCCGTGAAAAGATCGCTCCCTTTCATTGACCGCAGTGCTGCCAGCTCCTCCGTAATCTTGAAGTCCTTTATCCCACGGACGAATACGAGTAACTGGGCTGTGTCACGGACATCGCAGCTCTCGTCCAAAGCAAAAACATCTCCAAACTCCGCCCCACTTTAACCCTGTCAGATGCAGAGAAGCTCGTCCACGCCTTTATATCCTCAAGACTGGACTACTGCAACGCACTCTTCACTGGGATCACTACCAAGAACATCCAGAAGCTGCAATACATCCAAAACAGCGCTGCCAGGATCCTGATGAGAGTCCGGAAGTATGAGCACATAACACCCATTCTGCACTCCCTACACTGGCTCCCAGTCTCATTCCGGATTGATTACAAAGTCCTACTACTCACACATAAATGCATAAATGGACATGCACCTCCCTACCTACAAGATCTCATCACTCCCCAAATCTCCACCCGCACCCTCAGATCATCAAACAGCTCGCTTCTCCGGGTCCCCAGCACCAAGCTCCGCACCATGGGCGACCGGGCCTTTGGCTCGGCAGCTCCACGCCTATGGAACAGTCTCCCTGACCATCTAAGGGCAACACAGACACTGGTCTCTTTTAAGACTGGCCTAAAAACCTTTTTATTCAGGAAAGCCTTTCTGACCTAAGTCACTGTCAGTTATTTCTTTTGTGTTTCCGTTCGTTCACTGGTTTTTATTTTATTATAGTTTTTTTATGTTTTAACTATGCTTTTTACCATGTTTTTACTATGTACTGGCTCTGTGGCACTCTGAGATTTAAAAAAAAATGAAAAGTGCGTTACAAATAAAATACGTTATTATTATTATGAAGGAGAAAAAGTCTAAACGTACCACTTCACGTTGCAGCTGAAGCTCCAGATTCGCCGCAATGTCCTCGATCCTTCTTGTCACGGTTCGCCTGGATAGCGGGACTTGCTCAAATGCTTCTTTTTTTCAGGGCATATTAGTGCTGCAGAGTCCACCAAGCACTCTTTGACAAACTCCCCCACCGAGAATGGCTTACTGTTTTTAGCGATTTTGTGGGATATCACAAAGCTGGTCTTGGTTGCCGCATCCCTGGCTGTGTGAAGCTTGGTAAAAAAGCCTTGCTGCTTTTGTAGCTTAGCTAGCAAAGCTTCCGTTGCCACCGTCTTTTCAGCGGCAGTCAAGTTTTTGTATTTCTCCGCGTGCGTCGTCTCGTAATGCAGACTCAAATTGTAATCCTTAAACACGGCGATCTGCTCTCCGCAAACTAAACACACGGCTTTACCTGCGACTTCAGTAAATAAATAATTAGCAGTCCATTTTTTGTTGAAAACTCTGCAGGCGTCTACCTTTCTTTTTTTAGCATGAGTGGACATTTTTGAGGGCTAAAGTCGTCTCGTGTGTTGTGACTGCTCGTACACTTGATTCAATCATGCGCACGTATTTGATTTACGTTTTGCGTCATTACGTGAATAAAACACTTCAAAATAAAAGCACTGCAGCTTTAGTCCATGCAAGAGGTAAAATTAGAAAATATGTTTATTTTGTAATTTCCAATCAACCTCACACGGGCCAGTCAGAATCAACCAAAGTGCCACATGTGGCCCGCGGGCCACACAATGCCCAGGTCTGCTCTAAAAGCATACATGTGACGCCAATGTTTCCAGCCATAACTGATTGAGCCAGATGGTAGAGATGAATGGGGGTGAGTGGAAGATGTAAGTGTTGGATATATCACCCTGGATAAGCATGCCTGAGCCGCGTATTGTCTCGGCTGATCTTCAGTCACGAAACACAGACTGTCAGCTCGCACTGTGTAGAGTCACTCAGAGGCTCTTCACCTGAACCACAAAGGATACCTGTGGTGACTTTTAGGCCTGAGATATATATGTAAAATATGACCATGCATATCAGTCCTTAGAAATATGAGTTTAATGGTACATTTTTTGTCAGTCTCTATTAGTTATTACTAAATATATATATTTCAGTTCGTCTATCTCAGGTCTGTAGGTGAAAGGTAATCGCTCCAGCTCGAGGGTCGCGCAGTGACGTCACTTGGGTTGCCCCGCTCCGTAAAGCAGTCCGACTAAACGAACAACGATGAGAGCGGAACTTAAGAGTTCTAACTTCAGAATAAAACCCACAAACATTAGGAGCTTATCAGACACTTTAACATCCGTGAACTACTCTCGTTTTACATGGTTATAAAAAAGTACATGTGATGCAGTTTTACTGTAGACAATGGTCACACTGCATGTTTACCACAAAACAAAAACACGATAAGAATATACTCCATCTTTGCCCTCATTCGTCGTATCCTGAGCTATCTAACCAGACAGAGAGCGTTGGTTGTATTTGTCCAGGTTTTGGAACAAACCTTAATATCGTAAAGAATGGAATTTTGTAGTGAGGCTAAAATCATTGGAATTTGTAAAAAAAAATTAAATTCCCAAACCATGTCCTGTTTACTCGCGTTAACCTCATGTTTTTTTGTAACTACGGTCTGTCAGATAAATAAAACACCATTTTCATAGTGAACAGCAAGTCATAACATTTAGCACTGAAAGTCACTGATGCATTTACAGGATGTCAAATAGCGCATTAATTAATCACACATGTTGTTGATGTGTCATATCACAGCCATATTATTAGCATAATGTCCATCAATACTGAATATAAGTCCTCGAAAGACTGGACGTATTCAATTAACAAGTTATGTTTTAAGTGGTCAAAGGAGTGTTTTATTTTGGAAACTCAGTCCGGAAGTCACGTGCTTCATTGTGGCCGGCTTGACACGCTGGCCGAGCATCGTAGCTTTCCGTCCTGATGAAAATATCAAAGTGTGCGTTGTTCTTGTGTTCTGTCAGGGAGCGGGGGGGCCGCGGTCAGTCCCATGGCATCAGCGGGGCGTAGACCGTAGAGTGTCCGGGCCCGGAGTGTCACTGTCCCCGGACGTGAGGAACCACAAGGTCCCACCTCCGAGTGACTGATCCCCCCACCCCACCCCCACCGGCCTCTGGAGCCGCTCTCTCCTTGGATGACCTACACGCAACCTCTCGTAGTAGCAGCGGACGTCGGTTCACGACAGCGGAACACCGGCTGCTCACTCGGAGGTGCAACAGTATCGACTACACAGCGGGCGACAAGTCAAAGAGAGTCTCTTGCAGGCTGCAGGCCGACCGTGGAGCCGCTGACCCGGGGAAGAAACAAATAAGAAATCAAGCTGCGAATCTGTCTTTTCCGTCGTTGTTGCGTCAGGGGGAGCCGGCAGAGGACCGCGAGGTAATCGGTGTGCTCACCCGATGGTTCATAAGACAGAGCGGTCTTCACTCACAGACACGACAGAATATCTTGGCGTTCACATGATGTACACGATCACCAGAGGTCCCAGCAAACTCGTGACTCAACGGAGGACAGGTTGGTGAATGTGTATCCCTTATCTAAAAGCATGACGCAATCATTGATTTTCTCATTAAAGGGGGAAGTTTTGGGGCATTGCAACGGTTGACACGGTCCAATGTTTTCACGCAGCGCGTTTCCATGTAACCCGTTGATTTCACAGCGTAACATCAACACACTCTTGAACTGTGTCTCCTAAAGGTCCCACACAGCAGATCGAGAGCAAGTTCGGCGACTTGAAGCTCAAGCCGACGTCTTGGCTCTCATCGAAGTAAGTAACGTCAGCGGCTCCACGTCCTGTCATGGTGTGTGTTTTTATTTCATTTTTCTTCATTTTTTGCAAGATCCTTTACGCCGGCTGTTTGAGCCACTTGGGGCCCAACAGCACGTGCTCCGTCAGCGCGATCACGTAACGCATCGGGGACTAACGTGTCTGCACCCATTATCGGACGCAGACTGTTCCTGCAGTTTGTTTTCAAGCCCCGGCTGTTCTCTCTGCTGTGACCGTGTGTTCAATGCAATGCAATTATCATATTATTACAATGAGCACCACAACCTACATCCTACAGTTGAATCAATGTCATTAACATGATAACTTTACTGAAAGTAGGATGTTTTTATTGGGTGTCCCTAATAAACTGGTAACTGAGTGTATGTCCAGTACAGTACTTCAGGTGAATTTGACCGCAGTAAAAGTGTCAACAGCGTTTTAAAACTCGCAAGCACTAAAATGTAGGTTTTTAGGGTCTCTGATAAAACTTGAAGTTCTTCTTTGTTTTGTCAAATGATTCTGTCCCGCGGTGAAGAATGACCCGTCATGCTCAATTCCTCTGACCAATCAGCATCATTTGTGTTTTCTCCATCCCTGTGAGGTGGAACTCTTGTGTTTTGTTGCGATGCCTGCTGATCCAATCCCCAAGCAGGCTTCATTTGTCTCCGTCTGATCTCTCCGCAGCTCTCCGTCCCCAAAGATTGTGTTCAACCGTCTGAACGGGAAGCGCTACCACGGTGCAGCCACACAGACGCCCGCAAGCCCAGCGGAGGGATTCACGCCTGCACATAAAGAGAACGTCAGGTTTGTGTGTGAAGGTGAGATGTGTGTGTGTGTGTGTGTGTGTGTGTGTGTGTCGGACTGGGACATCGGGGTGGGCAGATAATCTCCTGCTTTCTCTCGGTCTCATTCATTTTCTTACTCCTTTACCTCAACTTCCTGACTGAGCAGCAGGTGTAAATGAATGACTTGCTGAGCTGAGTCAGCATGAATCAGTTATCTGTGTTCCTCCTGGAGTGCAGCCAGTACAGACCACTCTGTGGTGTCCTTTTGTGACTTTGTCACCTATAGCGGAAAACCTGTCTATCGAGTTGTTCCGAGATAGAAAACCTGATGAGTGTCACAGCGAGAAGAATGCAACACATGTTTAGAAAGCCTTATAACAAATAAGATGTTGGGGTGTGTATCAGCCGGCATCAGCAATCTCTGGCTACTTCTTTCTATTTACTCATCACTTCTTTGTGCATGTTTTACTGAGTCAGTCATAATCCGTTGTGATTTTATTGTTATATTATTATACGAGGGCTTTGCATCTTCTATAATAGTCGTTTAATACTCCACTTATATCAACTGAGACACTATAGGGTCATGTTTGTATTATTAATACTAATAATTATTATATACTGAAAGAGCTTACGTTGTTATTTGTAGCCGACAGCATCAGGATGCTGGTACATATTATGCACCAGGACAGAGAGACACATCTGATTCTCCACATATAATAAAAGATGATGGGGATATTGAGATTCGGGATCCTTCTCTAAGAAATTTAGAAGCGTGTTTTTCTTTTAAAACGCGGGTGCTGCCATATTATTCATTCTAACCCTAGAGGCTTTTCGAGTTTGACGCTGGAAAACCTTCACATTTTAGCAAATAAAACACAAAACATGGACCAGTTTAGTCTTCGTGTAACTATTTATGTTACCTTCAAGTGGACAGTGCTATACAGATGCAGTCTCAAAGTCAGCTGCTGCTTTGATGCAGTGGCTACTTTATTTGTGATGGAACATGTTTTTGCATTTCAGGGTCAAGTTCAGAAATGTAGACAGAAAAGAAAGAAACGTTAAAGTGTAACTTCACCCCAAAAGTCCGCGCACTGCAAAACATGCGTCGACAAATACGACAGCTACAGCAGCTTAGGAAACTGTGTGTGTGTGTGTGTGTGTGTGTGTGTTCGCAGGAGGTGGAGCAGAAGCTGGGAGACGGCGAGTCAGCTGACAGCCAGGGGCCCGTTCAGTACACCGAGAAGACTCCCAGTGCTGCGATGAAGAGTGAGTACCTCCAGCTCCACTATTTTAATCAGCGCACTGTTCCCACTCACTCACTTGCTAAAAGCCTTCAAAGAGCACAAGACAATATGCCGGTCTGATGGTTAATTGACCTGTAGCTGTAATATTTGGATTACAGTATCAGAGTAAAACTAATTAACCGCACCGACCTCTGAGCGACTCTTCAGGCTGCTCCTCTTGGGTCTGAAGAGGACATCCTTACAGTCCAGTTTGAGGTCTGAGTCCACGCGAGGCATCTTGGCTGGCCAGAACACCGACGACCAGGATGAGGATGATGAGTATACAGAGGAGACTCTCCTGAGGAAGGCTGCTGCAGCAGTGGTGGTCGCTGGTCCCAAGCCCCAAACACAGAACCCGAGCCTCCAGGCGGCCAGCGTATTTATAGCAAAGGGGGGCCCAGCTCAGCCCCGGCCCCCATGGCTTTATTTGGGCCTGGACTCTCTCCCCTCTATCCCCCTTGCTCTCTTTCTCCCTCCACTCCTCCGGCGTCCTCTCTCTCCCCCCTCTCCTTCAGCAGAGTGGCAGGAGCAGCAGTGGCCAGGCGCCTGACGCATACACACACTCGAACACACACACACACACACACACTCCTTACACCCACATACATGATAGAATTGTAGTGGGTTGTGTGCTGCAGTGCTGAAGAGCACACCTGCTGTCCAGTTGGGGCATTGCTCCCTGAGCTAATGGCAGACAGCATAGAGAGAGAACAGGGGGAGGGGGAGGGGGAGTGGTAAGTAATTCATTAGTCTTGGATTGTGGGCAATTGGGTGTTGTAACACTTTTCTTTGTAATTGTGTTTTCATATTCATCTTTCCTTGATCAAATGTGTTTTTTTAATAGTTAATACATCTGTTTCATATTTTGTTTCACAATTACATAAACTATTCACATGAAAGACAAGAAAATACATCAAAGTTTAACCATTTAGTGCACCTGCAGCTGTGATCCCTTCTGTTTAGAGCATATCGCATAGTCTATTCTTACATTTTCTATTCTAAAAGATCCCTTCCTCTCAAAAATGTGTGTGGAAATCTTCCAGTGCGCATACACTGAGAGTGGACTGGGAGACATCTTTCATGCTAAATTAACATAACAGTTTGAAGTGAAATCATAGAAATAAAAATTATGGGCATGAAGGCAAGTTGTTTTGAAAAATTACACAATATTTTTCAAGCTCCACTCCATGGAATTTAGAATGCAGAGTTGCCATGGTGACATCACATGTGATGTTGCCATGGTAACATCACATGTGACTTTGATGTTCTAGAACTTTGTGATGTCATAAATGTATTACATCACATGTGACTTTGATGTTCTAGAACTAGAATTGATGACATCACATTCTTAGAGTCTATATAAATGATATTTCTCTAGACAGAATCACACACCCACAGCAAGATAAACACCTCTGAATATACTCAACTTGGATACTATTTGGAAACATTTGATAGGAAAAATGTCCAGTTATGATTCAGATGAATGGAATGCATGGGATGAATCAGATGGATTCTCAGACACAGACAGCTCCAGTGATGAGAGCGCAGACTCTTCACAAAAACCAATTCAGATACTAGAGCATAACATACTCTGCAACAAGTCTGTACAATACCTTGTTTTAGACTTAATTGGACAAGGATGTTTTGGCAAAGTTGCCAAGTGTATCAATTTAACAACATACAAGACTGTAGCCATCAAGATCAACAAAGACGTTGAAGATCACGTCAGAGAAGTGAAAATGCTGGAACAACTCAGGACCCTTGACCCAGAGAAAAACAACTTGGTGACATTCAAAGACAGTTTCACATTCGAAGGCATGTCTTGCATCGCCTTCCAGAAACTGGACAGGAGCCTTTTGGATTTGATGTGTGAGAGACAGTCACACCTGACCCTTAATGAAATCCGCCCCATAACACGTCAGCTACTTGTGGCATTTGAAGCCCTGAAGGGTATCGGCATCATTCACACAGACCTGAAAGCTGACAATGTTATGCTCGTCAACCACCAGGATGAGCCCTTCAGGCTGAAATTAATTGACTTTGGTTTGGCCAGGTCAGTATCAGAAGTAAGAGAAGGAATGCTTGTGCAACCTTGTGCATGCAGAGCTCCAGAGGTGACCTTGGGCCTCCCCATATCTGGAGCCATCGACATGTGGGCACTGGGCTGTCTCCTGGCAAAAATGTACTACGGCCGGAACCTCTTCACTGACTACTCATCATACAACGTAATGAAGACTGTTTGCCATCTACTCGGCCAGCCAGAAGACCACCTGCTGAATGCTGGAATGTACACCAACCAGTATTTCAACAGGGAGCACTACTCTCCCAATTCAAGATGGAGACTAAAGACATCAGAAGAGTACGAGGAGGCAACCGGTATCCAGCCAATTTCAAAGTGGAGTTTCGACACTGGCAAAACTTTGGATGAAACAATAGAGGTCTACTCAATTGTAAATAATTGTGTTGAAAAGGAAGACTTAATGGCATTTTTAAATCTCCTAAAACGGTTGCTCGATCCAAATGCTGCAACAAGAATCACCCCCGGTCAAGCCCTAAACCATCGTTTTGTTACAATGGCTCACCTGGTAGATCACATGGACACCTCTTATGCAAATGCTGCCTATGATTTGATGCTCGTCTCCCCCCCATATGATTCAGATGAATGTGATAAATCAACTGACTCTTCACAAGAACCAATTCCGATACTAGAGCATAACATACTCTGCAACAAGTCTGTACAATACCTTGTTTTAGACTTAATTGGAGAAGGATGTTTTGGCAAAGTTGCCAAGTGTATCAATTTAACAACATACGAGACTGTAGCCATCAAGATCAACAAAGACGTTGAAGATCACGTCAGAGAAGTGAAAATGCTGGAACAACTCAGGACCCTTGACCCAGAGAAAAACAACTTGGTGACATTCAAAGACAGTTTCATATTCAAAGGCATGTCTTGCATCGCCTTCCAGAAACTGGACATGAGCCTTTGGGATTTGATGTATGAGAGACAGTCACACCTGACCCTTCATGAAATCCGTCTCACAACACGTCAGCTACTTGTGGCATTTGAAGCCCTGAAGGGTATCGGCATCATTCACACAGACCTGAAAGCTGACAATGTTATGCTCGTCAACCACCAGGATGAGCCCTTCAGGCTGAAATTAATTGACTTTGGTTTGGCCAGGTCAGTATCAGAAGTAAGAGAAGGAATGATTGTGCAACCTCGTGCATGCAGAGCTCCAGAGGTGACCTTGGGCCTACCCATATCTGAAGCCATCGACATGTGGGCACTGGGCTGTGTCCTGGCAGAAATGTACTACGGCCGGAACCTCTTCAATGGCACAACATCATACAACGTAATGAAGACTGTTTGCTATCTACTTGGCCAGCCAGAAGACCACCTGCTGAATGCTGGAATGTACACCAACCAGTATTTCAACAGGGAACACTCCTCTCCCAATTCAAGATGGAGACTAAAGACATCAGAAGAGTACGAGGAGGCAACCGGTATCCAGCCAATTTCAAAGTGGAGTTTCGACACTGGCCAAACTTTGGATGAAACAATAGAGTTCTACTCAATTGTAAATAATTGTCTTGAAAAGGAAGACTTATTGGCATTTTTAAATCTCCTAAAACGGTTGCTCGATCCAAATGCTGCAACAAGAATCACCCCCGGTCAAGCCCTAAACCATCGTTTTGTTACAATGGCTCACCTGGTAGATCACATGGACACCTCTTATGCAAATACTGCCTATGATTTGATGCTCGTCTCCCCCCCATATGATTCAGATGAATGTGATAAATCAACTGACTCAGATGGATTCTCAGACACAGACAGCTCCAGCGATGAGAGCGCAGACTCTTCACAAGAACCAATTCAGATACTAGAGCATAACATACTCTGCAACAAGTCTGTACAATACATTCTTTTAGACTCGGTAGATCACATGGACACCTCTTATGCAAATGATGCCTCTGATTTGATGCTCATCTCCCCCCCATATGATTCAGATGAATGTGATGAATCAACTGACTCAGATGGATTCTCAGACACAGACAGCTCCTGCAATGGTGATCCTCCAACTTCACAAGAACCAATTCAGATACAAGTGCATTGATTGGTCTATCACTGAAAGGGGAAGTGAATTCCTTCTTCAGATGTTTCGACTAATTTACATGGCTCACCTGGTGGATCACATGTACTTGATGTACATGTGATCTACCAGTTGAGCCATGACATTCTTTTGTATCTGAATTTAATGCCGTGGCTCACCTGGTAGATCACATGTACTTGGTGTACATGTGATCTACCAGGTGAGCCATGACATTCTTTTCCATGACTTTCTGTTGATCCCCTGAATTAGTTTAGCCTGAGGTTTTCTCCGGGTTCTCCGGTTTCCCTCAAAAAATAAATAGGTGATGTTGATTGGTCTATCACTGAAAGGGGAAGTGAATTCCTTCTCAGATGTTAAGACTAATTTACATTCTTTCATAAAAATACATACACTTTTGGGCGTTTTCTGGTTTCATCCCACAGTCCAAAGTTGTCTGTGTCAGCTTTAAGAAAATAGTGATGTGGCCTAATAAAAAAGAAAAAAATATATATATATTTATAGTGATTTATGATTAGTTATTAGGCATTAAATTCAGATATTCATGGAAAAGAATGTCGTGGCTCACCTGGTAGATCACATGTACTTGGTGTACATGTGATCTACCAGTTGAGCCATGACATTCTTTTGTATCTGAATTTAATGTCGTGGCTCACCTGGTAGATCACATGTACTTGGTGTACATGTGATCTACCAGGTGAGCCATGACATTCTTTTCCATGACTTTCTGTTGATCCCCTGAATTAGTTTAGCCTGAGGTTTTCTCCGGGTTCTCCGGTTTCCCTCAAAAAATAAATAGGTGATGTTGATTGGTCTATCACTGAAAGGGGAAGTGAATTCCTTCTTCAGATGTTAAGACTAATTTACATTCTTTCATAAAAATACATACACTTTTGGGCGTTTTCTGGTTTCGTCCCACAGTCCAAAGTTGTCTGTGTCAGCTTTAAGAAAATAGTGATGTGGCCTAATAAAAAAGAAAAATATATATATATATTTATAGTGATTTATGATTAGTTATTGTAATTGAGAATTTAGGAAAAATTCAAAGTGTTTTATGATGCAAGGCATCTCAAAGTGATTTGCTTCTAAAGGTCAACAGAGAACAAAAGTTATGATGAACTCATTTGTAACTTTAGTACAGTAGTACGGTGTAACATGCTCCCAAAGCAAGAGTCTGTCCATTCATGGATAAAGGCTGTGGTCTCACTGATCACTTTTCTCTTCTTGGAGAATGCCATGTGAAATAACTTCTCTGACACGTAAAACTCCTACTCTTGTGTGTGTTTGTTTGCATGTGCGTCTGTGTATTGTTGTCATCCCGCAGCGTTTCCGTCTCTCAGTTTCTCATCTGCGCCACGGAGAGCACCCAATCCAACCCAATTTGAGACCTTATAGTGTCAGATAAAGGTGGCTAAAGAAAGGAAATAAAGATTAAACACTCCCCTCCTACAGTTGTCAGTTTTCAAGTTGTTGAGTAATTATTTATATTTAAACTAATTCCAATATAAATTCCTTCATTTGACATTTACAGTGACATTTAATGCACATGTACAGTACCCCTAGGAATGTACATGTGCATCTGTTTCCTAGCATGTATAACTGTTAGCACAAAGTGAGACCAGTAGATGTCAGCATAGCGGAGGAAAACAGCTGCCAAATAAATAGCAGAATGAGTGCCAGGGCCAAAGCTCGAGTTAAAGTGTGTCCTGGCAACAAGAGGTTCCTTTGAGATATGCATGTCTCTCGCTGCCTTTACAGCCCTGTTATATTGTTTCTAACTAGGGTTTCTTCGTATCGTGCCCTTGCTGGAAGAAGTTATTCCTGAATGCATCACAAAATGAGAAAATGAACTTTTTCCACATGCATGCGCTCATTTCCTGCACTGCAAGGTTGTGTAACAAAGGCTTAAACTGAAGGGTTTATTCAGCAGGACATTTCAGTGAAAAGTCTTAATTTCCATATGAATAAAGGAATCGAGTGAAGTAAAAGTAATTCGATTTAAATGAATTGGTAACAAATTGACTGAACCGAAATAAAGTCTGCAGTGGAAATAAATTGACTGCTCTCAATTAAAAGTAAGAACAAGAAACATTTTTTAAATAGAGCACTTTTGTTTTCCAAACTTAAATTGCTCTTTGACATAAATACACAACGGTATGTATCTTTAAATAATTCTGTAATCACAATTGGCGCTGGATCTACAGGTACAGGTACATGCCTCATTAATATATAACTGATGAGGTCAGAATAATCCACAGCTATGAGGTAAACCGCATATGAACCCACTGCTCTTTAACCCCTTGTGCATGTCACACTGAACTGCATTGATAAGAAGGTTCTGAATGAGATAAGTCTTAAAGCCTTTTAGGGCATTAAAACTGATAAAAGAACATTTTGGCCTCATCTCTGTGCATTGCATATATCCTGTGTCGCGGTGGAGTCTAAGGTGTTCCTCTGAATTATAGCTTGAGGTGGAAAGTAGGTGAAAGTTCAACAAGTAGCTGTCTCTGTATATGTACATGCATGTTTTACTGCCTGTGTGGTATGGGTCACTCTCTGTGTGGAATATACATTACCTGTAATATTCAACTTAATGTCTAGGAACTTGTCATCAAAAACACTTTGTTACTTTTGTCATCATATGACACCATGAAGTTTGTGGTTTCCAGTGAAATCTCTCAACTATCGGATGAATTTCTGTAGAAACATTCACGTCACCCTCAGAATTTGTCGTCTCGTGCTTTCCTAATCCAAATGGGGATTTGGACCAGCAACCCTTTGGTTTCCAAGCCAAATCCCCACAGACAGTGCTACTGTGAAGTCTGAATCATATGCACACATTTTTTTTTACAGTATTTATTTGACAATCACTATGTTCAACACTTATCTATTATGAATGTTTGTAGGCACTGAACAGAATCAAATATAATAATATAATAATAATAATACATTTTATTTATATAGCGCTTTTCATGACACTCAAAGACTCTTTACAAGGCAGAGACAAATTCAATTCAATACAATTTATTTTTGTATAGCCCAAAATCACAAAGAGGGCTTTACAACATGTACACATTTGACATCCTCTTGTCCCGAGACCCTCACATCGGAACAGGAAAAACTCCCCAAACAAAAGGAAGAAACCTGTGGGAGAGCAACAGAGGAGGGATCCCTCTCCCAGGATGGACAGAAGTGCAATAGATGTCATGTGTAGAACAGGATAAGTGAATTACAACACATTCAATGTAATTACAGCACATTCAATGGATGACACAACCACGGCAGGAGGCAAGACCTGGTCCAGGTATAACCCGGATACACAGGAACCTGTGAGGCGAGAAAGCACAGACACTCTGGTGAAGAAGCAGCTCAATAATGTGCATGAATGGCATCGGTAATGTGAAATAGTAATGTGAGTAATAATAAAAGTGATATTAGCTGTTGGAGTCAGCAGGTCCATGGTAGGAGGAAGGACCAGGGTCCAGAGCACTGTCAAGGGCACAGGTGGAGGTCTTCATGCTGGAGAGTATAGAGGAGAGGTCCATTTCCGTGATTGAACTGAAGGAGGTGGAGATGGTGTCCATGGGCTTGAGGAACAACCCCAAAATAATTTTGGGGTTGTTGGAGCCAGATTGGATGATGGAGTAGTGAGAGGAGCGAGCTGTGTTCAGGGCATCTTTATATTGTTGTTGTTGGAGTTTGAAGGCATCCAGGTGAACAGTAAGTCCAGTTTTTGTGGCACGACGTTCCAGTTGACGGCCCTGTGCTTTGAGTTCAAAGTTCACATTATTGTCAAAGTTTCCACATGTGTTATGCATACAGAAAATTCGAAATGCCGTTTCTTGCAGTCCCACAGTGTAATATAGACATGAACATATAACATATAATAGAATAAAATAGGAAAAAAAAAAAAAAAGTTAAGAACATAAGGGCCTAGATAAAGGATTAACAAGTAGCAGCAGAGAATAAAAAGTGACTGGTGCTGGATGAGGGAAGGGTGTGTGAGGGGGGTTTATGTTCGTAGCAGCAGAGAATAAAATTAAAATAAATAAATAAAAAAAGTGACTGGTGCTGGATGAGGGAAGGGGTGTGAGGGGGAGTAGATGTCCTGGTATGTTCCATTTGAGGCAGTGGGGAAGGTGGGTGAGGGGGAGGGTAGAGAGGTCAGGGGAGAGATGGCAGAGATGGCAGGGGGGGAGAGAGGGGGAGCGAGAGGCGAGAGGGAGGGAGAGAGTTCAGCATCCTGACCGCCTGGTGGAAGAAGCTGTTCCTCAGCCGGGTAGAGCTCGAACGGAGACTGCGGAACCTTCTCCCTGAAGGCAGGAGGCTGAAGAGGCTGTTGGAGGGGTGGGTGGGGTCACCCGCAATGCCGAGTGCTTTGCGGGTGAGGCGGGTGTTGTAAATGTCCTGTAGTGTAGGGAGTGAGACTCCGATGATCCTCTGGGCAGAGTTCACAATGCGCTGCAGGCTCTTGCGGTTGGAGGCGGTGCAGCTTCCGAACCACAGCGTGATGCAGCTGCTGAGGATGCTCTCAGTGGCGCCTCGGTAGAATGAGAGCATGATGGGGGGGGGGGGCTCCTGCTCGCTTGAGCTTCCTGATGAAGTACAGGCGTTGCTGGGCCTTCTTTGCCAGTGCAGTGGTGTTGCTGTTCCAGGTGAGGTCATCTGTGATTGTCACACCCAGGAATTTGGTGCTGCTCACCTGCTCCACAGCAGCACCATTGATGGTCAGAGGGAGGGGGGGTTGGGAGTGGGTTCTCCTGAAGTCAACAACAATCTCCTTTGTTTTCCCCACATTGAGGAAGAGATTGTTATTTTGGCACCAATGGACCAGCTGGTTCACTTCCTTCCTGTAGTTAGTCTCATCGTTTTGGCTGATGAGACCTACCACGGTAGTGTCGTCAGCGAACTTCACGATGTGGTTGGAGCTGTAGTTGGGTTTACAGTCATGGGTCAGCAGGGTGAAGAGAAGGGGGCTGAGCACACAACCTTGGGGGGCCCCCGTACTCAGTGTTAGTGTGTTCGAAGTGTTGTTGTTGACCCGAACAGCTTGTGGTCTCTCTGTGAGGAAGTCCAACAACCAGTTGCAGAGAGAGGGGCTGAGGCCCAGGTCTGTAAGTTTACACACAAGCTGCTGGGGGATGATTGTATTGAATGCTGAGCTGAAATCTATGAACAGCATTCTGACGTAGGAGTTCTTAGTGTCCAGGTGTGTGAGGGCTGGGTGTAGAGCGGAGGAGATTGCAGCCTCTGTGGACCGTTTAGTTCGGTAAGCAAACTGAAACTGGTCCAGGGAGGGAGGAAGGGTGGATTTGATCTGCTTCATGACCAGCCTTTCGAAGCACTTCATGATGGTAGAAGTCAATGCGACGGGGCGGTAGTCGTTGAAGCAGACTGGAGATGACTTCTTCGGCACAGGAATGATGGTGGTTTCCTTGAAGCACGTGGGAACAACAGCCTGGCTCAGGGAGGTGTTAAAGATGTCGGTGAGGACATCCGTGAGCTCCTCTGCGCAGTCCCTCAGCACACGACCAGGAATGTTGTCAGGTCCCGCAGCCTTGCGGGTATTAATCCTCAGCAGTGTGCTCCTCACACTGGCTGGGGACAGGCACAGAGCCTGGTCGTCGGTGGGGGGGGTGGTTTTCTGCGCAGGTGTGTTGTTCTGTGCTTCGAAGCGTGCAAAGAAGCCATTGAGGTTGTTAAGCAGGGAGGTGTGACTGTCACAGGTCTGTGGCGGTAGTTTGTAGTCCGTTATGGTCCTAATGCCCTGCCACAGGCTCCGTGAGTCCCTGCTGTCTTTGAAATGTCCTGTGATTTTCCTGGTGTACAGTCGTTTAGCTTTCCTGATGCCACGGCACAGGTCAGCCCTGGCTGCTCTCAGCCCAGCTGGGTCTCCAGCTCTGAAGGCGGTGTCGCGAGCCTTGAGCAGTGTGCGGACCTCCCCTGTCAGCCATGGCTTCTGGTTGGCTTGGATGGTGATGGCTCTGGTGGTAGTTACATCATCAATGCACTTGGTGATGTAACCTGTGACTGTCTCTGTGTATTCTTGAATGTTAATGTGATGGTTGTAGGTGGCTGCCTGCTTGAACATGTCCCAGTCTGTAGTACCAAAGCAGTCCTGAAGTGCAGCAGTACTGTCCTCTGGCCACACCCGTACCTGTTTTGAAACCGGTTTGGTAACCTTTACCCTTGCTCTGTAGGCCGGTTTCAGCAAGACAGTGAGGTGGTCGGAGAGGCCAATGTGGGGGAGGGGGGACGCCTTGTACGCTCCCTTGATCGATGTGTAGACTAGGTCTAATTTGTTGTTTTCCCTGGTTGGAAAATCAACATGCTGGTATATTTTAGGCAGAACAGTTTTTAGGTTAGCATGGTTGAAGTCTCCAGCAACGATGAGAAGGCCGTCTGGGTGTGCTGTCTGTTGCTCACTGATGGCTCTGTAAAGTTCACTGAGTGCCTCCTCTCTGTCCTTGTTGTTGGGGCTCGGAGGTATATAAACAGCCACCAGTAGAATGGCTGAAAACTCCCTCGGCAGGTAAAAAGGACGGCACTTTAAAACCATAAACTCCACCAGCGGGGAACAGTGTTGGTTAACAACAATAGCGTCTCGACACCAAGCATCACTGATGTAAACACACACACCGCCGCCGCGGGACTTACCCACGCTAACTATGTCTCTGTCTGCTCGGTAGCATGTTAGCTTGTCCAGTTGAATAGCGGAGTCCGGGATGTTGTGGTGGAGCCATGTTTCCGTGAACACGTAAACACAGCAGTCCCTCACCTCACGCTTGGTTCTGAGTAGCCGTATATGAGGAGGCGAAGTCGGTCAGTGTACCAGGGTATTATAGTACTTGACCGGGGCAGAGGCAGAGACAGTGGCAGCCAAGGTGGAGGAGAGCAAGGGGATGTTATGGTGCGATTCTGCCGTACTTTTCGGACTATAAGCCGCTACTTTCCCCCCCGCGCTTTGAGACTGCGGCTTATACGCCGGTGCGGCTTATATGCGGATTTTTTCGTAGCTTTGCGCCGCCAACACATTTAACATAAATATGGGTGAAGTACCTTTGACGTTTGACCTACCTCTCACTAAGACTGTTAACAAAAAAGGTTGAACGGCAAGATGCTTTTAACATTTTAATATGCTTCTAACTGGCTTGGCTAACAGCTAGTCGTGCTAGCAGCAACTGGCCAGCAACTGCTTCGTTTTACTTCTTCCGTTTGGTAGCCTTGAGAGACCTTAGTCTGTAATGTAAGAATGTCTGTATGTCATGCAGTATGTCTGTATGAAGCATGAAAAGATCGCTAATGCTAATTGCGGTTAGCATTTCCCCATTGGCGGTCATGTTAAAATTAGCTTAGAAGCTAGCGAGTCAACACACTCTGCTAGTCAATATAACTCTGTTGTCCCGAGTCTGTATTTGGGTCCTTGAACACGCCACATCATGTAGCCTTGACAGACCTGGTCACAGCGCTAGCACTCCAATAACAGCTGATTCCTCCACAGAAATGCAGACTTTTACTGCACTGTAAAAGTCTGCGGAGGAATCAGCTGTTATTGGAGTGTCATCAGCCCTATTACGGTAAGCGGCCAAGCCAGTTACGGTAGCCGTAAATGCTAATGCTATGAGCCGTAAATGCTATGCGCCGTAAATGTACCGTAGCCGTGAATGCTAATGCTATGAGCAACAACAGTTACCGGTACTGCCTCGTTGCTTTTAGATTCTATACATGCTGCTTCGTTTTACTTCTTCCGTTTGGTAGCCTTGAGAGACCGTAGTCTGTAATGTAAGAATGTCTGTATGTCATACTGTATGTCTGTATGTAGCATGAAAAGATTGCGCATGCTAATTGCGGTTAGCATTTCCCCATTGGCGGTCATGTTAAAATTAGCTTAGAAGCTAGCGAGTCAACACACTCTGCTAGTCAATATAAATCTGCTGTCCTGAGTCTGTATTTGGGTCCTTGAACACGCCACATCATGTAGCCTTGACAGACCTGGTCACAGCGCTAGCACTCCAATAACAGCTGATTCCTCCACAGAAATGCAGACTTTTACTGCACTGTAAAAGTCTGCGGAGGAATCAGCTGTTATTGGAGCGTCATCAGCCCTATTACGGAAAAATTCAGTTTTCTTCTAAAAATTTGCGGGTGCGGCCTATATACCGGTGCGGCTTATAGTCCGAAAAGTACGGCACTTGATATCACATCAAGTGCTGGGGCCACAGTCCTCCACCAGGCTGTCTGTGATATAGTTGCCGTGGAGCACGTAGTGGATATAGTCTTTCTCCACTTTTGTATTGACGGTCCAGGCAACCACCTCCACCCCCCTCTGTTCCCAGTACAGAGCATAGTCCCTGCAGACAGGAAACAGACACAGACACACACAGTTACTCTCATTCTAGTAAGTCTCAGTCTTCTAGTTACGATGACAGAATGCGATGTTAATGTGACGGTTGGTCTCGGCTGCGGAAACTTACGGCGAGACAAAGGTTTTCTCTATCAGGAAGGCTGAGATGCCACAGAGCTTCCACAGCACGTGATGGTGCGCCCAGTCCAACGCCACGTCCAGGAGCGTCATCCAAAGGTGCTTCCATGGGGATGAGAAACGAGCGGCACCGTCTCCGAACCGACTCAGGCTCCACGGCCGGTGGGTCAATGCCGTGACCACGTCTGGGTCGCTCTGCCTCATCTGGGCCGGAAGTGCAACAGAGCAAGAGATAAGAAGACGGCGAATGTCAGCAATATGATAAACACAACAGCAGTGCAATACATGACAGCTACAGTTTACTGCTGAGCAGACACTCGCTCTCTTACCCTGTAGATGACTTTTGGCTCAAAGGAGCAGACGATGCTGGTGTTGTAGAGGACTGGATACTTTTTATACAGTTCTTTTAGGGCTGCAGCGGCCTGGGAGGTGAAGAGAAACACACGGTTATTGTAGGACAGTCGACTGTTTAGAGTTGTGTCTGAGGCTTTAGATCATTGTGTGTGTGTGTGTTCCTGTGCACATTGTGTGTGTGTGTGTGTTGGTGGTAACTAGCAGCTGTGGACCTCGACAAATGCAGCTCTGCCTTCCTTAATCCCCTAAAATGTGCTGAGTAATGAAAGCCCATTTATTCAATATTTGCTTAAAGATCACTGTGTATTAGAGCTAAAAACTATCTTTGGAACACGATAATCTTGTTCTCGTCATTATGCAATGCTGACTAGGCACAAATCAATTGAATCAACTCGTACGACAGACGGAATGCAAACAAACAAACAAACTCTTGTTTGTTTGTTTGTTTTGTTGGCTGTACCTCATCTGGATGACCTTTGACATCAAAGTAGATAGTGAGCTGCAGTTTGATGCACTCCTCCACCGCCTGCTCCAGAGTTGGTATCTTCTCTCCAGCAAACTTGTCCCTGGTGAACGAGGACACATTACATTACATTACAGTCATTTAGCAGACGCTTTTATCCAAAGCGACTTACAATTCAGAGTCTATCACATTTCTACACCGTAGGCACAGCTACGGGAGCGATTTTGGGGTTAAGTGTCTTGCTCAAGGACACATCGACATGCGACTAGCAGAGCCGGAGCCGGGGTTTGAACCTCTGATTGAAAGGCGGCCCTGCTAACCACTTAGCCACAGTCGCCAAATGTGCCAGTGCTTTTCAAACAGATGCACCGTTTACATGGGAAACACGACACTTAACTTTTCTGGACGTGGATTATGATGCAATGCACCCGACAAAACAATGATTAATAGATTGCATGCAGCTTCTTATCGAAACAACATGACTGCCTGCAAAAACCGGTGACGGTATAATCTTAAATCTAAAAGCATCAGCTGCAAAAAATGCCATGAAAAGTTAAATGTCTGCATGCTTGTTCTGTGAATCCCAAGCTATATTTTTCTGATAACTGTCTTACCTGAGTCGATGTTTAGCCGCTGCGTCCAGTTTAACCAAATCGGCCAGTCTCATCTGGCTGATTGCTCCCGACCCGTTGGTGGTCCGGTCCACAGTATCATCATGCATTAGCATTGGGACACCGTCTGCCGAGAACTCCAGGTCCATCTCCACGCCTGTCGCCCCATTCTTACTGGACTAGAGAAGAACACGTAAAAGCAAAGGGGTCAGAATTTTGAGAATTATGAAGTTTATTCTTTTAACCCTGGTGTTGTCCTGGGGTCATTTTTGACCCCAGAGGACGTTTAAGGTCTCGAAATAAATGAGAAATCATATTTTTGGTTTAATATTGAATGACTTTTCCTAATTTAATGGGGACAACTGGGTAAACACAAATTCAACATGTTGATATGTAAAGTGATATTTAATTAACAGTCATTACTTGAAACTGTTCATCTTCAAAAGACAATTCTGTTAGAATGTAACTTATTTACATTATATTAGAATTTGACGTCTTTACATTATATTAGAATGTAACTTATTTACATTATCTATACAATGTAAATAAGCTACAGTGTATAGAATGATTCGATTGAAGTTATTCCTTTTTAAATGTTTTAGTCACCACTAACAAACACACGGTAGGACACCCAAATCTCTTCCACACTCCTCTTACCTCCTGGATGGCTACGATTGTGTTCTCCGGGGCGTCGTGCCCACCGCACCGGTGAGCGACCACCGACACATTGCCGGAGCCCAGCGGGTGCAGCATCTGCAGGGCTCGGCTGGTTGGTACCTGGGCGAAGCTGAACATGGTCATAAAGAGGTAGAGCGAGGCGGTGAGGGCAGTTGCCCACACCGGGCTGAGGGTCCCCAGCAGGACCAGCACGAAGGCGACCAAGTATAGGGTTACGTATTTTCCTAGCTGCAGCATTGTTCTCTTTTGTCTTTCTGACTCGAGTGTAGTAATGCGACCTTTCGTGTCGAGGCTTCGTAGCTTGTGTTGAGTAGTCCAGGACGACTGTTGGCACGCGCGGTTCGAAGTCTCGTTCGACGTCTCGTTCGAAGTCTCGTTCGAAGCCATACCACGTGACTGATTCATGAAATGGTTCACGGGTTTTGCGTAGCACCTTAAACATTTACAAAATGTGCCATTTGAAGATACAATTTCAGTTCACAGTTGCATCGTAAAATATCTTAATTGACCCATCAGTCAGGTATTATTAACTTCCAGCAACCCTCAAATCAAAGAATAAAGACACTTTACGCACAATTTAGGTGTATTGTCCCTTTAACTCAGGAAATGCAGGATGCAGCATATTTTATACTTAATGTGAATATCATTAATTTCATCTCATTTCATTATGCAATAGGTCTACTTTGTTGGCATCTCATTCTGAAAACCGGATGTACAAATACACAACACAAATATGTTAAACAAATATAATAATGACAACACTCCCCTTTTCTCTTACTTTCCCTTTTCAACCTCCCATCTCTTTTTTTCTGTCTCATAAAAAGCAGGTCGTCTGCTTCTCCATGCCCTGGTCTTTGTAAAAGGAAAAGATTTTACCAGGGCAGTAAATGTATTTCCCTGTTAGTCCAGGGAACACCGTGTGAATGTGAGGACTGTTTGGATCCTGCTTCAGATCCATCTGACAGAATAGACACTTGCGACCTGTGGGCTGGGATTCAGTCCTCTTCCTCTTCTGCTGTCCTCTCGCCACCCTTTTCCTTGTAGCATCCAGTTCCAGCTGAAAGAACATTGGGGAAGGAAGATCAGAGATGCTGTCGATTCATTCTGGCTGGGGAGGGAGATGGCACAATGACACCATCTTCATGAGGTTGTGCACAGGAAAGGAGCCTGGCCAGAGACCCGTGGATTCCAGCTCTGTCTTCATCCAGATCCTCTGCTGCTGTGAACAGGTCCACTGGCTGACTTCATGGTCGTAGCCAGGGAGCTGTGGAGGAGGACGGGTGGGGACAGCTAACGGCCTGGGTGATGGCTCACCTAGTCAGACAAGAATAAACGGAGCAAATTAGTACGATTTTGGGTGCGTCTTGATTTAAT
Source organism: Melanostigma gelatinosum (assembly GCF_949748355.1). Lineage (NCBI taxonomy): Eukaryota > Metazoa > Chordata > Actinopteri > Perciformes > Zoarcidae > Melanostigma > Melanostigma gelatinosum. The sequence goes on from NC_136644.1 coordinate 3,657,899, forward strand.
CTTTTGACATGAAAAACCTTCTAATACTAACGTTGATCTCTCTGTGCAGGTGACAGTTGAGCGGGCTCTGCAGACGTCTCAGCAGAAATCAGGGGGGCCTCTGACACGATAGAGAATATTAAACATGTAATCATTATTATTGACAGTAAGATGAAGCAAGGATGTAACATGACAGCTACACTGTAGTCTGTGAAACTCAGCAAGATGGACACTGGAGTGCTGCCTACCTGTTGTCTGAATACAGTGCAGCAGTAACTGTATAGAATTAACAACAGTTTTGATGGACACTACATGTAGTATATTTTTAAGATGCAAATACAGGTCAAATAACACACACCAGGGACTGTGACAGTCGCCTCTGTTGCTGGACGACCCGCTCCTTCTGGCAGCAGACACGTGAGCTCCTGAGGAACAGGCACTGGTCTCCTTACAGTTACAGCGGCGGCTGCAAGGAGAGAAGGATCACAAAACATAATCAACGGTTTATAACAGATATGAGCACAGTGAATATGACAGATGTGTTTAAATGTTTGATGTATTTACCATCTACTTGTGAACCCTTCAGATGAGTTGGTGCAGCCAGTGTAGCAGATGGTTCTACAACGGAAAAAGCCTTGTAAGTAATTTATATTTTGACAATATACAAACACAACGTATCGTTACGTCACCTTTCTCAGCCGTATCCAATGACAGACTGTTTCTCACATTAATATATAAAGAATATACTTCATTCATACACGTGTGTTTGTCTTTCAATGGGTTAATATTCAGTGGCCAGTCATTGTGATGTAACCTAGGCAGGTGAAGCAACATGGCACACTTCAAACACATGCATTCAGGTGTTAGTAACAGCAGTTTCATCCATACATATTGTTTCTTTTTATCCATATAAGAAAACAAAGAGTGATACGTACCCTCATCATGACTGGTATCAATTCATAGTCACTAGGACACCAAGCAGAACACCTAAACATGAGAGAACGGTTCAATGCTTCATGTGGGATAAGAAGTCATGGTCCCAGGGTTGTCGGTTGACGGCAGAACGTTTTTGGTGAAAAACCTCTTTCTGTTCCCGGAGCCTGTTGTTGTCTGGCTGTTTGATGATGCAGAAACAGCTGTTAAACACAAACAAAAAACATATCATATACACTGAATAGAACACACGATTAACCGTTCAGCAAACCGGCTGAACTGTAACTGATTTTAAATCTTCAGGTGGTAGAAATGAAAGACATCAAATGTTTACTCTCAGCTCTGCACGTGTTGCTTGGAAGGAGAGATACTCAGCATCCCTCTCTCCAGCTCTTCATCCATCACTGAGATGCAAACAGACGAGAATTAGAACGTCATTAAATTAATATCTTCTTGCACTTCTTGTATAATGGAATAAACATTATTTTAACAGTGATGGAGAAAGTCTTTTTGGATTATTATTAATGCTGCATTCATGTACATCTTGCATTCTACTGCTGTAGATGCTTCAGTCTGTGCTAATCTTAACTACTTTAATATGCAGTTTAGATAGATCCTTCCCTGGTAGCCGTTTTAGTTTAGCGCTGTCCTTTTTTGCAATGAATTGATTGTGGTTATCACTCGACACTACGAAAACAATTAAAGTCACATTGTTTCTAAATTCATGAAATTGACTCTGTGTGCAATGGGATTTTTTAACAACCAGACCTCATTCATGGACAAACAAAGGAGTTATAAACCCAAAATCGAATGTGTTTTATAAATGTCCACATGGTGGTGCTATGCCATCAAAGATCACTTGTTCACGGCCTGACAAATGTCATTGAAGTCGAATTAGTTTTTGAGAAATCCTGGTAAGACAAACAAACAAACAAACAGGTACATGTTCATGTGCAGTATGTGAAATACAGTACATGTATGTGAAACTTGTGAGTGTGTTGTGTCTTCACACAATATGTAGTTTAAATGTCTTTGATTTTATTGATATGTCTGATTTGGCAACATGAATCGTCAGAAGTAAAAAGCTAATGCGCTGCAGTCACTTGTTAGCAACCAACTTTTTTAAGACCCGTAAAAGATCCAAAATGACGGGGGGTATTTACAGACATGTCGTCTATATCGTAGAACCAGATGTTGAAATCCCTTCTGTCTTAACCACAGATTTATTTCAGTCGTCTAATCAAAATCCCATTCAAAAAACCAATGGTTTCACAATTCATTCCTGCAGCACTCGACGCTCATTACATTTTTTTTTAGCACCTGAGCAGAGTGACCCAGGTCAGCGATGTAGATGAACTGGTGACTGTTATCCAGTACCTGCTGTATTTCTCCTCTAGCCTGATCTTTGAATATTATGTGGTGAAACATGGCCAGGCACCGCAAGAACCACCATCATCGGTCACCGTTAAACCTCACAACCGTCTGCTATTTAAGTTGTGTCACTACATTCTTTGCTTTTCAGTCACTCTTCTGCGCGATGGCACGGATGCAAAAACATAAACACGCTTCCTGATCTGGCACCAGCTGACAATGCATGGGAACTGTATGGTTTACACTTTACATCTCATCATTTGAATGGTTTGTTTTTGTCTGTTTGCATAACTGTTTTCTTTTAATCTACACATCTACTCAGTGTGAAATGTCCAACAGATAGGGATTGAACTGGATGTTGTTGTGTGGTTGCCGTCACACCCTAGATAAAAAAAAAACACCCTCAGTCCACCTGGGCTCCCAAAATATTACTTGAGAACATGAACAAAGAAACAAAGGTCCTGCATTGGAGTTTCTTCCTCTGCAAAACCTCCGTGCATTGAAAGGGATTCTGGCAGCCCGGAGGACTTCTTTCATGTCTTGAAGGGCCCTGGAGAGTCCTGCTCCACTGAAGGAAAACCCCACTTACTTGTTGCTGTCCTGCTCCGAAACGTCCAACTGCAGACCCACCTCTGTTTGTTTTTGTCATTGTTAATAACCGAGACGAGCTTCCTATGATCAACAATATTGCATTGAGCTCGACTCCATCCCTGCTGGAGTGATTCCCCTTTTATATTCAACACAATTTCCTGTGTTTATGAAGATTTTGGCTGCATTCCTCTGGCTCATTAGTCATTAACAATATATAGGAAGGCACATGCAGTGTTTTTAGAACTGATGTGTAATACTCTTAAGTATGCCCGACCGCTTGTGTTTTCCCAAAGAGGGATTTATCACAGTGCAACCTGGATACCATCATGTTTGTATCACTCCCTAGTAGTGCTCAACTCAGGCTATTGCTCCCTGGGGGTTACATGACTCTGCAAAGATCAATTGTCCAGCCATGCTGGATCCTGGTAATCACACATCTATCTTGCGAGCAGTTTGTTCCCGAACATTGTTTACCACATTCCAGTTTGTTCTTGGCACAATATTTTGGAACCTTATGAGACAAAAGCGAAACCTTCCTGTCTGTGAAGGACTTCCTCTTCTTTTAAACAATAAAAAGGCTAAAATCATCCAGAGTTAGATGCATTATGCCTTGGTTAACATTACCCAGATCTTCCCACAATGATGGGTTTCCATGGTTAAAGCCAGGAGGCGGCTAGCTTAGCTTAGCATAAAGAGTGGAAGCAGTGGGAAACAGCTAGCCTACCAACTATCCTAAAGTGCACTAAACATAGTTACAGCATGTAGCTCTCTGTAAAACCACAATATGGTGTTTTTACATTACGGGAATAAAAACAAAATACATTAGTAGTGTTCAGATGCTAGTATATGTTGTTTAATGGAGAAAACAAGGCTAGCGGTTTCCCATATCTTCTAACCTTATGCTAAGCTAAGCTAATTGTCTCCCCTGGCTCTAGCTTCTTACCCAGCGCCCAAACATAAGAATGGTACGAATCTTCTCAAATGTTGTACTATACCTTTACTGAGGCTGTCATTTGATTAGATGGACGGATGTGCTGAAAATGAATCATCTTTTGATAATGAGTCCAGATTTTTCATCAACAAATATGTCAAGAACAAATGTATTATCACGCTGATTGGGCTCAAGCAATGGGTAATCATTTTTTGACTTAATTTTGTCAGAAAGGGAACTGCACTGAATTTACAGCCCAGTCCACTTTTTTAAGAACACTTCCAATTGATCACCTTAACTGCTCAGACATTGACAGCTGTTCTGCACGGATCATTTGTTATGAAGCCACTGAGTGACATAGCTGGGCTCTCTGCACCTGCTGATTGAAGCGGTCGTTCATTTTGCCGTATTTTTCTCTGCAGGACTTGGGCATGGTATGGACAGGAGTATAGCCAACAACAACATTATGTGAGATTGATCACAAAAGATGAAGTTTAATATTTGAGAAGCCAACAGGAATAGAGGCATTAAAGTGCCACATTTATCCAACAAGAGTGCAAGGAGCAGATTTGTCTTCTCACCTCCTGCAGGATACAGCGCTATGTCGGCTTGCGATAGACTGGCAGCTACTTCTGTTCTGATTTACAGCCGCAGAAAGTGAACAGCTTTGCGTCTCTGGTGGGTTTCCAGGGTGGAAGCCTAGACCTTGGTACCATAAATCCTGGTGACTGTGGTGGCCTGCCTGCTGAGAGTGTGCTGAACCCGGCATCGTGTTTATAATTAGAAACACACCTCCCTGCGGTCGCCTGCAGGAAACAGCCCGGGGCCTCCATGTGTGTGCGAGGCTGTGGGCTAACAAAGAGAGGAAAGTGGACACATGGGGCAGGCATGCGATGCGATCACAGTCTGGTATTTGAGCGCTGCGATCACCTCGTTAGAATGTGCAGGTGGATGGGAGGGCAGGATGGAGAGAAGCTATGAGACGAGGTAATGAGGCAAGGGAAGTGAATAGTCATGCTTTTACTGTATGTTTCAATTAGACATCACTGAAATATGGGGTGATGCCAGAGATAAAACTCTGCAGGTTGACTCACATAAAGCAGTGTGATTTTAAAGTTGGCACGCACTTACTATTTTGTGTGCTCTTTTGAACACAGCTGTGAAAGCGCGGGACAAGAATTTAGTGTTGTTTATTCGTGTATATTTATACTGAACGTTTGTCAAAACTAAACAGAATTATGATTATAGAGCCGTTTAGCAGTTACACACTCCAATCACAATAAAACACTGTGTTTCTAGAGAGTTCGAGTTATGCGGATGATACTCTGCTGAGCTCTGCAATGTAGCATAATAGCTTTTGTTAGAGTTTCACCCCCCGCCAATCACTGAGCCCCTTTATATCTGTGATCCATGATGACTCCAAGGAAATCTAAAACAGATGGCGATCGGACAAACCTTAAGTCTGATTAGAAACCTTATATATTAGTTATGGGAAATCCTGTTTTAGTAAGTGAAAACAGTTCCATTTGGCTCAAAGCCACAAAAGACAGGAAGTCCAACTGATCCCCGCTAACACAAAATACATGCAGCTTTTTTTGGAGGGCGTTTGGATAAGTGCAGCTGTCTTACAGCTGAAATGGAACCACTTCAATCTGCACACATTGGACTATGCAAAACAGTTTGTTCTTTGACAGTTGGAAGTCGATAAAAGTGCCAACATTTAAACACCATACATTTAAACTGTACCAAAACTAGAAACATACAGTATATAAATGTATTTTTAACTGTACTACCGTGCTGCTTCTCATTTCTGATTCTCCACAAAATAAAAACGTCTGATTGTTGATCTCATCAAATTCTTTGGCAAGTTAGTAGTTGTTACTTTGTGTTTTTTTCTCAAAAGCAGCCACAATATACCAACCAGTCTGCAGAGTTGATGATAAGTGAGAAAGAAAGGATTTTTGTCTTTTAAAAGGAAAAAGGACTTCTGGGCGACGTGCTCTGTAAGCCTCACCACTTTGGAAAGCCATGTTTCATCAATTGTTTTTACGGAGCGTCGAGTCCCGCCGACCTGGCAACGCAGGCCAATGCCAGACAAAGATCTCCCTCGGGGGATATTTTTGAAAACAGAAAGAGTTCGGGTTCACCCTATGCTTTTTTCCAGTAACATGGGAGGGGATGTGTTGTGGGGTAACACGGGGTGAGGCAGGGGGAATCTGACAATAGACAATGGACAATCTGCACCACAACATCCATTGTTTTCTGGGGTGAAATGTTTTCTAGTTTGATTCGTGGAGCCCAAATATTCCATCCTATGAACCAAACCCAAAATTCCATTTTTGTGTGTGTGTGGTTTTAACAGCACAGCATTCTTTCACCAGGGAATCCACAACAAAAAACGTTCTATTTTTGTGTTCGGGTATTTAGACAGCACTGAGGGGACATTTAAAAAAAATTGATTAAGGAAAATGTGTACACAGCAGAAGACATTCCTCCCTATTTGGAATGAGCATTCCCATGTAACACTGGATGGGCTTATGCGCCGTTTCTCCTAAAAAGGTTAATTGAGGGCTCTAAAGTCGACCTGTTGCATTTACACCCTCGCAGGGAACCCTGCAAGGTTCATGGCTTAACATGAACAACATTTGCACCCATTTGACACACTGGGCTGCACTTTCCCCAGTTGGGACTGAATCTTTGTTGTATTATTTCCCTCCCTAACAAACACACTGAAGCCAGCATTTAGGACCGGTTCTCACAGCCGACCGATAGAGAGAAGCCTTGTGGGCCACGCTGCACATTTGAATTCTTTGAAAGCGATGCCTCACTCAGTGGGGGGTTCCTGCTGAAAAGAGGAACGCGACTAGACCTCGGCCTCACAGGCCAATACAGGATGGAGGGAGGAAGACTGCTCTGCTCCCAACATTATGGCCCCAGTGTTCCCAGTGCCATTCCCAATCCGGTTTTACATTCATGATTGCTGGTTGTAGGTGAGAACAGCAGACAGGTGTCTTATTGGCTGATTAACTGTGTTTACCTTGGCATGACTCGCCAGACTGACAGTCTCCAGTCTAAAGCTGCAGGGGATTTCCTCACGGCCACTCTCATTAATACGGAACAATGCCACATCACTGGATGAGGGAGGGCGGGAGCAGGAGGGTGTGAGCGTGAGGTGAGGTGGGGCAGTATGTGCCCTCTGGTTGCTGAGTGATGTAATCTGGTCAGTTATTGTATTGCGCTGCCCCTCGAGGCTTCGAGTACAGCACAATAACCAAGTCAGGAAGTCAGTGTTTAGGTGTACATCAACGGTTGGCAGGTTGATAGCTCAATCGTTCCATTATCAGCAGCTCCATCGTATAATTTATGAGTTGCCTGATGTATATACAGTGAGACTAGACCAAGAGCTATTCTACTCTGGGACAGGCAATGAAATACAGCGTTTATTTTGGGCTTCAACCTGCAATGCAACATCCTTCTGCAAACACAATTATCTGTGATTGGTTGCATTTGTTTTTCTGTGTATTTCTCACAGAAATCATGTCTACTGTGTCACGTCAACCTAACCCTGAAACCAATGTAAACATTGGTCTTAAACTGGAATTGTTCTCTTCATCATGTGGACACAAACAGAACTCTAAATGTTGCTCCGAAACTACTGGATGTCGTTTGTCAGCATATGAGAACATAAGAAGTTGATTTTGCTTGGAGGATACCAACAGTTTGCAGACAGTCTCAATGGATACAACCACTGCTCTCTGGGCTTTTTATCGTCTGGCAGAAAACACTATTTTTTCCTCAGCGAGGCACTTTACTGCAATAAATGTGAAGCCCTCATTCGGTTCACTGGGACTGGTTCAAGTTTCAGTACAGCAACTATTTTACTCACTGCTTGTTGGTGATCTGACATCCTCAGAGAAATACAAATCTGCGCCGTAAAATAATCCCTCAAAAGTATTTTGGCTTTCCAGAGCCACACTCTAAACCAGGCAGCGCAGCCGAATGCGGTCAGGACCAAATAGATTAATCAAATGCTTCATGTACAAATTAATACCACGCTATATTCTTGGAACAGCACCTGAACCACAGACACGTTTTTATTACCGTTCCCATTATACTGAGAGAACGTTGTTGACAGATGAGCTCAGTACACATTCATTTTTCAACATCATCTCCCCCAAATAACTGTGGCCCTGGGGATGAAGAACATCAAGGAAACATCAGCAATGATTAATGTATGTATTTAATACCTCTTCATGAAGCTGCGCATGAGATGAATTAGGCCAAGACTGGCTATAGCTCATTTAAAGTAGGTGTGTGTTCAAAGTGATCAGGTAATTAGTGACACGCAACTTCTTCATCTATCATCTTTAAATCAACCGGTTTTTTCTCTGTCCAGGTCAACAGAAAACTAGGGAGTTGATTTCAAATACCTGATGTTTTTTCAAGGATTCAATCTTGGTGTTTCAGTCCAAACCCTGTGGCCCATTAGTTCAGCAACAGACCACACCCTTCTTTAACTACACACTGAAGCCGAACTGTAACTATAAACCGAAAGCTGCCATTCATTATTTCTGCTCAGCGTCGGGCACCTTCTGTTTTTTTTTGTGTTTTCCGTCTCTTGTTTCATAAAGCTCTTCATAAAAATCCTTGAAATGATTATACTGTTCGTCTATTCGCCTAAAGTTCATCATCCGCAATGTTTAGGCTGCTTTGGTTTGGGGCCAAACTAATTCCCATTCGCCTCAGGCTGAACATTGTACCTGCTCAAAGTCCGGATGTTAGCATGGTCGTTGTGAGCATGTTAGCATAATGACGTTGCCATTTAGCTCAAAGCACCACTGTACCATGTTTACTGAGGGAATAAATCAAGTTATTGTTATAACCAGAGGAGTCGCCCCCTGATGGCCAATAGGAAGAATGCAAGCTTAAGGGCCTTTCGCATTGGCTTCACTTTTCAGACTCGTAGGTTGCAGCCGCCGAGAGAAAAAGCGCTGCAGCTAGTGTCACTCCAAGAGCTGCGAGTTGAACATCTCTGAAACTTTCACAAATATGCTGATGTTCCCGGCACCCTGTCAGCGCTTTCCTGCCGCAGATAATCACTATGGGCAAGTCTAAGTCTTGTTGAATGGTGTTTGTCATATTTTGTGAAAAATGCATCTGAGTTCTTGTGCAAGGCAGCCTATGAGTTGAAAGAGACCATCATTGTGTCCTGAAATATCCCCGTCTCATTCCCTACGACTCTGTGGCGCTCGGAGCGGCCCCCTTTGGGACCTCTGGCTAATAACAGCATACAATCAAGTGTATCACTTTTGTCATATTAGGGCATATCCAGAAAGGGAGAGACAGCGAGAGAGAGAGAGAGAGAGAGAGAGAGAGAGAGAGAGAGTTCCTCCTCCAGATTCTCAGGCCTTTGCAGGTCCGTCTCAGTGGCAGAATGGACAGTTCCTGTGTTTGTGCCTGTTCCTGTCTCCCGCTGTCACCCTGAGGCACGTCGCCATTGTTTCCGCATCGAGTGCCGGAGGTCAGGGCTGCTCCCTCTCTCACTCCCCCGAACTCGCTGCCCAACAGAGGGAGGGCAGCTGAGAGAGAGCAGTATAGGCCAGGCTCCAAACAGAGCCGGTCACACCTAAACAAATTAGAGATGCAGTCGGACAACAGGCCGCTGAGCGCGCACACACACACACACACACACACACACACACACACACACACACACACACACACACACGCACACCTTTTGTTGTTCAACAGGGGGATTCCAGGATTTCTCGTAAACACTGTGCAGGTAAACAGACTCTCCGTCTGGCACACAAGATTAGAAGCTCTACTCTTCGATGCTGAACTCAAATCTACTCTGCTTGAGTCAGTTACATTCACTTTCTTCTTCTTCTCTGATCAATAACTAATACCCCAAAACAGTAGAAGACTGCACCAAATTTGAAAGCAAAATATCGAAATGAAGTTCAAGTTACACATGCACTTGCTGAACAGATGTTGCGCGATCATTTTCTGGTTTTCTCATCATATATATATATATATATATATATATATATATATATATATATATATATATATATATATATATATATATATATATATAGATTTCACTGAGCTGCCGTGTCCTGGCAGCTCTGCAGGATTCAGAGTGGCATGTTTATACAGTTTTCTCACCTCACAGAGGAGCGTAAAGTGGGGTAATTTATATGTCAAATTACCATGAGGTTTGTTCTGGCATATGCATTCAATGCTCTCCTCAATCTCTTAAAATAAATTCAGCGTGGTGGTACGATGGATCGCGAGTAAATATTCACAATAATTTTCACAAAATACATCTCTGCTCTATGTCAAGATGACAGTAGAAGCGCTGGGTGGCCATGGAGCAGTACTTATTATAATAATTACAGAGAAACTGATGAACATATTGATTGCACATGTTGAGATGCGAGATTTCAAGAGTTTAAAGATTTACATACAGATTGTAAACAAAACCTGTCTCGCTGAATAATGCCGTTTTTAATCAAAGCAAAAATATTCCATTCGGAATATTGATATTGATCAACTCAGTCTACTCAAATGTGATGGCCAAAAGTATGTGGACACAGCAAAGAATTTACATTGTAGACATCCAACTTTGTGACAACATTTTGAGGAGGATCCACTCGTGACAATGCCCCCAAGCGCAATGCCAGTAGGAATGGTTTTACCAGTTCAGTCCTCGACCTGATCTCAACCCCACTGAACACCAAACCAGGCCTTATTGCTTAACATCAGTAATACCCACAGTGTCTTCCATGCATCCACCTTTTACATCTCTCCCAATGCAAACTAAGTATAAATGTCCTTTATCTCCTTCACATCCCGTCCTGCGACCCTCTGCTTTGCTCCTGTGGTGTTATTTGCTCAGCTGGCAGCAGACGCCTGGACTCTGAGCTCCTTAGACAAGTGCCCGCTGGCTTCATATGTTATCTGAAAGGTTGTTGTTTTTCTCCACCTAAGCATGTTTCATGTTTTCTTTTACGCCTTCAACACACATTAGGCTCATTTCACCTCACCTGATGACGCTTGTTCTTTCATGTGTATATTCAGCGTGTCTAGATAAACAGTTTAGATTGCGAAGTCGGGTATCTTCAGGGAGAATCACCCCAAAGGTGATTACTAAGACAAAAAAAAAACACTGCAGGGCACGAATATCTTCTCTATTTTTAATAGATCCCAATTATTCATGGGTTAAAAAGCATCTGTGTTGCATCGTCATCGACTTTAGTTCGCTAAAGTGCATAAGGCATCGGCTTGGACTGTGAAATCCAGCATTTTGCCGCTGAGATCAACTTCTTAACGAACGGCTGATGCCATCTGGTCCTGATGAGGAAAGGAAACACTCTACGAGCCGTACGTAAAAGACTTGTTATTTCACCGTTTGTGGGGTATGAGTTTGTCCAAACAGAGGCAAAGTGTAAGTGATAGATTCCAGTGATGATTAAGTGGTTTGTTTTCACTGTGACATTAGCAATCTGCTGTTGATCTCAAAGCAAACATGAGCGCCAAGATGTCATCTTTTTGGAGGGCCTCTGGTTTCAGTGGACACTACTGTGAATATAATTCCTCATCAAATATAAACAGATTGTGATGATCCTCACTGGTGGAATATAAACAACCATCGTCACACACACACTATAGAATCCAGGGTGACAACGTGATGAACGCAAAGCGCCAGTGAAAGGTGAATAATCTTGTATCACTCTGACCAGAAACATTTTAAGTGATATGATCAAATTAACATTACATTGAATAGTCACTCACTTGGGCAATTTTCTTGTTAAAGTAAAACACACAGATTTTACTGCACTGTTTGTTTAATTGGTGGAGCAGTTTAAAACATGTATTGCCTTTATTATTTTGGCCAATAGAAATATTTCTTTAATGTAATTTGGCAAGTTGACGTGCAGCAGAAACAAGCTGTGAATACAAAGCTGACATATCATCACCTTTTAAGCTGATATGGTGAGCGATATCTGTTAGCAAATAGCTTAAGTGGAAACAGTCCTCAGGTAATGACGCACTAGATTGTTATTTTAGGAGGCAGTATATGCTAGTGTGTGATTTCAAACACACTCATAGACATCGGTGTAAGAAGAGTCTAAAGCCATGCTAGCAGCAATATGAGGCTGAAATTAGACAAAATGCTAATGCAGCATGCTAACATACTCACAATGAAATTATCAACATGCTGATGTTTCCCAGATTTAATGTTGACCGTGTTTTAGCACGCTAGCATTTCTTATTTAGCACTAGACGCACAGTAGAGCTGAGGCTGATGGGCCGTATCTTGGCCATGCAGCTGGTTGCCGTCTCTCTTGAAGCTGACAGTGAACAGGACTTTTTATTGAAGCCTAAAACCCCTCAACTCTGAGCCTCAGGTGACCTTACATCAGTTAGCTCAATCAAGAAAAATCACAAATACAACTGACAGGATTGTACAATGATGGATCACTTGCATGGGTATAGTCATTATACATGAAGACAAATATACATTTCTGCAGTGCATGTGTTCATACTATCAACAGAACCACTTCCTCTTAAAAGTCCCTCGAAATTCCTCTAATTTAATTTGTAACAGCTTGACCCTCTTTGGTCTTGAGATCGCTCCTCCAGTGTCCTGAATGCGCTGACAGGAACCCGAACATGATGCATCTGCTGTCGGTGGATTTGAGCCTGTGTGTGAATAAAGTGGTTTTGCATTAGCAGCAGGGCGCAGCACTCCAGAGGGACGCATAGGAACAAAGGCTGATGTGTAAGCAGGCTGTTTGAGTGAACCTGACTGTTTTCAGATCACGGAGCGGAAAGCGAAGGTGGTGCTCGTGGTATTTTAGGTGCACAATATAACTGCCCCAGATTGTACATATAATTGCCACGTGTTGTTATATTGGACAGTTCACTGTAAATTGAAAGGGTTATCGTACACATTTCGATTTCAAAATGATTCATTAAGGTTTTGGATTTGCACAATCGGTCGCTCCCTAGCACGCTTTTGAATGAACTATAAGGACAATATAATCTAACTATAACGCAAGAGATCTCCGTCTGTACATGCGTATGTCCATGCATATGTGTAAAATGTTCTTCGCATATCTCGAGAACCGTTCATCTAACCTACTTCACACTTGTTTGGTGTGTTCGTGGTGACCGTAGGACGTGCAGTGTCAAAGTTGGTGCAATTTCCGACACGCGACACGTTCAATATTAATAAGCTCTAGTGCTCTGTGCAGCAGCAGAGTTATGGGGCTCAGTTGAAATTGTGGTCTGCAGCTCAATAACTGCAGTTCACTTTCACTGCGAGATGTATTAACGGTACGGCACTGCACGAGTATCTACCAAAGACGACTCACGCGGTTCCAGATCTCCAATTTAAAACCACCGATTCTATCCTTTCCTTGCATAGAATTATAGTATTGACACAATTAATTGTAGAAAATGGGATAACAGCACACACTTTCAATAAGTCCCTCCTTTAAGGTGTTCATGCTGTTTTATTTGGTTCTACACAGTTAAGTGAAGAATGAATAAAGAGTTTAAACTGTGTTAACCAATCCGACAATTAGCTTCATTCTAGAGGCCTTAAAGTGAGACTTGTAATGTATGCTGAACAGGTCCAATGTGGCAATTATCGAATAATTATGAATGCTAAAATCTAACACAACAGTTGCACAAGTTTAATGGGGTCATAAAAGTCAGCAATCTGACTCATCTGTGTGGAGACAGCAATATCTGTCCAACGTTTGCTAACATTAGCTTAAAGCTAACATTAGCTTGTCACAGGACAGCTCTACAACTGTTACAAATACTGCAGACCCACTGCATGGATGTTGTGTTGAAAAAACACGGACAATAAACCAAAAAGCCACAACACAGGTGTGTGTGAGAAGAGCGCAGATCTGCCAACAAAGGACTGCTGCTGCTCAGGATTTTATGCATGTGGCACACCAGGCCCAGGTGTGTCCCATGCCGCTGATTTGATCAACATCTGATTACAATCAGGTCTGCAGCCCCGGAGAGAGAAACCCCAGAAACAGCAGAGAAACCAAACAGACCATATCAGGCTGCAGCAAAACTCCTGAGTAATCAAAAGTTGTATTTCTCATGAATTCAAGGGCTTGTCTGTATTCTCATATTATGCAAACAAATACGACAGGACTTGTGTATGCTGGTAATAAATGCAAAACTATTTTGTATATGCATTTTGTTGAAGAAAATAACCAATTGCATTCAAAGGGTTGGCCTGGCTCTGTAAATGGGAAACAAACAAAGTGGCTCGGAGCGAGTCACACAACACAATTCCAGCCGATGAGCAACAGGGGGCGTTCATGCTTGTGCACAGGACAGGAGAAATTGGCCATGGCTGTATGAAGAGAAAGGCAATGGGAGCGAGAGGGACGGTGAATCTGTTTGGTTGCAGTATGTATTGTATTATTCTGCTAAAGGTTGGTTTAAATCACAAATTAGGACAGATAGTCAAGGTTTTAGCCACGCTGCAGCAAGAAATGACAATAATGGACTGAAATATCTATCAAGTCATCCGATATTTGGGACTTTTTCTGATACTGACAACACCTGCACCTTAATACAGAACCAAACCAGGTTTCTTATGATACTTCACATCATATTCTGAACAAGAAATGAAATAGTGATGTGATTTAGTGATGATGAAACAAGGACGTACCGGAGAGTAGTGTGCATGTAAAGTTAATACACAGACAAGACAAGAAGCTGATTGAAGTAAAATTTTAAATGATTATGTTATTATAATTGTCGTAAAATATTATGACAAAAACATCAGCTCCCTAAGGGGCGCCAGTGGATCTCTCGCTTAGGGCAACAAACTGTCCAGAAGCAGCGCTGCACTCAGTAGAGTCTGCCTGAGAAAAGTCATCACATCATGTCATAGACAAAGTTTATTCAGCAATTATCCCAAAACTCTGTCTCTCACAGTATACTTGATACTGCACAAACATGTAATAACAGCAAAGAACAGCAAAGGAATATGTTCACGAATGTATCCGTTTGTATTTAGTAACAATGTGATCAGTTAGCTTGTCTTGTAGGTTTGAATTGGCTTCTTAAAGTATTTATTTGAAAGGCTTGTGTCAGAAGTGCATACTTACTTTGGCGGAGCAACATGGCATGACTGCTGTGGGTAAAAGTTTAGCAAATAATACACCAGCTTGTCTTTTCCTACACTTTCCTGTGTGTTTATCGTGCTTTTCCGTTGTAATCTATGCTGACTTTGTTGGTATGTCTTTTGATTTGTCCCTAATTAGAAACTATTTTCTAATTTTACATGTCGAAACTGCAGCGCTGCTAACCAGCCAGTCAAGCGTCTGACCTTTTTTTTGTGCCAGAGGCATTTAGCCCTCGGGCCCCTCCATTCCCACTGCAGCACTTCTCTTGAGTGCAGGCCGTCTGCATGTTTGCTCTGTATTTTAGAGCAGCAGCAGTTGCCAGGCCAGATGGCAGCATTTGGTTCTGCTCATTTTAATATGAATAATCACGAAGATAACTAATCAAGACGAATGACTTTTTAACACTGGGCTTTGAGGTGATGGCTCCCTCCTCAGTCAACAGATAGCATGCGGTGTGAACGGTCATGCTGTGTTGACCGAGCTGTCGACAGAGACACACACACACACACACCCAACAAATGGCTAAATGCCCTGTCATTTTGGCAGTGATGTGCTTAACACACACATGCATGTATACATGCATTCAGAGACCCCCCCCCCCCCCCCCCCACACACACACACACACACACACACACACACTCAACTCTACCAACTGACTGCCTAAAAACTACTCATTTTGGATTGGGACATAATTGGCCTGGGAAGAAGCGTTGGACAAAACGTGCACAATAGCTTGAAGTTCTGTGGCTGTTCAGTCATGCTGAATAGTAATTCACCCTCTATATTTAGCATAATTTATCACCTTTATATACAAATATACTTTCGCTGTTAAATCTCTATAAAAGTCTGTCTTTGAGATCCCTTAAATGTATTGTACAAGATAAGAGTCAAAGACTTTAGTCCAAGCAGTTATTAAATAATGTGCTCGGCTCTTTGGAAAGCCTCAAGTTCTCTTTGTTGTCTTCTTCAAACCTGCGGCTGACTGACTGTCCTACATCAAAGGAATTTTCTGCCAAAAATAAATAACATATTACATTGAAAGCATGAATTTCAAAATTGTATGTCCAACTTTTTTAAATCGAGAGCACAAATTGTCTTTTTTTACAGTAAGAGCATGAGGCGTCATGTTTGACATCTGAGATACATTGATGTTAAATGTACTATGTTAATTGAGCAGTAACCAAGTGGATATTGTTGTAACCGTGATGACGAAGGAGACACATCTTTTTAAAATCAAACCATGACCTTTCGGTAACCTAACTAATGTCGTCCTGTGATCAGTAAACGTGTCGTTCTAGAGAGCATGGACCAATGACTGGTATTCATTGAAATATAATTATTTTTACAAACCGAAAATGTCAAGGATTTCTTCTTTGTTCATTGAAGTGTTTCTCGGCAGATTGCCTGCAGCGGTCCTGTGACACATTTGATCAATACCTGAGCAATTTAAAAGCCTGCTTTCCATCCAGGTATATGACCGTCAGGGCACTATGATGGTTGTCTGAACAGCAACTGAAAGTTATGTCAATGAGTCAGAGTCAACGACAATTTCCAACCACCTCAACGTCACCAGAACTGATGAACAATTTAGTTTTTCATCAATTACCAATAAATCAAAAGAGGAGGAAAAGGAAGAGGAAGACGGAGTAGTCCCATTAGTTGAAGACGTTTTGACATACACATTTCGTTTTAAAATGTTATTCACATCAGCACATGCCCTGAAAGTCTCCCATGACTACACGTTCCTAAAAGCTCCGCTTGGCCGCCGTCTCTCCGTCCGCTCTAAATATATACATTCTTCATCAGCATCTCTCAGCACCTCTTTCCCAGTGTGTCCTGATGTTTAACAGGGGAATACTGTGTAGATTTGAAGTCGCAGCGGGGCACTGAGAGATCAGCATGCGTTTTTCCCCAACGGTTCACATCTATAATAAGGCTCCTCACGGCTCCCTGAGGAGAAAGCTAAACTATGCCACCCAAGGTAGTTCCACAACCTTTGACCTACGTGGCACATCCCTCTCTGGCTGTCAAATCATGTGACCTGTCTCTCCACAGGAGGCAGTCACGGCTCAGCTGTTTTCCGCTGCAGCGTTTTATTGTACTTTCCCACCCAAAGCGAGCACCTTGGGTTATTTGTCTACTAACTGCAAATTGATAAACCTTGCACCCCAAAATTGAGTGTGTGTGTATGTTTGCTTACATACACTGTATGTGAGAGTCTATGTGTATGTGTATTTTTGAATGGGTCCTTGTGGCAACAAATGAAAAGAAGGCTTTCCGTGTTATCAATCAAGTTTGACCAACGGGGCCAGCCGTCGATGTGTTTCACATTTTGTCAGTTTAATGTCTAAAATATAAAGCTGTCAAGCCATTAGCCGTTAGAAATGTTCTCATGATTGACGGAGAGCGAAAAAGCGCCGTTTTTATTTATAGCTAGCTTTTCTTGAATGCCATGTAAGGAGGTGCCTCTGCATTGTTGCTGCAAATCCAAAAGACAACATTGTTGCCAGAGAATATTTTCACAGAGCTTCAGCCCGCTATGGATGGACCCTGTAGCTCGAGAGACCATTGTACGGCTGTGTATGAACATCATATTTTGCATGCACACTACAGACCATCTGCTGATGAGGCTACGCTAGTGCTACCGCTACCGCTAACAGGCCTTTGATATCATAGACGGTCTATAAGAACCGGACGTAATCACTGTGGAGTCACTGTGTACAACTACTACAATTGATAGTTTTTTGTGAAGACCTTTTTAAACTTATTCATCCAAGCACATCTTCTTGTGATGCCTTCACCATCATTTCCTTCAGCACATGCACACCTGGAAGCTGCCCTTAACACACACATTGGCCTCTGACCAGCTCCGCTGTAATATATGGGGGTTAAGAATACCGCTGACGAGGGAATGTAGACGTGTCAGCGTGTTTCCCACCCACATTTCTCAGTCAGTCTGCAGATATGAGCAGGCGACCTCACAGTTAACACGCCTGCATCTCTGAACTTGATGCTACCGCTATACCCTGCTTGGATTGTAACTCAGAACAGAGCATTAACGCCAGAGGAGACATGGTTGTGCATTGACATTTGCATAATTAGGGTTCACATCTGCGGTCATGATAGGTCTGAATTCTTGGCAGATACACTGTGTGACTCTTCCTCTTGTCTGAACCATGAGAATTTCTGACAAAAATGACAAAGTCTTTGCCTCAATGCTGAATTACATGTGTTGAGCTTTGATTAAATGACTGTTGTACCGGTATGTCAGTTGCCTGCAGTTTATTTCCAATGGGAGTTCGGTTATATGTGTCTACATTCGGTCACTGCCTTCAGTGTTTGTGTCCTGCTCATGTGTCCACGCATTGTATTTTACATCACACCTACAAAATGAGGCCATATGAGACAGAAACATATGAAACACATCTGAGGATTTCACTTTTGCCCTTTTCCCAAGTAAAGTAAAGTTCACGATCTTGACTCCATACAGGGTATGAGAAGAACGTAACCTCTCGAGGGTCAGCCAGTCCAGTCCAATATAATCTGATGTCCTACTCCAATAACCACAATGAGAAAAAAACATGTTGGGAGCTTGTTTGTGTTCTACTTTGGACCAAAGCCGGTGGAACTGCTTGCGTACGAGGAACAGGGCTCGTCGTTTACCTTGCTGAAATTAACCGGCATTACAGGAACCCACACATAACCTTATTAATTTACCTGTGAACCAGTTATAACCTGAGATAAAACCACTGAAAGCTTTAAGTTTAACATTTCTAAACAGTAACCTGAGGATTTCTTGGAGGGTAATTCGCAGAATACATTTAATGTTTGTACAATATAAATTTTCTTCAAACAAGTACGATGTTTTACTTGTTTGAACATGGCGTAAAAAAGTACTTTATATTTGTCCATCCTGCTGAACAGGTTAAATGCGTTGGTACCATGGACAGTGTTACATGTGTTCTCCCACAGCGGCTCCGTGATGAAGGGCTTCCTCAAGCACTGTGGAGAAAATTCACACCGTCTCCTCCGTCACCAGAAAGTGTTACAGATGTGTGAAAAAGATTCAACAGATGACAGTAAAAACAATAATACGCTGAGAATAATGGCAAACAATGTGGAAGTTGAGAGAAAGCAGCGGCCGTAATAGATGTTGTCTCAGAGCTGGGGGGCGAATTACGATGCGCTTCAGAGAAATGTTGGCGGATATGCCTGATCTCTGCTCGCCGCGGCTCATCAGACTTCAGAGAAATGCTGATTTCAAAGGGCCGGCTCTTAAATGGTCTTACGTGGAGTTACGCTGTAAAAAAATGTCATGTCATAATCTTCTAATATTCAAACAGGCATTAATCCCTAGAACAGGTTAAAAGTTCAAATTTATTGTGAAAACATATTTAAAATGCAGACAAAGTCATATTATGATGATAAGGTTGGTATGTACATTATTTTACAAATTAAAATGACAAACAATTTCATTAAAGGCAATTGTTGAAGCAACATTGAAGAAAAAGCAATATTCTAATCACACTGACAAGTTGTTTCACATTATGTAAAAGAAATACGATTGCATCAGCTGAACCTGTGGCTCAGTTTATGCTGATGCTGAAGTATTGAGGTCATTTTTTTAAGTAAAAGTATCAATACTGCAATATAGAAAATCTTAATTACAAGTCCTGCATTTAACAAGTAAGTGAAAGTATCACAAGTATCAAAAGTACTCATGATGCAGAAACATGGCCCCTGTGAGTGTTAAAGTACCTTCTAGGTCTACTTTTGCAAGTTCCTATTTTGCTGTTGGTCGAGGTACAGCTGAATATACATATGTTTTACACTGTTGGGTTGTGTTACCCATAGTAATGCATTAAACTCATTACTGTATGTAAAATCTTCAATAACTTGTAACTAAAGCTGTCAATTACATGAAGCATAGCAAAAGGTACGATATTAGCAACTTTATTAAAACATTGCATATTCTGATTATTTTCTCATGTGGAACTGGTCGCACCTCAGATGGTGAATAAATGATGAAACTGTGCGCCATCTTTTACAGGGGAGTCAGGGTGGTTCAGCAGTAGGTGCCTGCAGGGTTTCCCTTCCTTGCAAAAGGAAATAGCTGGGAAGTCAACTGTCCACCAAGTTAATGATGCTTGTCTGTTAAACGCCATCAGATAACCAGGCAACAAGTACACAATCCTTGGTCCTGCATCCCAGTGGAATGAGTCATTAAATGGGGATCATTGCGAGTCTTTTGTTCGTGACATCTTCCAAAATGAGCCGTGAATGATGACACCCCCTTTTAAAAAAAAAAGAAAATGCGAATAAACAAAGATGTGCTGCATTCTTTTCCCTGCTGTGGAACAATTGGGATTCATTGCTGATAAATGAGGATATTCATCTCCTTTTCTCTGCCTCTTTTGCACGTTTTGCTCTGTCTCGTCTCTCGGTCAAACATAAGGGATGCGTTTGTATGGAAGCAGTGATCAATAGCGTTACCCATGAACCCTTTCTCCGCTGTGGGGTTCGGGCCACATTGAACGCTCGGCCATGATGGATCTGAACACATTCCACCCTTCCCCTGCCAGAGCTGTTTAGGCTAACAGCTGTCGGTTTGATAGAGAACAAGTGTCTTGTGGGATATGTGGTTTCTATGACGGCTGGAAATACAAACTCGTTCATCCTTAATTCTCTCCCTCGACAACGGCATTGCCTTTGACTCTCCTCTTTCATTTAAAAAGACTGATCACTGTAGGCAGCTCAAGCCTCATTCGTCTTTTTGAGCCTGTGTTTGTTGAAGCCGATTGTTGATGGTGTGCATGTTTAGGCCTGGAGCTGAATGTCTGTGGGGGGGGGGGGGGGGGGGGGTCACCTGACAGTCAGAGACATGGGGGACCAAAGCACATGTTGCTGAAGGAATCACAGAGCGGTCAACTCCTGGGTGAGGTTAAGCGGGTAAGTCTTTCGTGGCTTCATATACTTCCGTGTGTAATAACAAAACAAAAGCATTGCCACAGACCTGTTTATAGCCTAACAGTTTCAACCAGAGGCTCATAAAGGTTATTAAAGACCATTGACAGCTCAACATTTTTACGAGTCAAAATGGCTTTTTCTTTTTGCAGTTTTTAGTTTGTGTGGATTTGTTGGCTGTCGCTTTTAATTTGCACATCACACAATAATTTGCATCTTCACACTTTGAGTGTCACAACTTGTACTTGTAATGGTACATGTGTGCTTGCTTTAAAGCATAAAGTCAGCATCTACACTGAATAGTTGACCACACATTCCTATATGCTTTGGGTCTTTCTTTAGCGTTGTTGGTGTGTGCGTGTGTGTGTGTGTGTGTGTGTGCGTGCACTTGATCTTTCAGCCTCAGGTCCATGTTCACATATCCTGAGCAGGAAACATCATGTTAGCATCTCCTTCCCTTTGCTTTCTTTTCATTCTGTGACTTTTTTCAGGAAACCAAAGAAATTACACACAACCTTGTACTCCTATCTTTACGAGGACACTCATTGACATAAAGCATTCTACAGCCCCTTACCCTAAACATGACCATCACAACTAAATGCTTGACTCCAACCCTTAACCTAAAAATAAAACGTAATTTTAACATGAACATTAAAACCAAGTCCGAACCTTCAAACAGGCCTTTGAAGATCTGTCCCCACTTTCTATAGATGTCCTCACTCTGAAGGTCTAAAAATCAATTGGTCCTCACAAAGATAGCTCAACAAGTGTAGACACACACACACACACACTCCTGTGTGGTTTTGCCACATGTTCAGCCAACGTGTTTCCTATTAACTTCCATTCAGCTGGCTGGTATTAAGTTGTTCAAAGATGTATCGTCGAGAGCCTCAAATCACACCGGATTACCCACAACCTGCAAGACCAAATCAGCCGGGATATTTGTTGTCCAACGTGGTTATGTTCTCTGTCTCAGCTGATTTGAGTTGAAGGCTGCTGTGTGCCGAGTGTTGTTTTCATGTGGTCACTATTTTACTACTTTGTCCTGTATTTTGGGTGTTTAGTTGACCTTTACGTTCAGTGCAGGTGCACAGTAGTTGTTCCCTGAATGTGCATCTGTAATGGAAAACAAAGAAGTCAGATGCAAAAAGGTGGAGCAGGAACAGTTACAGGTACACTTGGCTTTGCTTAGTCTCCTAAAATTTACATTCCCAGACAACAAAAATGCATCGTTAATTATGTTTGGACGGAAACGTATTTTCTCCTGGATGCCGCTTTTACTCATTCTAAGCCAAAACAAGATATTTTTTTCAATTCACAGCCATGTACTTCAAACTGAGAAAATATAGCGTGTAAATAGCTCTGCTGCCCTGGATCAGAGCAACGTGTCAGTAAAAATACGTAGCGATAAAACATTCTGTACGTATGTCGGCCACCTCCATCATGGTCGGGTCTCAGCTGAGTAAGCACAGTGTCGAAATCCCATAATCGTTTCTGAATGTGCCCAAAACGGCCAAACATGCACCTCCTGCCCTCTAAACTGCTTGGTCCACGTCCAAAACCATGTCTCATGTTCCGTGTATATATCCACACGCAGGTCAGAGGTAAGAACTGTACCGTGAAATTAATCCGCTCTCCATAGTTCTACTTAATTAGAGCTGACAGCTTTATGACGCTACATGGGCTCCCTGGTGCGGTGGACGAGTAATGAACCAGCACAAACGAGTACTTCTGAAACCTCAGGTGTTGGAATATCATACAGGGGTGTTAATGGCCGCTACATGTGCCTTTCCTCTTTGCTCCATTCTGGAAAGAGATTTGCGGAGCAGGTTTCAGTCCTAAGGTGGAAAATGTCAAGTGATAGTCCGGTTGAATTATTCATCAGGCCTCACAGTGGTTGTTCCGTTGCAGTGCTCGACTGTTTGCGTGAGGTTTTGGCCATGTGAAGCCTCTCTGCTTGAGCTGGATTATACCGGTGAACCTACAGCAGGAAGTCTGGTCTCCTGTGATTTATTTCTCTCCGTGGAAAGAGACGTTGCACGGTCTGTAACATAGCTTAGCCCACCTGTCTAAGGTGGGGTGCAGCCACTTTTTATTACCATCAAAATGAGAACGTAACTCCATATGACAGTCACTGGAAGAAAGAAATTTCTTCTCCTTGGTATTTTCCACTTCAAAGCTGCATCAAGTGACACTTGAGGTATTACCATGAAACCAAATGACTCCCTGTAATGTGAAATAGCTCGCTCATACTGCTGAACCCACTAAGAATCAACAACAGGAGTTTGACACTGCGGCTTCTTGCTGAAACGACGGATGCTGTCGTTCTTCTTGGGAGGACAGTCAATTAACTTGCCAGAAGAAAATGTTTGGTCTTTATTTTGATAAAAAGAACAGTGTTATGTTTCTCTTTGCTGTTGCAGATTAATAGCATATAAACGTAACTTCTAGGAGACATGTGTGGTTCTCATAGACTGTGTGGTTCTCACCAACAGCTTACAGTCAAACAGAACGCAGAGCGGTCGAGTGGCTCAGGCTCTCGCTGTTTGCTGACACCAGGAAGATGCTTGACATCCTGAATTCATTTTCTTTCTATATGTTGACTTTATATGCATAGATATATTTTTTGTCTATGCTGTAATTCTATTGTGTTCACTCTGTACACGTTACATTTATTGCACGTCTGGCTGTCATGGGACAGTGATTTCTCCAGTTGCTCTTCCCGAGGTGTCTGAAATGTTTTCCCGTTAACGGTTTTCTAGGGAGTTCTTATCCGACGTGAAATTTGTAATATTTGGCTGTATAAATAAAATTGACTCGATTGGAAGCCAAAAGAAACCGGTCCCTGGTGAAGAAAGTCTAACATCATCTTACTCCAGTGTCGGAATAACAAGTTGAAGCTAAAAGGAAAGTGAATACTGGAATAGGCAGATACTCAACGCCACAGGGATCAATTAACTGCAAAAACACAGTTTATGACAGATGAAATACAGACACGCTGACTTCATTCCATAATACTTTATTCAAAAAGGGTTTGAGTATCACAGCGATAATAGAGCCTCTTGGTTTATAAAGAGTGGCAATACAGAGCGCAGTACATCTCACGTATATGAAGAATATGTGTCAGAAGCTGCCTCAAAAGATATATATTTCACATTGTCTCGGGGTCCAAAGTAGAAGACGCGCACACATTTTGAGTGATTTATTAATATACGATCAATGCGAACCTGAATTTGTTTTTGGTCATAAAAACTTTCTGTAAATGCTCAATATGCACAATGATAAAAGAGTCTGTGTAATTGTCTGACACTTCCATATAGATTTGTTCCTTTTATTGAGATAATTATCACATTTTATATTCGAAAGGTTTAAGTTTACAGAAATAACAACATCATCTCTTTAAAGTATTTTGGGAACAGATGGTGGTTTTGTCATGAATTTACAAAATGTATAAAATTAGACTCATCTTTGCATATCAGTGTGTCTGGAAACTGGAACGTTTTAACTTCTTCAGCAATGCGTTGAAACAAATGAGTATAATCACACAAAATGAGTGTCCATTAACTTAGGGTTAGGGTTAGGGTTAGTTAGGGTTAGGGTTTAATGGGAATTAGTTTAATTAGTTTAATGGGAAAAGACACTTATAGGTTATTGCACCATTAGCTGCAAATTAATATGAGTATCACCTGTGATCAGGCAAACAGAACAGAACATAGACCTTAGAAATGAACACAAACAACAGGACTTACATTACAATTTCGGGGAAACAAAAGTTGCGGCATGGCAGCAGCTGAGTGGAAGTGGATATGAACCCGTGGGGTGCTGGGAGCGTCCAGATTGAAAGCACATGTTGGTCGCTGGGATCGTTGTGTTACGTTTTGGCTCAGTGGCTCTATTGACACATCATACATCAACCTCAGTAAAACTATAAAAAATGGAGTGTTCAATGGAGGCGACCGGTGGGCCGAAGAGTTTCCTGCCACATGTAACACAATGACGGCGGCTTTTGTTTTCAATTACTGTGTGTCGACCGTAACAGATTTTATTCTGTTCACCGTTGTTACATCTCAGATTGGTTGACAAGGAAACAATACGGAGAAGAAACAACAAAAAAGAAGGACGATATTTGATTCGATTTGCTGATTTTTCTTTATAAATGTTTAAAAAATGATTAAAAAAAGTATCTCAGTGTTGAATACTGTGGAGTAACAAACCATTTTACGTGTATTGCATGACATCTTAAAAATGAAGCTGAATACTGTTTCTTACATCTTATGGGCTAGCCTTCATTTAGTAGCTACTGTACATTGCATTAAAAAGCATTTAGTAAGATTATACACAATATAAAAATAAAACAATTACATTTAAGTTGACAAATCTGATAATAAAGTGGCTCAAATATATATAAAAAGACGAATCGAAAACTTTCTTTTTGCCACAGTGAACATTTCCATTGTGATATTTATCATCATCTGTTTCATGTGACAGTTATTTAGCTTTTCATTCCTACCGAGGACGGGTGTCGGTATGAAAATACTGCAGCTGAATTGCTCTGCTGTCATGATATACATTCACAATTAGTCCGTTTGATGAGTTGAGACAATGACAATCTTCTCCTCTCTTTTTCTCACAATGAATGAAATGGAGAAGTCATGCGTTCACAGGTTTCTTCACGTTACATGTGTTACTCTTCAAATATTTGGTCTCTGTTTACTGATGTGTTCAGTAGCAAAAGGTATGCATTGATAAGTGTTTCATTCCCTCGTAGTATTTATCAGCACACCATGGCCTTCACATAAAATCAGCTTTCTATTTGAGTTTCCACATCAAACTCCAACAACAGCGCTTCAAATGTTTTGTGACTGGTAAAAAACACAACATAGAGGTCACGATATCACATTCTGAATCTTGCATATAATAAACAGTGAGATATAATTACGTCAATGGCTCTGACCCCTTATACTGAATATATATATAGCGCCTCAAGATCAGTGCTCGTTTCTTCGCAGTGTGTTTGAGCTTCCGTCTGTTTTGTTCCTGACGCCGGAGCGAGCGTGACGATAATTCAAGATGCTGTTGTGACACGGCCTGCCCTGATTGGTCACTGCTTGTGAAGGTGTAACCCCACTGGACAGCCTCTGTAACTACCCGTGACCCCTCAGTCAGGGAGGAATGCCACTTTCACTTGTTATCAGTGGAAACTTTTCATTGAACACCTCCATCCGGGGTAGGCTTTTTGTTTTTCTTAGGAAAATCAGATCTAGATTAAAAAGTAGAAACATATTGACAGTAGTCACTCTATAAAAGCGGTTTATGTTGAGATATTACTATGAATTCAACTTGGGTGGATTGGTGTTTTAATAATTAACATATACTGTGGGGCAGCCAACAAAATCACGATGGTAATTCCTTCTCGGAGATGGATGTGAATATTTTTTTTCCCCGTGACGTGAACGTGGCATTACCCACAAAGCCTTGTGTGAGACAGAAAGCTCAAATAGTTTCTCTCAGGCTGTGTTAAGTGAGAAAATACGATATACAGACGCACATTTAGAGTTAGTTTCTATGTTGCACATTCAAACACACACACTTTCTCTGTCGTGCTCAGCTCTCACACACACATATACCTGGCATTAGCATGCGTCCCGCCACCCCGAGGTATAGTTGCACTTGGTGCTAACATGGAGAGTTGGAGGGGACTGCGTGGGTGTCCAGAGGGATCGGTGGCGGTGCTTGAGACGGCGCGGTTTTGGCGGTGAAGTGCTGGTTCTGCAAGCGGTCCAGAGAGGGTGGACGGGTACATACAGCGTGTTTACATACATCCATAGCAGTGACGGGTATACAGGTTGGACTCCGGAACGCCATGCCTGACGACATACATGTCTTCCCCTTGTGTTTAGTTGTTCTTGTTCTTGCGTCTTCTAGATTTCTTCACCCTGGAGAGAGACACAGATGGATAACTTGTATGTTAGCCTGAAAAGACAATAAGGTCATTGTGTCTCTTCTTTTGCTGGACCAGATGAGGGAATCAGTACAGGGCAAAACCAGTAGATTCACTGAAAATGTTGTTGTGGAATTAAATCTAATCTAATGATTAAACATGATGTCCTGCATAACTATTAAAACCCCACAAATGTCAGTTGATAATTAACCCAATAAACCCAAACTTTGCTAATATTTCCACTCACTTTCCCTTTAAAATGACTCCCAAACGTCCTCGCTGAGACGTACGTGCAGTACATGAATGTAGCGCAAACTACACCAGAGAAATGCTGTCGGGGTACATAATCCAGGCAAAAATAACGATTCCTTGAAAAAAGTTGATTGTGAAAAAGAAACTGTGCAGCGTATGAATGTAATTTCTAAGAGACAGGGTTGCTCATGCACATCTGTTCACATCAGAGCAGACAGGGACATGTCGGGGGCCTCAGTGTGTTGGCGGTTTTGATAGGTGAACAGATTTATAGGTAACTAACGGAGCATGAAAGAAGGTGATGCTGGACAAAGACAAACCGTATTATCAAGAAGGTCTGTCGACAAAAACGGTGAGTAAGAAAAGGTCAAGTTGCGATTTGGATCTCTACATTTCTACATGTGCTGTGCCACATGCTGGCTTCAATAAGATAAGACTCGATTTTAAAAGCACTTCTGTGTGTTCGCTGTAAATATGGATCCTCGGAAATTACTTTATTGTTTGTTTTCACATTGTGCTTCAAGTGTTTATGGTGTTTTAAGAAGCAGACACGCAGCCTGGTGATAATCACCACCAGACATGTTGGGAGCATTTTTTTTATGCGGAATGCACACATTTTAACTGCTTAGCTCATTAAAAATTGAATGAGCTGCTGCAGTTTTTTTTATTTTTTACTATGAATAGTTTTTACCCACAATGCTGCAATCCGACCGGGACAACTCTGATGCTGATGTGCAATTAGTGGTGATAATAACTCATGCTTACATCAACCATGTCAGCGATTTCAGAGAGAATATGCCGGCGGGAAACTGAGAGATGAGCATTTGTAACAGTGGTTCATTTCTTCTCTGTTGCCTCTAAACTCCAGCAGAGGAGAGAGATGTGTTTCGCTTCTGTCGCTGTCAGCGATGCACAGAGAGAGTGAGGGGCTTTTCCTCTTACTTGTTAATGGCGTTCTTTAAGTACTGCTGCAGCCACTTGGTCTCCGGGTTGATGCAAACCTCCCTGTTGCTCTTCAGCTTGGCACTGTTGGAGAAAGAAATGTGAGGGATTAGTAGCTATGAGTCAGAGATGTAAATAAAGTTTATTGTTATATTACTTTAAACTTGATGATTGTAGAACATCAATCTGACACTGGAGCCCCCCTCAGATAAAAAAGATGACTGAAAACTACTATAATAATGTGTTTTATTTTTCATGAAGGCCCACTTCAATAAAAGCTCAACTTTATCTCCAAAAAAACCACAAAAATCTTACAACGCATCCCAGTTTAAACCAGAGGATTATTACTTCTAATAAGCTGTCACCTTAATATCACGAGTCAAACAATCACACTGGTGCTTCTAACTTTAAAGCTAACCTGCATTCTTTTTTAACTGACATATCATAACATAGAAATATCTGCTCTGTTTAGGGTCGGATTCCTGCTGAATGAATCAAAGGACTTTGATGGTAGAAATTACATTCATACGCTGCACAGGATAATATCTGATATGTTTTATGGAGGCTGAGCTCAGAAACACCTCAGCTAAGCTCCAAAAGCCTCGGCGCATCCTACAACGCATCCGAGCTGAAAAGCGGAGGATTACTGCGCCTAACAAGCTGTCACCCTCCGGTCGACAGTGAGAAATCACAGCTTTCTGTTTCCACTCAGGCACAGCTGGAGGGGAGGCTCTCATCGCCAATCACACTTGTAAAGCCGTCCCTACACTGCACACCAAACGCCGTAAAACCGTATTTTCATGTAGAGTTTTTAGGGTCAGGCTGGTTTAAAAGGCACCCGCGATCTGGACTTTATTATTTATTATTATTAAAAATTATTTATAAAGCTCTTGGTATTGGCACACTTCTTTTTGAATTGAAGTTAAAATACAATTGAATGAGTGTGAAAGACTTTTCTACTCAATTGGTTTCATGGTGAACCATCCGAAAGGCTGGTAATTGTCTCCATGACGACTGGGTTGTTTTTATGGTGCTAGATGCTGCCTCTACATCTACTTCAGAGAGAAATAACAGTCAAATAAATAATGTTCTTTTTAAGTCCTTTGAAACAAATATGTAAAATAAAAATAATGTTGACTTTGTCATGAACTTTTAAAATAACCTTTCAAATGAGCCATTGCATATTGACAGCATATGTCATTTTGAGAAACGGTGTGATCTCCCTTTTCCTTCTTTTAAACAGTGAAAATGTAAATTCTCCCACGCAAATTTGATTTTAACACTCAGATGTCGATCGATATTTTCTCTTCAGGATCAAATCTGCAGCTTCAGACTGAAGCAGGAGGAGCTGCAGCGATTTCAAAATGAGAACACTCAAGCGAGCGATGACCTGTTGATGGAGAGCTGAGCCACATATTTAGGAGAGGATTTGTCCTGTTATCAGCCGCCGCTGGGAGAGTGTCAGATCTGTTGGGGCGAAGGGGAGGACGGGCAGTGGGGTCTCGCCCCCCCCCTCCAAACATGTGGATTTCACACCTCGGTGGCAAAAGGTCGTGTATGAGAGTTAACAACTCAGGAGGTGTCACGCCTCACTGTTCCTCCTCCTCCCTCCATCTCTCCGTCACACGGCTCTGCAAATGGAACGCATTCCTCTGTGCCGCCTCGCTGCTCTCTCTCTCGTCAGTGCGCTCTGATTCAATTTAAACCCCCACCCTCTCCTCCTCAGTCCCTCGCTACCATTTAATGCCCCACCTCCCCTACTCTTCACCCCATTTAGATGCACACATGCGAGCAAATGGCCCCTAAACTTAAAAGAGCAGTTCAGGAGCATCAGCCCCAACTTCCTTAAAACTAACAGCACAGTAACAGGATCTGTGTTTGCTTTTCCCCCAGAGATGTCCCCTCTTTCCCCTCTTCTTTTATTTTATCAGGAGTGGCCGGCTCATCCGCTCAGGAGCTCTCTGCTGTTTTGATGTTTCTGCCTTCATCCTGTTTATCTGTCTGCTTGTCTGGATGACCGACTGAGAGCCTGAACCCTAATTGACTTGGCTGGAATTTGAGTTCCACAAGCAGCAGGTAGTAATTACTTCACAGCAAGTTAATACCAACAGCATGCTGGGACGGGTGGATGGGGTGAAGCGGAGGATGAGGGTGCACGGTGGGACACAGGGCAGAGGGGTAAGGGGGGGTGGGACAGCGGGTATAGTGTTACTGGCTTTCTTTCATCTGCCTCAACAGAGATATCAGAGCAACTCTGCAAGCTCCTCGTCTGAATGACTTCTTGATTCCTCCGGCAGTTTTCTGGAGGAGGTTTAAAGGGAGTTTGTGTCCTCTTTGACCCTTTGCCATTCGCTCACCCCTTCTAACAGTCATTAGGCCCCCTCCCGTTCTGGCAGAAGCCCCTCTTGCCTTTTGGCTGCGAGGCTTCTGCCACACAGTTTTCTATAGCGAACAAATTAATGAGGCCTTTTAGTGAATGTGTTTCAGACTGGTGACAATGTACTCCATGTTGCTGGGCAGGGAAATAAAAATAAAAAAGTGGATAAGGGATACAAGAGGTCAGCAGAAATACAAAGGTAATCACTCTGACCCTTAATTATTGCTTCCTTAGCAAAACATGAATGTCCCCCATGAGCTCAAGCCGTTACCGCTTTCCTCTTTCTGAGAGGACCGTGTTGTTTTAAACTCAGGCCTCTCATTAGGAAAAGAAAAGAAGAAAATGAACACCATAAACTCACACTCTCACTATATCGGCACTGTTTTTACTTATATTTATGTAGCGCACATTTGTTTTTAACATACCAAATAATGGTGAAAAGTGAGGGAAATAAAACGTAAACACATTAAACTAAATGAGGATAATAAAACACCAGGCTTACAACAATGATTAGAGGTCATGTGACACCTTTATCAATAACAAAATGGAAAGTAAATGGTGTAAACTCAACAGAACGGTGAAATGGTGTTGTATTGACACCTTTTCCAGCTGACAAATATCAATGCATTTTGAAGTGAATGTATGTGTGCATATGCGTGACAGTATTGTCTCTCCATTATCATTTAAAAAAAGGAAAAGTCAGATTCTTGTTGGATGTTTTTTCATTAGGATAATTACAGAATTAATTTATTAATTACCTTACTATTAATGAACTAATCCAATTTAATTATATTTATATGCCTGAAGGATTTCTGTTGCAAACATGTAGAGTTTACACATACGCTTTTATTATTCCATACACCCTACTGCTGTTAAATGAACCGTTTCCCTGCATATCAGCATGAAGACGTTCGGGGTCGGAGGTCACACTCACCCACAGGCACAGCAAAGATATCAAATCACTCAGCGAGGATCAGACACAAAACAGGTTGACATAATAAAGCCAACTATTTAATACTCATGGACTTCCAGGAAAACAAAGACTCTGACGTCCCTAAAAGTTATTTGTCAAAGAGTTGGGCTGTAGTTGGAGAGCGTCCATGGTCTGAAGGCAGCGCTGATTCTGACCAACACAGCTATTCAAATGCAGCCGAATACGCCAACGTCTAAAAGAAGGAACTTGCGTGACAGAATCCTTAATATGATTAACAATCGTTCACATTCGGAAATACGTTTCTTTAAGTTAATCACCACAGTAATTTCACAATCGTTCACTTACATGACTTGGAAGGGGCAGTTGGGTGTGTGGAGGAACTTGAGCTCTTTGATGGACCGCTGAGGAACCGTGTTGAGGGTGGAACGACACCAGCACCGCTCCACCAGACTGATGGGCTTTGCTGCAAAAACACAAAAAGGAATGTCACAAATTAGCATTCGCTGTAAAACAAAAAAGAATGAACTACATGACAGGACATTTTTTAATTATTCACTTTGTTTCAAGCTTTGTTAACACAATCCAACCGTAAACATGTCTTCACCCTAAAATGTATTGATATATGTTATGTTGACATAACATTTCTTATGTCCCCATAAGAAAGGTCGGTCCCCACAAAGCGTGAACAGATTTGTGTCCCCACAATGTGAGTAACACACACACACACACACACACACATTAAACTTATTATTTTTTTATGTAAAAACTGTGTAGTACTTCAGTAAATGTAGCCGAACTCTGACTTCCTTATAGATGACACTGTTAACTTGAGGAAGAAAACATATTTTGAAGTTTTTATGATATTTAAGCATTTTGCAAATGTGTTTTTCCTCATTGTGGCATTTCACAAAGAATCACCTCAATAATTGATAATTCTGCGGTTCAGAAGTATATAAAGTGACTGTTTAATGTTTTTTCTCTATTAACAATTTAAACATTTAATTGTTCTTGAAACAGAGATGGGGTCATTTTTGTTAAAGTGAGTTATTTAGTTCATGTGAGGATTTAAATATTAACATCAACTTAATTGAAAAATTACAACACAGTAGCTTCTACTTCATTTCACTGAGGACTAAATGCATCACTTTCCTCAGCGGACAAATGGAAAGCGTGTGTTATCTGCTGTTACACGGCTTTATAAAGCATGGGAGGGTATGAGTTTACCTGCTATTGCTCTGAACAACATGTTCATTAAAAGGAGATTAGCCCTTTCTGACCAGTCACACACACACATGCAGAATTTCAGCTTTTCACTCTGAGAGCATTCAGCGCAGCCACTCTGATGGAGAAGGGTCCTCCTCATTCAATTTCCAATATTTGCCCCTTTTATGAAAGAGCACTCTGCGGCTCAGACGGCACCAAAAGCCTCTGAGGAAATCACCTCAAGTGCATTCTTAAAATGATTACAAATGACCACTGGGCCTCCGTGGAGGCTTGTGGGGGCCCAGAGGACCACAGATGCACACGAAGAACTCAAACTACCAGCTGATTGTAGTTTTGAACTTAATTCGCCCTTTTGAAGGATGATGGTTGTAAAAATGAAAAGTTAAAAGGTGAAGAGAAACAATTGTGCAATACAACTTTACATTATAGGAACCCATCCTACAAGCCCTGATCTTGTAGAGTTTTTTATTCCATGTATGACATAGAGATGGTTTAAAAGGGGACCCATGCTTCATTGAGGCTACAGAGTGTGTACAAAAACTCGTTTTTTTATCAGTAAATTCCTGCCATGATACAATCAAATATGTTAAATCAAGTGAATCATGTGTAGCAAACAGACCTTTGCTCTGGGGTTAAACATATTCCCATTGATATGCATGTTTATAATGCAACACCAGATGTCCTGCCACAACTGGCTAAATCCTCAGTAATATCAGCCGAATGATTCACACCCTCTCAGGGTCTTTCTCATGCAAACTAAGGGATCATTATGCAGCACGCAGCACCGGGCCCAGAAGCGAGCATCCACTGCTATCACCGCCGCATTGTTTATCCCTAATTAGAAAGTAATTAAAAGAAAGCAAAGGGAAAAGGCAAATACACACATTTAGACCTAACTCTTTAATATGCAATTGGGGGGGTCTTACTGGGGCTGAAACAACAAGCTTAGCATAATGCCGGCCAGACGACTCAACACGCTGGTTGTCTCCTACTAAGGCTAACATGTGGAGGATTAATGTGGGGTCACAGCGGAAACTGCTCTCCTCCTGTGGTACATGAAGGATTTTAGTCGGAAATACTGAATATACTGTAATCACTGGAAAATTTGCGACCAGCTTTAATGCTCAGACAATCAAATTAGAATAAAAAGGATTTCTTATTTTTTTCAAAAACTTGCAATAATAATGTAGATTACTAATTACAGTCAATATTTTGTAATTTTACTTATATACTAATAATCAAGGGTGCAATTAACTAACTAATTAAATAATTATTCTCACCACTTATTAATCTGCTGATTGTTTTCTCAATTAATCATTTTGGCAGAAACAATTCAGAATTTCCCAGAGCACAAGTTGACATCTTCAAGTCTGTTTTCAGTCTTAAATCCAAAGATTCAATTTGCTGTCGCAGAGAACAACCAAATTAATAAAACAACCAAACAACGTGTTTGAAAAGGCGAACCCTGAGACTTCTTTGCACTTTTCTTTTTAAAAAATGCTTAAAACTGTATTATCAAACTAGTTGCAGATTACTTTTCTTGCTGTAATTTAAATTCTAATTGTTATCAATTAATCGTACAATTGTTTCAGATATTCAGTAATCATTTATTCAATACGAATAAATGATTGGTGGATCATTTAGGAATAAAAGTCTTCTTTTTGGTTACTATTTGTTGATGAGATGTTACAAAACAAAATCAAAGCAGGTTCTTTGAGTGCTGGAGTTAAACAGCCGTAAGTGCAACAAGGAATGTGTCTAAAACGTATCTTTTTCTGCAAAGAATGAAACTCATCAACCATCAAACCAAATTCAGGTGACAGATACGTGCCGACAATGTCGGAAGCCAAGCTTTGAATGAACAAGAAGTTAAAACATGAAGCCAAAGTCAATCTTCATTTAGATTTAAGACATCCACCTGATTTTCTGACTGTTTCCAGAAATGTTACTTCCCACACAGCCACGACTGAAATAGTCAAAATCCTAAAAGCCTCAACGTCCAGCATTTCTTTCACCAAGAATCAGTGAAAACCCTCTAACATGACCAAACCAACAATCTCTCTGCACCATTGAAAACCTGACCCACAGTCTCCCGTCCCTCTGCTGGACTCACCGTTGGAGGTCGGTACATGTGTGGCCACGGCCATCAGAGCCATCAGTGCCAGCAGCTTGACATCCATGGTGGTGGGCTAGCAGGCTGCAGGAGGGCTGCTCTCTCTCTGCTACAATCCAGGGCGCAACTGTGACCGCCAGCTCTGCTCTGTACCGTGTTAAGTCTTCAGATGGGAGAGAGCGAGCGAGAGAGAGAGAGAGAGGGAGGAGGGAGTTCCATTTTCTCAGGAGGGAGGAGGCAGGGTCCCAGCATGAGAGGAGAGGAGGGGAGGAGAGGAGAAGGAGGGAGCAGCAGTGAGTTCAGTATGGAGACTTCCTCGATTGTAAATGTGTTGGCTGGGAATCAAGGAGAAAGTCTAAGGGAAGCCTCTCTCTCTCCCTCCCTTTCTACTGATTTCTCTCCTTTCTTTACCTCTTGCCACCTGTCGCACACATGTTTTCGTTACTTTTGGGGTTAATACATTGACTTAAATATTTTTTTTCCTGGAGACTTAATTGAAACCCTTAACCCTAAACCATAACCCTTACCCTTGTTTTAGACCAAGTCTACAACTTAAAATGTAATGATTTATGTGGGGACGTGCATTTTGTCCTCACAAGGAAGGCGAGTCCCCACAATGTGACTGTGTAAACAGATATATGTCCCCACAAGACAGGTAAAATATGCCGACACACACACACACACACACACACACACACAGTCCTTACTTTCCAGAGCCAGGGCTCCCTGCTGTTGCACTAACATTGTTGTATATTTCAGCTTTCTTATGTCATCCGCCTCGGCTCATTTCCATGGCGCCTGGTTCATGTCTTTGTCGGGCTCTTCTGGGTTTCATGTCAGTTTCACTGTCGGCTCTGTAATGGCACTATTAAAGGACTGTTTGGACTGGCCAACTGCATCATTAGAATGAGAAGAGGAGAATAAAAATGAAAGTCATGTGGCTTCGTTATATAAACTGATGGTGTTTGACGAGTGTGACTCTCCAGGCCAAGATTATAAAAAAATCAAGCTGATATTTGGAGAGGAAGCTTCTGTGATGGGATGCTGCTGTTTGTTAAATAAAGAATGAAAACTGCATGTGTTTCTTTTCCCCTCTTACAATGAATTTACATGACGTTTAAATGAATTACATCTTAAAATACAGTACAATAGAGAAAAACATTGTGGATTACCCCTGTACGCATTCATGAAAACAAATAAATAAATATTAAGTACAGAAAACCTTTTGCAGTCGATACATAATGACTGAAAAAGTAAAATATGTTTTATAATTATAAAAGGCATTTTTGTAATCTAATATGTACCAATGTAAATCAGTCAAGTATCAAGAGAGTGACCGTATTAAAGGAACAGTTCAGCATTTGGGGAAATATATATATCCATATTTAGCTTGCAGAGAGTGGTGTTGTATCAATCTTTTCATCTCTCCAACAAGTAAATAAACATACTCCCTAAAATGTTGATTTCCAGTGTTTAAGGAACATCGAAAGTTTGAAAGGAAATTTTTTTGCACAATAAAGTTAGCGAGTGTTGGTGGGACTTAAAGTATGGATAGCTGATATGGTGTGTAAAACTAGGTATAGTGTTATTAACAAAAGTGCTTATTTGAAGCCTCTATGTTATTGCACGAATATCTGATTTTCGATGACATCTGCTGGAGATGTGACAAACATACAGCCAAGAGAGAGTGGGTGTGTTATCACAGGTGGGAGGGAAGTAAAAGCCTTCAGGGACTTTTAGAAGTTCTCACATGTTTCTGAAGCACTTGTTCTAAATCACGGAGAACTTTCAACTTCATCTGGGAAAATTGGACTAAAACGGTGCGCAACAATGTAAAGGGACGCAGATGTGTGTGTAGATGTTGCTGTGCCGTTGGTTGAATACATGCGTGTGTGTACATGTCTGTACATGTGTGTGCGTGTCTAAAAACATGTCTGCAATTAAGGATGTTTGAGTCTCCTTTCCCTCCGTTCTGCTGCATTGAAACCAGCAGCTGGCAAACTGAAACTGGTCTTCAGGCCAGAACTTGATGCCTTCCCTGTCAGAGCTCTTGGAGGTGATTCAACCACCCCCCCCCCCCCCACCCCCCGTCATCTGCAGCAGTAATACAACCATACGCCGCTAAAGACTGCCTGTCAATTCATACACTGGAACTCGTCCCCTGCAGTTTACAGGCCCATAACATGGCAGCGTGCTGAGCCAGAGTCCTGCTGTCAGCTGTAAACCTAAGAGGGTGTTTACTGTTAGCCGGAGAGACTAATATAAGTGCCATTAGCAGCGGGGAGATGAAACTGCGCTGTCTAGAGACAAACGTCAAATTACTTTGGAGGAATTTACTTCGTTTTTTCTTATTTACGCAAACAATGTGTTTTTATTGTTTTATGGCCCAAGGAGCACAAACATCAGTAACAAAGACCGACGTGTGCTTAACCTGCTTTAATCATGCAAATTATAAAATGCACATTTTATAACTTAATTATGACTAGTATGTCGCCACACGGGTAGATATCGAGATACTTGCTTCAGAGATTTCTGCTGCCTTGCTAAAGAGTTATGAACAAGATTATTATTATTATTATGGATAACTCACAGTCCGCATTGTGAACAGTTTTCAATGGAACTTTTTATAGAAAAAGTCCCATCATAGTGTCCAGTGTGTAATGTGGTTTATCCAGAGTAAGAGAAAAGTGACAGAGTTTGTGCTACTGAATCCTGGCTTTTCAAAGAATTTTTGGCAAATCATTAGAATCACTGCATCTGTAATCCAGAGTGATGTTTGGTTTGTTAAAATGTCTTTGTTCACCGTAGTTAGCACCACAAAGCAAATGCCATTGAACTTCATTACATTACAGTTGAAACAGCAAAACAATTTAACAGTTTTATTTCTAGTTTTATTTATTTCGGCTGCAGTGACTCTTAAATGTAACCACTTATTAGACTATGGGCAACGACCACCGCACTAGTTTTGAATGCCGGCTGGGAAACAGATGTGCTCACAAGCATTGATTTGATTAAACACTGAAGCTAAACCTCTGTGCTCCACACCCTCAACATACAATGTTTGGATTTCCTCCTCGGATTCGACGTTTCTCTGACATGTTTGATGTAAAATAAGTCTGTGTAATGTTTCATGCAAACACTGACATTTACAAGTTAGCTGAGATAAACCCCAAACTCCCCAAGCTAGCTGAAACCTTGTTAATCCAATCACTGCAGTGCTGAGATTTGTATTTACTGAGACACAGAAACAAATGTCACAAGTGTTTTAGCCGCTCCAGCGCTAACACGCCACAGGAGCGCGGCTGCGATGGCGGAATGTGTTTGGCACGTTTACAGCCGAGCTGTGGGACAACACTGCCACTTGTATCACACGTGGGGTCAGAGGTCAGCGCTTCATGTCCCTGTATAGAGTTACAGGCAGCCAGGTCTTTGTTCTGGACCAGTCCTGATAGACGAGCTCGCACAAATGGCTGCCATGATGAGGGACATGATGGAGAGCAGGCGAGTATGTGGTCTGGCTGGATGGTCTGCGTCAGGTCCACACATGCAACAGCATCCTATTTGAATGAAGTAATTGCCCAAATAAAGGTTATTAGGTGCAATAAAGGTATTTTGTTTCTGCTGTAAATGTGACGTCTCTTGTAAAACAAAACCTTGATCACAACAGCACGTATCAGGATGTGGTTGAATAAGAACCGATGGGGTTTTCAATGAGAGAATGAATTCTTTCACTCATGGTTTGTAGTGTAGTCCACAAGAAAACAGTTTTAGAAGTTAAAATCTTTCTGAAATAATATACACTCACGTTAACGGCCATCTGAACGAAAAAGGATAAAATAGACGCACTCTGTCCACTTCAATAATCATCTTTCATCAGCAGGTGTGTCACAGCACTTAAACCAAAGCCACACAAACACATTATTAGCGTCTTTAATGCCCCTCCGTATAAAAAAGAACCCAAATAAACACAGACTAATCTTTTGGGTAATCTCCCATGCGATCCTGTTGGGATCTCTTGAGTGGAGATTGCTTTGCGGTCCGGAGTTTATTGTGTTTGTCCAGCAGTTTGAGTCTGGTGCTGAGTTTTATTTTATGGTGGCAGGGCAGATGAAAGGTTTCCCTCCACTGGGCTAAAATAAACAGTAGTTCACAATCAATGAGAGGCTCAAAATGTGCCACGTAAACACACATTCATCAACGTGTGGAGACATTCTCAAGAGCACCAAATGCATCAGCTGGATCATAAAAAGGAAAGTGTTGAGTTAAAACTATGCCGACTTCATCTACTTCAGGTTGAGCGACGAGAGATTTACAGTCTTATGAGTCTGGGTTTTACAATAACTGAAATTGTATGTATGTGTGTGTGTGTGTGTGTGTGTGTGTGTGTGTGTGTGTGTGTGTGTGTGTGTGTGTGTGTGTGTCTGTTTATGGTGGTGATTTGAAGCAGGGTTCTGTAAACAGGATAAACAGGAGGTTTTGGGGGTTTAAGGTGTGTGTGGGGGTTAAAGAGGGGGATGTGCGTGTGATGTGGCTGTTATCAGTCGGCACGTTTTCCACTGATCCTCAGCAGCTGGCCTCTCAAAGGGAATGAACACACACACACACACACACACACACACACACACTTCTTTTTGAGGATTGATATGACGAGAAGATAAACCTGTTAATCAGTAATTGATCAAATATTCTAGTACTTTTAACAGATCACATTCAGATTAAAATACTTAGTTACAGACAATACAAGCGTTTAAATGAGTAAACTACAAATACCAGCACAGGCTTATATGAGCACTCAGCAGTCTGGCGGAAACAATGATTAAACACAACAGAGGTCTCGGCTGAACACAACCTGAAGAGAGCTCCTCATTGAGTCGGCCTCTCGGCCATTTTAATCCTGCAGTCCCCATTCACATGTACAGCGCATACAGTCAGAAAGCTCTGGACGCCGGCAGAGAGCGAAGGCATTTCCATTTGAATCAGCGTCTGGTCTTTAGGTAGAAACGTCCTGAATGCGTTTGAAGTTTTCAGCTCTCCTTGGCTGTCAGTTACGGGAGAAAAGCGTCTCAGTGACTAATCCAGTTTACTTTGTGCCCGTCTGTTGAGGAGAGCATCTGGCATGACACCAAATGCCACTCAATAGATGCTTTTCCAAACAAAGGCAAAAAAAAAAAAAATGGCCGCCCCTCCCCTGCGCCCTCCTCCTCGCTCCTCATTTCCTGCTCGACAAGCACATTGAATCCCTCTCGTCTTTCATATATTTGTCAAGAGCATGTTTTTCATCTGACCCTGTTGCCAGGGTTTCAGCTTCTGTATATGTGTTGACTGTATGTATTATGGGATGCTGAGAAAAGAGAGGGCGGACTGGAGTGCTGGTGCCACATTCAAGTGTGCAAGACTGTGTGTTTTTAGTGCGAGGCAGTTGTGTGCTCTTCTTCTCAGGGATATGCTGAGAGCAGGAGGCCGTATGATGGGATGGTCATCACAACTCAAACTCTAATTGGATGAGATGTCCTGTGAACGCTCAGTGACCGCGGCCGTGTTTCTGTCCAATATTGTGTGTGTCTGTTGTTTGTAAAGGCTGTTTAGTTCATTGACTGCCCACAAATTCTTAAATATCAAGGCAACTAACTGCCCTTAATTATTTTGGAATTCATCCAATTCAAATTTAGCGTTTGGTACAATAAGAGTTGTCGTTTTTGGGAGCCAAAAATAGGTTTTTGGACCAGAAAACCGTTTAGTAAACAGCATGAAGTTGCAGACAATGTTTGCCAGCTGTATGAGAAAATATGGACCCCAGACATCAACAGAAAAATAACATAACAGTGTAAAAAAGCAGATTTCCAGAAATGCAAAAGAAGCGTGAATGTTGGAATGTAGTCACACAAAAAAAAGAGAAATGTGAGTACTGGAAAGATTGGCTGCATTTCTATTATGTCACAGATCAATCAGATAGTCTACAGTGTGTGTGCGAGAATGCATGAGTGTGCACCGAGCTCGATGGTGCATGAAAAACATGTGGGTGTTCTCATTATGGATTCATCTGGATGTGACAGTTTTCATGACATCACCTCTGAGATTCTCGGTGGAAAAGACACACTAATGGCAGCCGCTCCTTCCTCAACGGTCCCATGGCGATGCGTGATTGAGGGGTCCGTTTCAAATTGACAAGTTTAATTTGCCCGAGTTTGTCTTGAAGCCAAATCTGACGGAGGCCAAGAGGAGTCGGAGAGAAAAGGAGAGAAATTGAAAACACCAGGTTACATGGCAGGGTTTAAAAGAACGTATTCCTCCGCTGAGCTTTTCGGCTGTGACAAATTGAAGAGTCGATTTGGCTCACACACATCTTTAAGCTCCAGCTTTGAGAGTAACAACTCTGCAAACAGCAGCATATCGTTGAGCTAAATCTGCAGTTTGTTCTCCTCTGAGGCAATTCACCGTATAAAACCTGTGCAGACAAATGAGAAAGGATGCCGTCTTTGTGATGTAAATCTCTTACCGGCTCTGAAGACTTAATGGGATGTACGTCTGGCACATCAGGAACAAATCTGTTGGCGTTGGCACACACATAACACCACACACACAGACGCCGCACACATCCACGTTATTTCCACCCATGTCCACGATCGACGCACAAACAAGCAGAGCAGCGCTGCGGATCGAGTCCAGAGCTGAGGCCAGGCCGGGATCCGATCCTCGGAGGGTCATGACCCCGGCAGATTGGACAGCCAGTATCAGTGCGAGTCCTCCTCTCTGCTGCTCCCAGTTTGGCCCGAAGTCACAAGTCTGGCGGGTGGGACGCAAGCAGGACTTTCTCTTTTCAAACTGTTGGAGCTACAATAGTGGACGGAGTGTTTGTGCTCCGGCAGCCAACACAGTCCTGTGTTAAACAGAGAAAGCCTGTTTCTGGGTGTTTTATTTCAATCCACTTGCCAAACAGAACTTGGCTAAAATTAGGTTAGGACTGTTGCCATGGTTAAATATTAACAAAAGCCCACACTGACTCTGTTGTCATTATTCTAACTGTGCTGTACCAACATCATACCCGTTCCTATTGTCACAGGATGGTCCTGCGTACCCTCCAACTCTGAACAAAAGTCGTTGAATCCTGTTTGGTGACTTATCAATGGCTATGGTAAGCAAGCAAGCTATGCATGCGCATGTTTTGGTTGAAGCTAGCAGCTGGCTAACACACATCCAGTCACCTTTGGTAAGCTAACACGTCCAGACCAGTCTCTATACTGAACGCACAGAGATTTAAATGAACGGCTCGTCAGCAAACAAGCTGACCCTTCAAAATGTAACGTAGCGTGAGTGAGAAAACCTCAAATTGTAAAGGATTAGGAGTATGTTACGTGTTCCTTTTAAGAGTAATTATTACTGTAACATGGAACTAAGTAATGCAACACGACCGATCCGAGATGTCAAGATGTGGTCACTGGACCTTTTCACACGGGACTAATATTACCTTGCGACCTGTATTATTTTTTTAATAATTGCAGAGGTAATTTTATCTGAATCCTGTGAATCTGACATGTCCATAATTTGAGAAGAAAAATTCCACCTCAAATTACTACCCACTGTATTTCACCAAACACATGATATTTATAATATTAAATAAAAAATAACATAGTATAGTATTCTTAAACCTTTTGAGCAATTGAATTGCTCCAAAATACAAATGTAGCTTGTTATGAAAAATAGGAGTATCAGTTTTCATGAGATATGGTGAGAAAAGGTTTCGTAAGATATATCGAGGACACCATCTTGAGTCCATTTGTGTCAAACATCTCTCTCAGATAAATGTCAGGCTGTTAGCTGAGGCAGATTATTGCACCAGACATCCTGAATGGCCTTGTCTTCTTGATTCCCGTTTCATGACAAGCTGCTTCACTTCTCAGTCATTTCCCTCTCACCCCTAATCTCTTTGAATGTTTTCCCTTTTCATCCACACTGGTCTTTGCCTCTTCTTGTGTTACCAGTCATTCATTCCGTCCATCTAGAAACGCAGCAGGCTTGTTTTCAGAGCATTAGAGCCCGTTCTCCCCGTCAGCAGAGAAAACCCAGCAGGGAGAGTCCATAGGATCTAGTGGAACTCAGCAGCCGTCCTGCCAACAAAGAGAAAGGTTTACGTGCACCCAGTCAGGGCAGCCAGACTGGTTATCTGCACACAAACACACATACAAAAGACAATCCAATGATGCCTTTACAGCTGCATGGTACTGGGCTTGCTCGTTGTTTGGTTGATATTAGCACACCAACCCAACTAAGAAAATTCTCAATCTCCAAATTATTTCTCATCTCCAACAAGCAGTGCTTCTCGTGGGGTGTGCTGTTTCACAACGAGTGGTTTCACGATTAACTGCCGTAAAAATACAGACGTAATAGAATACAATATCATTGAAATGCCGAACCATACATCAGCAAATGTTTTGAATGGGGTGCCATGTGTATTTAGTTTGAAGAACCAAGAAAGACTAATGTGACAAAACTGGTTCCATTACAGCTGAGAGGTCTTGAACTTCAAAACAAGTATTTTGACTGTTAATCATTCTGCGCTTTAATGTAAACATCCCCCCTTTTAATCCTGCAGTTGACATCACATTATCTACTTCAGTAAATATTTCCATGTTGGACATTGAGAGGAGTTTCATTTCAAGACTATAAACTGGCTGCTCCTCAAATGATTTCTGGCCGCTCAGCTCTTTTACTGGAGATCCATTAACTGGTATTATGAGTCCTCTCCTCTCCGTATCACCAATTTATGAGCGGTCTGTGAAAACAGGACAGGACTTTCCCTCTCCTCCTCCTCCTCCTTCTCTCTAGACTCAGGGTTAACAAGAGGAGAGCTTTACTCGCCCGTTGAAGTCCTCGTAAGATGGTTCCCAGATGGAAGAGAAGTTATAAATCCTCACACTAGATGTGACAGATCAAAGTCCACACTGGAACACACACTGTTCCTCTGAAACAGTGGCACAGGCTGGTCGTAGGCTTCTTCTGGATCCCCGTGAAGAATAAAAACAATTGTCATGTACATGCAGCTCAGGATAATTGATGACTCTAAATTGTCCGTCGGTGTGGTCCGAAGCCCTGCGATAGTCTGGCGACCTGTCCGGGGTGGACCCTGCCGTCGCCCGACGTCAGCTGGGATCAGCTCCCCGCGACCCTGCGGTTACTGATAATGGATGGATGTATCAAATTACAATGTGCCGATGGGAAAGGGGTTGTTGTGATGAACCTACTAAATCATTGTCACCTGCGGCTGCAGCTCCCCTTTGCTTTACAGAGTGGTGAGTTTCAGTTCAACACACTGTGCACACGACCTGCTCAGCACCAAACAGTAGACGTACACAGTCAGCGACTGTGAACGTTTAGCAGCTAAAGAGTCCGATATTGCCCTCCGGAGTTGGTAGAGACCAAAACAGAGCAAATGAAACACGACTCCAAGTGAATCATAGTGTTCCTCTTTAACTGCTGGTTGTGTAAA
The DNA here is from genome assembly GCF_949748355.1 of Melanostigma gelatinosum. Classification (NCBI taxonomy): domain Eukaryota; kingdom Metazoa; phylum Chordata; class Actinopteri; order Perciformes; family Zoarcidae; genus Melanostigma; species Melanostigma gelatinosum. The sequence goes on from NC_136644.1 coordinate 3,702,112, forward strand.
CAAGTTTACCAAACGTGAGTAAACAGTCATTTCATAGACTATTGTCAGCGGCGTATTGATACATATTTGTCGCTTTAGTTCGTATTAATGGCAGCACAATAGTCTATACAGAGGATTTCAAATGCTCTTCATGCTCCAATTTGAATCTTTATATTTCTCACCTTCGGTTCACAAGGATGCAAAAGTGAAATGAGGTGCATGAAAAGAAGTCTGGCAAAAGCTTTGGGAGTGTTTGGCCCTTTAAAGCTTTAACTCTGGCAACGCTAGATAGGTCCACCACTGAGCCATGAAGGAACTCACAAAAAGAAGAAAAAAAATGTAAGTGTCGTACAGCTCAGCCACCCGTAATGATCTTTCCTTTAGAAATCAATGAGAGTAAAGGCTAGGATTACTCCGGAGAGACGAGCAGACGTTAACACGTCTGGACTGTTTGTATTGATCAGATGCTCATCTGTGCTGCTTTTAAAGGGACGGGTCCTCTTGTGCATGAACAAATGATGGATGGATATGTGGATAGGAGCAGACAAGGCCTGTATAAAGAGGCACACACACTTAACATCCACTCAAAAACACACACGCATAAATTCCACCCTCTTCTCTCACCTCTCCGTGCACCTAAGACCCGTCTTGAAAGATGCCACCGGACTGGTCTCGGTGTAAAGTGTTTGAAGTGTGTGTGTGTGTGTGTGTGAGGGGGGTTGTCCGACTGGGTCATTGTCCACTGACACACACACACACACACTCTCTGACCTTTGGTGCCAGGCCCGGGGCCGAAGACCCTGCTGAATAGAACAGCAGATGGTTGAGAAGTGGCTTCAATGGAAACTGAGAAAGAAAAGAAAAAGAGTGCAAGGAACCTAAGAAAAGATTAAAGATGCCCAGAGAGATGGACAGGTGTGTCTGTGTGTCTGTGTTTGTGCAAGTTTGTGTATTTTGAATGTGTTTGCATTCAGCAGTCAGCATCTCTCTGGAAGATTTCCAGCCCAGAAGGCAATTAAAGCTCCTCAAATGAAACTGAATACACAGTGTTGATGCAGCATGCATGAATCCCCAGAGAAATGCCTCCTGCAGGCCACACTCAAGCCTCAACTAGATCTAGCTGTCTGATCTTCCTACAAGGGGAATCTTGTGTTAGGCTTCATCCTCTATGGTCAGCATTACTCATCAGATTCAAGGTAGAAGACATTTTTCTTTTTATATCAGGCCAAAGGAGAGGTATTGTCAAACCCTCTGAATTGTCTCCGTCATGATGTTTAATGTCAAATAGGACACGAGGACCCTGCCCTTGCCCCGTCTTTGTTCCTGTACTCAGCAGCTGCTATAAACAGATCCCCAAACCCAGTTTCCATCAGATTAGCGAACATTAAGCCCCAGAGTGCAGAGCTATGCCTCAGATGATAAAATGGGCCTAAAATAGTGTCCGGCACTGACCTTGGATCTGCCTATTGGTACCAAGTTTCCATGGCTTTGGCAATGCTCTGAGGAAATCGGGTTCCCATATAATTCAGTTAAAAAGCGCAAGGGTAGCAAGTTAGTGAGATGATGGTCGACTTAAATAATGCACCAACTAAGATTTAAAAGTATCAATGAAAAAACAAACTGATTTAGATTTAGATCACCACAAGAAAGGAGGGTTGGAGAAGCTGCAGGAGACAGGAAGAAGAAGAAGAAGACAACACCTGGTTTGTTTTCACATCTTTGACTAAATCAACACTCAGCGTGTGGGATCGGCCATCTGTTGACAGCTGGAGTCACCATGGTGGAGGCTGAGGTTACGAGGGTGAGAGGAGGAAGAAGGGTGAAGGGCTGATGGGAAATTAGTTGCTGAGGTGCATGTGAGTGAGTGTGTGTGTGTGTGTGTTTTGTTGTGGGCTTTATCAACACAGCCCTCATACATGACCTCATCCTCCACCAAGTCCTTCAATAATTATAAAAAAGTGAAATAAATGTCTGCAGTTGAGAGCAGTATCATAGCAGTGCAAATTGCAGGGATACCAAGGCAAAGTGGAGGTTCAGGTCAGCAACATGCACATTTTAAGAAAGTCAGGCTAATTAGGGGATGAGTTCGCTCCATGCAGCCTCCAAAACAAACACACGTTTCAACATCCGCTTGTCAACATGTCAGCTGCATGTTGACGCGGCTTCCTCCGCCGTCTGAAAACATTCTGAAGTGTCAGTGGATCACTAAACTGTTTGCGGTTGGGATCGAGAGCAAAGAACGGCCAGTGTTTGGATTTGTGTGTGTGTGTGTGTGTGTGTGTGTGTGTGCTGAAATGCATGCCTACGTGCTGCTGCATGTATGCACAGTGTGTGAGACAGGAGGAGAATCTGGTAGCCATTATCACCACAATCAGGAGGCACTTAACGGTGTGAGACAATAACCGTCGGGTTCGCGAGGTCACTACATCAACCGCGCAGCAGCAAACAAAAGGAGAGCGTGTCGGAGGTTAACACATGAGCAGGTAGCGCTGAAGACGGCACTTACACAGATGCCCGGTGAATGGGAAAAGAAAATAGCTGCCTGGATTACACGGTCCAGCTGAAGGAGCGTTTGCATTCTGGGCGTTAAACTACTTGTTTGAGTATCATGTGCGAGTGTTCCTTTTCTCATTTCATTTACAGCATTTGACAGCAGCGTGGTAAGAAAGAGGAGTTCTATTTCAAATCATAAAATACATTTTCCATGGCATCAGCCAGAGATGTTTATTAATGAAGATGAATGTTTTCCATTTCCTGCTCTGTGAGGCTGCACACAAAGTACAAGAGAAGCACATTTTGACCCGACAGTGGCACGAAATGAAAGTCAGAGAATCACCAACGTTACTACAATTCATCCTGAGTGATGTGCACAAATGTGTGCACCACAACAGAAGCAGAGATATTTCACTCAAATCCACAAAAGTCAAGCGTGGTGCGATAGGAAACGTTAGACTGTAAGTTAGACCAAGACTGTGAGGAAAAAGCATTGCGGTTGTGTACAGTAAGGGCCAGAGGAGCAGCGCCCGGAAAACAACTGGAACTAAATATTCCTGTGACCTCCAGTGTGGTCGTTTTGGACAGAGAAGAGCTTGGAGAAGGAGCAAGAGAAAGAAGAGCTGATGAAATAAATACAAAGGATTGTTTTGTCAAGGCAAAGTGTACTCGAGCATGTAGAGGAAGACGATATGGGAGAGTGAAGTGTGACTCAGGAGGGACAGGGGTTTATGAAGTGGAATTTTTTCAACACGCCGTTGAAGAGTGTCGGTCTCAGCAGTGATATCACGGCCCATTCATCAACCTGAGCTCAGATCTCTCCTCCAGTTCATCCTTGTCAGAGTCGACTCTCTTGTGCAGATGTTTGGGTTGATTCATGCAATTCCACCTGGACATAAGCGTATGAGCTCATCACACCTTTTCACAAACCACCATGATCTGAAATCCTCAGGTAAACACAAGTATTTGAAAACTGTGCTTTTGTATCGGCGTTAAGTTTAACACACACACACAAGCGTGCGCACACTCACTCCGTCCGCCTGCTCTGCGTTACGACCACATCATCCGTGCATCATAAACTTTGACTCGGATTAGTAAGCCACACAGTGGGACCTGTCGCTCAGGTGGAGAGCAGAACGCGTCCGTCCACAGCAGGAAGAGCCCAGACTGAGTTATTGAAGGAGAGGGAGCTCGGCGTCACTGTTTATTTACACTCCTGTTGAACGAGCTTTATGATTCATAAGCCGCTGCTAACGGCCTTTATGGGACCAAATATTTATGTAAGTTAGACCTCTGGTCACTCGTGAGGAAACTCACAAACACACACACACACACAGTCTGCCAAAGAGCTATTTTTCATTTTGGGCACGTGGCCCCAAAACACCTCAAAGCAGACAACTGAGATTAGCTGCTGATGAATGGCTAAAACACAAGTCTGTGGTGTGTGTATGTGTGTCAGAGAGAGTGAAAAAGAAAGAAAGAGACAGAGAGTAAGAGCTGAAAGCAGGACTGACGGGTTGAAAAGGGGTTTCAACAAAGATAAGGGGAACAAAATGCCAGTGCTGTAAAGTCTTAAGAGGGATGAGCAGCGAATGCAGCAGTGGTCGCGACTATGAACTGAGGCTTTGGTCAAACGAGGAGAGCAAAGAGAGAGCGATGGAGTGATGCAGCGAGAGTGCGATGGTGCTGCATGTGTTTCTGGTTCCCATTCCCACCCAGTTCAACCCTCTGGACCTGTGGTGCACGGAGGATGATGCAGGTAGGGGCGGAGTTAGCGATTTGGGGGAAACTCCGGCATGAGGCCACTGTCTTCTTCTTTTTTACGATAAATTAGAGCCCGACTGTGAACAAAATTACAATTATCGAGCACAAGAACCCGTAAGAGACACATTAAAGAAATGTCAGGCTATCGCACTTTGTTGTCTAGTCAACAACATTGTTTGCATTGTTGCCTACATGCTGCATGCATTCCTCTTCAAACACCTATTTCCTCTCGTCAAACTAAAGTTGCACATTCTGATTTGTAAAATGAATTGTTGTTTTTTTTAGGCACAAACAACCTTGATTGTACCTTGATTTCATGTCTGAAATTGAAAGTTATCTGCAGGCCAGTGTGTAAACTGGTGTGGAATGTGGAGCGCTGTTGGTTAATCTCCTCCAGACCCGTCCTTCATAACCCCTCAGATCCCTTCATGATCCTTTAATAACCTCTGACCAGAACCCTCTCTCTGGCCTTAATCATGATGTCTGGGGTCAATCCACTGAGCACCGATCTCTGCTCCATCACTTCCTCTTCACTTCCTCTTTCATCACGAGGGCATAAAAACAAAAGCTCTGCTCGTTTTCACTTATCAGAGAACTGGCCTTGTAAAGTCTTTATTTTCCTTAACCACAGATCCCTAATCCGTAATGATTACCCAGATCAATTTGATCATTGTATATTTAATAATGATACCACCCAGCTGGGGAAAAATCAAAAAATATATCAAATTGGACACCAAACACACAAAAGCACCCAGAAATGTCAATGTCCATGTCCCCCTGTTTTCATAAAGTACACACAATCATGTGGTCGTACGTCTTTACAACTCGGCCGAACAGACGGATTCAGGTCAAGATGACTGAGGCGATTCCTACATAAACAGTCGATTTCTCACTTTCCCGAATGTTTGCTCTAATCAGCGCAGAGCCTCAGTGATTAGCATTGAAATGCTGCTTTGGGATTATTAAATGTATGCACCAGCTGCACTGGAGACGGATCCACATGACGATAGAAATGAACAGACAAGTGTTATTATGTGTCCAAAAGGATTTATTTAATCTCCTTGCTGTGCCAAACTCATTTGCAGCTTTGACTGAACACACTCTGCTGTGTCTCTAACCGGTCCACGTTAGTTTGAGGATCAATTGAAACATAGAGGTCTCACGCTGTGCTGCCAGATAATAAACGTAATAAATAAAATAAAGTAACAGATACCAACTGTTACAAGATGATACATTTAAAAGATAAAACTATTCTTGGTTTACAAATGACAGCAGTTAGGACCTTCTCGTTTTTAAGAGACTGCGGATATTTAACAGAAAGGATTGCCAGTGTTTTGGAAATGAACTCTCCAAATACCTTCAGTCGGAGAAAACTCCCCCAGGCGTACACTTCACACTTAAACACAGCATTTACACCCAAAACAGCCAATGCCCGCCATGCTTGGGGAAGGAAAACAAAACGAAAACCAAATCCGAACGTCTCAATCACTGTGTCGACCTGTTTGAGTTTGGAGTGTTGGGAGTCTCGTCATGCCTCCATGTCTGAGGATTAAGGGGTCTGTTGGCATATAGGCTCTGTACTCTCTTCTATACTCTCCTTTATTACACCTCAATAAAGGCCAGTATGCTTCCAGCTAAGATCCCCCCGTCATGAGCCTCCACTACGTTGCTCAACCAGTTGTCCTCCCCGATAACTCAATAGACTCACCAAGAAAGCTGTATCCATGCTTCAGGCAAGCCTTCTCGCTCACCTGTCCCCTGTGAGCAAATCAAAGTTGCATTTCATTTCATGCTATTTCAGGCTCACACAACAGTGTTTCCTCACTTTTTTTTTTGGACAGAGACAGTTTGTTAGCTATTTGGGATCATGTTTAATTCTAACACGAACACACACGTCGATTGATTGTGAAGACGTCTACGTATACCAGCATGAGCGCACCAGAAAGAAATGCACGGACACTGACACACAAACACGCAGAGTCAACAAGGACCACTTCACCGCGCAGAGGAACCGAGCGGAGCCCAGTTTCCTCCAGAACAGCATTGACCCCATGACTTCCACAGACAAAAACGCTGGCCTGTATAGAAGCCCCTCTATAGGATGTTCGTTTTGTGAAGTCTCCAGGCAAATCGCAAACAGGAGTCCTCTTTTGCCCTCCTTTTCACTGCACATTTTCACTTCACACAAAAACGGACAGCCATCATTCAAAACCCATCTTCGTTCCAGTGGGCGACCCACAAAGGCTGAGAAGCTTCCATTGAGGAAGAGTTTTCACGTGTCTGAGTCCACGGTCAACCTTTGAGCACCGGACTGTGAATGAGCCTTTTGGTGATGTTCAGGCTTTTGATGAATGTCATTAAGAACGTCTTGAGCAACACCAAAGTCCAAAGGCCACGTCTATTCACTCTTTAGAACGTCTTTGTTCTTCCCCTCCCTTGTTTCTAAATCACCCACCTCTCCGTTTTGCACCTCAGAAATGCCAATCGGAAACTAAGCAGCTCGTCCGTCCATCTGCGAAACATGCTTTGGCTGTGGAGTAACTCTCCAACAGTTTCTTCAATGCACAGATGTCATTTTGTGACCTCGTTCCCGTCAAAAGGTAAACATGAGCGATTACGGTGAGCTGAAGTGTGGCTTCTGTTCAGAAAATGGGCTCTGTAAGTCGCTTTGGATAAAAGCGTCTGCAAAGTGACTGTAATGTAATGTTTCAAAGGTTTTTACTTCTTTAGTCATCTAACAGCAATTGCCTGTGGTGTTAGCTCTGCTAGTCAGGTGATTGACAACAGCTGACTAAGCAGTTGCCCAAAAAATGCCTCCAGTGTTCAGGTTGATAGAAATCGCTGCAGGGTGGTGCATCACACGCTATCAAGTCCATTAAATGTTTCGTGTACTTTATTTTGTTGCGCTTGCTGAGGAATGTAACACAAGACGAACACTGGAAGATATCTGGATGATTTGATTAACTCAGACATGGAGCATTGAACCTTTGTTTTACATGTTGACTGCGAGACGAGACTGTTTATTGTTTAATTGTACTTGATTGCTCTGGTCTCAGTTTTAACCTGGTCTCATTCCCTTCAGCTGCTGTGCACTCAAACTCATTGATGTCATTTCTTGCGGACTCATCACTTCACAAACAATCCTCGTCAGATCTCAGACAGTCTCTCAGGGCTGTTTATTTCCCTTCCCGTCTTTCAAAATCGTTTAATTCTCTCTCCCTCCAACCATTTCATCCCTCCCTCCATCATCTCTCCAATATGTACATGGATCGGTCTCTCTTTCAGGTCAACAGCTCCGTCTTATCCTATCAGCGAGTCAGCGCAGATCGCCGTTACTTTGCTGACAGACAATGATCCCCACATTCACTTTGGGGGAAGGCAACACCTGCCTGGATCTCCTTTCATGTCTCTTTCTCTCTGAAAACCATAGAGTTCCTCAAATTGTGCCAGAAAACACATCTGAAATATTACAAATGCCTTTCTATCTAACGCACAATACTTATAACCGCTTCATTTTTTGTAGCATTTGATTTTGATTATTATGAGAAAATAAACATTTGCCCCCGTTTCATTCCTGTCTCTCACTTTCTCCATCTTGTCTTGTCTCCCGACACGCTTCATCTCTCTCACTCTGTCCGCCGTCATGTCGTCACTAATCCACGCTATTAATAAGAGTTACAGTGCAGCTCTGATTGGAGCATACAGCGATAGAGTTAAACCCCCCCGACCGGCAGTAAACCAGAGCAGATGACTTTTAGTTGAGAGTTATGGTCCACTTAAGGGAGCAAAGGGTCATGCTCTGGGACACACACGAGCATTTAGGGAACGTGTTACTCCGGGCTTGGCATGTGTTTATCATGGATTTACTTAATGGATGAGTGGATTATGTCCTGAGGGCTGAGGTGTGGTACCAGAGGCAGCCGTGTTTCACGTGCGGGTTAAAAATGGATGCGTTTCATCAGCAGAAAGAGCAGCATGTATTGTGTTGAAATGCAAAGTCAAATGTCCTGAGCAAGCTGCACGGGTGTGTGGAAAATGACGTGTCGTTTTAAAGGTGAATGTCCTTTTTCAAGCATGTAGCTCTGACGGCTGAGGTGCTGCGGTCACCAGATGTTCTTTTCCTATTCTCTACTTCTGTAACGGATTGTAAGGAATTCAGTCCAGGATAAAGTCTGTGGAATGGCAAGTAGAACAATCTGGCAGTGAGCGCTTGAGAGGCAGGAGTCCAGTGGCTTGATGAGTGATCAGAGGCAGGTGAGTGAACAGGTGAAGGGAGGAGGGAGTGGCTGACTCGAACTTCTGAGTTCTACATTTAGAACAAGTTATTTGACAAGCTTGAGTCGAATATGTGGTGTTAAGTCCCACATTTGAAGTGTAAGAAATGTGAGATTAGTGCTGCTGATTTTTCTTCCCCTGTTAAGTTACTTTGATCAAATTTGAACACCAATCTGGTGTAAGGTGAATCGCCCCACTATCACCCACTAACATCTGGCTTTTGCCTACAGTGGAAAAGATAACAATCGGCGTTTATTCCCAGGACAAATGGCTGGACAGCAGTGACCGGTATTTATCGGCTCCAGCTCCGATTAGCAGCGATAAAACATGAGACCTGGGTGGACGCGCCAATTTTCGCAACCTTTTCTACAGCGTTATGCTGGAGTGAATGTATAATAAATATAAATCTATGTGGATTTGGACAATTACTATAAACTTACTAAACATTCAATTGATTTGCTCCCCTGAAAGCCATGAGGCTCAACAGTAATTTACCTTGCTGATCGTCGTAAAACACACTTCATTCAAACTAAATAAAAACTAAATAAAACTCATCAAAACTGTTTGATTGCCTTTCCACTCCATCTTTCCAAGTTCATATTTGAAAGAGCGACTGACTGAGTGGCAGATATAATGAAAGAAGTAAGCACATTCAGGTGTTAATGCTCAACGCACTGTTCGTTGCAGTGTTCTCTGCCAGAGAGCCAACAAACAAAACGTAAGGAAGAAGCAAGAGGACGCAAAGCACCATAAACCAACCTCCACAATGCAGAGGAGCAATTGTAACTCATATCTCATATTAATGGAGCGCTTCACTGTCTTTATACAAGCCCTGTAAGGATAGATGCCAAGAACGAAATGTAGATTTTTGGGACCTCCTGTTTCTAAAGTAAAAAAACCCCGAATTGACCTTTGTGTAAATAGGGCTTTTATTACTAAACTACTTCTGACAGTCACGTCTGAAAAAAAGCTGTGACCGCATGCACAGCATGCGCCTCGTTAGAAAACCTTCAGAGGTGCACGACCAAGTACCACTTGCAGACCTTTTGCGCATGACTCGTGATGACGGCATTTTCTGGCACGCGCTACGTGCCAACTTCACCACGGCAAGTATAAAGCCTGGTTAACCCTGAGAGAAAAATAAAAACAAAATTCATGTTCATTTTAGTCTTTTGTTCACCTTTTAAGAATCAACCTGGAAGTCCCCATCCGTCCCCTCATCCAGACCGTAACCACCCACACAGACTGAGACGAGGAACATCTTTAAGTACCCCGACATTCATCACAGAGACGGTTGGACATAGATCAGCAGACACTAAATGTACTTTGTGCTTCTTGTACATGCGTGAAATAAATCCAGTCATTGTGTAAACAATAAAAAAAGACACAAGATTGTTGCATGAATATATGTTGGAACAGAAATGTTCTCACCTCTGTTTCTGGGGGAGAATGAATATAATTTGAAACAAATAGTCCCTCAGTGGAGGCCAGCACGGTTGAAACAACTTCATTAAAATATTAAATCACAGCTCTGCTAAAAGCCCAGAACATGTACTTCTGCTGTGAAGAGAATTAAGTTGTTTTTTATTGCAAGGAAAACGGGTGCAGTGACTTCCTACTTCAGCACCAGCTGGCGATTGTTGAATCGTTTCAGGCCTCACACAGAGATGCTGTCACACTTCCACTCATTGATTCTGAGTTATGTTTCATTCAGCATGTCATCGTAACGTGTTCATCCTTATTGACAAAGCGAGAAAGAACTAAGAGCTGCAGAAAAGCGCATCGTTTCTGTTTTGCATTTTCAAACCCTACAAAATTGAAACTGTCCAGTTTCAGTCGTGTTGCTGCTTCAGTCCCATGTTTTCACATATTGCTGCACCGAAATAAAAGGTGCCACTGGAGCACACAAGTCTCTTATTAGACAAAAGGTAATCGACTCTATTGTAACTCAACATATACAAATGTAACAGATCTGGTTTGCAGCTCTGACTCAGCTGCTGACTGACGTCAATCAACTGAATCAGTCTGATGTGATGCACCTGTGTGGCCGTAATCAAGTGCGCTTTTGTGAATGTGCTCAAATTGTTCCTTTACTCCATGAAGATGAAACATCGTTACAGCTAAATATTATCTAAAAACAAAACTCAAGGCTGTGAAAAAGTAAATTTCAATAATTACTGAAGTAATCTGCAACAAAAACTACACAATGACAAAATACTGAGAACGACATTTTTTTTAAATCCAGATAATAATTTTTTGTAAATCCAAATAATATTCTAAATATTGATTCAGTGATGTAGAATAACATACATGTCAATATAATCACCAAATGTGTACATCTGGCAGATTTCGGCATGTTTTGTTTGTACTGTGACTGAAAGTGAAACTATATGAAATAAAGCCTATACAACAGAATAAAAAAACTTAAACTTCTCTAAAAATAAAAGCTTCAGTAAATCATGAAACTGTAGCACCAGATGTATAACCATAAATAAATGCAGACACACAAACTCTCCAAACACCGAGACGCATGCAAACACAACGACAGACATGGAGGAGACGTTGAATCCTCCCTGCCTTGATATATGAGGGCTACATGTTGGTTTAGCCATAACTCCACCATCTGTCATGTAAACCATAACGGGGGACCATCATGTGAACCCGTGGCGCTGACCCCAGCCGCTGACTTCATGGACGACCCTGACCACGTTCAGCGGTCCCGTCTAAAACTGTCACCGCCAGTTTGTGGCTGCGCATGTAAGAAGCGCCTTTGCTTTGATGGACATCACGGAAAGGTCAGCCGCTGTAAAGTTTGACCACCAAAAGACATTAAATAGAGAGTGAAAATGCATTAAAATGCCACGTTGCCATGTGGACCGAAAATATTAGTGATTTTTTTATGTGTTTAGAAAAGACAGAGAGATAAACGGAGGAAGAAATACAAAGACAGAAAACCAAACAGAGATAAATCCTCGGAGGGAAAAATTCTCACTTTGTCTTCGACATAGAAAACTTGACGGGATTACAACAACATACACCATCTTTACCCTTTGTGATGGATGTTCACTTGACATTGAGTCATTCATTAAATACGAGGCTGAGCTTTTTCCCAGCTGGTTCTGGTAACACTGAAGACGAGACATTGTTTCTCATTATAATGTTTGGAGCTTCTGAATCGCTCTTCTCAGCCAAGTCAACCATCTGATAAAACACACCCTCATCTGTTACATTGAACCCCTGGGAACATCTATTCCTTCTCTTTAGTCTTACTTTGTGTATTGTACTTTCTAGAATTCTGAGAGAAAAATATGCAGATAGAAATAAACACAAAGAAATAAACTCAGTGTTTAGAGCAACAGGGGAATGTTCGCTGTTCTGGGAAATAGGTTTATTGGCTTTCGAACCCAATACGCTTCAGAATATAATCTATTTATATCATTAAGCGTGACAGTTTGGCAATGACAACAGAAAAACAGAACTGAAAAGCTGAGGTTGTCGCTGTGAAGTCTACCCTGGCCTTAGATCACGTGAATGAAGGAGGCACATGGAGGAGTAGTGGGGGAAAGGTGGAGAGTTTATTGGGGTCTTCTCTAATCTTTGGAGACGGGAAGAGTGAACTGGGGCTTGGGCTTGAAGAGGGGAGATGAGTTAGGGAGCTTTCGAACCACACCAGCGTTTTTATTGGTCAGCCGTAAACCACTGATGATCCCGGGCCTGACAGGTCACCTATAAACCGCCATTTCAGAGCGCCCGGGAATGCTCCGAGCCAAGACTGAAGCTAGGTAGGTAATAGGACACCGTCGGGTCAGACAGGTTTACGAGACCCCCGCCCCTCCTTAACACAGACAGGCTTTTAGCTGTCTCGGAGGACAGAGAGGATACTTTTCCTGTTGATCAGGGAATTCCAGGCATTGGTGAACCAGAACAAGTGGGATCAACGCTCCTCTGGTGTCGACCCAATGAGCTGGAGAAGAGGTGGCGAGGCGGGGGTGTCAGGATGGAGTCAGGAGGACCGAGGGGAAGGGGCTCTGCGTGTTTACCTCCACACATGGCTGCACGGCATTGTCGGCCTGTCAGCGGTCAAGTCGTCCTGCCAATTAGACACAGTCCATCTCTCCCACAGCGTGCTGTGTTTGTTTGTGTAAATAAACAAGGCTTGAGAGATTTACATGGCTTGTAATACAAATAAATGAATCATTACATTTTTGTTGTAAGCTATAAGCAAATCTAATGAATCGGGTTTCTCTGCAAAAAACCTTTAAAATCCAGCCTTCCTCTGTCAGTAATTTATTGGCTTGAATCCACAATTTTTGAACATCTCATGAGAAAAGAAGCCACTTTCGCCCACCCTGTGTTTTCATTCACTGGCCACCATCTCCGTCACCTCTCAGCACCCAGATGCAGCGCACATTAAGCTCTGAAAAGAGGAAATAGTGTCATTTCAAAGTGGTCTTAATGGATCTGTTATCTAGATGATCCACGTGTGATACCGTGTGTAGGCAGCCGGCCACGACGAATGTTTATCAAACTTCCTACTCGAGGGCTGTTGAGCAGACGAAGCCACACAGCGCTCATTTATCAATCTCTCACAATGTCAAACACAGAGATCACAGTTTGGCCTCGGAGAGAGAAACGCAGAAACAACTGAACTTCACAAAATCGTTTAAAAAAAAGCACGAATCCCACTCTGTGAATGATTATCTGATGGAAGTGTGAAAGTTGCATCACGAAAATGATTCACTGGCCTTTGCTGCTGCTGCTGCTGCTGCAGGTGGAGGACATGTTGCTTTGTTTCTCTGTCAGTTGAGGAAACTTGATACCCAGAATGAAACAAGCACTCCGGCCCCAATGTCCGCGTGTTACTCAGAAAGAGCACTTACGGCCGTCACATTCCTGCTTCATGGATAGGGATCAGAAGTCGTTTTTCAAACCGACCAAGCGCAAGTGCCAAGTACGAGAAATGTAAAAAAAAAAAGACGGGGGGAGTTTTGGATTGGACTATTTCCACATCTGCCTGTTTTTAAAAAGAATTCAGCTCTGGCTGAATGAAGACATCATTAAAAATGATTCCAGAACTGGAACACCAGAGAGAAGGCTCTCCTGATGTGTTGCAGTCAGCGCACAAGAGGTTATCACCTGTCATGTGGTGTTGCTAGAGATCACAAATAGGAAATACAGCCACAGGCTGTTTATTGTCCCGTTAAATCCACATGAACAGGTCAGCAGACAGCAGCGGGCCGCAGTGAAAACACACATCGCAGATTTACAGCTTATTTAGGAACGTGAGACTGTTCCACTAAGAAACTCTCCATATCAGAGATTCAATAAAACTAAAATACTTCAACGTTAATAATTGACCAGCATGTGCATTCAAAAGTAGCATAATCTGAAAGTTAGAGGATTAAAATGAAATAGACAGAAATGTATAACAAAAAAATCTATTCAATGCGACTTTATTTATAGCAATGTAGCGATGACCTGCATAAGATCTGTACTGGTCCATTCAGTTAGTTGTATGTACAAAATGTACAGTTTATATGAAAAAACACTGCAGAAAAAGATAAAACAGAAGATCAACAACATAACATTGTCACATTTGTTATTAGTTGTATGCCTTAAATATGTCAAAGTAAAGTAAAGAGATAAATCTAAAGCTTTAAAACACAGCCTTTAGGTTCAGAAGCATTCTGATGGGGACATGATATTGTGATGAGATGTGAGATGAGGATTTTCAATGCCAACGACTGCTTCTCTGTACATGCTCGACACAACGTGAGGTTGTATTTTTCTGTTTTGTTTTAGAAGAAAAACACGGACTTGGTGCGTAAAGCGGATACTACAAAGAGTTCATAGAGTTTGTTGAAATTTAAAGAAAAGGACGGGACAGCAAAATAACATCTTCCTGTTTCCAAACATCTGGCCTCACAATCCCTGACATTAAAGTCACGAGTTAATATGGAAACCCTTTGATTTGTAACACCACTTTCTAAAATGATGATGTTTGTGACATCACCGGTGATGATGAAGATTTTGATCGCGTCGGCCTTTAAAATTCCCACAGGATCGGTCAGTTACAAAACACACAGAGGAAACGCCATGTATGGTCTTGTCAATACCTCATTTCCTCTTACCTCTGACCTCTGACCCCCGCTGTGTGGTCATCGCAACTATTAACGAACTGAGCTTTTAACCCCGCGGATACTCGGGGCCAGCGGGGATATTAGCAGTTCCTATGAGGTCAGAGGTCTGCCGATCACAACCACGCATGTATGCGCCAATCACAACGTCTGCTTTTCCCCCAACTCAAATAAATTTCAACCTGAAGTGTGTTTGGGATCAGCAAATGGAGCGAAGCTGCTCTGGGTGATGATGTAACGACTGAAGTTGCTGTCGCTGTGGAGAGGAGAGGTGCTCATGGGAATGTGTAGGATGTACTCGTGAGTTGTTGTTGAAATGAAGACATGCCAGACAAAGCACTTAAAGGTATTTGATTAGCTAGCAAAATAAACCGGCGTGTCTTTATTGTGCCTTTATCCTCTGCATTTATGTTACTTTAATATTGCACCATAGACTTACACTTAAGCGTCCTATATAGAGAACAATAAACATCTTATTGGCACAATATTAAAAACTGAGGGGGTCTTCCTAAAAACAAGATTAGCCAACATATGTTCAGCGCCAGCCTAAAGCGCGGGATTCAGTTTCAATATAGAAGTGAATATCAGCCAAATACCGGACACTCTCCTGCATGTGACCGTGTAGATCTGCGTTTCAGAGCACAACAAATCCATCAACTGGCTTTAAAGCAGATACGAACACATTCATTTCTTTGTTGATCAAGACGCCTGCCAAACCGTGATTCAATAAAAACTCTCCCCTCAAGCTACAAACTGCAGTGTGGACTTCAAGCTGAACTTCATTTGAACGCAGCAGAGACGCATTGCCAAAGCCTGCTATTCTGAGGGCTTAGAAAAGATTTCAGACTGAGGTAAGTGAATCCAAAACACTTTGTTGGACAGATATCTGAATGAAATGAAAGAAGTAACACAAAGAGGGGTTAGACCACAGTAGATGTCTGAATGTCTGCAGATGTCAGGTTCCTGTTCGGCCGCTCTGTGAGGTGCTGAACGGACGATGAATGAGACGCAGTTTGGTTCAAACAGCGATGTGGACAGTTTGATGAAGCACATCTCTCCAGCGGTGGACGATCCATCATCTGGCAAAATCAAACAACGCTGACTTCAATCTGAACAGCTGCAGGTCTCCAACGTCGCTGTCTGCCATGTGTGTTTGCATGCGTCTGTAAGCTTGTGGTTTAGTTTAGGCGTGTGTGTGTGTGTGTGTGTGTGTGTGTGTGTGTGTGTGTGTGTGTGTGTTACACACAGCATCTCATATGGAAGCGATTGAGCCACGACAACCTGTTTCTCTTCAGAAGAACAATTTCGTGGATGATGATTTTATTTCTTGGGTCTTTTCAAAGTGTCCTGGACAGAAAGCAAATGTACAGAGATTTGTAGTGGATTTACATGCTCGAGATGAGATTAAAGTTTCAGAAATGGCTGCTAACTGAGCATAGCTCTGCCATTAAGTAATTGAGAGCTCTGATTATCCGCAGCTTTCTTTTTACAATTTCAACGAGCTGAAACATCCTGAAACTCATTTACATTCAAAACGATTTGCTACTGACCTTAGTTGCACCATGTGATTCAATCAGGCTTTACTGGCATTTATTTTTAAGGAATTTCTCCCAAAGTTTAGAATCCAAATGTACAAATGCTCCACTAAAGTAAAAGAACAACAAATCTATGCCAGACTCAATAAAATCACTCTTTGATCTATAAAATAGAGTCGGCATCGAACACTCGTCTCTGCTCTTTGATACAGAGAGGAAAGAGATGAATGATCTGTGGGACAGATCCACATAAACCACACACCAACATGAGATTAGTATCTGTGAGCTTTACATTAGCTGGAGCAGTGACTGGAAAGCAAACAGCTGAGAGCGTCACAACCCACTCAAGTTTAGATTTGTCTGTTTATTCTGGGTGGAGGGAGAGCTCCGCCTCTCCTTGTCGTCTGTTTTGTCTGATTTACGGTTCAGATCCGATCCTGTCTGCCGCAGAGTGCCGCGTTGTGCTGAAGGCCGCTCCCCTCGGTGATGCTTGTGGTCGATTCTCTCTCGCTCGACTGCAGATTTGATTTGTTTGGTTTGTTAAAGTCTGGATGCTTTTTTTTTCTCTTTACTGCTGAAAAGCAGGTGCAGAGACTTTCTGTATCGCGCTAAATCAAATTGTATAACTTCTAACATGTGCTGCTTGTTGTGATGGCTAGTTGCCAAACCTTGACTGACAATTAAGCAAATGAGACTTGTGGTTGTTTACTGTAAGAATAAGAGCCTTGGCCCCGTAATCTACCGTGCAAGGTAACATGATATCAAGAGGCAAAAGAGAGGACAGAGACGATATCGAGGGATCGAGGGAAATTAAGCTAAAAAACATTCAAATGCATCACCACAAAATAGCTCTTTGCATGTTATTGTTAAACTTTAAATACAAGAGACCAACATGGTCTCTCAGATATACCCAAATGATCAGACGAAGCACAAACTGTTCTGTTATCTTGTCTGTTTCTTGTCTGGATGTTTATTGAGACATGATTTGTGCATAAACAAAGATTTGTGCCAAAGTCCTCTTGAGTCCAAGCTGTTGAGATAGAAAATATGCACATTTTGGTTCGACTTTTGCAATTATTAACCCCAAAAACAAGAGACTTTCGGGGGATTTCTCTGCACAAGAACTGTTGATAGCCAGCTGCTGAGCATTTGGGCGGTAATCAAGAGGACAGACTGCAGAGAGGGAACCTGCTCCAGACAGTCATTTATCAAGAGGGCAGAGACATCGTGACACCGTATCCCGACGTTGAAGAGGAGGTCTCTGGGTAATGTTGCTCCTGCAGGAGGACTGCTATTTGAAAGGAGCAACAAACGAAAACAAACCTCAAGAATGTAATCTTCACTCAAAAGCAGCTGTAGAACAATGTCTTGAATGTAAATTGCGTCCTGAATAAGAACGAGACGGAAACCAACTGGCTCTCAGGAGCAGCGGTCCTCCAGAGGGTCCGCTGGGTCCTCGTTCAGAACGTTCAAATGTTCATCGACTCAATCAAACTTATACTTCTGCACCACTGTGATTCGCTGGTTGTCTTTTTTCACTCCTGCAGTCACGCAGGCTCTTTTGGGTGTTTGACATCACGAGGGTCTCCAGTTGGGATGTAAGTGTTCGTGTTGATGTTAGTGTTCGCTTGCGTGGTAGCGTGATTGGATCTGTGTGTGTGTGTGTGTGTGTGTGTGTGTGTATCTTCGGGTTTTGTGTGGCCTGTCTCCAGTAGAATGAGGTCGGCAGGACAAACACTGGTGCACGTTTATTTAGTATAGTTAACACTGCAGGAAATTGAACCGAGGCAACAGGAGAAGCCCAGTGGCTTATTTCAATGTCTGAACCAATTTCTCACTTTCGTCTCAGCATTGTTTTGAAAATGTGTAATCCTGTGAAGCCAATTAAAAACAGCAAAAAGTATGTCACTGCAACTTTATACAGTCACAATAACTGCAATCGAGAAAATGAGAGGATGAGAGAAGATAAAGAGAGAGAGAGAGAGCAAAACAACCTCGTATCTAAAGCGCCACCATGACCCCTTTACAGGTATTTAGAGGCAACCAAATTCCCCATGAGGTGCTCCTTCCATCAACGCATCCATTGTCTGTCTGCGTTAGTACGACTGTTTTTATGACTGTGTGAAAGTAACATCCACTTCAAAAGCAGTTGAAATGAAGACCTTTGGAACGTGACGGATGGATGGTGAGGAATACTTGAGCTCCACTGATTGGACTGTCGGTTGACGTCGGACAAAAAGAGTATAAACCACGACGCTTCATTCGGAACCATCACCTCGTTCTTATTAATACTCTTCAGCTGACTTTACTTCAGCTTTTCCCGGTTGGAAACTGGCACCAGAACCAGCTGCTTGTTTGAGTGTCTCCAACATCTCATTGAAAAACACCAGACAGTATGAGTTGCATTTTAATTAGCCCAAGTATTTATTCAGAGGTTAGAAAATACCTCGTGGTTTCATCTGTGTAACTTCAGCTTTATTTCCTGCTTTTATCTCGGCTTTGGCTTCGGTGACCGTTCTCTCCGAGGAGCCACGCATCACGATTACACCTCTGCAATAATCCCTGCAGCTCAATTTATTAGCAGCACCAAAGGGTTTGTGTAAGCATTAAATGTGCACGGAGCTCAGCTGGTTTTAATTTGTATGTCATCATGGTTTGGTGTTTAAACACCAACGACTGCAGAACAGGACAAAATCAATACCGTATGACCAAATAGCATGACAGTTAATGATCCAATGACCGTATGGGAACTGGAACATTGCACTTCAAGATGTTCTGCACTTCCACTTTAGAGATTGTTATTCATGTGATTGTTTCCATGGAGACAACATGTTTCTGCAGCGTCCCATCTCCAGTGTGGACTTGGCTACAGCCAACTGTCCATCTGATGCCATCAGTTACAGTGATATGTATGTAATTAATCAGCCACTTTGCCTGAATTTGATCTATTTTTGTATTCGGTGTGGAGCTAAAAACGGGCCCTTTGGAGGACCAGATCGAGCTCTAATTGAGTCGGAATAATAAACTTTCGCCAGGTTCACAACTTTGGCCGAGGGGGAGGTGAGGTAAAGCTAACACGGCCCCGAGGCGACACGTTGACAAGCTGATCGCGGCCTTCAGCACGACTCTAAAAAAATGTTTGGGGTAACGATTCGGCACCTCTGAGGTGTTCGCTGACCGGGCTCTCGGAGCGCCCGTTGTGAGAGTCCTTGTTTTCCCAGTGCGAGGGCGCTTTGAGCGCGTCTGAAAGATGTGGTGGGAGTGAGGCCCTTAAAGGCAGAGGGTCACTTCTGTTTAGTGTTCGACCAAACCTGCATGTGTAGGCCTCATTGTATTCAGGAGAGGCGAGGATCCGTGCGATCGCTCACTTGTCCAGGATTAATCATGTCTCGTCATCCCTTCCTTCTATCTGGAGCCATTGGTACGTGGCTGAGACACGTTTTACAGATGCTCTCCTCGTATCCTTTCAGTGTATATCGTGACACATGGATTTGTTTTCAAATATGACGTTTGGCCAGTCCAGCTATGTGAACTCGTGGTGGAATGTACCCTTTAAAACCCAATGTTTGACCCTCGCTTTTTAAAACAAACCCTGTAAGTGGAGTTGGTCATCATCTGGGTCTGCAGCAGCAGCTCTGTTGTTTCAGTGAAATGTGAAAGAAGATGGCCGAACCAAACCACCAAACCAGCAAATTTGCAGCTGAGGCTGCAAATTTATGATTTATTTATGACCACAGATATATCTGTTTAATGTGCAGAACCCATTTAGTAATAACACAAACCAAGTGGTCGTATACGGTACGTACACTGAGTACTTCTCCCACTTGAACAATTACAGTCATAAAGCATTTCTGTAGCAGCATTATGCTGTTTAACATCTTGGCAAAGTAACCTGGCTTCAGTCTTTGATCCCCTGTGTGTCTGCTCTCACACTTTTCAATTGACAATTTGTGCAGAATGATAATGTGGCTGTATTCCAAGATGGCAGGAATAACTCGGCTTATAAAAGTTTACAGGAGGAACTCTCACACTTGGATATATTCGGGTGCTCCTGAGTCATTAGTCACGTTGTAAATTGGTGCTCAGAGGTGGAAAGAAGCAAAGTGCATTTGCTTAAAGTTACGGAACTGTCTCAAACTGATACCTACGCCTCTATATGACCATCATAAGTGAACAAGACCATCAGCGAGAAGATTGTCTCTATTTATATTTATATTGTTATTCTTTGTCATCAGACTCCAGCGGGGACAGACCCAGACCTGCAGCAGGTGCTCAAGCACGTACAAAATACAAAATGCATACAGAAGGATCTCAGTACCACATAAAATATATCTCCTATGAAGAAATCTGTCTTTTTTTTAATAATATTAATAACAATAATTGTAGAAAATGTATGTTCTGAGGCAATTATAATACCAGTGCTCGGCAAAACATTAGTTCATATTTCATCACAATGAAGATTCAGATTGGTGCTAAATTCTCCATGAAGCCAAATATGTACTCAGGCTGCAGTAATTCATCACCACTGACTGCGACCAAGGCAGTACGATAGCGCTGATGTAGAAGTGGGGATTGAAAGGGCTTATCATAAGTGCCTTGTTAAAGCTTTGTGATGATTGGACGTGTTCAGAGTGGAACATGTGTGTTCCTGATAGAACTTTCACGACTAAAGCTTTAGTCACCTTGTTAAAGGCCCTTAATGATGACATGATGAATAAAGAGTGGATGATCGTGTGTGGATGTGACAGTACAACTGTCGATGTGATTTCTTTTTCCCACTGAGAAAACGATCCATAAATCAAAAGGAGACGACGTGACATCTTTACTTCTACCAGTTGACATTGTATTTCATCACCGTCGGCCAAATATAACACAATTCTGCAGTGAAACAAATCAACCATCAAGTTAAAAGCGGGTGTTCCCATGTCGGATTCTCTATAAGTGGACTTGAACTATGACCTCCACCATAATGGACAAAACTGTGGTTGGGCTGATAATACAGATACCACATCTATTAATATATTATATAAGTTACATTTAATTATCTGTGGTTGTGAAAAACCAAAGCATGAAGATGCATATATAGCGTACCAAGCCAACCCCCCTGCTTCCTGCATATTCAAATGATATGGTGCAGTGATACATACTCATCTCTATGCTGGACAAAATGTGGATGTGGTGGATATGTAATTTTGGAGTTAGGCTAATTCAATTATCAATTGAGTACAAGCACCAATCCTCTCAGCGTGGACTGATTTGAAAGAGCCCCCCTCAGTGTTTCAGACCTCAGGAGTGAAGGCGCTCCATCGCAGCAGCTGGTGGAGGCCTCACAAGCACAGCGCCTCCGGTGTGTCTGATCTCTGGGGAAGAGAACCTAATCCCGCCCTCCCTCCCCTTCTCTCCACGCCCGGACGAGCTCGCTCACTGTACCATGAGCCGCAGAGTGTGTGATTACACTGTTTGGGTTGGCAGGCCAGACCGAAACGGTCCACGTCTGAAAGAGAAGCCTGCCGAACTGCGAGGGGAAAAGACAGGCGGCATCGGAGAGGAACCAACTGAACAGTCCCCCGTTGAGGTCGATGGAGCTGAGCGCTGTTTGTTCTGGCACAGTAGAAGCACAGTCACCTTTGTGCCGAGGCACTTCAGTGGCGTTGTGTCATGTGTCGCTTCTGTTTTTTTATGTTCACAGCTGAATTCAGTGAGGTCATATCTGTGAATGAGGGTCATGGACAATCTTTGTTGACGGGGTGTTTAGGCCAAACTCTTAAAGCGACACACTGGTGGTGTTTGCATACTGTCAAGAAGAGTTGAGCCCACAGAGCTGCCTCGAAAACATGCATACACGATCAGGGGAAGGTCAGGATATAAAAAGCATATAATCAGAAATCAATAGTTAAAGTGTAATCTAAAGATAAAGTGTATGATCGTTACATAACAAATGTTTAATACATAGAGTGATTTAACAAATGTAAACCTGATAATAATAATATGTGTATCTGAGTATAGTGCAGTCTGAGTGTAGAAAGTACGGAGAAAGAGGAAGTAAGCAGGGTGTTGGCTTCAAGGGATGGGGAAATAATGATGGTTGAGAAGAAAAGACACAAAGCACAATAATGATGAAGGATGAGATCAATAATCATTTTATAAGCAAATGTGTACTAACCAAACCGATTTAACAAATGTAAAAACTGATTAACAAATGTTCTGTGTGACCGGAGCTGCGATGTAAGAAAAGTGTTTTGTCAGGATGAGTTGGCAAAAAGAGAAAGGGGAAGTGCAACAGATGTTGAACACCCAGACAGGGAAGTTGGGGTGATTTCCTCATGCACACACACACAAAAGTTAGGACATGTTCGAACCCAACGCCCTCTCCCGAGGGTGGGGGGGATGAGATCATGTATTGAACAGGAGGGGGCTAACAGCCCAAATGATGAATAAAAGAAGTGGTTTGCTTGCTGCAAGCTGGGATTTCAACACGCGTGCTGTCCAAATGCACCAGATGAGAAGATACGGACGACTGCAGCTGATGTATTGAGGGCTTCGTCTCTGTTCACGGAAAGAACACCGCTGTTCGTGGACAAGAAGATTTAAAGACGGAGGTTTTCCTCTCCCCACTGCTCGACTCTTAACATCTGGACAACAGAGAAGATGCAGCAGCCCGAGAAAGACTTTGTACTGAGTTTTGTGGACTGTTGGCCGAACTCCGTTGCAGAGCAGGAGGACCGAGGGTCGGGCCTGACCTTCGCTCCTAACAACTCCAAAAGAACTTTTTCATCGCACCATTGAAAATCCAGCTCCAACCGAGCCGTCTCGGCAACTAAAACTAATGAGTATAATCAGAGAAGAAAAATAAATTAACGAATCAAGTGTAGTGACATTTTATGTGAGCTGTAGCTTTAACCCTTGCAAACTAACCAAATATAACCTGCAATAAATATCTAATCTGCATTTAAAGTAAATTTCTCAAGTGCATTCATTTGCTCAAGTAGTAAAAAGTTCCTCGTGGCAGTAAAAAGTTAAAGCCATTGTATGTCTAACAACTGAGTTCTGAAAGGTTATCCTAGAGACTGAATCCACTTAACAATCCCTTACGGTTTTAGCAAGAAGTAATCCTAGCCGTTAAAACCTAACCTGGCATTTACCAAGAGCACGGATCCATAAGAGGGAAGCTGCCATAACCGACGCGACTGGTAGGAGCGCCCGGGGTCAGGGTGGCCCCTCGACCGAGTGCACTCAGACCGGAGGAAGCAGGGTAGACGTCGGGAGTAACGGCAGTTAGAAGAGCCAGGCGAGTTCCCTCGCAAGAACACCAGCTCGAGAATCTTTTAATAGAGAGCTGAGTCAGTAAGTAGCCCCGTATCGGGCCAGAAGTACCCAGGATCTAACACGTGGCGCCCATAACGTGGGGCTCGACGGAAAAGGAGTACGTTGAGTCCAAAAGAAGAACCCCGGCAGCCAAGAGAGGCTGTCGTTCGTGTACGAAAAGACCTGAGGTGAGGCGTTGGGTAGAAAGTAAAGCTGCCCAAGCCACGAAGAAGTCCGATGGCGAGACATCCACGCATCGAAGCTGTGTGTGGTATTTACAAGCCAGCACAGGAGAAGCCGCAGGCGACGGGGAGCATCGACCAGACTCGCCCGACCTGTAGAGGGGCCAGAGCCTGATCCCATCCCTTCCTCAACGCGCGACGAGAGGCTTTGGGAGGAAGGCGACTCGAGACAACAAAGACAAAGTCCAAGATGCAAGTGCAGCAGAACGGACCAGATGTTCCAGGGACCGGCCGGCAGACGGAGGCGACCCAGCGGGACGAGCCAGTGGCCCTGATGAAGGAATCGCCACCGGACGGCAGCGAGGACCCGATGGCGACGGAGGCAGCCCGCAGACGGCGACGACTCAGCAGGACGTGCCAGCGACATCGACCCAGGACCCGGCAGCAGACGGCAGCGAGGACCAGGAGGAGGACGGCGCTGGAGCACGTAGAGCGGCATCGGGAGGACCGACGCTGGATAAAGACGACAGAGGCAACGTCCCACATCAGGTCATCCTGTACGGAAGAGGATGGACCACCTGGGACGCTGCCATCCAACAACACCTAACCAACCTACATCAAGAAGAAAGTAGGGCGTCGGTTAAAGGAGAAGTAGAACAGCAGTGCAAAGAGAAGGGTGAAAAGAGCTAGAGTCATAACTGATAGTTATTACTGTGCTCAGGCCCTTAACGAAGACCTGTCCATATGGGAGGAAAATGGGTTTGAGAGCGCTAAAAGTAAGAAAGTAGCTCACGAAAACCTATGGAGAAAAATAGCCAAATTGCGGCTAACAATGGAGCTCGAAGTGGTGCACCAGAGGGCCCACACGCGAGAAGAAATTCACTGGCAAGGAAACGAAGAAGTGGATCGTTTCGTCCAGATGACAAATTGTCTTTGTTGGGATCGAGAAGTGGGAAGAATTGCCCAAAGGAAGGGTAGTCCCAGAAGAGAGCGTGGAGGAGGTGGTGCAGGCAGTGCATGGCGCACTAGGCTATGCAGGCACCATTCCAACGCAAAGGGAACTGGAAAAGCAGCGACTCTGGATTCCGGAAAAAGAAGTCCGCAGAATCCTAAAAAAACTGTGAGTTGTGTGGTCGATACAACGCAGGAAGGAGAGGACAAAGGGAGGGGAGGACTCACCATTAAGAAAAGAGGAATCCAAGGAGTGGGGCAGCTGAAGCCGGTTCCGCATTAGGAGAAAACCAGGAACTCAAGAATGGCCACCAACATACAAGATTTACCACCCTACGTCAGAGTGGCCAATGTCAAAGGGGTGGTTAACATGAGAAGGAGTACTACGGGGCTCTGGGCAGGAAGAGCCCTGAGGAAGTTGGGTTGTGCAAGAAGTGATTTCTCTCCGGAGAAAAAAGAAGTGTTGCAATGGAGAGAAATTAAGAATGACTGTGTGGTCTGCCTGCTGCCGACCACCCTAGCCGTTGCATGGCAGGGACCCGGAGACCAGAAACCACTCCGGGTCACAGGAAAAAGAAAAGAGTTTAACCGCATGCGCCATAAACCGGTGAAGGTTATGGATGCATGCATATGCGGTACATGCCGTGTGGAGAAGTTAACAAGGTTAACCTTCATCACCTAGTGGTGATCGACAGCTGGGAGCAGGCATCAGGACCGTCTTCACCAGAGGACGACGTGCTCGTCATCACTACCCCGGCCGACGAAAACTTCCTGTGAGATTCCTACTAGCTAAGGCGAGGCAGCCTGTGACCTCAAGAAGGGGGTGTCAAGAAGAGTTGAGCCCACAGAGCTGCCTCGAAAACATGCATACACGATCAGGGGAAGGTCAGGATATAAAAAGCATATAATCAGAAATCAATAGTTAAAGTGTAATCTAAAGATAAAGTGTATGATCGTTACATAACAAATGTTTAATACATAGAGTGATTTAACAAATGTAAACCTGATAATAATAATATGTGTATCTGAGTATAGTGCAGTCTGAGTGTAGAAAGTACGGAGAAAGAGGAAGTAAGCAGGGTGTTGGCTTCAAGGGATGGGGAAATAATGATGGTTGAGAAGAAAAGACACAAAGCACAATAATGATGAAGGATGAGATCAATAATCATTTTATAAGCAAATGTGTACTAACCAAACCGATTTAACAAATGTAAAAACTGATTAACAAATGTTCTGTGTGACCGGAGCTGCGATGTAAGAAAAGTGTTTTGTCAGGATGAGTTGGCAAAAAGAGAAAGGGGAAGTGCAACAGATGTTGAACACCCAGACAGGGAAGTTGGGGTGATTTCCTCATGCACACACACACAAAAGTTAGGACATGTTCGAACCCAACGCCCTCTCCCGAGGGTGGGGGGGATGAGATCATGTATTGAACAGGAGGGGGCTAACAGCCCAAATGATGAATAAAAGAAGTGGTTTGCTTGCTGCAAGCTGGGATTTCAACACGCGTGCTGTCCAAATGCACCAGATGAGAAGATACGGACGACTGCAGCTGATGTATTGAGGGCTTCGTCTCTGTTCACGGAAAGAACACCGCTGTTCGTGGACAAGAAGATTTAAAGACGGAGGTTTTCCTCTCCCCACTGCTCGACTCTTAACATCTGGACAACAGAGAAGATGCAGCAGCCCGAGAAAGACTTTGTACTGAGTTTTGTGGACTGTTGGCCGAACTCCGTTGCAGAGCAGGAGGACCGAGGGTCGGGCCTGACCTTCGCTCCTAACAACTCCAAAAGAACTTTTTCATCGCACCATTGAAAATCCAGCTCCAACCGAGCCGTCTCGGCAACTAAAACTAATGAGTATAATCAGAGAAGAAAAATAAATTAACGAATCAAGTGTAGTGACATTTTATGTGAGCTGTAGCTTTAACCCTTGCAAACTAACCAAATATAACCTGCAATAAATATCTAATCTGCATTTAAAGTAAATTTCTCAAGTGCATTCATTTGCTCAAGTAGTAAAAAGTTCCTCGTGGCAGTAAAAAGTTAAAGCCATTGTATGTCTAACAACTGAGTTCTGAAAGGTTATCCTAGAGACTGAATCCACTTAACAATCCCTTACGGTTTTAGCAAGAAGTAATCCTAGCCGTTAAAACCTAACCTGGCATTTACCAAGAGCACGGATCCATAAGAGGGAAGCTGCCATAACCGACGCGACTGGTAGGAGCGCCCGGGGTCAGGGTGGCCCCTCGACCGAGTGCACTCAGACCGGAGGAAGCAGGGTAGACGTCGGGAGTAACGGCAGTTAGAAGAGCCAGGCGAGTTCCCTCGCAAGAACACCAGCTCGAGAATCTTTTAATAGAGAGCTGAGTCAGTAAGTAGCCCCGTATCGGGCCAGAAGTACCCAGGATCTAACAATACTTAAGCCCATTTATTACAAATTGTGAATACTTTGTACCGTTGATCATTTTTTCAAAGCAGTCCATGAGCTTCAAGGCAGCGAATTGGTTCCATTTATTTCAGTTTGAAAATTGCTTGAAGAGTTATTAACCTTGTAGATGTGAAAAACTTGAGATGGCTGATCTACTGTCACAATAAACGCTTTATTTTTTAGAACCATTTTTCAATTCATGACACATGACATTAAAACACGTGTAAACGAGCATTTTCAAAACAGTCCCTGCTCACATACATATATGCATTACCGCATGACGCAATTTCTTTTAAATAAATTAAGATAACAAAATGTTCACTGTCAATATTTGTCGTGTTTGACGGGCATATTTTTGGCTTGCTGGTCTACGAACATACAGCTCCACATTCTTCTCTTCATTTTGACATTGTAGTCAACATTTCAGCACAAGGCCTGTTGATATTGAGTCTTTCCTTGATTGATCAATGCCTTTTGGAAAGCACAGTGTTGCCAGTTTGATTGCTTCTCGCTAAACGCCAAAATACTTTGTCTCTCCGGGGATGAGGCCTAAAGAACATTCCCATATTTATAAAACGTAATATGTATGAGTGATGAGATTGAATGTGGTTGGGGCTTCAGCAGTCTCTTCCCCGGGTCCATCCTGTGAAAACAAGGAAGGGGGGAGCTGCAATCCTCTAAACAGCTCCATACAAGAGGTCTGTATCTATTTCCGGACGCAGCTCCTGCATCCCACACTTGCATGTGACATATTTTTCCCAGAGAGCTATGTATACATGTGTCCTGGGTCATCTTTATTTGTCATGTAGGCACTCCCAGATCAAGTTTGTGGTTCCCAGAGACAAGGTTTTTGGGTAACATGGGGAGAAAAACAACATAGACATGGTGTTTGCCAATGCCAACAATGGGATTCAGCATCTGACATCAAGAATTGGCCAGTTTCCTCACTCAGATTAGAAATGTATGGCATATCGAGCCTGTAATATGGCGCAGTCAAGATTTATTGTTTTACTTGATTAATAAGACTCAAGTCTAACTGTGGAAAAACACATTTTGTATAGCTTACATTATTGGATTAGATTTCCCCCGTAGTTCCAAATAAACATGTCACGTTGAATCATCTTGATTTGATTTTCACTGTGCGTCCTCTCCAGAGGATGATGGTGGAAAGTCTCCCAGAGTGCAATGAGATCTGGATCTTATCATGTTTGGTTGTTCTCCAAACACACTGATGAATTGTGTCAGATGCAGTAGCTCCATGTTCTCTGCTGCACATCATTACGTGTCAGTGATGTCTTCAATTTACGCAGCGTTTGAAAGATGTGATTCATCTTTTACATGCTACAGGGAGGAAAGAACCAGCTAATCACAAATGACACCATGTGTTCCCACTTTCCCTTTGAATAGTCCTACAGTTTCTGTCTTGTTGATTCATTTCAAGATCTCTGATTTTGCTATACTCTTATAGATATAAAATCTGATAAAACAAGCAATGCTTACGTTTAGCTTCAAATACAGGATGAAGTGAAGCTCCCTGGAGTGCTGAGGAAGCCATCTGCCTTGTTTCATGATGGATCATGTGTTCATCACGTTTGGTACTGCTGCCAACATCTGTTTCATGGCCGGATAACAGAGGACATCATTTTATGTGCACTTAAGAACAGACATGTGGTCCTTCTGTCGATGGAAAGATAACTGACCCATTGAATTGAAGTCACTCAACAGTTGGCAAGTGACCCAAGAAGTCCAGACATTGATCCCTTTCAGAGAGGAGGAGAATTCCATCAATGGGGAAGGACCAAGACAACAACAAAATAACTCTTTCAGCTTGGACATTCAGAACTTGATTTGTTTGTGAAATGAAAACACATCCCTCCCTTAATGTAAAGAGAGTGCTGTTGTTGATTCATTGAGAGATTGTTTACTGGCGTTAACATGACCTGCTGCTACGGTGTCATCATTCAGTGGCAGGTTTCCCTCTGTGCTGATGATTGATGGGATGCATTGAAACATCTTTCTGATGAGTCACACATTGCACCGCGAAGAATAATCACTGCATTGTGTGGAACACGGAAACAATCACCCGACTTAAAATATGATTTCAGCTTGCCTGCTCATTTGTTCCAAAAAACAGTCAATCACCTCGACTATTTACTGCAACAATTTGATCATTTGCATTTGAAAACAAAAACTCTTATCAAGAGATTTCTAGCTGAAGTGGCTGGAAGGAAAGTCTGTGACAGAAAACATGCTTGTTCTCTGAAAAGAAGCGGTTTTGTGAGGAAATGAGTGTTTGTAGTGTTCGTGTGTATGATGACTATGATACAGTACATTCCTCGCTGACGTTCACAAACCTTTTAATTCCTCTGTTGCATTACATCTGATTGTAATAGCTTCTTTTGAGCCTTTAGGCCTGACAAGGCTGGAGGTCCTGATCTTGAATTCTTGAACTGCACTGTATACGGCAACATGGAAACAATTAAAATTGATTGAATGATTTACTTTCATACTTCATTTTACTGAGGTTTCTTGAGCCTAAAACTACAGCCATCACTAGCAGATAGCACTCTGAACCGCGTGTCTGGCCTTCAGTCCACAGTGCCGTGGTGGAGTGAAGAGCAAAGAATGAATCCTTGATTCTTCCTTTTCATCTATTTTCTGAAATCAACATCTATTTGTTTGTGTCACTTGTTGCTTTGTTAAGTTTATCATGTTTGCAGAATCCCAGCGACAGACAATCTGACACCACATTACAATTTAAACAAAGCTACAGTGAAGTTGCTTGTCTCAGTCCTGTAGAATCTACAATTCACTTCCATCTTTGTCCGTAACTGGAGACACAAAACCCTCGGTTGGTCAACGTGTCGGAGCCTGAATGGAGCTTCGGTGGGTCGAGTGGCATTGACCTCGGCTGAGTGTTGAAACTTGACGGGCCTGTCAATCTATGTAAACACAGTGTATTGACGCTGACGTATAGTTTGTATTTAAGTTTGGGGGGTTTCACTCTCTGCTGATTCTGATTATGATTCTTCAGATTCATTTTGGAGCCATCATTCGCCAGCCGTTAAAAGAGCTGCGTCGACTGGAAGTGGATTCTACTTGTTTTTTGGGAATGTGGTTCTCAGAGCAATCACACATGTGGCCTAATACTTGCAAACTACCACATTTATATGTGCACGCAGCTACTTTTTATTCCACATCGCTTGATCTTCGGTCTCGGAGTCCAGCCTAGAACATGTTTGAAATCACAAAAATGAAAGTAGAAGTACCGGTAGGCAGGTTGTGTTGCGACACTTAATCGCAGCTTAATTCTTGTAATGCATCCGACCTTCCAGACTAATGGGATCTTGAGAGTATAATGGAGAATGTCAGACTCAACAAAGGTGGTCTGAACCACAGTCACACCGTTTGACTCGCACTGATCCATCACAGTGATGTGAGAGCGAGGATAAGTGTTCCTGTAATGCAAGACATGGCACACACTGACGTAGTGCACGTTATGCTTTACTTTCATAATCGGCCATGTGAAAGGGACACTAATCATTTGAGCGCCGCGATAGAACTGTGTTTCTGAAGGTGCATGAAGATGCTGTAGAAAACGAATGAATTGTCATTTTCAGTTTCTCTTTATACACGGCTTGTATGACTGCAGGCCGGTTTAACTGAGGCAGGACGTGTACTTGCTGATGGTCCTGGTGAAAGGCAACAACCACATTGAGATAAGGACGAGCGTGTCGCTAACAAGCTGCTTCTCTCTCTGGTCGAAGGACATATCGTCATTTATCTCGATCAACGGGGCGAAGTGTTTCATTTAACTTCACTTTTTCTTTGGTAGACATTCAACAGGTTGCTGAAAGGTCAGCAGTAAAATCCAGCTCATGAGATATTACCTCACAGAGTTCACCACCCATTTATCTTTCTGCAGATTTCATCGAAATACAATCTACACTCATGTTATTTAGAATTTAGGGAAGTGTAGAGATCAAAGTAACACGAGGGAAAGTTATGAAAAAGTTAAGAACACAGTCGTTTGTCACACATGCCACATGTCCTTTTCTGCATTGGCAACAACGATTCATAAAGTCCTTAACATGAGCATACCCAGTGGTTAAAGATGTTGCTGTCTCTTTACTCCTCTTCTCTCCAGAGATCGTCTCTTTGGCCTCAGTTCCCCTCACAGTTCAGACGTCCTCTGTCCAACAGCAGCTTTAGGAGAAGGAGTTTGTTTTTGAAGAAACTGTTGAACTAAGACTCCCCAGTCTGCTTTGTCACACATAGCAAGATGAATCGATGTCTGATGGACTTTCCTTGTGTGTGTGTGTGTGTGTGTGTGTGTTTTTACCCATTCATGACTTTTATTGATTTATTTCCGAGTACATTTAAAACAAACTTGAAGAGTCAAACGGTACATAGACACCATCAAAACTGTATCAGATTCAAAGTAACTTTTTCCCGGCCTTTCATGAACACTTCATTATACAATTTAGCAACTGACAAAACCCCCCAACAGTTGACCATCAGTCAGCTTATCAGGTTTAACCTCCGGCTGTTGAACTGACAGCATATTTGTATTGTAATGTTGTTTTTGAGGCTAAAGTGAATCGGTGTTGCGATCCTTTCTTTCCACCGTGAGAGAGAGAGAGAGAGAGAGAGAGAGAGAGAGAGAGAGAGAGAGAGAGAGGGATACAGATTGTCAGATTTCAGGATATTATCTATGAGCTCTTCTGATTATAATAAAAGCTTGTTTTTACAAAAAATGAAATGAGTAATGGAGAGCAAATCTATGCTGTAGATTGTCAGGGCGAGTGGAAAGCTTTAACTGACGACATTAATGTTCTTTGCTACAATACACACAGGACACACACGGTTATACGTTTCTCCGAGGAACTCACATGCGTCAGTGTTCCTCGTCTCCCTGTTCACTCCTGTGTTCCTATGAAGCCATTTGTAAATAAACTGAATGTGATTTCCCTCAGAGCTCATTTCCTGCGTAGTACAGTATGGGGGTTCAGGGTTCAGACAAGGTCAAGGAAGTAGCGCATCAGCATGTTTTATGGGCCAAGCACCATGTACAATGTTCCATGTCCACAGCCGTCCACTCGGGGGCCTCGGCATCCTGAGTGCGATTCTAATTGGACAGAGCAGCGACGACAGCAGGAATCATTAAATCACATAAACACATAAACGGCAACGCAGTGTGTGATTTTTCACGGCGCCTTGGCGTCTCTGACACTGTAAGTCCAACACGACTTATTCTCTATTAGCTATTGACTTCATGCTGCCAAGAGAGCAGATCATTCCGACGTCTGCACTGACGAGAAATTCTCTCTGAAATTCAGCCTTTTTCACAGAACTAGAAAAAGTTGGGGCTATGACACCACTAGACTTGAGCAGCAGACTGTTATTACACTTTGATATGCTTTAATTGTCTTGTTTGTTTTTGATATATGTGCCCAGAACCCCTTAAACCTGTATACTCGCACTGGACTGCTGGTGAAACGTCCTAAATTGAATGGAAATTGATACAGGTCGATGAAATGAATACACTGTTGAGCAAAATATCTGAACAAGTGTAATGTCCCCTTTAAATTGATTCCTACACTTTACATTGTGCACATAATCTGATTCATTTGAAGTGCTTTGTGGCTCTCTGAGTGCACCCATGAGTCGGTTAATACTGGATTTGAACGATACCAGATATCATGATAGTGTGTTGAAAACTTATGAGAATAATCTTGGATTTAATGTCTATCTTTCTCATAACCTCTGTTGTATATAATAAACCTCCATCAGCAGCGAGTCTTTGGCCACACACAGAAGTCACTCCAACTCTGCAGGGATGATCCCCGATACAAGAAATAATCAAAATGAAAGAGGCAAACATGCAAACGCTGCTCAGCCTTTGTGTTCTCAAGCGTGTACCTTCACAAGTTGAACTGACCAGTGCAATAAATCAAGGCAGGACCTTCCCGCTGAACCACGTCAGAACAAATGGATCACGCCAGAATGCTAATTCCCCACCAGCCTCTGTATAAACACAGAGATGGGGGAGGCGGAGGAGCGGAGGGTGAGGAGGGGGTGAGGCACGGCGATGAGGGATGGTCAGGAATTCACTGGCCAGTCAGAGAGAGAGGGGAGGGTTCGGGGAAGATTATAGGAGAGATGATTGATTGAGTTGACTTCATTTTATGACTCGAAAAAAAAAAGGAAATCAAGGATTCAATGGAAAAGCTCCTCAGCGTAAACTGCTACCCTCAGTGGATCCACGCTGTGAATGCAGACATGTGGTCAATTAAGACCTGATGTTGCTCATGAGGATGCCGGGTCGAAGCCAGTGCGTCTAATAACAAAGAGTCATTGAGCAATAAGTACAATCTCACCTGCTCAGTCACTGTAAAGTGGATGAAAGCGCCTCAAATCTAAATGTAAAACACAAAATAGCGAGGCCGCCTGATAAGGACCCTGATGGAAGAGACCGGGTACGAGTAATGAGCTCGTATATTAACAGCCTGCTGTGCTGATCAGTGAGGTGCTGGATGTGAATGAGCTGTGAAAGTAAGAGCAAGCATCAACGCTGACATTAAATATTATATTCAGTGTGTTTCCTCAAGCTGACATCCTCACAGATACTTATTCAACCTGGCAGCACATCAAGAAGGCTCATGAAACATAAATACTTTCCCTCCTCAACACTTGATTGATGCAGACACTCTGCATTAGCAGCTGCAGATGTGGCTGTAAATGTATGAGGTTGTGTGTAGCACAGCATACCGTGTCCTACTCAAATGAAATGACACTTCAGGAATATATTACAGCTTAAAGTGGTTCTTACTGAAGGTGGAGGTGAGCCGGTGTAGCCGTCAGCGTTTCTAAACTCTTTATTTTTACGATATATCGTAACCAGGTTTTAGGATTTAGTTTCCCATTTTGCATATCATTTTTAAGGTCTATCTTTTTTTATATATTATCTGTTATGGTTTATTCATTGCTGACACTTTATCAACCACATCATTGTTTTATCTAATGTTTTTATGATCCTTGTTTTTTTTTTTTCATACACTATGTACCCAATACTACTGTTTCATATATATTGTAGCCGTACCGTTTAATGATCTCTGTGGTTCTGCCACAATACTGATGTGAACTTTGATCAAAAACACGATCAGATCTAAAGCTAATTCATTATTTAGGACGTCACCGTTTGATGTAAAAGAAAAAAATATCCATAATAAAAAAATAATGTGACTCTAAATGAAGTCAAGAGTTCAAACTAGACTATTTTAAATTAGAAATGTTGTTTTTCTTTGTGCTGACTTGGGATGCTAAGGCCACCGCTGTCACTCAAGATCAAGCTGCCGGACTGACCACAGAGCCGTCCTTTAGTGAGCTCTGACATCTAGTGGAGGAGGGTTAAAGTGTCAAACACACACGCAAAAAGAAGGTT
Source organism: Melanostigma gelatinosum (assembly GCF_949748355.1). Lineage (NCBI taxonomy): Eukaryota > Metazoa > Chordata > Actinopteri > Perciformes > Zoarcidae > Melanostigma > Melanostigma gelatinosum. Next base: position 3,736,607 of record NC_136644.1, read on the forward strand.
CATTTAGGTAGAGTTACAGTTTCTACTGATATTCTCTGTGTTGAACACTAATACTGTTAAAGTAATGCGTGAAAAGTGAAGCTTGAGATTGTTAGTGTGCAGTTGTTCCATCATAGCTAGGTGGCAAGTGTGAGAGCTGGTTAAAATCACTATTTCTCTCATATTAAACTAAATGAAGTCACAAACCATTTCCTGCTCTTATCTTTAGTTTGCGACACGCATTATGTTTCATCCTGCGTCGCAACTCCACCCTCTGAGCAGGTTGACACAAAGGTCGCTCACAAATTCTCTCCAAGTTCACTTTATAGAGCAGCTCGTCAAACAGGGACACAAAACCCTGCTTTAATTTGAAGCTTAACTAATTGCACAATATCTCCAACGATGCTGCAGGGTGAAGTGAAGCAGAAGGAGAAAGGAGAATGCTGTCTTTGTTGCCCTTTTTTTGCTGGTTTTGGCTCTGGCATCGGCCTGAGGACCTGGTCCCGCAAGTCCTGTGCTCCTGTCCCCACAAAACAACACACAAAACAAGCAGTGAGGAACACAAAGACAACTCGTGGAGACAACAGCTGTGGCCAAACATTAGAGGCTCACGATTTGAATGCTGTCTGATCAGAGCAGCTTTTGTGGAAAAGCTTCATTTAATTGATTTGTTATTCCGCAGTAGAAGGTATTCCTTTAGGCTTTACAGGATTTGTTAACTTCTGATGAGATTTTATATGATCCTGAAATTGTGATTCGACAGAAAGTTAATCATTTATTATTTGCTTATGTAATCTCAAACATGAGCACTTGCTGCTTTTCCCACTTTTCTTGTCATTCTATCATCAATTTTATATCTTTGGACAGTTTTTTGGATTACGATACGATTTATTTATCTAAAATTGGACTTTCGGAACTTATAAATTCCCTTTTTCAACACTTAACAGATAAATAAAATAATAATTATCAGGTACATTGATGATGCAAATCGTCGAAGTTGAAGCCCTTATCTGGTACGGATGTTTTTGGAAGTATAGGACAGCCTATAGACAACTAAGTATAGATGGCAGCAAGACGTCTGCCATTCTATTTATCCTCAAACAGCAGATTGCTGTTAAAAAAAAGCTAATAACTCAAGACAACATATTGGAAGCGAGCTGCCTCTCACACGTTTCACCGCTGGCCTTTGCAAGCTGAACTCTCTGGTTTTGGGTCACCACTCAGAGCTTGTTGCAAACAATAAAAAAAAGGCCCAACATCTCCCTCCCCTCAGTGTCCCCCCAAAACGCTGAGCAGAATAATGAACAGTAAACAAGGGGAGTAGAGGGGAGGGAGAAGATGGGGTGTCCAACTTGAACTGGGGGCTTAGACAAAAGACGGGGTGTCTCCACGGCGACAGAGTCGAGCCGTTTGAGTCACATGGCCCGGGTTTCTATTGAAGCCAGTGAAGCTCAGCATTCAGTCCGTGTTTTGGAAGCCAATGGCAGCAGGATGAGTGGAGCCCAACAGGACGGAGCAATGACGGCAGACAGCCTGCATCTGAACGGGACGGCCGCTCTGGGACTACACGACCTGGAGACGAACACAGCTCTGTTTGGTGCGTTGCACTCTTTCATATCGCTTCAGTTTCATTTCACAGAACTGTCACAATAGAGTTCCTTTTGACTCTTTTATGTGAAACTCCTTCTTCTTCTTCCTTCTACTCAGAGTTCAAAGTGTTTAACATTGTCATCATTGCCCTGGCCTTATGTATCCTCGCTGTCACCGGCCTGTACTGCATCACCGTCTGCTACAACCGAACCAGGTGAGGATCAGATTCCACATTTGCTTTGATGCTATACTCGGATCCATGGACGTTCCTACGTCGGTGCAGTCCCTAGTTTAATAGCACACATAGGACCGTTGCATCATTGACATTTAATATTGAGTCGACTTGTACTCCTGCTGCTGAGTGTTAGTTGACCGTACATTCAAATAGAGCACAAGGCATCACGTTAGGTTACGTTAAAGTCATCAGTGCAGTCATCTTCTCCACCAGGCAGTCAAAGAGAGCCCATGTGTATGAGAGTGCAGTGACCCGAGGCGAGCCGGCGGACCCCGTGGCGGTCAAAGCAGTGAAGAGGTCCACCAGCTTCATCAACCCTCTCGCCTTCTTCAGGAAACCAGAGGCGGCCAGGGACAACTCCAGGATCTACTACATCTACAGTAACCCGCTGCCCGTGGGACTGAAGGAGGAAGAGGATGAGTGGGCCGCTGAAGCCCCACGGGGACCAGAGGGGCGCAGCGCAGTGACGCCGCCGCTGACGTTTCAGGAGTACGCCAACGATCCCAACAGTGGCGTCACCTTGGACCCTCCCATATTCTACATGCAGCTCTAGAAGGTGGTGAAGAGTTGAGCTGTGGGGTTGGGAGGGAGAAAGTTGTCTGAATTGTATCGAGGCGGCACTCGAGAGACATCGCCACCGGGAAGGTCTGAGCTTTGACTCTGCCGATGCGCCAGTCAAAACTAAAGATATGTCCTCATGTACAGGCCATCGAAGGGGCACTGCACCCATTTCACTAATGAAAGTAAGTCAGTAAGTAAGCAGACTGCATTGTGGTGAGAAACACTGAATGTAAACAGAACACACATCAGGGTGCAAAATGTAAATGGGGGATTATGCTACTAGTTAAATAGAGGCCTAATAATCATGCATATGTCTAAAGTTGTCAATGTGGATTTTTGTTATTTACTTTCTTCACTTCATATTTTCCACACCTTAAGAAAGGTTCTTCCACATCCGTGTAACCTGAAAAAGCTCATTAGAGACACAAAGTAGCGGACGTATCAACATTCTTTCTTGATTTTTAAAATGATCTTTAATAAAACTGCTGATACAATGTCTTCTACAAAAGAAGCTGAGTGTGAGACACTGAGAAAGATGAGGAAAAATACCAACGATTATCACTGCAGAGCAATTGATCGCACGGTACTCCCGGGCAAAAGGATGTGGTTGCGCGAGCGTCCGTCCTCAGACGATGGGCTGGGTCTCTCTGCTCAGCCACTCCAGTGCCTCCCTCCTGCCTTGCCTCTCCATCTCTGCTCCAATCACGTCCCGGCACTTTCTGTTGTACTCGTTCACCCAGTCGCGCTGCAGGACAGAAAAGAGGGGCCATGACACTCTGAGGAGACTGTGGTGAAGTCGTGCATACTGTAATAGAAATAGATGGCAATAACTACAAAACCTTTCAGTGCATGGATCGTGATTTGAAATTGTTCCTATGTGTCACATTTTTTCTGCAACTCTTGCGGAGTGTTAAGTCGGCCACATTTGATTGTTTTGTTGTGTTTGAAGTCTTCACCAATAAAATGTTTTGAGACAATCTTTGAATGGGTGGATTTGATGATTTGAAATATTACATCTAATCCCACTGGATGTTGCTTACCTCCTTCTGAGTGAGCAGCTCTGTGCTCATCATCTTCACTTGGATAGGAACCAGAGTGAGGGGCTCAAATGTCAGACTACCTCTGTTTCTGTAGTTGTACTGAACACACGGACAAAAAAACACAAACACAATGATTTTCCTGATGCTACAATCAAACAGTAAAATGAGAATAATGTCTTTTCCCCAGTGTTTCCTGGTTATTCCCCTGTTAGTGTCTCTCTGTGTTTTGTTATGTCTGTGTGTGCTGGCGTGGCCGTATATCTACTCCATGTATCTACTCCGGCTGTCCAACCAGTCCATGCCAGGTTGTTGTCGCCACCTCAGTGGTAAACACACGTTAAGGCCAATCGATAACGCCTCGCGTTTTCATTGCCCGTGTCATAACCTGCTTTTCCTGTAACCCAAGATCACCATTGGCCTGGTACCAGTGCATGTGTATTGAGAATGAAAACCCTTCCAAGCATCAAACTCTTTGGATTCCATGATTACATGAACACCAGGCCCTGCTCTCAGTTGAAGGACCTACTTTGGTCTTGGCTGGTACGACGAGAACCACGTTTTCGATACGAATGCCAAAAGATCCGTCTTCATAGTACCCAGGTTCTAGAAGAAAGAAAGAATTGAGGTGAAAGTTTACAACACAATCAAACGCAGAAAAGGGAACAATAATTGAGTTTAGTGTGATGGTGCTTTTATCTTCTGCAGAGCTTTCCAGCATGACAAACGGCTCAATTTGACAGCATGAATTAAAAGACATGACAGAGTCCTGCTACTGTGATATTCACTGGCTGCATCAAAAGCACTCCCTGCCATACCATCGCTGACGATCATGCCGGCCTCCAGAGGTTCATCGGCGAAGGTCTTGTAGCTGATGCCGCACGGCCCCTCGTGGACGTTGAGGAAGCAGCCCACGCCGTGGCCCGTCCCGTGAAGGTAGTCCAGCCCCGACTCCCACAGAGCTGCCCGGGCAAATGAGTCCAACAGGTGGCCTGCAGAGGTAACGCGGGGTTAGAGCTGGAGATCACGCCTTAAAGGTAATACATTACAAAGTCATAAGAAATATTCAAACATTTAAATGTGAAACTGAATGTGTCGGCACTGTCCTGTTTACTAGTTACTGACCGAAAGAACGCATGCACTATACATGTTTACTGTTGACTTGTTTTTTTGTCGAACAACAAGAGACACTGTAAACACTGTATGAGTGAACAATTCATCTGTACGTCAGTGTTTGTCACTGCTGAACATCCTGGTATATTGTTTAAGGTGTCGGATTAAAGGACGACACCTTTCGTCCCGTTGGGGAAAACAGCAGCACTGACAGCTATGTGTCCCTTCAGAACATAGGTGAAGCATTCCTGGAGGAAGGAGAGGGAGCACACGACACAAACAATACAATAAAATCAGGGTTGTGACAAATTCAGCTAATGTATGACAGCGCTTTTGCTTTTACACGTTGAAAATATTAACAGCTCAAATTGCTTTTTGTCAACGAACTAAACTCCAACTTGAGTTTAGACTTATTGTGACAATGAAAACATTGCGCGAGGAAATAAATGAATGTACCTTCTCAAAAGCTGATGGTGTCCCAAAGTGCACGGTGCGCGTGACGTCCGTGGTTCCATCACTGCCAAAGACACAATAAGCAGATGTTTGAAGCACAACAACACACAACTGCTCCTATGTGGTCCGTGTTCTTGGCATGGCGGTGATGATGCAAGTCACGGCACGGCTGGTTAGGCTAAATGCAGTTGCTGTATGTAGATTATCTCGTTTACACATATTGAGCTCCAGAGTCGATCAGGTAAACTTCGTTCATGGAGAGGGTTCTGTTGGTTTCAGGCAGAGGTCTGAAGAAAAAAAGACAAAAAAAGTGCTTAGTCACCTATTATTCATAAAAAGAAAACGAGAGAAACAGTGACACAAATCGAATTCACCTGGGTCTGTTTCATGAGCCCGCTCACCTGTAATGTATGATTGCTCCGTTCGGGCCGACGCTGGAAATTGTGGGGAAACTGAGGCCAACGAAATCTTTCTGTTGACTGACAAAGACAAAATAGCATGAGAGGGGACGTTCTCACACAATAATGCACACATCTTGATGACAGATGTTTAAATATCCAAATGCTTAATCTCATCAGCAGAGAATAAAACATGTTACAATTGAACAAAGCATGTTCATTTCAAGGCCTTCAGTAGACCTTTTACTACACCTCCATGTCCAGTAGAGGGGGATATGCCTCCAGAAAAGCTACTGTCGTTATCTCTCAATACAAATGTGCAAAACCTTCAATGGCAACCCCTACCTGCGTAATTCTTCTGCTTTATCGGCAGCAGAGATCTCTGTGACGGCACCTTTTGGAATCTACAAAACAATGTCACGCGGAAAGCTTTTTAAAAAGAAACACTGGCATGTTTTACAATTCCGCACGAACCTCCAACTGAAGACAGGGTTCCCACAATCACAGCGACACACCAATCAGTATACATTCAAGATTTGTTTACAAGAATATTAGAGGATAAAATATTGGCGTGTTGGTGAAAATAACAGACACCGTAATTTTGGGAATCATCCAATGGTGATTATTCAAACAGTTGCTGTATCACATTATCACAAATATCCAAAAAGTGTTTAAAAAGATGCCAAGAAAGTCGAGGCTCATTGGTGAATGTAACAAAAATGTTTCATTTAAAGAAAAAACAATGACATCCTTGATTCATTTTCTTTAACGTTCAGTGGGAACCCCCGACTGGAGGAATCTGTGATTTTCTCCTATGGATTTAAAAGGGTGTAATGAAAATACCTCATTTTCCAACCAAGCAAAGAGTTCACAAAGGGCAACTGCATCCTTGATCTGTTGGGGGAAAATAGCAGAAGATTTAATACATTTTCTGTGAGGTGAACTCGGACAGTTTATGTCATGAATCCTTTCCTTAAGTGATGCACACAACAGATTCTAAGGCGGTCCAGAGTTTCTTACATGGGCCACTTTCATGCCTTTAACCTCCGCTGCGTTCTTCACTGCCTTGGCGAGGCAGAGTGGAGTGTAGGGAATGGGAGACCTGTTGGACTGGAACACATTGAGAGGAAATGTTGACAGTTATTAAGTAGCCGGTGTTGCCAGGAATATTTCAAGCAAAGTTATGTGCCACCTGTCAAAGCCGAGACAATTATGATGGTCATAAAAATGCCTTGACAAATGCGTCAATCAACTGTTTATAGCCAAGAGGATATGTCTGGTACAACGATGCACATTAGGAGTGCTTTTGCTCAAACAAGGGGATTCGCTCTATTTTGAAGTTTGTACCCAATAATAACCCTGCCACTCGGTGTGTTTATGTCCTCCCATCAGAAAAACTGCAATTCATGTCGCAAGAGACGACGTATCGTATAAGTATGAGGAGACAGATGACGCTTGGGAGCGCGGCCCCGCGTACGAACAAGGAAAACACAATCTGGCTGTATTTGCGGTGCTCTCTCACCTTGGGGACGACCTCTGTGAGAGCACAACCGGCCTTGTCACAGATCCACACTTTGTCCTTGGGGCCGAGTGCCGCGCAGACGGCCTGGAGCTCCGTGTAGACCGACTCGTACGGGAACGTACGGATGCTCAGCTCGGGTTTGCTGGGGGAGTCCAGCTGCAGGTGTTCTCTCAGCGCCAGATCAGAAAGACGCTTTAGGTCCACAAAAAGCCTGCAGAGAGGACCCATAAGTTACCATAACCATTTATTCAGTAGCTTTAAGGTGATTTAACAGAGCGCTGACACTGCCAATATGGCGCTGCATTGTTATATTCCATCACCTTATTGTGTTCATCCCCACGATGGCATATGCAAAGAACACAGGGTTGTACTCGATGTCTGCACCGCGGAGGTTAAAAAGCCCTGAGAAAAGGAAGCAACAGAACATTAAAGAAATTAATAACAATATACTGTATGGATCTCACTGCAATTTGTTTGGTGTTTTAATGTCAAAGTTCTGATTGGACTTTCACTCATCCCATGTGGCTGCCCGAGCGAATCCCCTTCGATATAATGCCCATTGAGACCCTCTTGTCCGAATGCTACCTGATGACAATCAAAAATCTGCATTACTCTAAATAACACAAACCCTCCAGACCGGGCAATCAGAAACAAGAGGTCATTAGGCGCGGTGAACGAGGTGCTCAGACAGGCATCTAGAGGGGCACCGGTGCACCCCTGGGTGCTTGGATCGTGTATCAAAACAGACTTATGCAACAGAAGTGATGTTCGGTACTGCTGCTTACGCGACAAGAAATAAATGCTAAAACCTAAAGAGACGAGTCTGTACATCGACGAGAAAGCTCCCGAATGGGCCTTTCATTCTTCGTTCCTTTGGACCCCACATTTATAATTCTACAAGCTGTGGGCATAAACCTGGGTTCAACAAAGCGCACTCTGGAGCTGTTATCCCAACACACACGGGGCTAAGATATCTATTGTATGATTATTACAGTAAAAATGTCAGACGAACATGTTTGCTGTCAACTGAGAAGTTGTTGTGAGATTTTCACGAGCGATGGCTGCACTGTCCTCAAGTCCACTTCAGATGCTCCTGATAAATGTACTTCACTGAAACATCTCCGCACCGAAGGTGTTTGTGTCTGAAATGTTCAACACATCGTCGATTTAAGTAAATCATTCCGACACATCCATCCCCGTGGCCCAGTGTCTCTTTGGCAGAAGTAATTACAGGGAAAAAAAATAGATCCGTACATGCAATCTCATCCAACGCCGTGGCCACGAACCAGGTGACTTTCCGCTTCGTCATCTTGGCTCGCAGTGCAGTGATCTTGTCCTGCCAGGAAATACCTAACAGGAATTCAGTCACAGAGAAGTAAATTAATTATTACCGCCACAACCTGTATCTCTAGTTTAGCAGTATTTTACCTGTAAACTAAGCGTGTATGTCATAATAATGGTGGCGAATGATGCTTGGCACTGACCGGTGTACTCTAAGCCCAAGGTGCGGAGCCGCGTGCTGGGCCTCTCTGGGCGGTCCATCCAGACCGCATCGATCAGGTTATCCTGCACGGCCACCAGAGAGTGGCCCGCACTGGTCAGCGCCCTGGACATGTTCTTCCACTGATCTGAAACATAACATGAGAAGTGTGAAGATGTGTTGTGTGATAGGAAATTCCATTGTGCCAAGTACGTGTCCACTGTGACTTTCTTGTGTGCTTTATTCAATGGTTTGACAAAACTATATGGTATCTCTACTGTAGCTTCCTTTGAAGGCAGTATCCCAAAAGGTTCAGTCAGATTATGTCAGTCGTAAATCTTTAGCGTAGGGAGTATGTCACACCTTCCCCCCTTTCCCATGTGGACTAACCCTTTAAAATATGTACTCAGACTGCATTCTTGAGCACGGTGTTCACACAGTTCTGATTGTGTTAACGTAGTTCTGTTGTACCGCAACCTACCGGCGGCGATGATCCAAGGATCGACTCCCACCGTGGAGTTGTCTGGCAGAATGCTGATCAGCCAGTCCTCCTGAGAGGGTGTCTCCTTCAGCCCTGGATACGATTACGAATCAACAGAGGCGTAAAACAAAAGGCCTGAGTCATGTCAGTAGTTCACATACAGCATCATTTTAGGCATAAATGGGACAATCTTGCCTTGTTTTTTATTCATAAATTAGGTCAAAACATTCATGCTTTATCAGGCCGTTTTCATTTTCATCATGTACAGCAGAAACATCCGTTGGGGCCACATTACCCATCTTCATGAGGGTCCAGTTGTTGTCCATCTGCTGACTGGCCTGGAGGAAATATCGCCCATCGGTCCACATCGCGGCGTGCTGCTCCGTGACGATGGCTGTACCTACACGTCACAACGCACAAAGCGGGTTTGACCTTTTCAGTCACAGATGCTTTGTTGGATCTGGTTTGTGCAAGAAAACTGACTCTGGAACGGTAAAACATGACTATTACTAGTCTATTACACGCCTCAAGTGTCAGTTGTGCTTGTGCAGTTCTGGGAAGCAAAAATAGACAATATATGTCTCTGAAATTAGAGCAGTATGAATGAGCTCTTTTCTTTTTTCAAGAGGTGCTGATTTCTCACCAAAGTAGGCCACCTCGTAAAAAACTGATGTGTCATGTCGTACTGTACAAATACAAATTAACAGGAGACGATGCATCGGGGGATCTGGGTGGTTTACCCTGAATACATCACAGAGTAAAAGTTGAACAAAAGTGAATTGATCACATTGCCCTAGGGCCTAGGCTAAGTTTATCCACAGTGGAAATTCGATCTTAGCTACCAGTCTGCCCAACTAGGATGTGTTATATTGCCATTCACGCACAAGCAAAACATACCTGCAGAGCCATTAAATCCACAGATAAACTCACGTCTGCAGTCACACGGTGCAATGTATTCGCTCTGAAAGTCATGGGGCCAGAGAGAGAAAGACAGTGAGAGAGAGCGAGAGAGAGATCAGCTTCATTAACAATCAGTGGGAAGTGGCCATCAACCAGTCAGACATTTGAAATGCCACCTTTGCTGCTCTTCTCACATCTTGTCTTGTGCACCGAGAGGGGAAAAAAGGGAGGGGAGCAGTGAGCAAAGGGCTACAGTTAATTGCGAAGGTCAGACAAGACGGATCAAAACTGGGAAGGAACAGCAGCTGCACGACCGTGAGCGTCTCAGTTTATATTTGGGTGTAATCGGGTATAAACGTAGTGTACTGTACGGCATGTGGGTGATCTCACTTACCTGGTGTGCATCTCCAGAAGGGACGATGTACGCCTGTATGGGCTCAGAGAAGAATTTACAATTCCTCATCGCCTGGCGAAGCTGCCTGAGCAGCTCTCCTGTGATCTTTGGGGACATGGCAGTGTCTGAATGGCGAAAAAGCACGTTAATACAATTTGTTACCACACCTTTTCAAAACAGAGCTGCAATGTACAAACAGGTGAATGGCAAGATAAATGCTGCTGGGATTTACCAAGTGCAAGATATCTACGTAGGCATGTGTAAAGATAATCGGTTCAATCTAAATAAAAAACACATTTCACACAACTACCCTTTGACCAGCAAACATGGGGACGCTCCCTCGTCTACGGTTATTCAAACCCTCCCAAATTATCCAGAGATTACCTGACTTTTGGGAAGCCATGTTGATTTTCAGGTGACTGGAGCAGGACATGTCACTGACTGTAGCCTAATGTCACCTGGCTATTACCGTGGAGCTCAAAGGTCACAGTCCACACTTGGATCTTTAGTTAACCTGCTGTAACACGCTGACTGAGCAACTGTCACATAAGTTAAATATTAAAAGAATAGTCCAATTGGCTTGGAAACTCGTGCAGTGGGTGAATTCACTTGTATTATTCACGTTCACCGTAGGGCGATACAACTTCCTACGAGCTGACCAATCACGTTGCAGTACGCTTCATCGACGAGCTCTCCTATTGGCTACACACTCTGCATGCGATTGTTGTTTACAAGTAGGCATTATGAGTCAGTAGCTTTCTACACAATAACCCGCTAACGTTAGCTACGCTAGCTAACTAGCTAAAATAAAGTCAACCGGCATTCTGTCACAGCCACGGGGTTTGGGTTGATGGGGAAGGGCGGCTTTTTATTCACAAAGCGATCACTGTCAATAGGCCATAACACCCAACACCTAGTAGCGTTAATATATTCACTGAGTCGCCGTAGATTTAAACGTGGGTGTGGTGGTAGCACGCTGGTAGGATATTAGTAATGCTTCCCTCTATTCGCTGGGTTTTACGGCTCAAAGGAAACGCATTTCTTCCCGCTTTGAGAACGGGACAATACGCTCGAGACAAGCGCGTGTGGTAACCAACCCCCATTCCCCCCCCCCCCCCCCCCCCAACAATACCCCCACATGCAGCCAGTGAAATGCTGAATACACACCCGGGTGTTTTCGTCTTGTAAACGTGACTCTTGGGTTAACAAACGAAGCGCTCCTTTATCAGCTCGGACCGTGTGTTACTTTACAAAACAGGGGGCTGCCATGTCGTTGTTGACGTTTATGGTCACGTGACTGCAGTTTCTTCCAGTCGACGCAGAGGGATACAGACTCGCCTCCTTTTCTGTGCATAATAATCCATACAACGAACAAAACACAAACTATAAATATCTACAGAATTATAATCCATGTACTGGCTCTACGCAAAGACTCTAAAATGACACCATGGCACAGACATCAGGAAGTAAAAGATGTCTGGCACTTGTTTCCCAAACAGTCATTGGTAATACTATCTACTTCTAAAAGATATGTCACATTACTAGATAAAACTTGTTACTCAAGTTATTTTACTGGGCAATGTTGTTATTCCCTTTCTCCTCTTGACACATTTGTCTATTTTTCCCCTGCAGTATGATTAACATCACCTGCACTGGGGGTATAAAGACCTATGGTAGTTTTTTGGTTTAATTTAAAGGCTTATGTGTCATGTCGTACTATACAAATTAACACGAGATGCATCGGGGGATCTGGATGGTTTAACCTGAATACATCAGAGTGTACACAAAAGGATTATGATCTTTGTTTTGTTGTAATGTCTCACGCATATTTTATTTTTTCTTTGTAATTTGAGGCTTCAAATAAGCCAAGTTGGCTTTCTGCCTCTTCCTGCACTGATTCATTTATTTCTGTTAAGTTTGATTATTTTAAATTTAGTTTGAATTGTGCAAAATAAACTCTAACTCTTAATTAATACAATTAATCAACTAATGCTGTATATATCCATTATAATTTACCACAGTAAAGTCCTAGTTGTTGGAATGTTTTGGATATCTATTTCCAGCAATGTTTTTGAGATTCATTTCAGCTTTCAGCATTCCAACGCATTTTCAGCAGGAAATGCATTTTCTAGTTGGAAATGTTATTCGGTTGTTAATAAATGGATTTTGGTCTGGATGCTCTGCAGCAAATTTCCAGAAGGTCAGAGGTCAATGGCAGCAGTGTAACTGATGAACTAAAGCAGGGATTCCCAAAGTGGGGTGCGCGCACCCCTGGGGGTGCGCGAGCTGCCTCTAGGGGGTGCGCGAGAGGAAAAGTGTAATGGCGGTCTGATGGTGTAATAATATTAAATATAAAAAAAAAATGTAATTTTAATTTAAAAACTGTCAGGTGGGACATCTGAAGCTATCAGTCATAAAAGAGGAGAGGGACAGAGAGAGAGAGCGGAATCGGAGGCGAGGGGAACGGAGAGGTGCGTTGGGGAGAGACCGGGAGAAGAAATCGAGTCAGAGGAAGATGAGACGGAGGAAGGAGGAAGGGATTGCACAGACAAATCGGGAGCACATCGGCCCATCGCGGAGTCAAGGTGAAAAAGAGGAAACGAGAGTGAGCATCAGACTGGGAAAAAAAAGAGGAAATATGATGAAAAGCATCTGTGTCTGGGCTTCACTTGGATTGGCAACGCAGATTGCCCAAAGCCACAGTGCGTGGTGTGCAGTGAGGTTCTGGCTAACAGTCTGAAGCTCTTATTTACGTCGCCACCTGAACACCAAGCATGCCAGTGCAAGTCAAAAGCCCCTTACATTCTTTATATCGAAATTGGAGGAGTTACAAAACAGCCAAAACAACTGCAGTCTCATTCATGTGTTGGGTCTATAAATGACGCACTACGGGCTTCATATCTGGTTACAGAATAGCGAGAAAGGGGCTACCGCACACAATCGCCGAAGACGTGAGCTCGCCAGCTGCCAGAGAGATGGTGGAATGTATGATTGGGGAGAAAGAAGCAAAAAAGTTGGACATGATCCCGGTGTCCAACAACACTGTGTCGCGCCGCATCGATGCTTTGTCCGAAGACATCCTGGCTACATTAGTCGCTCATTAATTGTAAATTAAATGTGATAATCTGCCTCTGAGCCTGTGCGTGTGTCCTCGCATCCTGATTGCTCTTTAAAAGTGACGCCTTGTGTCACTGAAAGATATTGAAACTTTGTTGCAGTGTTTCAGGGCGTTTTCACACCTTCAGTTCATTTGCTTTGTTCCGATTCAGGGATTAATATGATACAATGTTGCAGTTGCTCCTTTGTTCGGTTTGTGTAACACTGCAACATTTAACAGCGGACTAAATCTTGTAAACAAATGCCACGCGCGAGCAAACTGTTCTCTCATTGGTCCGATTCTTATGCGGCTATGAAGGCTTAAAAGGCTCTGTTGCTTCTTTTTTTTAAATTATTATTAAGGGGGGGGGGGGGGGTGCGCGAACCCAGTCGGGATGTAGAAGGGGGTGCGCGGCCTAAAAAGTTTGGGAACCGCTGAACTAAAGAGCTGAAAGACCGAGGATGGACACTTACCAGGAATATAATACTCTTATATTTATGTGCCGAGATATGTTTCGGCAAAGAAAAAAACAGATTAGCACAAGACATACAAACATTATATTTTATTCACAATTTTCCAGACATTTTGACATGAATATAAGGATGGTGCATAAAATAAATAAAGTCTGGATATCTGAAAAATGTACAGCATAAAATTCACCCACCCGTTTAATTAACAGTCTAAAATAACAGATAGGCAACATCTGTTGCGGAACAATGAAGTGCCTCTACACCAAGGCTACATAGAATAGCTTGTTACCTAAAACGATTACTAAGTTGTACAAAGACACCCGGTTAATATTTGCTTAGTCAGGTGACCATCATATCATTTGGTGCACTCGTAAACATGTTTACAAGATGAGGATCCATGATGATGCACGGCGTGGCCAAATCTCGGAGCTACAACCAAAATCCGGTTGGCAGCAGGCAGGCAGCAGCAAACATCAAGCCCAGGAGACAAGTCCCTGGCATCAGCATCGGACCTGCGCTTCCTGAGGGCACGACATCGGAAAGGTTACGCTTTATTAGTTATTATCATTATTACATAAGGATTAGAAAGAAAGACACCAAAGGAGTTCCAAAAGTTGTTCTCGCTTGAACGCGTCGACTATTTCACACTCCCAGAATGCCAACTAAAGTCTGCAGAGTACTTACTTGTACACGAGTCAGACTCTCTGAACCGGCCCATCTTCTCGCTGGTTTTGACAGACTGCAGTAGATCTGTGCGGACGTCCCCTTTAAGATACAATGTGGCAATGTTTAAATACACAGACTGTCCAAGCCGCAATGACTGAGTTATTATACTAGATAATTACTGTATAACAGTAGTCCAAAGGCGGTTATGGGTTTGCCTTTCCATCATTAAGTCGGATGATGATATACCTGAAACGCTGCAGTATATTTCAAGCAAATAGATTCTTTCATTTTCTATAGGTGTGATTGCTTTGCACGTAATTTTGCTTACAAAAATAAAAATCACCAACTGTTTATCGTTTTATTTTTCTGTCCTCTTAAGCACTGAACACGTTATCATCACACAGTCTCAGCTGCATGCTGTCTTAAATCTCTCGGTGTGTGTGCGCATCTTCCTGCTGTCACTCATTATCATGATACAGGAGGCCTTATTATTGCAATCGTGAACTCTGCAGCTTGTGAGAGACTTGTGAGGGCATAAATGCCCGTCCTGTGCTACGCTGTGTGAAACCTCTGAACGGATACTTCTCTGTTCCCCCCTGGGACAGAGCGTGAGACACACAGACACTCAACTCCAGGATCAGGTAACTGTGCAATTTTTCAGGTTTTCTAAAGATTCTTCAATGGCTGTAATTGTTCATTGTCCTGATGGACTCAGCCTGGGCACACAGCTTTGCCCAGAATGGTCCTGGAAGCTTTAAGTAGCTCACATCTTCATAGGCTAACATGCTGTGCATATACAGTCGGCTGGATTTATATCTCATACACAAAAAACCGTTGCACTTGTGAATGCAGAACAGAACAATCCTGGCCACAATGTAAGCATTATGCTGCACTTTCTTTGCTAAATCAGCTTTTATGTCATTTTGTTCCTTCGTCAACATTCAACTCAGTGTTATTTTCTCCCTCTCTCCTCGGCACGTCTGTATCGGTCTTGACATACCAGAGAGGTTTTACATTCAGTGACTGCTGAAGACTTACCTAACTTAACACTATTCGTAATAGAGGGTGGCGTCTGTTGAGAATTTGAATGGTGAATGGCCACATTTTGATCTTTTTGACATGATGTTCAGAATAAACAGAGGAAGCGGAATGAATATTGACTCACTCTCTCAGATCACTGTTACTGGTGTTTACTATAATTAAACAGTCACACTGCTGTGTTTACATGGGAGCATGTTATGTGTTTCTGTCTTACCAGACACCATGAAGTTGACTTGCTCGCAATTTCCATCAGCTGCAGAGCTGGGAGACCTGGTCAGGATGGTGACTCTCGCTATCGCCAACTGCAGGACATCTGCAACCCTCTTACGAAAGTCATATCTGGGCAAAAAGAAATGAAACATCAACTCTGCTGGTCTTAGAATATGATAATTAGAGATAATTGGAAATACATTGTAGTCAGTCTATTTGCTCTGATCCAATCCAGATATGATCAAACAGTGTTCAACCAATCTTCAGGAATTATAATGCTTTATCAGTTGCACTTTATAATAAGGGTAAAGTTTATGTTTAATAGTTAATACATTATGGATCATCCATTCATCAATTCAGACCTATGCATTTGATCAGCCTCTGTTACATCTAATTTGTTAGTCAGATGATCGTACAAGTCTTATTTTAGTCTCACCATCACACGACAACGTCAAAGAAAACAAGTTTTTGCATTTCCTCAGAACCAGTTCTGGTATTTTATGATGACTAGAGAAGATGAACTGGTCTTGCAAGTACTGTGCACTTTAACTCTGAATCACTTCTGTAGAATTTGTCCAGATGACCAAACTCTCTATCTGGAACTCAGGCTAAATGTGGTTAAATTGCACTCACCTGCTGAAGTTAGTCACTGCCGGGAAGGTCTGCAGTGCTGAAGGAGACACTGGCAGGATGTCCGCACATGCGATGACGCTGTTCCCATTCTTCAGAATTACACTTCCACGGACCACTACAATTTTTTATTTTGTGGATTATTATTTGTCATGTTTGAAAGTACATTATTTCTCAGAGTTATTCTTGTGTTGTTTTCTTATTATATGTTAAAAATAAATCTAAATTGCAAGTAAAAGAGCAAAGTTTTATTGAGATCTTTAATTCTTACCACTGCTAGATACACTGAGAAAAAACAAAAACAATGTCCGTGTACCTGTGTGGTCTCCAGAGAGCTGCATGATTCTGTCAGTGAAGACCAGTCCCCCAGGCAGCTCGACTGTGCCGTGTCTTGCGGACACCTCTCCCACCACACAGCTCAGAGGGTTCAACAGTGAACAGCTGGAGCTCTGAAGGGGTTCGAGAACCGAAGAGCGAGCACAGTTAAGCACCATTGTGCATGTTATCTGGCATTAAATGGTCATGTTCTATTGTTCGGCAAAAACTAGCCCTCCTTCTCTGCACTGGTTGAAAGTGTTGTCCTATTCTATATGCATATGAATATGCATACTATGCCTGTAGTAGACACCAGGTTAGATGCAGTACATTCTTTATATGATATAATGAAGCATTGAGAGAGGTACAACTCTTATTGTATAACATGTACTACTATAGACAAATACTACTGTAAGGGACATCTATCAAGCTATTTAATCAGACATCCTGCTGATGTTTGGCCGAACATAAGAGTAAAAATATACAACAAATTAAATACTTTGAATACCAGCAAACAGCTCTGCAGTAGCAAGGACACTGGTTTAGATTTATACTGCCGATTTAACAGCTTGAATACTTAAGTACTAGTATCAGCCTTCCAGAGCAGTCAACAGAAGAAGAAGCGCAGGAATGAAAGGAGACAGGCCGGTCTCACCATCGATGTCATGTTGAAGGGATTGAACGTTTCTCCCACACCGGTGCAGCGGCGGGTTTCCACGTTCCGTGCGCTTGTGATGAACATGGATGCCACAGTTGTCTGCAGGGAGGGGGGTAAAATACGGGCACACTTTTATATTTATGTGATTTCAATGTCAATCTCTTGATCCTGTTGCATTCTAAAAGGTAAAAAAATGAACTTGATGGCCAACAATTAATGTTGTTCGAGTGAAGATTACAACCCTATTTATGAGTCTTACATCTTGTGTTGTCGATTGAATCATCACATCCACTGTGACATCACTGCTACTCCCATCAGGAAACATCTGCTGGCGCTGTGAGAAAGAAACAGCAACATGTCCAATGTTAACAGGCAATTAGAGAGACTGATTTGAACATGCATAATGTCATAGTTCAACCAGAGCTGGGCGCTTGTTTTGCTGAAATATATGTAATGGATAATGCTCAATGAGGTGTCCATTATCAGGAATTAATGGGCGACAACATGCAGCTCGAAGGCCATTATCCTTTTACAATTGTCACTTTCCAAAGAAAAAAAAAAAATGAAGATTAGTCATTTCTATTTTCATGCATTTTGTAACCAAAATCGAAAGCGTTTTTACATCGTCATTGCAATCTTGGTCGCCATCTTATTTTTTTCCAACCAGAAGTGACACAAGAGGGCTAACGACAACCAAATGCTGAATACGATTTTCTAGACAACCAAAATGTTACAATTAACTTTCATGAGATTAAAACACTGTGAAAGGGTTAAAGTTGTTAGACGAAAACGCAGACAGCTCCCAGACCGGACAACGTCCATGGTCGCGACCTGTCAATAACTAGGTTACTTTCGGTCCTTAGGCATACATTGCTTTGTTGTCCATTTTACTCTAAATGGGACCATCATTTACGAAATGATCATGTTGTAGGGATTGAGACTATAAACTCATGTTTACGTTTATGCAACCAGAGCAGTCACACCCTGCTGTCTATTAGAAAGAATGCAAGTTTAAGGCGTTTGCGTTGTAACCTGTTAAACCAGTCTCATAGTCCCTCTCAGTGAAATCTGACTGCAAATTTAGACAGTAAAGGTTAATGGCAATGTTTAATCCCCAGCCTATCCTTGATAATATAGCCTCTTAGCCGATACAGTATCACAAGCTCGTATCCATAGATGTAGAGCAGAGCTCAGTATGGGGCCTCTGGAGGGTGGCTGACAGAGACAGCTGTTCCCTTGGGGAGCATCGTAGTTCAGGGGGCCTGGAGGTTTAACTAGCCAGCAAACAAATGCTAAGCTAAGCTAATGATCCCACCCCTGCTTCCCATGGCTCCTTGTTGCAACCCACCACAGGCATAATGAATTCACTATCTGTCCAGAGCAGCAGAAATTCTCTGTCATGTTTTTGTGGCAGCTTGGATCTGGAGAACGTATCTCTGCCTCTAAATAGGCAATGCTTCCTGTTCCGTGACAACCTTGTTTATTCTCACGTCTATTATACAGGTTTGGCCATTGTGCACTGTGGCTTAGTTTGGCAACCTGAACTTTAATTCGAGAGTTAGGATTTCTATAATTGTGGGCGTGAGCCACCCACAGATAAATGCAATCTTGGTGGTGTGGAACATGAGAACAACCACGGTCTTTCTTAGGGAAGTGCATCATCTTCATACATCAGTCCGTTTATGGGTCTTGGTCAGTAGCGTACTATTGCATGCGTGAGAAAGTTGTATAAAAGGTGTCCATTGAGTCAGTGAGATTGGGGCTGAAGACTACAAGTTTGTAAATGTCTGCTTAAACTAGCGCTCGAGGCGATATTAGCCGCTACTAGCTTAACACCTGAATCTCTAGTGGAAAAGACTGACTCTTACCAGTTTCACCGTCCCAATCACTGTATCATTGAAAACAGCCTTAGCAACAACCCATTGTCCGTCTGTAGCCCTGTCAGCTGAGATGTTAGCACAGCGCATTCTGTCCAGAAAACACACGCACAGGAAGACACAAAAAACACAAGATTAGCAAAACATATCCAAATCCTGAAGGGTTCACCTTTAGATTGTTCTCCTCTGCAATGAATGAGGAGGTGTATCTGTGAGTTACAACACAAAACATGAGGATATGACACAATGTCTATGATATCCTACACCTTTGATTGCCCTCACTAGCCTGGCTAAGTCCGTCACTGTGCCAGAGGGCTACTCAGGGTGGTGAAGCTTAGTTGTCTGCTCCTGCTGCAAAGGCATCAGTGACCAGTCAAACTTTAAAGCAGCTGGAGTTGATGCCATTTTTTCTATGCTGTATCTGTATCATAACGTACCTGAAGTAATGAGAAAAGGAGTGAGTGGCTACAGTATGGTTGTTACAGTGACTACTTCTTCACATACAGGAACCTGTGGTTACCCTGACTGTGAAATATTTCTTCATATTTCCCCTCACTCATACTCTGTTGCTTTCGTTCTGTCTAATAAGCACAAACTCATACATGCACACAGGTTCTCACCTTGATCCGTTTGCCGAGTAGTGAATCACCAGTGACCTTCCCAGTATGCTGTAGGGTCCTGTCAATGGCATCTCAGGGTCCATGTATACAACCTCAGACTGGTTGAGGCCATTCAGAGTCCCAAACTTTCCACTCAAGTCCCCAATCTCATACTGGTCCACTGTGCCTGCTCCAGGTGCGGGGCTGTTTGACGCGTTCACGACTAACGGGTTATAGTGGCCCAGGATGTTTGCGTTGGAGCAGGGATTTGTGCTGCCAGGTTTGACGGGCAGTATGTGAACATGGTAACCCCCAGCTAAGGAGTTCAGGTTAATAAAGGATACGCTTATAGTCGTGGGGCCTTGTGGGATGGCCTGGGAGAACCGGACCTGTCCGGCAGGAATCTGGTTGCCAAACCAGCTACCTAAGCGAGCTTTGGGAACCCGCACCATTGTGACGTTGGCACACGCAATCCTCGGCCCTCCCCTTGCTGGTTCATGGATGACCACAGAACGACCGATTATGGATGACCCGGACAACCAGGAAGTGACATCAGTGAAGAAGTTTTTTGCTTGCACTTTGCCCACTGTGGCGCCAAGGTTGATGGTGCCGTGTTTGCTGGCGAGGTCTCCCACCTCGCAGGATAAGGGACCGGATGGGCTACAGTGGAGGGCATAGCTGCTGTCTTCTGTGTTAATGTTAAAGGGGTTCCAGTGTCCTCCTGTAGTGCTGCAGCGCCTTTCATCGTCATCCCTCTCTGAGCTGATGGGGTAGGTGTGAACATGCCAGTTGTGGTTACTTGTAGGCATCATTGAGGCATTTCCATATGACAAGTCCGTGAAGATGGATACGTCAGACAGAGGGTTGTCTTTTAGCTGGGTGAACCAGATCTCACCGACCACAGGGCTCTGAAATGTGGCTCTGGCTACAATCACTTCACCAGGATAGCTGATGCTCGCACAAACATACCTAGCGCCATCTGTTAGGTGAATCACAACTGAGCGACCTACAATGCTGTTTGGTCCAAACAGCGGGAGGTTGAAGTCCGTGAACATCACGTCCGTCTCGTTTCTACCTGCGAGGGACATGTGCTTGTTACTGAGGTCACCGATCTCATACATGTCGTGGGTTGAACCTGACCCATTTGGGTATGTTGGGTTGCTCGCGTTGACACTGAATGGATTCCAGTGGCCGCCCACGTTGTCATTTGAACACCGGCTTGATGAAGGCGACCTGACTGAGGGGAGAGGGAAATTGTGGACATGGTAAGGACCCACTCTGCTCTGTAAGTTAGTCAGGTTCACCCTCAACTCTGTCATATCAAACGGGGAAGCCTGACGGAAGTTGAAGTATCCTTTGATCTCTTTCATATTCAAGACAGCGTTCACCTGTTTCTCCGGCACAATATAAATCTGAGCACACTTGTGACTTGACCCCACGCGGAGGAGAAGAAAGCGACTGTTGTTGTTGAAGCTGGTCAGGTCCAGACGGGATTTCTCAGGCTGTGAAGGGGTTCCGACTTTTACGACGCCCATATTGGTCAAAGTGGAGGAATTCAAGCTTCCAAGAAGGACATCACAGTTTGCAGCAATGCTTGTGGATCCAAAGATAGTGACATTGGTTTGTGATGCATTGACCTGACCGATTGTAACTAGATCTGCAAGCAGCCTGGCGTCGGCATTTCCTTTGTTAAGGCGCATGTAAACATTACCCGCGATGGGGCCGGTGAACCTGGCCTGATAGGTCTTGAGCGTTTGACCTCGACTTACAACCGTGCATACTTTAGTGCCGCTACACGTCTGCAAAGTCAGAGAGTAGTCGTCGAAGTTTGAGCTGTCGTCGAGGAAGCTTGACACGTTGACGGTGGAGTTTGAGGAGGGATCAGCTGTGAAGGTGAAGACACTGGAGCCGATATTTGCTTCAGAACAGGGCTGAGCAAAATGGCCATACATGACGGGGAACTGGCTGAGGGAGAAGTTAAGTGAACCACAGCTTCCAGCACCAGACACGGAGACAGTGGCCATCTGGGAGGTGGAGTTTAAGTGCACCTGCCCTGTGACTCCTTCCATGTTCAGAGGCGCCAGAAACTGAATACAGGAAATGGAATCTGAAAAGGCCGACAAGGAGGAAGTGATGGTGGTATCAGTTTTCCTACACTTATGAATACACCCTCCTCAACAAATTAATGTTCAATCACCAATAATGGTCCGATAATATCTGTGCACTACAATACGGTGGACAACTAAAGCATTTAAGTTAAGGCAAGGGAAAGATTTAAAAACGCCCTTCAGATGTGTGTCAAGATACAACAAGACGCTCTGCTTGTAGTAGTACTTTGAGTCAGATGTGGTCAAAAATTCTTAAAATAAATTGTTATGCTTCTCTCGCGTTACCACAAATCCAGAATCTATAAATATGCAACTTCATTTCAAAAGTTGAACTGATGGAAACAAGATGTCTCATATGGCTGCATATCGGACTATGACTGGCTTCCACGCTAGTTGTGATGTCACAACCATGTGACCCTAACCAAACTTCCTTCAAGTCTGAGACACAAATCACTCAATGGATGTTTGAGTGTCAAATATCCAAGTGAAGTAAAAACAAGCAAACGTTTTGGCAGGAGCCGGACAAATGTTTTGAAAACACACAGTCCTCAAAACAATACAGTATGCGTCCATCACCACAACCTCCACGTCCTTACTTTTCGCCACACAACATAAGACGCCACAATAAGAGGTGACACCTTTTAGTTTCTATTCTTTAAAGGGTATTCATAGCGGCTATGAATAGATTCTGCCTGTACAGAATTTGCATTGAGAGTTAAGTGGAAATGTTACTTTCACAGTGTGACTATACAGACTCTCTGAAATCACTGTCATTCGCTCCATTTCGATTATAATTTGAATTCTATTAAACTAGATTAACACAATAAAACACTTGTTTGCAGTATTTTTTAAAAGCAAATAAAATGACTTCTAACTGATGTGTGATTAACTTCAAAGCATAGAAATATAAATGAAAATGGTGTGGAAGGACATTGTTTTTTTTGTTTTTTTTAATTTATTGAATTGATAGAGCAACATCACATGATTCTAATTTAAACATTAAGATTGTTTCAAGCCTTTCCACATCGTAGTGGGATTTACAGAGAGGGCATTTCATTAACAAAACTAATCTGCTGGAGGGAATATTGCACAACTGGTTTCAAAACAAGTTAGACATTATAGAGAAAGTTGAATCTTTTGCCTATAAATAACACGAGTCAAAACGTGCAGTGGCACATGGTTTAAAATCCTTGTCATAAACATTAGACTGCCTAATGCGTAAATCATTGATGAGGTCCATGTGGCACTTTGTACAAAGGTTAAAGTTGACCAAATACTCACCAATTAAAGAAAGCAGCAGGACAGCTGTCAGCGGCCGCATGATTGCTGATGTGTGAAAGACACACAGCAAAGAGAAAAGCTCTATTTAGAACAATTACTCAAAACAACTTCACTGAAGTCAGGCAAATCCTCTAAAGGGTGTATGTAAGAAAAAAAAAAAAGAAAAAAAAACTAAATTACAACATCAAAAGCTCAAAGACAGCAAGATGATCGACTGTGGGCATCTCAGTGTGCGCTCCAAGGACGTGTCAGGTTTAGCTCGTTTGCAGAAGTGTGCAGCCAGCCTTGCGCTTCTCTTTTTAAGCTGCAGTCTCCTCCTGTGATTGGTCAGCAGGGTGACAGTGGCTCTGGTATGGAGGCAGGGGAGGGAGGGAGGGATGAATATTTGGCAGCATTGATGGGTGGAGGTGGCCCATCCTTGGCGTGGCCATGCCGGGAAAGCGCTTGCTGAATTTACGGTTCAAGATATTTGAGGATTAAAAGTGAACTTCCTCATTTGTTTGCGTTGAAGGTGAAGTGATGCTCTATGTTCATGAGTAGGCATTATGGTTTATAAGATTAAACTGACACTTTGGACTGTACGCTATGTTATAATTGAACATGAAAAGGAACACAATGATGACAATCAACAGCAGCAGTCGAAATATTAAATGAATAATAATAAATACATACAAATAGTTTTTTTTAAAAAAGGAAAATTGGTGGGAATAAAGACAAATAAGGTGCCCAGAATCCACCAGTCAGCCTGACAGTTTCATGCTCTCTCAGTTGATCCATTCTTCTCTTTACCCTTTTATCACCCTCTTCCTCTTTCTACTCGCATATATGCCTCAGCTGTCCTTGTGACAGGGTTGAGGGAAAAAATAAAAGAGAGGAGAGAAAATAGTAACTTGTTCTAAGAATAGCAGCCCGATGGCCCATCATCGTGGGCCATTTGGGGTAGGCCATGCAGCTATGCACACATATTGGAGGACCTGTGAAGTGGGTCAGGTCCTTGACTTGTTTGTTTAGATCACTGATTGCAGCAGGAGCTGAGATTGTGACGTGATCATGGACACACAGGTTTACAATTGGCAGGCACACACACACACACACACACACATGCAGACAATAGGCAGAGACAGCAATGGAAACAGAGCAGAAACCATTTTAGTGATCGTAGACTGTATTTTCATTGAGGGGATTCATCCTGATGCTGTGCAGAGGCATGTTAGCATCTCTCTATTTATAGAATACCAATTATAAGTTGTATGAAAATCTTCTGGTTCTCTTTTACTGGAAACCAATAATTACTTGCACTTTGCGCTTTGATGTAAACAGGTTCATCATAAACCGGTCTGGTAAGAACAAGGACATGGTGTGATGTACATTCAGGTCACAGTTAGCATTAAGATGATCTGTTAAATCACAGTTATGAGGAAATGATGGTACTGTGAAAACATGCAGCATAGTTCTATGACTTGTTTGTTGTCGCATTTACCTGAGATTTCACAACAGCAAATGTGATGCGCTGTGTCAAGCATTCAATAGGTTGATACAAAAAAATGCACAAAACATTGAGTTTTTGATGTGCCCCTTTACAAAAAGCTAAGGATAGGCAAGATCAAAGGCAGATTTGTCGCATTTTGCCGGTAAGACAAGCTCGCAACGTTTTGTAAGCACAGAGGAATGTCTTTGTTGGAGGTTGATGAACAATCTATCATCGTCTGCCAGCTGCCAAAAAATATCGTCATCAGCTGAAGAAAACTTGTCAGAGTTGCCAAACGAAACAAAATCAGTGTGGGTTCTCTCCGGGTTCTCCGGGTTCCTCTCACAGTCCAAAGACATGCAGGTTAGATTAATTGAGTACTCAAAATTGCCCGTAGGTGTGAAGGTGCAGCGTGAGTCTGTCGCTACGTGTCAGCCCTGTGATCGACTGTCCAGGTTGTCCCTTACCTTCGTCCAATGGGATCAAAAATGCACTTAAAGTATCCAAAAAAAAACACTTTTTGTTAGGGGCCACACATTAAGAAAGTTGGGAAACACTGGTTCAAACTTTAACAATGGTTTGTATTTGATAAGCTCATTGAGTGTATTATAAAATGTACATGTATTTCCCTCTTAGCTCCAGTGGAGTACAAGTATAAGTTAGCATAAAACGGAAGCGCAAGTACCTCAAATGTGTAATTAATACAGTACTTGTTTGACTGTACTTTGTCACTGTCCACCACTGGTTGAGATGTGATACAAATTGTGTGCATACTGTAGATCTGCTGCGGTAGAATGAAGCACACCTGCTCCTGCACACACACACACACACACACACACACACACACACCCTGTGCAGATAGTTTCCATATACATCCTGCACTCGGGACCAATTTCAGATTTCCCCAGTATCTTTGTCAAATGATGACAAATGCCAGCAAAAATAGAAAGGCTTGCTCTTTCTCTCTGAGTATAAGTCACTGAGCAGTGTCTAATTTTTACTGGTAGGATTGGGTCTCAACAAAAAGTCCTGACAGCTGATTCAACCAAGCATTTGTCAGTAAATTGAATAGGCCATTGTCTATCATGTGCCTCATTTAGTGAACTGGTGCTCCTTTTTAGTTTCCGTTCATCGAAGCACAAGTCGGGAAGAATAATTTGGTTTTCTTGTCACGTAGAGGAGATGCCATCTCTTCTGAGAAATAGAGGAGTGACACGTGGCTGCATTCTTTTCTGTCATTAAAATAATATTTGAAATGTTTTCAATGTGATGCTTTGAGAAACTGTTTCGCAACAATGGCTTCAATACCACACCTAGAGTACAAATGTACAAATGTAAACAGAGCACGTTTTGCAGTCTGATGTGATATCCACAGCATAAATGATTGTGGATGATACTGGAGGTTTTGAACTGCATTAGTCATTGTGTTGATTTTCCTTGTAGGTTGCTATTAATTTGCATTCATGTAACTCAGGGGTGTCCAAACTTTTTTCAAAGAGGGCCAAATTTGATAATGTGAAAATGCCCAAGGGCCAACAGTCCCTGCTGACATTATTTTAAACAATACAAGTAGCCTATACATACATTGTTATTTTATCATTTTATTTTCAATGACAGCAAATAGCAATGTAACCAAATGTAAGCATTCATGTGTGAACACATCTCAACAACTATTCTGCCTTTCTTTCACATCTTGAAAGTCAGATAACAAAGAACAAGCCATCTAAAAGCTAATTACATAGGAACCGATCAATATTCTCACCTCAAGACAATCTTAAATATGACTTAGTGAGGGTGATGAAAAGTTGTCTAACATTTAAATTCAACACACATGAAACAGGCTCACGAAATAAATCAAGTTGTCTCTTCGTATCTGATGATAGCTCTTCAGTGTTACGAGCCAGGCAAACATTAGCAAACTCTGTCTTCTTCTCGGGGCAAATGTTTTCTGCTATTTTCATAACACAGTCTTTGATAACCTCACATTCCGTAAAAGGTTTGTCATGTTTAGCAATTACCACGGCCACTCCGCAGCTTACTTTGATGATGTTTTCATGTGAAAGGGACCGCTGCTGTGTGGCCAAGTTATCTTGGAGTTGCTTCACTTTTCTAGCACAGACGCTCTCTGATAGCTTGTTGTAGCATTAGCACGTTTGGTCTCGTAGTGTCTCTTTACATTATATTCCTTAAACAAGGCAACAGTCTCATGACAAATTAGGGAGACACAGTTGTTTCGGTTTTCGGTGAAAAAAATATTGCGATCTCCACCTCTCCTGGAAGCGGCGGCCCTCATTATCGACTTTCCTTTTTTTACTTGCCGTAGCCATGACAGTTCAAGGGTCAGAGCCAATTTCAAACAGCCAGACAGTTACAGAGTGGTGCTGCCACCATGAGGTAAAAATAGGAATTGCATGTTGAATTTGTATGATTTATTCATTCCGTTTTGACTGTGCTGGCGGGCCATAAATAATGCATTTTAAGACAGAAGGCGCGGGCCGTATAAAATCTGACCTCGGGCCGTGATTGGCCCGCGGGCCGGACTTTGGACATGCCTGATGTAACTGCACTAAGATCAACTTGCTTGAGACAAGCGATCGATCAAAATCAACATTTGGTATATTTGATACTCTGGGGAATCTGTCTTTATGTGGTCCTTTACATCAGTTTCAGCTCACAAATGAAATAGGCTTCAATCTTGTACAGTGTGCTTTTCATAACGAAGTCTATATTGCCTTGGACCTGATTCACAGTTGCACATACAATATAACAATGCACATTGATATGTTACTTTCTTTAAATATGTGAAAACATGTGACGCTAGTGTGCCCATGATACACTAAGGACACAGGCTACAAATATTACACTCCAGTGTGATGCTCTACCAGTGTCAAACACCAACAGTTTGTATGCGAAATTGGCTGCCGCAATTACTTAAAACAAACACAGAACGAAAATGGCACATATATGAATCTTGATTAAGGTAAGTGAAGCTCCTGGAGCCACAGGTTGTACCAGCACCCTTAAGGCCACTAGATGGACGCAGTTCAGCATATTTGTATGAGACTTTTTTGACTTGGACGCCAACTGTTGTCTGTCTGAGCCGCAATCTTTCTGTGCACACAAAAACCAAAACCATAATTACTCTTTATGTGACAATGTGAGTTAATGTTTAAGCCACACTTCACACAGAAATGAACAATACTTATAAATGAAGATGAAATTATTCCAACAAGGTATATTTTGTGATATACTTGCATGAGGCGTATTGTGAATAATGTAGTTTATTATTGTTATTAATTAGGCGTATACAAAGTATATTTTAGGCAACACGCTTACATTTGTTGAACGCCTGTGCTGAGAAACATGTCCCCGCTAGGTCTGCTCGTGTCTTTCCGTCTGAACTGGGACAAACATAAATAATACACGTCAACAACAGCCCGCCTGAAATCACGTGTGCTCCGGTCTCAGAGCAAGGTATCCGCCAGAAAATGCGTCGCCCGTTTCGGTGAATGACATTCCACTTCCTGCCATATTGTGAGCCCGCGTTTCCGCCGTAGCCGGCGTGGATCTACGCAGCAGCGTGCGTTGCTGCCTGCTGAGCCCGCAGAGAGCAGCTGCTAACAGCCTCGCGGTGATTGAACGTCAGCGACAGTGCTCGGGCACGTTGCTTGAACGCAACCATTGAGTTCAAAGCGTTGGAACAAGGTCAGAAAAAGGTCCGGCGCGCACACACACACACGTGTTTCTGATGGTCGACTGGCTGCTCCTTACCCGGGACCGCTCGGGACCCGGTGAGCGTCACGCAATGTGGATGATTTCATTCATATGTTCGGTCATTTAGATTTCGACTCATATTATTCTCCGCTCATGTCTTTACGTAACAAATAGTTGTTTGCTGCTATATTAATACTCTGAATTAGCACCTTTTTAATTTGTGTGCAGCATCTTCATCTGATAAAGGTTTTTGTCTTCTGAAAAAAACAATGCTGAAGGAAATAGTTGTGGGTTGTTTCTTTTATCCTGTTCATTGTTCCAGTCAGTGTCTGATTCGTATGTCGGGTATCTGTCAGTGAGAGTTTATTCTTTATTACTAAATATTTGTTGTTGTTGTAATACTGTAAGTCACCATGAGGTGCACATTACATACAGGTTAGGTTACTTTATCTTCAGTTTAATTCAGTGGCTGGTGGGAATGTCTGTTTATCCTTTCTGCTGGATGACACCTACAGAGAAAAAGACACTAACCCCCCCCCCCCCCCCCCCCCCCCCCAACCTCGACCTGTAATGACCCTCTCTGGGGAAATCCGTTTCCACCCCAAAGCCCGGCCGTCTGAACTTAAAAAGGACCCAGACAAATATGATAATTGTCTCCAAAAGGCCTGTGCTCTGACATACTTGATTTCACTTTTGCTTTGCTCCACATAGCCCTCTACGAAGCTGTGAATGTTCGCCATGTGGACCTGACATCTTAAACGGTATTCCCCTCACTCTCTGATTTACTCGGATAGATGGACAGATGAGTCCAAATTAGCCATTTAATTGCACTCTTTTTTTCATCTTCTCCACAAATTATGTATACTTATTTTGTATATTTTGTTCCGCAAAGCCACCATCCTCTTGCATGCTTTGCTTTCTTTAAAACCAGTCGGACACCTAAATAATTAGACGTCACGTCATACAGTTTATTTGCGCTGCCCGTGAGGGATCCAACACCCTCGGCTTCTATAAAACCGCTTTTGAGGAGGAGGAGTCGTCCCGGACTCTCCAGACACCGTTTACTAGCTCGCCGGAGAATGTGTTTGTGACACTACAGTGATTAAAACATCCTGTGTTCTTTTCTGTTATTTGGACATCTGTGTGTATTTAGAACAGTGACGAGTACACCAGAAGGGAATCTTTTGTCTCGGCTGCAGCAGTCTGAGCTGCTCTCTCTCGTTTATTTTCTCTGCCCTAATAAATGGCTTAATAATAACCCGAGGCAGCTCAGCTAATCTCATGATCCATTGTTGAAACACAGGAAGTAGAGTGTCCACTGTGGTATCGGGGAAAGGACACAGCCTTATAAATGATCAAGTGGCAGTGGGCGCAGTGTGCAGGGACTGTTAATGAGGCGTGCCCGTGGTGACACTTGATTGCATGGGAATGTTTTGGGTAAACGAGGAGAGAGAAAATATTGAACGAATGTAGTTTTTTGTGCTCTTTGAGGGACTGCAGGTGTCTAGAAGGAGATGAGGTGTGAACACATGTTGCAGCTCCTTCAGGTATTTTCTGGTCTTGATACCTTCTGCAAACTTCCATAAACGTTTTTTGTAAAATGTTAATGTTTAGCGCCCCATGAAAAAATAATAAAAGAAACGTGTGTGTGTGTGTGTTGGTGAGTCTGAAGCCATTTAAAACGCACGACTCAGTGAATTTGAACCTGTCCAGAGGACAGAGATGACTTCATTGTTACCTCACCCTGCTCTGCTAGAGGACTTATCAGAAACATGTGGCTGCACTCTCCCTCTACACTGCAAATTGAGTGAGTCTTGGACTCCAATGTTTTTCCTTCGTTAGAGGACGTGTGTGTTTGTCCGCAAGCGGGCTGAATTTTTTCATCTTGGATTTTCTTGTCTCTCTGGGCTTTGACTTCATCTGTCAGTCATTTGGCTTGTTTCAGCGTGTGGCTCTGGGTTTGGTCAGACGGGGCTGGATTACACACCATGCCTGAGCATTTAAGCTTGTGTGTACGTGTCTGTTACGCCCAATGAAACCAGGCAAAAAACATTGTTACACAACCTTACAATAAAGTGCTTTAAAGGAACAGTTCAGCAATTTGATCTGCTTTCATACCAAAAGTTGGATGAGAAGATTGATGCCACTCATGTGTCGAGTGGTGTGGATCTTCTCATCTAACCTGTGGCAAAAAAAGTGTGTCAACCATTTCCCAAAATGTCCAACGATTACTTTAACCAAAGGCCTCGGGCTCCGGCCTCTGCTTGAAAGTTGCATGCCCAAAATGAATAGTATATCTATGCAACTTTGAGGTCGATTTGAATAATGTTGGTGTGAAATTTCAGAATGACCACAGCAGAAACATCCGAACATAACCTGTGCACAGACTGATGCTGATAAAGTGAAGCAGGGCAAAGGTGGAGAGGTTTCAATAGAGGCATGTTGAGGTGGAATCTTCAAATTGTCCATTTGGGTACCTCGTGTGCATTTCGCGTTTTTTCAGGTAACTGTAAAAGCAATTTAATTTGTAGTCATGTGTATGAATTCCATCTAAATATGGCTGTTTTTGACTTTATTTTGAAGGATCAATAAATCAGACTCTACATGTTCCTATTAAAAGAAAAAGCCATGAACCATTGGTCGATCTGACCAGCTCATGCCTGTAAAGGCCTTTAGGTTGAGTGCAGTACCACAATCCAGCCACCAGATGGAGACAGACGCTGTTTGGCATGGAAGGCTGAATATGCTCTTTTTAATGCTGAAAGAAAACAGACTAAGTGCTCCTCTATTCCATACAAATTAATACAGATGACTGGAAGTGACTCAGAAGTGACCCAGAGAGCCATTAGCAGTGTTGATATGCCCCCGTACACAGCTTTTTGTAACATAACAGCAAAGGTAAGACAATTTATGGTTATGGTTGTATAAACGGAGGTTTATTCTTTCTCTTCTTTGGCTGCTGGTTGAGTGAGTTTAGTTTGAAATACATCAGCTCCAGTCGGTGTACTGATGCTTACACGATGTGGGCGATTTTGATAAAGTTGCGTTGAGCTTGTCTGCTGATCTGCAACTTCAATGTTTTATTTTTTTGTCCTCTGAAGGCGAAAGCTGAACAGTCTCTTGTTTCATACTAGTGTGCATCCATTCACAGGCAGGATGCTGCTGCTTGATGAGATTCATGTGTGGGCTGAGTGTTTAGATACCACAGTTGTTTGGTTGCCAGAGCCAGACGTCCCAGCGGGGTGGGCTTAGAATAACGTTATTATACTCTTGAGGGTGGATGAATTACTGAAAGCATCCGGGCTGACATGGTGTACAGCTGACTTCTGTCCAGCTCGGGAAGTGTAAACGTCCACGTGTGCATCCATGTGTTTTAATATCCATATGTTTATTTTGCATTGGTTTGGTAATGTGTTTGTATTTACACAGGCCTCTCTCTGTTTCTGTGTGAGGGGGCGGTCCCTGGCAGAGTGTCGGACCCGGTCAGCGGTGGGTCTTCCCAGCGCAGCGAGGAGGCGTTTGCATAGATATTAGAGTGCAGTAACCATGGGAACGGGGTCAGCCTCCGACCATGGGAGGAGGAGAGGTGCCAGGTTTTGGGTCCAAATGAGCTTTTGGGGCAGACGGCGGCTGTTTTGATCCCCGCGGTCGCGTCTCTCTGAGGGTCAAACATTTGAGATCATGAATGTTCCGAGCTGACACGGGAATGTGGATTTAACTGCTGGATGATTGTACTTTTAATCACCTGTAGTGTTGATGAACGATGAGACCTCATATGTTGTATATGTTGTATCATTCAATCGTAATACACACACACACAAAATAACCCTCTCACAGTTTCAGCCCTGAATCCTGCAGTGACATTCAGCTCAGACTGTCTGCTTTGTTCCTTCTGAGCGACGCATACTGAGTGCACCCTTTATCATTGCATAGAAAGATCTATCGCACACTGACCTTCTGTGCAATTAATCACGCTGGTTTGGAATGTGTCTTCCACTGGATTTTGAATTCTTATAATGCACACGACACAACATGGATGTCGGTACTTATGAACAAAAACATATCGGACATCTAAACGCTACCTGTGCACAGACGGATGCTCATAAAGTGACGCATAGCGAAGTTGGAGAGGTTTATTGGAAGCAAGCTAAGGTGGAATATAAGGGGTAAATTGGCCAATTGGGTACATTTTGGCACCATCTGTGCCATTCGAAAATGTTTTCAGGTAACTGTAAAGTTAATTTAATTTAATATACATGTCGCTATATGTTTTAATCAATAACCATCAATCAATTAGACCTATACATGTTCCCATTCAAACCATTATTTGACCAGCTCATGCCTTTAGGATGCGTGCAGTACCACAGTTCATCCACCAGATGGAGACATGGAGCATGTTTCCACAGGGAAGGCTGAAGATATGCAGTTCGATGCTGGAGGAAGGCCGTTTGCAAGTGCTCCTCCATGACATGCAAACAAATTAAAAGAACGATCAGCAGCGCAGATATACCCACCAACACAATTTTTAGGAAAGATATAATTTCTGGTTATGGGATCTATATTGAGAGGTACATTGTTGATAGTTTATCGTCCTGTATCCAGGCAGGCCGCGCATGTCTATGGTGCATGTTTGTGCATGTGAGCAAGCCACACTGGCGAGCTCATGGCCGCCACTCTGCACCATCCAGTTCCCTCTCATCTGTTTCATTCATGCGTTTATTGTCATTATTTATTCATCGGCATGCTATTGTCTTGGGTAATCGTTTGATTATAACAATAGAAAACAGTGGAAAACGCTCAGCACAAAGTTCTACAGCACAAAGTGACGTCAATGAATGTCTTGTTTTGTTCGATCAAATGTCCAAAACTCATAAATATTTGATTTACTGTGATGTAAGATTTTGCTGTAAAATTACTGAAATGATGAATCAATTATCAAAACACTCATTGATTATGTAAGTTTAGTCAAACTCAACTTTAGGAATACGGCGATCCAGTGGAAATTACAATTGTATCCAGGAAACAAAAATCTGTGTGTTTGTGAACTCTTGTTGGCCTTAGTTGTCCAGGAAACATGCTTTATTGCCTCTCTGACCAAACATCTAATTACCACATCATCTGCCACTGTTTTAGCAGGCACACCCATGCCTCTGTTCCTGTTTGTGGACACACACACACACACACACACACACACACACGGTATTGTCACATCACACACACAGCCACAGTTGGCCGCACTGAGTTTAGCTGGCTGCTGAATCCTGGTGCCGGGGTTTGTATGTGCTGCACTGTCCTCTGTTGTTGGTTGTAACTGGGTCAGCTTGTGTCCCAAATGATGATTCTCATCCTCGCTGCCACTGAACTAAAATGCCTGGTCAGCACAGCTGTGTGTCGTCCTTCGTCATGGTTTAGTTGATATAGAGTGCTCTATTTGTACGTGTGTTGTGGGAGTGGGACATGAATAAGTCAAATGTCATCATACAGAACAGTGTTGGCGTTTCCAAGGCAGACAATCCGAGTGGTTTTGTGCCTCCCAGAAATCACTTGTCATTCAGTTGTGCGTGTGTGTTACACGTGTGTGTTTTTAGCACATTGACTGAGCTGGCCATAGTGATAGATTGTATTTAAAGGCACAGTACATCACCAGTATAGGGGTGCTGGTGGTGGAGCGTGACATGGTGACATTAGATCCACAGGACCACCATGGTGCTAATCCACACTTCGTTTATTGAGCCATAATATACTCTTTTGACATGTTAATGACCAGTTCAAGACATGTAGCCATTGGCTGATAAGGGCATCACAAGCCGTCTGCCTTTTCAATTTTAATTTTGAGCGCCTAATAATACACTTTTAATTCAATTTTCCTCCAGAATCTATTGTCAAAAGAATGGAAGCGCCATAAATCAAACACGTTTGTCCGTCTGTGTGTTGCTGTGCAGGTAAAGCACCACACTTCTCCATCTGCCTCTGCTCCCTCCGGCTGTCACTCATCCTCTCCAGCTCACTCTTGACATTATTTTCTCAGTGTCACAACCTGTCACACCCAGAGTTCCCCGTCTGTGACAAGCTTCAGTTACTCAAGGAGCAATGTTGCATTACATCCTGTGCATTCAGATGGCAACGCAACCCTTCCTCTAAAGGAAAAATCCACCCAAAAATAAAGAGTTTTAGCTTTTTGAAAAATCAACTGCAAGTGTCGGCAGGTAGACTAGTAGATATCACAAATTCCCAGTACAATTTTCTAAAATAAAATGTAAATTCTCAAACCACCATTAATATTCTGTGATTAACTTGTTGGTGTTCAGAGACAAAAATAACTTTAATCTTTATTTTCAACGGTAGCCTCCATAGCAGACTCCTGCCAGCAGCTGCTTCTATATTTCATCAAATATCATAACTATTTTAGATATGTTTTTCCTCTAAGCATTTGAAAACAGATTCTCATGACGAACTCACTTATCATTTCCCCCCCTGACGGATCGCTGCCCACACACACACACACACACACACACACACAGACGCCCAGACTTTCCACGGAGGATGTATCTGGTCGGAGTCGGGGAGAGATACCCTGTCAGAGGTGCGTGGTGTCGTGTCACATGTCGCAGTGTGGGAAGTGTGGGAAGGCTGTATTTCCTTTACCTCAGCAGAGGAAATCACTGGATAGGACCCATCTTTTGTTCTGTGCTTCCAGGACGGCCACTGATACGCTCGGGGTGGGAAGTCACAACATGTAGGACAAGGCCATGTGATATCCCCACATAACATGTCTCTGTGCCCTTTATGGGCCAACACGAGCTGTTGTTTACAGCTTGGGCGAGTGATGTCATTCATCTTGTGGTCAAAGGGACGGTGGTGGCGTGTCCTAAAGATGACGTCATCAGTTTGAGCTTCGTTCTGGGGTTTCATGGCTTCTGGGACATGACAATTTGGGGGAAAAAGGACAATTAGGCTTGTGTGTGTGTGTGTGTGTGTTACAGATATGTTTGGCTGTTACAGCCACAAAGGGTGACTTGCCATAGCTTGAATTAAATCTGGTTGTCTTGTTATTTATTCAGCTTGTGGGGTTTTTCAGTAATCATTTTTCAAATGTAAGATTCCTGGGACTGGCAGCAGGTTTCCCCAAATGCATCTTAAACTCGCCAGTTTGTGGGTTGGATGCCGACGGACCATGTTTCACGAGACGTGCGGTTGACTCAAACTAACATTGGAATTATTCGGTTGCTTGGATTGTCCAAAAGACTTGCAGCCTGTTACAGTACGACTTGACTCTCTAAAGCGGTCTCTTCAGTTATGGTAGCCGCTCAGCTAATGAGCTAACCAACATATTAGTTATGTGACTGAACGATGGGTACGAGCCCTTTTCTTTTCCCAAAAAGAACACATCACACGGTGGCTTCATATGAATGTAAAGGGTTTTCACGACAATTGGTAGTTGCAGTTTATTTGTTCTTTCCAACTGTTTTTTGGCAGCGCGGCTAGCCGTAGCATCCAACTACACGGCCCACGTCACATCATCAAACACTGACCCGGCTGAAGTGCTTTTGAGCAAAGCACTGATACTGTTTCAGCTCCAGAGGTGCCGCCGTACGGCTGAACACGACCCCTGACCTCCCTGAGGAGGGAGTGTTTACTTGCTTGGATTAATAGTGTATCACATTTCCAAGTTGTTCTTATTGAGCAAACAAATGAAAACAAAAGTGAGTGTTTAATGGGGCTGTTTCCAGACCAGTCTTGTCATGTACTCCGCCTGAACTCATCCTTCAGCGAGCCTCTCTTCCTGTTAGGACAGCTGTCTGGGTGATCTGTTCAGAAAGGCTTTGTAGAGCGTGGCGGGCTGCCAGCACTGAACACTGATCGAGCTGAGGGGAGATTGTGTCATCTCTCCGGAACAACAGGAAACGTATAGAACATCATTACACACGGCAGTTGAGTGCTCGTCCCGTAGGACGACTGTGCCAGTATATGAGTTTGCCTTTCTGTTTTTATTTTTTTTGTTATGTCAGGAAAAAACAACCCTGGGTTGGAAAACGGTAGAAAGCTGACTGGAGCCCAGTGACAATGTTACGGTGGGTGCCGACGAATTTAAAACGATGTTCCAGCGCCGCTTGGCCGGAGACGTGCAGAAGTTACCGAAGTTACCGAAAAGGGTTGAAAATCAGCGTCTCCAACTGGGTGTCATGTTTCCATCACTGCTGATTGGAGCTGAAGCCAATGTTACCTTTCCCACTGAAGACAAAAGCCAGATGTTAGTGGGTGTTAGTGCAGTCCTAATGTTACCTGAAGTGCTTCGCTACCACCAAAAAAAAATACAATGTGGCTTCATTTTCTAATGAATGCGTGAGCCTTTATTTAAGGTTTCTAAGTTTTTCCATATTCACAGTTAACCTTTACTTTTACGTTACGTACCGGTATGTTAACATGGCATTTTCCACCCACAAGACAAACTCTCCAGGGCTGTGTATAAGTATATCTAAATGTTATACAGTGGAAAGATATCTGGAGAGTTGTGTATGGGTGGGGTTCCCCTTGTGAAATGAGGTCAGCGGTGTGAAGCTAATTTCTTGTGTTGGGGATGAGAGATGAAGGGGACCTGTTGACGAAACAGCACTGCTGTTCCCTCACAAATGACCTCAGTGTTGCGTCACAAAGATACAGATGTGTTTACCGCAGAGCTATTGTAATTATACGTGCACTGTTGAGGCGTGTGTGCAGTATTCCAGAGCTGAGCAGCTGTATTTATTTAGTATTAGTAAAGTATTATAGTGACCTGTGTGTTTTTGTACTGCTCTTTTCTGCCGTCTCCTCAGCTCACTTACTTATCCTCATTCAATTTCAAAGTCACATGTTCCACTAATCCGCTCTAATAGCAGTTAGTCACCTGTCGTCCCCCTCATACCTCTGAACCTCCAACCAGCACGCCGTCAGAGAGTGCCGGGGCTGAACAGACTGGACGCTGCAGCTCCCACGTTCGTTCTCTGTACCCGTCTGACAGAATCAGTTTAATGAGATGTTGGGATTGTTGTGTAACTGTGGCAAAACTAATGTAACTGTGCTGGTTTTCCTTGTCTCTCTGCATCGGAATTCATTGTGGTTGTTCAACTTGCTCTGGTACAACTCAGTAACACTGCTGACAGTGTGGCTTGAACCCAGATGTGAGACTCGTGTTCGGGCTGCAGGCTGTGTGTTCTCGACGGCTCAAAAGATTAGCGTGAAACAAAGATTTTTTTAGGGGCGAGAGCGGCCATGATACGTTAGAATGGTGGTTGACCCCGGGAGGTACGGGTCTTCAAACGGCTGACTACGCCACACACCATTTCCAACTTCATTCTGCATAGGTTACACATAAATAGAGGTACGACAAAGTACATTTTTGTACTTAAAAGTACCCTTTAACTGATGTATTTCTTGCACAGTGTGTACTTTTGCACCATAACACATAATGGGCCCTCGTGGTAGCGGGTGCTAACCTTTTTGATTCACCATAAAGCCAAGTTATTTCTGTTACAAATTTGTAGCAATCGAGCTGAAACCAAAGATTAAGTGACTGACTGGGCGTTCAGATGGTGGAGGGGAAAAAAGCTCTGGCCCACTGCTGACGAGACCCAAAATCAATCCTTGGCCTGATCACCAATGATTGGTCGTGGTATTGGGTCGCACATCCACCCATTGGCAGATGGCCTAAGCAACGGGATCAAACCCTCAACCCTGGGACTGTCGGACAAGCTGTTCTTCCCCCTCGAGCCACAGCCGACCCACATGTGGTCAATCGGGAGACACGGGCCGATAGATCTGAACTATGGAAGGATGTGTACGTGCCGTCGGCGAGCTTCATGCTTCTCACACTTCTCAGTGTCCGTCCACACCTGAAGGAAAATTCATTTCTCCTCCTCCACTAACACGAAAAACGTCCGCACCAGATTCAGCAGGTGGTTTCAATTCCCGTTCACTCGGCCGAGCTGGACACAAAGTGTGTTCCTGTCCACCACTGCTGGGACGTCTGAGGCTTTTCACATTTCGGGTGCTCTGCAACCTCTCGCACAACTTCCCAGAAGCAGCCGACACCTCCGGTCACAAAACGTTGACCGTTCTGCTAAATGCAACCTGATGTCGCCGGACTATTTTCTACACATTCTTCCCGAATTCTATTTTTTTTAGTTGTTATTTTGGACCAATCCCAAATTCCTATCGTAGCCAGTTATCGTTCTAATGGAATGCGGCCACAGCAGCCTCGACAATAACACGTCTCGCGTGCTATCAATAGCGCTCATGTTCTCCAACAGCGAGCCGGGCTCCCTGGTGTTGACACAGTTGGTGTTTGTGCAGATGACATAGATGACTATCAAGGGCACAGGCCGAGTCCCTGAGGCCCGGCTGTGGCCACCAGTGCAGTACGCGGGCACAGCCCACTCTCCGTAGTGGAAACTACTGCCCAGTACAAACACGTATACATGGGCAGTAGTTGAGCCACATCCAGAGATGGTAGAGGTTCCTTTTAGTGCAGAGACCATTGGGAGAGCATCATGAAATGAATGCATACAGCTTCTCGGAGCACATGCTCAGTCATCACACCTTCCTTCCAGTTAATGATTCACACGAGAGGAACAAAGGCTGTTATTGTTTCCTTTGTGAAGTTACAAAGTCTGCTGTAGCTCAAAATAGGACAGCTGTTTTATAATTTGGCCTGTGTGCACCCCCCCCCCCCCCTAAGGCGGGGTATTTAAACAAAACATAAATCCAATATTACAGGTGTATGCTAAAATTGAATACCTTCTTTTTAATTAGATCTTTTTGAGTATGTCAAATATGCAGAATTACAGAGCACACGGAGTTTGCAAGGATAATGAAAAGGCTTCAGGCTTTATTGTGGGAGCCTTCTTCCCTTTAATTTCAGGTTTTTATTTCACTCATTCCCGGTTAAGTTGTGTTTTTGTATCTAGAACTTCAAAAAACTGAGTAAATGTTCAAAGCAAATGCACGCGTCTGCCTCTAGTTGTGACAGATTTCTTCGCCTCAGACGCACGATATAGCTCAAAGGTTTAGCGGACAGATGTAAGAGGTGCCAGAAAAGTTGCAACGTAATAATGTGTTTCTCTCTGTTTCTGTCCCAGTTGGCGAGACGACGTTAATGCGAGCTGGGAGGTAAGAATCTCTGCATCAACACGCACCAGTTCAGCTCCTGCTCTGGCGTCTGACACACCCGTTAGTTGCATTAACAGAGCAGCACAGGTTTGAGGATTATCCTGCACCATAACACTCAAAGTTGAGGGGAAATAAGACGTCCAAACGCCTCCGCCCTCCTCTTTGGGTTTCCCAAGGAAACAGGAGGTAAATGGAGAGTTATAGCGAGCTCTTTTTGGAGAGCCTTGGATAAATGGCACAGCTTTGGTCAGTGGTAAACGTACAAACTGCTTCTGGCCAGACATTTCACTGTGTTTGGAATTTACTGGAAAGGAAATAGTGACAGGTCTCTCTCTATCTATCTATCTATCTATCTATATATATGTACATATATATATCTATATATATAAATGTACTTTTCCCTCGCTCCTTGCCCACTTGTGGTCAAGAAAAAAAGGTTTGTCTTCTTTATTCTCTCTCTGTGGTTCTGATGTCGTCCCTTCTTCCCTCCCTAATACCTCTTTGTGTTTGACTTTCTCTACCTGTCTTGTCTGTCCTGTTTTTTTGTTCTCTCTTTTTGTCTTCGTTGTGTAAATATGTTCCTTTCCAATTGTCCATGTTGAGAAGGGTTGTCTCTCCCCGTCTGTGTGTCCTTTGACCTGTCTCGCTTCCACTCCGTCTTATCTCGACTTCCTTCGTCATATACTATAAGC
The DNA here is from genome assembly GCF_949748355.1 of Melanostigma gelatinosum. NCBI lineage: Eukaryota > Metazoa > Chordata > Actinopteri > Perciformes > Zoarcidae > Melanostigma > Melanostigma gelatinosum. The sequence continues at coordinate 3,776,721 of NC_136644.1, forward strand.
GTCTCTCTCGTCCTCTTAGTCCCTTGGGGGGGGGGGGGGGGGGCAGTTGAACTCTCACCAGGTTTAGCTGCTGAGAGCTTTAGTTGCTTTCTCTGATCACAGCTGCGGCTCCTGCTCGCTGCTGATACCGTGATTTATATTTGCATCAGCATGTTGAACGCTATTTCACACACCGTGATTGGGAATGAGCTACTTTGCATGTCTTTCCGATATGCAAGTGTACATTTATAATATAAGCTAATCAAAGGTTACAACATCACGGTATAAGCTGCCTCTTTCTCACAGACATCAACCCCTTTTGGCAGAACAACAAGCTGTAAACACAACGTTGACATATTATCACCGTATGAAGTTAGGAAAGTGGGGAATGTCTTAGTTTGTATCCAGTTGGCAAAAATAAGTCCAATATTCAAACTCTCTTTTAGCTCTGTCTTTGGTGTCCACCAACTCCTGGGGACTAAAGACAAAGAGCCAAATGTCTCTCTCTCTCTCTCTCTCTCTCTCGCTCGCTCAGCATTCCTGTCAGCAAGTCAAACGCGACTAATGTCCACTATAGAGGTCGACAGCGAAAGAGCAAAACACTCTGCATCACATAGAGTAGTCAAGGTGTCCATGTTACCAGGTAACAAAGACACAATGTGAGGTAGGGAAAAGGAAATGACCGGCCATTATTGAGGCTTTGAAGGGTGTCGGCACTACGAGGAAGGCTGAAAAGACAAGCTGAGGGCCGAGCAAAAAGTCCCAAGAGAGAGAATAGGGATATAAAACCGCATGACTGCTGAACCGTTTACTGGGTCAAAAGTTTCCACCGGTCCTCTTCTTTCTCCTTCTGTCTTTCCTCTGTCTCTGCTGCTGTTTTTCTGTCCTCCTGTCAGTTCATGCTCCTCCTCTCTGTCTCTGCTGCTGTTTTTCTGTCCTCCTGTCAGTTCATGCTCCTCCTCTCTGTCTCTGCTGTTGTTTTTCTGTCCTCCTGTCAGTTCATGCTCCTCCTCTCTGTCTCTGCTGTTGTTTTTCTGTCCTCCTCCTGTCAGTTCATGCTCCTCCTCTCTGTCTCTGCTGTTGTTTTTCTGTCCTCCTGTCAGTTCATGCTCCTCCTCTCTGTCTCTGCTGTTGTTTTTCTGTCCTCCTCCTGTCAGTTCATGCTCCTTCTCTCTGTCTCTGCTGTTGTTTTTCTGTCCTCCTGTCAGTTCATGCTCCTCCTCTCTGTCTCTGCTGTTGTTTTTCTGTCCTCCTCCTGTCAGTTCATGCTCCTCCTCTCTGTCTCTGCTGCTGTTTTTCTGTCCTCCTGTCAGTTCATGCTCCTCCTCTGTCTCTGCTGTTGTTTTTCTGTCCTCCTCCTGTCAGTTCATGCTCCTCCTCTGTCTCTGCTGTTGTTTTTCTGTCCTCCTGTCAGTTCATGCTCCTGCTCTCTGTCTCTGCTGTTGTTTTTCTGTCCTCCTGTCAGTTCATGCTCCTCCTCTCTGTCTCTTCTCTGTACTTCAGTAAGACAAGCTGTCCTCTACTCGGCAGGACAGTAAAGAGACGTCAGCGTCTCCCTTCGCCCTCATTTAAAGTCTCCTCGTCTTCTGACTTGGAGAAATGCCTCAGCCTGCAGTCTGGTCCTGGCTGATGATGTCACGCACCTGCTTGTAATGTCATTAAAAGTTTTTACAGAAGTAAAATGACTTCAGTGGCTTGTTGGCCTGCTCTCATAGTGAATTCCCTTTTGTGAATGGCCCTAGCAGTTTTTTCCCAGCAAGAAAGTGATGGAAGCAGCTTTTCAGTCCTCCAGGCTTCCATCACCACTCATCATGTTGTCACGTTGCAGACTTGGGCTGCGGTTGAAGAGTCCTTTTTGCTGAAGAAGTTTCCTAACTGAGCGAAATGACCTGGAAGTATCTCAGTGGCCGTCATAATAAGAGCTGTTTGAATTCTCTAAATGCTAAGGAAACGTGCTTCAATACTTCCTTTCTTAGTTCTTAGTACACTGGACCTTCCTTTACCGAAGGAAAGATGATGTTGCCGCCCCATAATTCCTTGCGGCTCTCTAAACACCACGGTTGTCTCACTCCTCATGACTTCTCCTTCACATATTTCCTTGACCTCATGGTTAGGAATAGACATCAGGAGGTCATTTTTGGAATTTTTGGAGCGCAGCCCTGGTGAAGTTAATCAGCTCTGTGACCTGAGATGCTGACTGCCTGCTGTCTCCTCTCCAGCAGTCGTCTGGATGGCCTCACATGCTGCTCTCATGTCCCGGCCCGTCCAAACCTCACACGCCCACATAACTGGCCGGGTGCGATCTGCATTTGTGTAAAAGTCGAACTATAAATGCAAATCAGGTGACGTTTTTCAGACATACCTCTTGACAGTTATGCAACCTAATTCAACCGTATTTCATAATTTCTGAGTTTGGGATCTGTTTATTTTTTTATGCACTGTAATTCAATACATGTTCAGCTTTTGTTGTGGTTTTAAATTGTAACTAAAAGTGCAAAAATGCCGCTTCCCGGGGCATTTAAAGAGACTCATCCAGCGCTCTGCTCCTTACAGATGAGTGCAGCTGAGGATCTGTGCACGCGTACTGTACGTATACAGTCTCGTCTTCTCTCCCTCACAAATAGATCTGGAGTCAGACATGTCTGTGCCTCTCACTCACCTACTCCGTCAGACCAGTCGACACACATGATAAGCTGGCTGCAGTCTGGAGACGACTGGGGGGGAATGTTCAGGACAAAGGAGGTTTGGAATTATCCTTTTCATGTTATACTAGTGAGATGGCTGTTGGTGGGTATACAGGCTGTGATACAGAAACATAAAAGGACTGTAGGCATCCAGCCAAAGTGACGGGCTTCATAGATGGCGGAAGCAATAAAAGGCGTGCAGTTCTTGGACTTTCAGGGAGAGTCCGGATACATCTGACATGGATAACAGCGTAGTGATGTTCAGCCCAGCCCTCCAGCATAACAGGGCTTCAGTTTATTACAAGTTAATTCTTGTTAATCCCGTCCATTGTGGGAAATGTATTGGGCTGTCACGTCAGCATTCACATTTAAATGAGCTGCGTAATTCATACTTTTGTGTGCGAGTAGTTCAGTCGCTGTAAGAAAGATGACAGCGAGGTTAGACGGAGATGAATGCGGAAGACGTCACGTTGACTGACTCTTCTCTTGGCAGGCCTGGAGTAACACACACACACACACACACACACACACACACACACTGACACTGATTTGTGGTAACCATGTGCATTGATATTGATCTAAAGAGGTCTTTCCAAGAGCTGATACTGGTTTGTAGTGACATACGGTTTTTAATTCTAATCCGAACGGGTGTTTCCCTGATTAATAACAGCTGTCTCCTCTGTGACGCATCAGTCCTGACAGCAGCCAGAGGAGGAGTTTGGTTTATGTGTTTGCGTCTGTTTCTTTTGTACTCTTTGGTTTGTGTTTTACAGCCATATCTGATATGGTTAGTTGGCCTCCGGTTGTAGCTGTGTCGAGATCCAGGAAAGAGTTGTGGTGTTGTTGCAGCGGCCGTATATCTGTCTTTCTGGCGGTTGAGTTTGTGTTCGGCTGGTTCTGGGCTACATGATGTGTTTTGTAATCATTAGGGGCGTCCTTGTACAATGCTGACAGGTTGTATGTGGCCACATTGTGACCACATACAGACATGCACGCAGACATTCATATGCACACAGACATGCATGTACATCCATTCACTTTCAGCTCTGGTGGCCTGTGGGGCTTTTGTAGTGCCGAGGGGCCACAAACGTCAGCTTTGTGTTCTGGGAGGGTGGGAAAGTTGGACCACAACACACACACACACACACACACACACACACACTGTCTCTTTCTCACACGCACACACACACACTTTGGCAGAGTCCAGGCCTGTGCACAGTTCAGGCTCAATGGGCTGATTCATCGGAGCCTCCTCAGAGGAGAACATGGACTTGCGGGACGGGAGTGTTACAGCTCTGCACTCTGCGGCCGAAGGCTCACATGACCTGGCGGTGTTCAGGTCAGTCTCAACAGAGAAATCACCGAGAACACTTGTTTGTGTGTTGAGCCTTACATTCCCCAATTAATATGGTTGTCTCTCGGTTTGTCTCTTTTTTTTAATCATGTTAGATGAGAAGCATGGATTATATGAGAAGGATGACACATCTTGTTCCTTGTTATAATAAACACCGAACTATTTACTTCACTGAGAAGGTCCAGATATATTATGAAGAGATACATTACCAGAGTCATAAAAAGTACCATTTTATTAGCTGCACATTCAAGAACCCCAAGATTTAAATGGTGCCGACGGCCACCGTTACACATCACTTATTCAACGATGATTGAAACATATTTACAATCTTGGGTCATTCTGTCCGAATGCATGAAAACACTCCAAAGTGCAAACCCTTTTCTTTCCAATAGCTCATCCCAAAATAATTAAATTGCTCTGCAGGGGGAGGTTTTCTGTCTTATTTTACAAAGGAGGTTGTTTTTTGTATCTAAAATCCCGATTGCCGAATCTGGCAACAGGCAGTGGAAATGTGCCGTGGAGTCGAGTGGGTGTTGTGAGTGACGACGCTTGGCAGCGAGCTGTGTTTGTCTGGGTCCTTCCCTCGCTGTCTCCACTGGAGTCAGGCAGACTTACTGCCCGGCCCTCCCGTCCATGAGGGGCTCCCCCTCCCCTCCATCTCTGTGGCTTACGTTTATGCTTTTGCTAAACCTGCCATCATTATTATGAGTGTTTCTTTCTTTGAAGAACAGCCATTGGACTGATTTCAGGTCAGTTTTAGACTACAGGCCTGCATCGCTATGAAGACTATGTGACTATCACAAGACGAGGTTGAAGGCCCCGTCACAGAGTGCATTTTTTTTCTTTGCCATAATGAGAACTTCCCTGACCTTGAGTCAGACGTGGACTCATTAGCTGTCGCACCATGTTTACCTCTGTCACATGGTGTTAGAGTCAACACGGGCAATTAAAGACACAATTAAAGGCCGATATGCACATTTCACTCAAACGTGCTAATGTTAGACCAGGCATCCAGCGGGAGGCCAGAGGGAGAGGTTTATTCTGGGACAGGTATGCACAGTCTGAGAGAGCCGGACGGACACCGCAAGTGTGGATGTGGTGCTGCTTCTTGTGGTTTAATATCCTGTTTGACAAATGCATGCGTGAGGTGTTTTCACATGAAGCATCTTACCATCGATATGGAAGGCTTAGAAGGTCGTAGGACGACGCAGGTTTTAGATGCAACACTGAGGATGCCGTTTCTTCCAGTGCAGCTTGAACACACCACAACTAAAGCGATTGATCCTCCCGTCCTGGACGCAGTTTCACTAATATAAAAGCACACTCGCCGCACAGACAAGCGGAGTCGGCAGGGAATCCCTGCCACTTAGACATTGACAGCTGGGCGTACATGAGCTGGTGTCTCGCCACAATCCCCCTCTCTCAGCTTAACTAATTGATTCTGAATTGATTTAGGCTCAGCTGGCTCACTGTCTTCTGCCTGATATGTATTTTTGCTTCTTATAGTCATTGTCTGCCTTGTTTCTGTGCTGGTCAGCAATAAAGCCGAGCTGTTACCCTCCAATTGGAAGCGTTTTTCGAGGAAGCGGCAATTTGAAAGTAATTTGAGATTTGTTTGTTGCCCCGGCTGACTGAAGGTCACACACACCGAGCGTTTCTTTATATAAGGGAAGTTAAATGTCTGCCGATGCTCATTTTAATTCCTCTAAATAGAGTTAAAAGAAATCTCTTGGAACATGATTTTTCCTCAATATCAATCTCCTCAAAATCAGTTTAAAAACATCTCATGAATTGATGTGTGCAGAGAGGGTGAGCGCACTCCTGCTTCATGCAGAGGACTTGTTAGGGGGACACGGAGGGACGACATGACGATGAAGACGCCTCTTCTGTTGAACTTTGCATGGACAGCCTGGTCAGATGAGACAGCCTTTCACATGCTAATTTAATGTCATTCATCTGCCCTCTTTTTTTATTATCATGTTAACAAATTGACCCGACAACACTGAAACATATTAATTATCTGTTTCCTCTTTTAATCTGATCATTTCTTGTATGAAATATACTCCCAACAATGTCTAGCAACGAGCGGTATTTAACATTTTACCATCCATCATTTTGGTCAATATTCTTATTCAATATCTTGCCGAGAGTGACCTTTCATGCCTTTATGGTAAATGTGAAGTGACAGCCAGCAGGCGGTTCATTTAGCTGAGCTAGTTTAAGGACTGGAAAGAGGGGGAAACAGCCAGCCATCACAAATAGTTGTTTTCATAATAGTTTGAAGCTGAAAAGCCCTGTTATGGAGTGTTATGTGCCTGACTACAAACTAGCTGTTTCCCTCTTTATGCTTAGCTAAGCAACTCTCCCTTCATAGTTAGCATATTAAAGTGCTATCAAACATTTCATCCTGCTCTCTGCAAGATGGTGAATATGCATATTTTTTTCAAAATGTCAAACTGTTCCTTTAAAGGAGTAGTCACTGTGTTTTATACGTATTCCCCTGCTTTTGAACACTAGCTCTTCCCGCCTTTCTTGGTCAAATTCTCCTCCAAACTCTTTTGTGCGGCGGTGAAATTCCTCACACGAGGAGGTTGTTAAGCTGCTATCAGGGGAAGCGTTGGATGCAGGAATACTGGGAGAGGAGGGAACGTAGGGGAAGGCTCTCCTATCAGACCTTGCTGAAAGAAACTTTGGCATCTTTTTTCTTTTTGTCCCGCCAAGAAAACAAAAAGCGCTCTGATCTCAAAAGAAAGGCGGTGGTGGATAAAAAGGTTCAGGGAAGTTAAGGTGAACAGGAGGAAGAAAAGAATGAAAGAAATAAGTGTTTCTATTGCTGAATATCTTTTGAAGGGGAAATTACCGTCGTCTCACTCCTGTGTGTGTGTGTGTGTGTGTGTGTGTGTGTGTGAATTTTAATCAGGTTTGACCCTCCCCCCTCCTTCTCCCCTCTTCTACCCCTCCACCAACACCATCACCCGCTGATTCCACAGCTTCCCCCACCTCATGCATGCCGGCTAGTCATCTGCAGCTCCTGCAGCAGATAAGGGAGGTATTGTAGGAGGAGCGTGAAGGAAAGAGGGCAGCCGGTGCAACAGTTTTACACTGCGTGCAGCTACAATGGGAGAGGCGTGTTAGAGAGAGAGGGAGGGAGAGAGGGAGGGAGAGCAGCACAGGCAGAGGACTCGCTGCAGTGCAGGTGGATCACAGCTGAAGAGGAAGGTGCAGAGGCAGCAGTGTAACTCTAACTGGCTTTCCAGCAGGTTTGTAGTTTGCGATTCCTTTACAACGCTCGCCGATTGTTGCATGGCGTGTGTCTGTGTGTCTGTGTGTCTTCTGTGACTGACACAATGGATGCTGTGTTCTCCACCATCATGCGCTGCTGTCTCACTGCTGTCTCACTGCTGTCTGCTCTTGTTGCCGCTGTGCACTTGTGACATTTCCCACAGCCGACACTGCTGAGGAAACAAACGGGAATCTGTGACAAACTCGTACACGAGTTGTGTTTTTCGAGCTCAGGCGACATGAAGAACTGCTAAGACGGGAGGAGAACACTTTCTGCTTTGGTTGCTTGGTGCTAAATGAAATAGCAGAGGGCCTCTTCCCTCCTTTCAGATTGCTTTCACTTTGGAGAAGAATGGAGCCGGGAGCTGTGAATGGCCCCCGAGATGGCTTTCTGTGTGCAGAAGAGAGGTGCCGCCCTCTCAAGTGTCAGCATGCTTAGTGTGCTGCTGGTGGGGGGTTAGGTTCATGTGCTTGTGGTTTATAGAGGGGGCTGGGCTTTATGCATCTGGGCCACTGATGAGAGACGAGCTGTTGCCTCTTCGTATGGTCCTCCACTTTTCATAACTTTGAAGAGTTGCTTCTTTCTAATGCCTCGTCTTGTGACTCCGGTCCTGCTCTTTAAACCCCAGAGGGAAAGGCGGAGTGATGCGGTCAAGTGCTTTGGCGGTTCTCGTCTTTTCAAAGGTGTCCATTTACCATTGGCTGAGCAGTGATAAGGAGCCGTGTGGAGCTGCTCGGTTCTATTTCTGACTGTTGTTTTCTGGGTGTTCCTATGAAAGGCCCCCTTTCATGGTCTGAACTGACGGGAAGAAGGGAATGTTTGTGGTTTGGTTGCGCTTTACATGTATTTGTATGTGTTTACCAGCCTTGAATGTGTTGCTAACATCACTTTGTTCAGTTTCATATCGCTCGGAGCATTTCGACTTGTTTTCTTGTTCTTCTCCAAGAGGAACTAATCGCCCACAACCAGCTGAAACCCAATGCAGATGGGTATTTAGTGGTGGTGGTGGTGATGGTTTGAGCTCCAGATCTTGACATATTTCTGAAAAGTATTTGAATTCTACATATTGTGGTCATACATATGCATGATGTGTGCCCTCTACTGGTTGAAATGTGGCTATTGCGTTAGAACTCTGCTGTTGGCTGATCTGAAGGCAGGTAACTTATATGGTGGCAGTAAAGTCGAGCCCAGCGGTTCATGCGGTGCTTTTTATGGAACTGTAGCATGAACGCATGGTAAAATGAACACGTTAGCGAGCTAAATAGCCAACCGCTAAATGATTACAATTAAACAACTTAATGTTAGGAAAAGCAGTAAAGCACGTGGCTCTCACCAGTTAATCACACATCAACACTGAGTCACCAGATTGTTTTACGTGATTATGGCGTCATTTCAAGTCCACAGAGGAAGTTATTTATTGTGCTGCTATTGCTTTTGGCGGGTTCGAATTTCAGCACCAAATCACCAAAAATCAAATCTACAAACGTGTGTGTGTGTGTGTGTCGCGTCCATATAAAGTGAACTCTCCGACGTGTGTATATTTGCTCCCCGTCATCTCACCGTTCCTCCTGACGAGCACGGCTGACATCACGGCTGACATCATCAGCCGCTCGCAAATAATACTGCTCGGCGCTGAAGTGATGACGTGTGATGGATTCACGTCAGTGAAGCAGACGCCTGGGTCCATGGTGCTGCCTCTCTCTCTCTCTCTCTCACACACACACACACACACACACACACAATTAAGTCCTTTTATTGTTCCATGTCTGTCTTCACCATGGTGCACACTACTTTGAAATAGAGGTCCTCTGAGAACATTATTGATTGCACAATATAACAATGAGGTAGAGGAATGCTAAAGCAAAAATTAGATATTAGAAGAAATATTTTTTATGTAATTTGGTTGAATGTGTGAGTATGTTGTTTTTGCTGAAAAGTAGATTAAAGGCACACTTTTCATAATGCTCAAAATGCCTCAAAACACTTGATGAAGAACATTGGGACGGTCTGTCTCAAGTGCAGTTCCATTCGCTGATAGTTTTGCTTCGCAGCCATTTTGCTGAAGTGTGTTGTGCTTTGAGGTGCGACTCTGTCCGTAGAGGAGAGCTGTGATCTGCATACGCATCCTGCTTCCATGGCACTCGCTGCCATGGGGATGGCCTCAGTCCTCTGACGAATCCTGAATCGTCAAATCAAACATTTGTCCAGAGTTGTTTTTGCAGAGAAGTACTAAAACGGGACCTTTGCGTCTTCATCTTTTGGCCGTTCTCTGAGGTTTTCTCATTGTTTCAGAAATGACTGTGTGTGCCGGAGCCCTTGAATAATAATACTGCTGCCTCAGGCCCAATGATTTGCAGTCCTGCTGGCCTTGATTTCCTCTCCCCAGGCGACTGTGCATTCATCTGAACTCAACACCACATGCCTGCTCTCGGCTCAGGGTTTTAATGCAATATCTCTGTGTTCCATTGAGACAGATTTTCTCAGTGTTCCGTGTGAGTTATTGTACTTCTACTTTGGACATGAAGTTCGAAATACATTGAACAAAAGTAGTGAAAAGAGGTTACGTTTCCCCCACGCTGAGGCCGAGGAGGTGAAGCATTGTCCCGGTGTCTCAATCAACCTCCGTGACCCGAGCACCTCTCCAGTTCCTCTCCTTATGTTTCCACTTTAGCAGAGTTGATAGACCCGTGTGTGTGTGTGTGTGTGTGTGTGTGTGTGTGTGTGTGTGTGTGTGTGTGTGTGTGTGTGTGTGTGTGTGTGTGTGTGTGTGTGTGTGTGTGTGTGTGTGTGTGTGTGTGTGTGTGTGTGTGTGTGTGTGTGTGTGTGTGCTTGAGTGTGTTTTACATAGAGACAGGAAAGGGGGTGTCTTATCGTCCAAGAAATGGGTGTTACTCTTCTTTCTAACGTGTGTTATAAATCACTAGTTTAGTGTGTGTGTGTTTGTTTGCGTGTCTTTCTCTGTGTGTGTGTGTTAAATAGCCCTGCTCGCCTGCCTGCAATTATGTCATACAGCATGGGTTCCAGCTGTCCGAGTCAGCTGCATTTGATTTAGCTTTCAAAAACGTCATCCCCAACCACAGAATGTGTGTGTGTGTGAGAGAGAGAGAGAGAGAGACATTGATGTGTGTGTGTGAGAAAACTCTACGTTTTTAAATTAGTGCTTACCGTAATTGTTTGTATAAAAGTGCACACAAACTCTGTGGAGCGTCACCTGTCGGCCCGCAGAGCAAAGCAGTCGTTGCCGTCAGGTTCTGGCTGATGAAGACTCTTCGACGATTGTGATTTGGTTTTGATTGAACTCTGGAATCCAGCTCTAAGTTAAAGCAAATGTATTTGGGCTCGGTCCCACTGAGGGGCTTTAGATGCGAGCTTTGAAAAAGGACCATGCATTCTTTAAAATCTTAAATGCGAGGTTCACACGCACGGGTCCAAGCTCCCAACGATCAACGTTTCTTTGCACAAAGAACACCAGCAATGCTGAATGGACATTTACAGTCTCGGTTATTTTATTTAGTAGACACTGGGGTCTTTTGAAGTTTGATACTCCCACGGACCACTGATCCTCAATTTCCTTCAGTCTTAAAATGATATCTGGTGTTTTGTTGACATAGGCTGATTGACTTGCTGTTGTCGTCTCCCGCAGACTGTTCAGCTGTCATGTTACTGAAGCGGATTCTTGGAAAAACGGCTCCAATAAAAGCAGGATTGACGCTGTGTGGTTGAGTGGTTGTTTGATTTACTGAGGATCTTGCTGCAGTTGATGTTCCTGTCTGAGAGGGCGGTGTATGGTGTACTCGCTGTGTTCCTCTGGATGATAAGATCAGTTAAAGGGCTCCATGCCGATAGAAAGGTCTGGCACGGTCTTGCCCTTCTCTTTGCGCAGCAGTTGTTCGACCCTTCTGACCCCAGTTGGCGCTTTGAGGCTTGTACATTGAAACCAATAACATTTTGAACTTTTCCCAGGACTTTTTGTCGGCTGCTCTGGTCCGGTCAGAGTTCACGGGAGAGCTTTGATCGACCTGTCTTCACCAGAGTGGCAGGCCATGCTGCCATGTTACCCTCTGGACTCGTCACTATTATTGGATCTCAGTTATTTGTAGAAGTCAAGTTGTCTGTAAAGGCTACTCAAGATTCAGTTAGTTACTGAATGCTGGATGCTGTGAGTAAAGGTTTCCACCAGATTCACCAAAACCACACGATGACTCAGGCCTCGGGGACACGACGCAACAGGACATTTCTCCCCCGCAGCTATGACCAACCTTTACTTTCCATTACGCTTCAGTTCCTTTTGGGCTCGTGTCATTCACGTTGATTTATTCCTATCTGCAAATACAGTGCACTCATTTGCTGATTGAACTTTGACCTGCGATGCCCGATGAGCAGTTTTATCTGCAGAGATCCGCATGTTGTTTGCACCCGAGTACAGTTTCTGCTCAGTTTCCATCTTGTCAAGGACAGCTTCCCTCCCTGTCTTGGCACTGTTGCTGAGTCACAGGGACTATCATGTGTCTTGCACCAGATCCGCTGGAGGAATTTCAGGTTTTTCATTTGCATGAAACTAAAGTCAGCCTTTTATTGGCGATGATGCAAGCTATCCGAGTAAGAAACCACTCAGCATCCAACTGAAGCCCTTCTTGTTTCTTTGTTAGCTGTGGTAAGTGGAGAAAAGCTGTTTGAAATGTACTTCATGAGCTTTTTTTTTTCATGAACCTTGTTTCCTAAAGTCCCAAAAAACAATGACGTCATCGTTCAGTGGGAAGCTCTTCTGTACCGGCAAATATTGACTCTGGTGGTGAGGGGGGCTGAGCACACAACCTCCCAATGTCCCCTAGAATCCCTTTCTCTTCCTTTCTGGTTTTCTTACTATCATTTCTTTCCTCCATCCTTCTTAACCCGAAACCTGGAAGTCATTTACAAAGTCGGGATGGGGTTCCTCCCGTCCAGAAGTGGATATGTGAGTAGGGCCCGGCGAGGAGGGACTGCCCACACCTCCCATCAAGGGAATTGCATCAGAGTGAGGCTGAAGAGCTCAATGCCGGAACCAGCTGTGGTTCGACGTTAAAACCAAGCCTAGTTACTGAAGCAGAGATTGTATTTACTACGGTCGCAGTCTTTTTAACGGTTAAAGTCTCCAGAGTGCTGGAATATACGTCAGTTTGGTGTAGAGACATTGTATGAGACTCATCATCGTGGGCCTCAGAGCGCCATCTTGTGTAATTTTACATCTAAATGTGCTCAACAAAAACTATGTAGGCATGGTATTTTCAATGGACACTTCTAACCTTTCGTCCTCGTTCTGGCTCTGTGAATCCTGTTAATCTTGTCAGACTTTGCGCTCGTCTCCTACGTCCGTCACACAAACTGGATTAAAGCGAGGAGATGGCTGGGTTTGTGCTCTGATTGTGGTTTCTCTTCCTGATCTGCTGAATCAGGTTTACCGGAAGATCTGCTGATTTGATGCGTCTGAGACTCTTTGTGGTTGTCTCTTTTTGTTCTTCTGTGAGAGCGTCAGCATGTACCTGTATTCATCACACTGAAAACTACAGGAGAAAGGGGGATTATAAAAGCGCTGAAACGTTTAACTGTTCAGATACACATGCGGTGGTTTTCCCTCAGTTCTCCTGATTGAAAGCTCTAACATCACAACTTTGGGGGAGCTCTGTGGGTCCGCTCTCCGAGGCCTGCTCATCATTGTGGGCTTAAAGCTGGAGAACACAGCCCAGATTCCTCACGCATGACGGAGGACGGCGTCCAACGAGGGGGGAGGGGGAGATACGAAATCATGCAAGTGAGTGAGCCTCCTGAGCTTGTGCAAGACAGAGTGACGTATCAATTTCACGGGTCAGGGGTCGCAATCGGGTAGATGAAACGAGCCGAAATGCAGATTGAGGAGAGGACCGGGAGGTCAAACAAGCCACATGTACTGAAAAAGACCAGTTACATGGAGGAAGAAGAGAGTAGGGAGCCTGAGTAGGTGGGAGGAGGTGTTGTTTCTCTGTTGTTTTCCCTTCGTATTGTCATTTCCTCTGCAGCTGGTCCCGGGTTGAGAGGGAAAGAAAAACACAACGGAGGAGATCAGAAATCTAAACAGTGGTCCTGCCAGCGGGCTGGGTGTTCCCCACCGCCGACACATCTGTAATACAACACACAGTCTGATTTCATAATGTGCTGCTCATGAAGGCGAAGAGGAGGCCATGCAGGTGACAAATGCACAGATGCAGAGCAAAGATTCACGGTTCAGAACAAGTTCAAAACTGATATTTTGGTACAAATTCATGAGAAATCATGTGAAAGGTTGGGTCAGGAATTGGATCACCGTAGACTTCTGAGCTGCACGAACTCTGTTTCGTCTTTGGTTTCTCCGTTTCTTAAATAGACCGAAATATTTGGTGTGACATAGTAATCCCACAGAGTTATTGCCCTGCCTTGGCTCTTAACAGAGACTCTGCTCTCAGGTCAGGTCAGGTCAGTGGAGTCTGATTCGGGATACCCGCTGCATGTCACACTCAGCATCTGTGATCAGAGCTCCTCATAAAAACCCTCCGTAGCCGATGCACACACCGTTTGGTCTATATTCAGGTGTCATGGGTCACTCGTATGCAGTTGTTCCCTGATGTGAGGCTGCATTGATCCCTGGTAAACAGGCCACTACGCGTTTAATGTGAGCTTTATTGGGTCCGCCCAATGGGGCATTCAAGGTCTATGGTTATTATTGGTGAAAATGTATTGTTTGTGTTCAATCTGCATGTTGCAGTACATTTGGCACAGTGCTACCCACCGGTCAAGCATTTTTGATAAATATTTTTCTGTTGTTCTACTTTAATAAAATGCAGGTCAGACATTAAGATGTAAGTTTTATTTTTAGCATTTTTAGCTCAGAGATTTGTCGATATGGCTTCTGGCTTGAGAAGCTCTTTGAAGCTGCTCAGCTCTTCAAAGGGTCCGACTTGGCTCAGCCTCACAGATCTCGTCATCGGTGCCGCTAACGGCGGCGCGTCCAGAGTCCACTGTGCTTCCCGATGCTGCCTGGGATTTGGCAGGTAAAGAAGTCAAAGTTATGGAAGTCATTAAAATTCCTCGGGAACATGTGGACGCTTGTTTATTTTTCCGCCCGGGCAGGGGAGGGCGAAGAGCTGCCGGGACGCTGCGCTGTCCGTCTCTCAGCGAGAGGGAGAACGGACAGAGTGTGGGAGAGAAGGAGGACCTGGTGGAGGACGAAGGAGATGAAAGACAGATGAGGGGAGGACTGAGTGAAACGGAGGACAGGCGGGTGGAGGGAAGGGAGGATAATCTATTAGATGAGACCGGTTTCAATCAGCAGCCAGTGCATCTCTAGCTGTGGGTTTGTTTCCAGCACTGTCTGTCAAATCACTGACGCATTATGACTGACGGAAGCAGCCAATCACATCCTTTCCCCCTTGCCCACCGTCCTCTGTTAAAGCTATCCAGCATTGCCGGCTGTTAAGAGTCCTCTGATGGCGTCTCATTTTCTGTGATTTTCTTAGTTCCACAGTCATGCTTTACATCGCCCCTCAACGAGCCATACACCTTCCTCGCCTTCATCTCAAATGTGGAAAGAACCCTTCATGCTCGTCTTTAATTCAACACCAGATCCAAAAAAACGGCAAACTGCTGTGTATTTCCGTCAGCTTTTATCTAATGACAAACTTTAATGGATGAGGATATTGTAAAGGCATCACAGTGGGAAGGAAAAAAGAGGGATGAGGATGCTGCTGTCAGCCAAGGAGCAGGAGGAGGGAGAGAGACGGACAGAAGGGAGTTGTGGAATTTCTCGGTGCAGAGCTTCGGTATCTCCTTGTATCCCAGCGATCTATCTCGCTGCCGGTACTCCCCTCATCGTGGTCCAGGAGACAGATATTTCAGCAACAGGCATCGGAGAGTTCACTCTCCACCTCCAGCCCTCTTTTTTTTTTTTGTATTTTCCTTTCTGCATTTCCCTGTGTTTGATCATGCTAATTGGAACCGACACTGCCAAGAAGGCCCCGGAGGCGATCCTCGCATTTACCTGCCTGGCCGACAAACCGGTGTCTAATGGAGGCGTAACATGAGACCCAGCGTCTCCCTCCAAAAAAAAGGCTGTTGCCTTTGACATCGGTCCAACTGTGGGATCCCATGTCTGTGATGCCAACTGAAATCATGACGTGGCCTGTCTCAAAGCTGACATGACATCAGTGCTGTGGGGCAGAAGCCTTCCAAAAATGTCTTTAGTTACCAAAGACGGGAAGTAGATATGACAGCGGGATATGGTAAGTTAAGGTGTTTACTAGAAGACAAATGCCAAGGGTTCGTTGGGGTTCTGGTGTCATGAGCATTTTTGGAGAAAAAAAATGAACAACTTTCCACTCCAAAGTTTATCAAAGAGGACCAGTTTGAATCCATAAGGCCACAGCATGCTTCACCGGTAGGGGCATCTAACTTCCTGTCCAGTGTGGATGAAACATTAATAAGTTAATTGTGCAGGTGTTACCTTTTTCCTTGTTGATGTTGAATTGAAGCTTGGCCTTTAATAGAAGGTCTTATTTAGTTTCACCAAAGGACTCCTGACCTGATTCATCTCAAAGCGTTGTCAGACGAGTGAGCTGAGCCACTTGGAGTTGACGCTGATGTGCGTGAGTTTTTGAAGGTTGGAAAGATAATCCCTTGTGCTCAACGATCTTTCGTCGGTTGCGTAATCCTTCCTTTGCCTGCTTTTGACATATCTTTAAGATGTCAATCATTAGATCCTTGGTGTGTTCCTCAAGTTGACAGTGACACGTGTGATGCTGCAAGTCGGCTGTGGAGAAAAGCTCCTCCTGTCAAGATGCCGAATAGATGAGAGAGCAAGGCAGCGATTAAAGTTTTTGTTCATTGAACAGTTCACTCTGCAGACAAACATCTCTACGACTGGATTTGGGTTTTTACTGTTCGTCACCATCTTCATGATTACTGAACCCAGAAAGTTTAAATCAAGCAACCCTTCCCTGAAACATACACACGTTTAATCTCTTCTACCTGAAAACCTTTTTTTAATTGCCACAAGTCGTTCATTTAATCTCACTTCAGTACAGTCAGAATATTCAGCGGCAGCATTTAGCAGCTCTCAGGGAAAATTAACTTCAGCAGCCAGCTGTGGATTGTCAATTGCGTCAAAGTTTTCCTTCCTGATTGCATCACTGGGCCTCGGTCTCCGTGGCGGCTTTAACGTAACACGCTGGTAGTCGGGAACAACAAATTGCCAGAATGATAACGCTGCTTAAAGCAGCTCTTCCTTGTGTGTGTGTGTGTGTGTGTGTGTGTGTGTGTGTGTGTGTGTGTGTGTGTGTGTGTGTGTGTGTGTGTGTGTGTGTGTGTGTGTGTGTGTGTGTGTGTGTGTGTGTGTGTGTGTGTGTGTGTGTGTGTGTGTGTGTGTGTGTGTGTGAGGAAACAGCTGGACCCACTTGTACAAACATACACAAGAACACGTGTTTGTGCGTTTATGCATAAATGTGTGGTACCTTTTTAAATAGCACCATGGTGCAGCATGGCACCTCAGACAAACTTACTCCATTTATGCATCCACAGTTTTTTTTAAATGCTCCTTGTTGTAAAAATGCTACTTATTGATTAAGGCCATTTGAGCATGAGCAATTGTACACCGTTTTGGCACTTCTTTTGCAGATCCGAGTTATTTCTATGTATTTCACCTGGTAGAAAGACAGAGAGAACATGAACTATGGTGCGAGGGAGCGAGAATGCAGATCGAGAAGGCGAAGGAGATCAATGTAGAGAGGCCGGAGGAGGGATCTCTGAGGCCCAGGCTTTGGAGTATTTTCTCCTCCTCGGTGGTCTAATTATCTACAGTCACTGTGATGGCGGCGCAGGAGGGACGTTGATAATTTGCCTCATTGGGGTTCATCTGGAGCTCTGCTGTAGAAGAGTTCATGGCCGACATCTCTGCTACAGCATGAGCCCCACATGTTGGAGAAGAATTTCCTACAGTCAATGAAATGAAGTATACTTGCTCAGCGGTCCGAGCAATCAGGATACGGACAACTGCACGTAAATACATGGACACACACACACACACACACACACACACGCGCACACGCGCATACACTCTGATACACTTGCTTTCAGCAGAAAGTTGTGACTTCTGGCTAAGTGCCACTGTCCCCCTGCTGGACCCCACATCCTGACAGGAAGCTTGTTCTTCCTTCTCACACACGCACGTACACACACACACACGCACGCACACACACACACGCACGCACGCACACACACACACACACACACACACACACACACACACACACACACACACACTGTCCCAGAGGGAGAGAGGCACTGCAACACTGCAGGCTCCACTTTTGGACAACCACAAAATGAGAGCGATAAGGAGACAGACCACAAATGGAGGGAAATGGATCCTAAATGACTCCGGGACCCCTTAATAGAGAGCACGGATCCCAAAAGCATGTCTGCTGTAATAAGTGTTGTTATCCATTGGCTTTAAGCAGAACTAAGACGCTAAGTGTTCCAGGATGACTTCGGGAAGCAGATTTACAAAGAAGCTGGAAACCATTTTAATCATATTTACGTACACTTTATTTCGGCATTTGTTGGCCTGCAGTGCTTTTGGTACAGTGACGTAAGGTGAACTCGGGGTGTGGTCAGTACACCCTGACATCATCACTGTTGGGTGTGGTTACAGGTTCAAAAGAGCAGACCTGAAACTGACACTCGGCAGGAGACAGTGAAACAATGCTCTTCATCTCTGGGTCGAGGAACTTGAAGTGATGTAATTCTTCTGTTTTAAGGCTGCAACTGACGACTTATCTTTTGCATGAATTGTTTAGTACACAATGACAGAAAACAGTTGAATAATAAAATAAATAAAGATACTCGATGACAACATGCCATGTTGCATCATTCATCTCAACGACACAGTCGTGCTTTTGACAGTTGGCACCAGCTAAATGGACATCTTTCCCCCTCAAAGCGGAAACTCTTCCATCGTCTGCCGTGTTTGCTGGACTCTCCGTGACACTGGAGCTCAGGGAATGGATTGTTGACGAGGCGAGGAAGGACCCGGGGGGTACAGACATCTTTCCCATGATGGATGCTTTGTATGGATTTGTGTCTCAACCCCCGAGGCTCGAGACTGACAGGCCCGGAAACAAGCTCATGAACACACACACACACACACACACACACACACACACACACACTTGTTGGAGGCTGTTTTGCACCCCGTTGTGACAGCGTGTCATTGAGCGGTCAGACGTGACAGAAAGGGTCAGAGCGCAGCACAGTGACAGTGAGTCACTGGGGAGAACTCTGCTTGTTTCCATTTCCTGTTGTGGGAGAGACATGCTGACATTTCCTTTCAAATAAAACAGGAACTCATCAAAGGGCCCCCCCGGCCGAGTTCCGGTCCGTGGAGACCACCCATTTCATAGTTCACATGGGTCCAGAAAGTCGTGCCCAGAGAGCAGGAGCTTTTGGGATTGCTCACTGCTGTCAGTATTTATTCATTTATTGTTTCATAATGTGTGTTTGTCACCCTAAACTCAGCTTCTTGGCGTGCCCCACCTTTGTCGGTTAATCAGCTAAATGTCCGTTACGATCCCGGTGGACCGCTAACTTGATTGGTTAATTATCTTTTTTATGAGTAACAGGCTATTACACTGGCATTACATTGCACTGCTCACCCTGTTAGCAGCTTGACATTGATACGTCGTGTATCATTGGTAGTTTGACACTTCATGTCTTCTTTATGCATGCAACCATAAAGCAGTGAAACACATCTACGTCCATGTGCTGCTTTAGTGGAATCTGTCCCACAACCTTCCAGCAGCAGCAGCAGAGTCACAGCTTTCATCTTGGCAGGATGGACTCAAAAGAAAAGGAAAAATCACAAAAGGAAAAATGCCAAAAGTCCAAACGGTCAGAGGTTTGTTCTAAATGCCCGAGTCTCTTTAATGTGCGGATGTGGGCATTGTGCAACTGTGGCTGACCTTTTTGGAAAGGGGGGGAGGCGGGGGTGGCTTTGTGGTCACTGTGTCCTCAGGTTGTGACCTGTGTGGTGGAACAATTTAAAAGGTGAGATTCTGATGGGATGAGATTATTCCACAATTCCTCCGTTTTCTTGTGCACTAAACAAGAGACTTTGGTTCTAGAAAGTGAACTCACCAAATTTGAAGATGGATTTAGGAATATAAATGTAAGTTTAGGCGAGAGGTTCAAAACAGTTCAGGACCTTCATGGGTGATCTTCTCTGCTGTGAATGAGACACAGGGCGAGCATGACGTGAAGCACACGGAGAAGTGATGTCCCTCGCTGCCGCGTTCATCTCCGCTCTCTGTCGAACTGTTAAGTCTGTTTTTTGCCTCGTTGTCTCCGTTTCTCCCTCTTTTTTCTGCAGGGGCGGGGTCGCCACATGCACGGACTGTTTGTTTGGAGTTGCTGTAGTAACTCAAGAGAGAGTGTGACTCTTTGTGTGTGTGTGTGTGTGTGTGTGTGTGTGTGTGGGTGTGATGGGGCTGCAGTTCTGCTTCATGCGTAATGACCTCATCCAGACACAGACCCTGAAATTTTGAATCCGGCTGCTTCCTGGGATTGTGTAATGGATAGTCCACACACACACACCAGCTCTCTGGGCCGACGCCCCCTCAGTGTTGTGCCTCGTTGCTTGACCACAGACGATTCACGGGTCCCTTAGCAACGACAGTCCAACTCCATCTGACTGAAGGAACAGAGTTTGATTTCTGGATAATTTCATTTCGTATCGTGCGTGAGGTTGGAATTAGATTAATTTGATTCATACGTCCCGTTAGGACGTATGAACTTGTGCTGCTGGGTCTGGGTTATGTGGTTCAACGTTTCTGATGAATTAGTCACACATGACTGAACCAGCGAAATGATTAATACGACACATTTTCTCATCAGAATGTCCCGATGGAGTTGAAGGGAGGCCGTGGAGATGCAGCCAAAAGAAAGTCAAAAGTCCTTCTCCGAGTCGTTACTCCAATCTGAACAGACAGACAGATGTTTAGATTCAGTGTGACTTTCTCTTTCCAAGGATATCATATATGTATATATATCATCTGTTGTGTCCATCGGGAATATGTGTCTAAATGCTCCTTACTACTCCAGAAGCAGTCTAAGAATCGCCATGTTTTTAAGTTTTCTTCAGTACAAACGTAATCCAATGAGTACTATGCAACCAGGAATTCAGTCTTCTTTATATTGTGCAGATTTGCCAAAAATGTTCATTTAGACCAAAAAATGGACTTTAGACCACACGTTGTAGACCACAGCCTAGTGACTGATTCCACGGCAACATTTATATCCCTCAAAGCATTATGGGAACTGACTTTTGTCGGCTTTAAAAACCTTTAAAAACCCCAGGGTTTTTTAACGGGTTCCATGAAGACTTTTCCAAAGTCTTGTTTGTAGAAACCATCATAGCGTAGTTAAATAAACACAGCACAGTCAACTTTAAAGAATCTTCTGTTTTTTCTCTCAGTCAGAGCTTTGAGAAAATGTCAAGTGATTCCCACCAAAGCCAATTCGGCACACATCTCTCCTGCAGAAGTCTATTGTGTCGGTGGAGCCGCGGGGCAGCGTGGACCGCTCTGCCGTTCAGCCCGTCTGACTACAAAGCCGGGCGTCTGGCGGTGAGGACATACGGTAGCAGTTAGCCGCCGCGGCACCCGGCGATGGATTGTTTTTGTTAGCGTGGTTAAAGCGACAGGGTCCTGTTAAACTGTGTCTCTGGCTCTGTCATTACCAGCAACAATCACAGGGTGTGTGTGTGTGTGTGTGTGTGTGTGCGCGGGTTTATTCTAACATTTCAGTGGGGTTTGTTTGTGTAATCCTTTTTAAATTGTCCTAAATTGCAACATCAATGTCTGAATCACTGAACAGAGCAAGCCCAATTAAGTTAAATGTAACGATGGTAAATGACCTGTGTGACTATCTGCCGCTGAAGTATTCTGTACAAATGCAGCAATGGCTGCTATGAAGCTTACACCTGTGGATTCTCTGTGACAGGACAACAAGTTATTACCTGTTAATTACTGAGCTTTAGAGGTACTGATAGGCAGAATGTATTAGCTCTCGGCAAAACCATGCTTTCTGTGTCCCTCTTTATGCTAAGCTAAGCTAAACGTGTCCTGGCTGCAGCTTCATATTCAGGGTACAGACAGTGAGAGTGGCATGGATCTTCTCATCTCAACTCTCAGCAGGAAATCAAATGTGTGCATTTCAATTTCATTCAGTGCGTCACAAACAAATCCACTTCTCACCGTTAAACGGTGTTGACCGATTGCTGTTGGCCCAAACAACGGCGCAGGACATGCGTGCACACAGAAGCATGCGTGCACTCACACATTCTCCACATTCGAAGGTCACCGCCTTCTTTCATGCTACACGCACGGCGGCGCTCGGTGCCGGGGATGAAAGCGGGCGACCCCCGTCCCTTTCACGGCTTTGATTCAGAGCAATTGGCCGGTGGGATGGATGTGAAGCTACAAAGCACCTTTTTGTCTCCTGCAAGTTAGTGTGACTCGCACACTGCTTTGGCTTTCATGTCACGGTTTCAGTGAAGACTCGTGCGACTGACCGCCAAGTGTGGACTTTTTTTCCAAGCTTTCCCAAACTCATTTGCAGTTTTAGTTCAAAGTTGATCCGGCCGCGTTGGACTTAAAGTGACGTTTTGACATGTTCTGTTCAAATAGTTCCCTCTGACTCCTTTAAAATGTAACTACTGCGGGACAACCAGGACGACAGAGCATTACCTCTTTCCCTTTTGACGACTCATTTTACATTTGACAGAGTAAAACACATGTATTTATGTATGTTGGAGTGTCGACATGAAGACTTACTGAACATCAAAATATGAAAAGCTGAATTTACAAGCAGAGGACGTGATGTTTTGTTCTCATTTTCTGTTGACTCAAGGTGTGTATTCTCTTGCCAACAGGGAGTGGGAAGTGTGTGTGTGTGTGTGTGTGTGTGTGTGAGGTTATCTGATGTGCTGTGATTGCTGTGGGAGGGACGACAGTCCACATGTCTTGTAGCCTCTGTTTAGAAAGGTTCTCGGGCCTCCACATGGCATATGAAGCACAGGTAAAGATGTTACAGGAACACTCGTGCCGGGCGATCGGTTCTATTTTCATGCCATCCAATTGGTGTCGGGCTTCAAAATACAATCGCATCAGACGAAAATGGATTCAGTGCTAATCATCCTATCCCCATGCTGCGACACCGGGGCAAGAGAGAGTGAATGGAAATCAATGGGTCATTATTTTTAGCGGTTTCCATCTTCGTCCTGCATCGTCGGGTGAATCATGGTTTCTTCTGGGTGCTTGACGAGCATACGTGCTCTAAATGTCCAACAGACAAACGCTGTATTTCCTCAGCCGTCTGTCACTGAGGTGCTTTTCGTTCAACTTGACCTGGAATTGCACATTTGACCGAGGTGACGACTGGGCGGAGACTTCCCATTGTCACTTCCAGGCCTCATTTTCCCTCCGTCAATAGAGGAAATAAAGCAGGAACAACGACTTCTTAAAACACGCAGACACAAGCACTCTGCTTCCTCTCTCTCTCTCTCTCTCTCTCTCTCTCTCTCTCTCTCTCTCTCTCTCTCTCTCTCTCTCTGTCTCTAAAGAAGCTTGTTGTCTCTCCACCTGAACCTTGAGGCAGACTTCCCTTGTCACGCTTTAGTACATCCCTGTAATGGTGTGTGTGTGTGTGTGTGTGTGTGTGTGTGTGTGTGTGTGTGTGTGTGTGTGTGTGTGTGTGTGTGTGTGTGTGTGTGTGTGCTTCTTCTCCATGCTTAGTAACACAGCTGCTCAGACAGGGACAGCATTGTTCCCAGTCACCGCTCCAGGAAGTGAATCCGAGCACGTCTCAGTGCGTTAAACATTAGCTGCTCTCTAAATGCCTCTTTACCCCTCAAACATGGATTAGAGGCTATTTAGGATCACTTCCATGCAAGTGTAAAACTAGACCGGCTGTTGAGAGCCGGATAAACAGAGGAATGACAGTTTTATAGGTTTTCCGTGTGTGTGTGTATACACACAGCAGGTGATGCAAACCGGCCGTTTTTTCAGCCCTGCAGGGTTAAAAAAGTGACCAGAAAAAAAACTCTTCAGCGCAGCAACCTTTATGAACATAGCTGATATATAAACTAAGGCCATGTTCACAACAGCATTGGCCCAGCATGAACAAAAAAATGCAATGTTGTTTCCTAGAAATGGAAAAAAATAAAAGTTGCGAAAAAGCCTCAATATCGAAAAGGTCCACCGACTATATGTTGCGTGAGATTATGCAGCTTTTTCATGGTTATAATGGCTGCAAACGTGACACCTTTCAACAGTTTTGAATGAATGTTTTACGGCTTGCAGACGTGACATAAATCACAGGAGAAAGAACTTAATCCAGGAAACTAGCAAGACCTTTGCAGTTTACATCAACACATAACTGGCAACATATAAAAAGGTACGAGACGCGGCTGGTCGTTCATTTCCCTGAGACCACTGTGTGTCGACACCATCTGGCAACCATTGTTTTGGCCTGTCCGATGTGTGTAAGTGCACTCTCAGACTGTTTCGTAACGTGAACAGCGTAATTGTAACTGTTGAACTTGCGATCATCGAGACGCAGGATAAATGAATGTCCTAACTCTGCAGAGTTGCGCAATTGTTTCTTGCAGTCTTATAAATGGCTGCAGTGTTTTGACATCTGGTAAAGCCTTCAAATGGATGGATTTACACCACAGTACAACTCAAACTGGACTCCCTGAATCCTTCTTTGAGTCCTCCTCGGCAGATGTAAAGGTGTCAATCTGCTCTGTAGACTTGCTGCTCCTGCGTCGTTCCTGCAGGTCGAGTTTCCTGCCATGAGCGGACAAGAGCTGTTACAAAAAGCTCTTATTTTGGAGGCCGTCATGTGGCTTTATACTGTCCTCTGGGAATCAACTTGACCTCCCTGTCATGCGGGTGAAAGGTGTTTTGAAGTAAAAGCAGTCAAAACAAGCTCACTCCTTATGTCACTGGGGTTGCTTCACAGCCATTAACTGAATGAGTTTTATTTTCTTAAGCATAACCACATCTGTCAATTTCCCGCCGAGGGGTCTCGCCACCATGTTGTTCCTGTTCTCGTGAAAAGGCTCCGAGAGCCCAATAATGAGCTCAAGTGTTTGAGCATTCCTGAACGGTTGGCGTGGGTGAACGTGCCCCCGCGCTCCTCTCCTGTTACCGCTCGGGGAAACGCTGATAAGCGGGGCTCCTGGCGGTAAATGGACACCCTGCATGCATTCAGACCAGGAGACGCCCACGTCTTCCTCTCTCTCTCGTCTGTGTTTTGTTTTTGTGCAGTCGGCTTATCGCGGAGGTCATGGAGGGGACGACTTCCACAGAAATACGGGATTACTCAAGAGCACCGTGGCGTGCAGCGGCCTCGTTCATCATCAGACTCGATAACAGTTGCGTGGAGTGCGAAGCCTCTTTTTGTTGACCGCCTGGGTTTAGTCTAACTTTGTCTCTCATGTGTCACATGAGTCAAGCTAAAGCAATAACAGTAATTAGGGTTTTGCAGGGTCGTGATTATCTCCCATTAAGCAGTGAGACACGGCTGCTTGGACGCTGTCCTCGGACTGTCCCGGCTTGATTTAGCACTTTTGTACTCGAGGTTCAGGGAAAACAAAGGCGCAGTGAAGTTTGTCCAACAGTTGAGTTTTTTTCACCTCTGACAGTTATGTATATTTGTAGGTTGAGATGTGTGTTACACAATCCATAGCACATTGTAATGTCTCCATACAACAATCTCCACTAGAATCTGTTTAGAAGTGTCATTCAGTATAGTGTGTGTGTGTGTGTGTGTCTCTGTTTCCCTGAGTCAGGCCTGGCAGGACTAACTCAGGACTGTGGGTGTGTGTGGGGGGTGGAGTTGGGCGTAAAGTGCTGAGTGATGCACCAACATCCAGGGGTGGGGGTGGTGGTGGATCCGTCTCCTGTCTATGCCAGTCTGTACTTGGCGCATACACTCACTGCACTGCAGATGAGAACACTGTGTGCAGACACAGGGCCAAACAGAAACCACCTAAGATTGTTCCGCATCTAGATTTAACGGAGCTTGCAAACAAATTTGAATTCCATGAAAGTAGTTTTTTTTTTTTTACCGTAGTGAGGCTCGGTGTCTGTTGCCACAGCATTGTTTTTACAGTTTCTCTCTCAGGAGCCGAAACAAAAAACCTCTTATCATCCCTAAGCTATCCGATGATGGCGGTCAACGTGGACTACGGCTCTTTATTACCCAAAAGCTCACGTTTTATGACGGACTTCTGTGCCAAAGTGAAAGAAAGAAAGAGAATACCTACGTATGTCCTGCATATTTAAGACATTTAGATGTGATCAAAGGATTTTAAAGTGCGTCACACCTTCATGTACGATCTCTCTTTTCAGTTTCAATCTAAAATACTCTGTTACAGTTTGTGTAAGAGATCCACTTGGATCAACAGGTAGAAAATCTTCCTCGTCCTCACCATCCTGAGGTGTACTCAGGATGAGCCTATTAGAAGACAACTAAATGAGTTGTTTTTTTATTCTGACATCTGCACATTTCAAAAGTTTTCTCTGAACGTGGTCCATTGCAACAATCATCAATTATAGATCTGGTTTTGCATACGAATGTATACAAATATTCAAATGAGTATTCAGCCGATGGCCTTGAGAACACTTCCTCCTCCACCGTCTCATGAACAGATTTGGAGCGCAGGAAGTGTGTGAGATGCACGTGTCTAGAAAGTACTGAGCATGCAACTGGTTTTTAAAGTATCATAGGAATGTACGGTAGAAAAGCAACATGTAAGTGGGTCAGTGTAGTCGCAGCTTTGGTGAGAATCAATCGGCAGTAAAAAAAATAAATAAAAAATCAACCGCACAATGGAAGCCAGGATTATAATGGAGTTTTGCTTCAGGCAAGACACTGAATCACAGCTCTGACCTCGGATCAGGTAACTGTGACTTTGTTGAGCAGTGTAGTTATGACTGTTTGAGTCCACCACAGACCCAGGTGCCGCTGGTTCTGAGGAGAAGCGGCTATAAAGGCAGTGCAGCCGGACTCATGAACACTGACCTTTAGTACGGTCGGCTGAGGGGTGACGAGGCAGCAGCGAGTGTGAATGAAGGATGTGAAGAGAGAGAGGAAGAGTCGGAGAGCGAAGACTGGAATGTGGGCAGGGAGACCAGAAAGTGAATGGATCAAAGAAAAAAAGATGATGAGACAGACGAAGAGAGAGAGAGAGAGAAGGCGAGGGAGGAGGTGGTGGTGTGATTAGTGTGTGTGTGAGCCTGAGCTCTGATTGGTCGAGCAGCCTGTATGTGTGTGTGTGTGTGTGTGTGTGTGTGTGTGTGTGTGTGTGTTTCTAGCCAGTGGGCGGGGGATTAAGCCTGCGTCACGTGGTCCCTTTAGCTTCTTTTCCTCACAAACACACACCCTCATTTGCAGAGGGCACACACACACACACACACACATCTTCTCACGTACACACTCACAGCTGTTGAGGCTTCTCTCTGTGATAAACGCCGGGGCGGCCGAGGAGCAGAGCCCGCAGGAATCGAGGAGAATCTGCCGGCAGCTCGGACCAAAGAGCATCTATATGGACGATCTGGTCGGAAAAGTGGACCGACTGGTTTTCTGAACGCAGCCTGCTCTCACTTTCTGTCGTTCACATCCCGCTCTCTCTCTCTCTCTCTCTCTCTCTCTCTCTCTCTCTCTCTCTCTCTCTCTCGCTCTCTCTCTCTCGTCTTTCCCCGGCTTCTCTCTGGGACTCAGTGTTGTAATTTGAGCGCAGCAGAGAAAAACAGAGACATGTGTTTTGCCCCAGCTGCTTACTACTGCTGCCTGGTCTCTCCCGTTCACTGATCGAGCAGGAAACGCAAGGTTGGTTGGGCTCATTTGTTTATGGACGGGTTTCTTGTGTCATTACACCTCGATTGTTGTTTTTGATATTCACATTTCTGTTAAAGACCCAGAATCCCTCTTTGTGTTCCCACAAGCTGCCAAAGCATGACTCCAACTCTCAACCCTCAAACTGATTTGTAGTTTTTGGGGAATTCCATGTTGGTGTGGCTGCTCGAGCACACACACACACACACACTCCTGCCCTATAAACTGTAACAGTGCAGTGAGTGTGAGCGCCAGAGAAGATTAGCTGTTATCTCTAATGTGTAGACTCGCAGAGGCTGCATGTGAAGGAAGACACACTTTTTAACAAGAATCAGCCTTCAGCAGATACTTTTCTTAATAGTTTGAGGGAATGCCCGTGAAACGAACCAAAATAAGTCTGTTTTCGTGTGTGTTTGTGTTGCAATCTGCACAATAAGGTTGCACAAGAAGCCAACAGCCCAAACTACCACCAGCCGCTGCCGTGGGTTACAGTGACGGCTGGCACCTCAGTGGGCTCAGAAGAAGAGTTTTCTCTTCCTCATAAAGCGTCTAGGAGAAACACACACACACACACACACACCGTCCTCCAGTTGCACTGCTGGATCTGTCATGCAGGCGTGTTTAAACACACTCTGTGTGTGTGAGTGTGTGTGCGTGTGTGTGTGTGTGCCTCTACAGGTTTCACACTGCAGGTGACTTGTGTGCAGATTTGTTCATGCCTGCGTGTGCTTATTTCCAGTGTGTGTGTGGATATAATTAGCCAACGTACAGATTCTTTCCTGGTATTGTTGCCGTCAGGGGGTCGTAACACAACCCAAAGGGCTGTTTGTCTATTTTAAGTGGTGGAGACTCAAGCAGCCAGGCTATGAAGCTTCCCCCCGGGCAAGATAAAGAAGATAAAGATAAGGTGTGTGTGTGTGTGTGTGTGTGTGTGTGTGTGTTTGTGCGTGAGAGTGAGCTGGTTGGTGTTGTGTCGACTGCCTGTATTGTTTGTTTTCAGTAACCTTTCTACTAATTTTGCATGCGCCAGGCGGGTTGTTCACAGTCTTTATGGACAGAAAATGAATTTTAAAGGAAAGCAGACGGAGAGATGCAGCAGCAGATACGCGGGTTAGACGCAGGTTTCCAGATTGGCTGGCTGTCATCAGATGAAGATGGAAAGTTGTGTGTTGTCTGAGCCTGCTGGCTCTGCTCCGGCTCCAAATGTCAGAGGACTCCTGAGGCATTATGGGTGAGCTCTGTCATACAGTTAGCTCCCGTGATAGAGATTAAGAAAGGAACTTTTTATCAAATCAAAATACGGGTTTTTTTTTTTTATTGGATTTGAATGCAGTCATGCATTAATACGACTTCTCTTAAGTAGTTGATTAATTGGTTAGTCGTATGATCGAAAGTTAATTGGCAACTGTTTTGATTATTAAATAGTTTTCAGCGAGGATGTGAGGATTTGGTTTTTCTTTGTCACACCTGGTAGTAAACTGAATGTATTTGGGTTTTGGACTGTTGCTGAGACATAACAAGACATTTAAATCTGTCACCTTACTTAGTGATTGCTTCTGGATTGAAGGGATTTGCTGTTTTTCTTTATGTTTTGTGAAGGTAGATTAAATATCTTCAACTCTTGGACAGTAAATCAGACAAAACAAGTAATCTGAAGATATCAGCTTGGGCTTTACAAATTGCGATCTGCCTTTTTGGCTTTTTTTTCTGTCCCAAATAATCAATCAATTAAATCAAGGAAATGATTGCCAGAAAATTGGATCATGAAAATAACCATAAACCCGAGTAGAATATAATTTAATCGACACAGTCCAGTTCTGTTGAAAACCTCGAGGAGTGCTTCTCTCATGACCAGAGCTCCCAGAAGAAGAGGTCTTGAATCTCAACGGGACATTCCTGTTGAGATGGAAGTGACGTATTGTGAGGGCTGAGGCTGCACATCATGTAGCTCCTTCTAACCAAAGACCTGTTGAGCATGGTTAGGTTAATTGCAGTCTTTGGTTTTGCAGAACTCTTAAAGTAATTGTTTATAGATGAGAAAGTTTTCATGGACAACTCGCCCACTGTTGGAGACGGGTTATGTCTGCAGAGGGGGGGGCACTAAAGGTCACAGGGTGAGAGGTTGCGGTCGCAGTCTAGCGCCCATCAGACTCAGCCGGCCTCGTCTATATCTGCCACATATTAATGGAGCGTAAATCAACACAGCGCTGTCCTTTTTGAGGTCGTATCTTTAAAGGGCAATCGTGTCTCGAATTTCCAGTCGGTCACTGAACTCGATCTAAACTTCTGGCGTTGTTGTGAACGCTTCAATGTGTCTCATCGGATAAGCGTTCGGAGGACGAATCGCAAGAGAACATCTGCCGTGAAGCATGACATTAACCCCCCGCTCACCCTCCCAAACCCCCCAACCATCGATCTCTCTGGATGTGACCAGACGGAGAGGATTGGGGATGTGGACAATGATCTATTGAGAGAGGCGTAGGGAGGGAGGGAGGAAGCTCATGCTGAGGACTGCTGTAGTGCGTCTTGTGACAGAGTGTACTGGTGTTTGTGTAAAAGGAGGGGGAGGCAGGGTTTGGAGCTTGGGGGGGGGGGGGGGGTGTAACTTTATTTTGGTGAGGCTACAGCTGTTGCATTCGGCAGTGGCAGAATTCCACTCACTCAACATATTTCAGGCGTGAGCGTCTCCTGTCAATCACTACTTCTCAGATGTGTTTCTGAGCATTTCGGCTCATCGCGGTTCATTTACTTTCGGAGCGATTGGACACTTTGAAAGAGTGCAAAAGAAAAATAAATGTAGAGGTAAAGGAATTCAAAAGCTGAGACAGAGACTGTAAAAACGGCAGAGGGGATGTGTTGATAGCGGAGTGCAAACATGTCTTTCACTCCCATCACCAACCCATCGTTTTGCGGTTTCGTCCGAAGCCTGTCTTGTGCACTCAGGAAGCAGAACAGTGCAGGCCAGCAAGCGGAAGGATGAATTCAACATCGGGTTACATAACTCTTCCGCGCATAGCTGCCTTCAATTAAAGAGGACTTTTGGGGGCGGCTTTTATTCGCTTCCATCGTATAAATCAGAGCTTTGTTGTGGGATCAGGTGGTGAGCGAGAGGCTTCCTGTGCTCGGGGATTCTCTGTGTTGCAGATAACGTAGATATATCTGCACATTATTGTCCTACTTGAGGCGTCGGCTTCTTTCTTTATCCAGCGATTTACTGGAACTCGTAACTGTATGTCATCTCCGAAACACGGAGATCATCTGAATAGAGGGGATGTGGCAGGGAAACTATAGTTCCAATGGGGAAAGCATTGAGGTGGGAAAACCAATTGACAAACACGTTGAGCGACCACTGAAGTGTCCTTGAGCAAAGCACTGAACACTTGGCAGCTCGGTGTCCGATAGTAGAGGAAGCAGCGCTAGTTATATCGGAGTGAGAATAACGAGCGCTTTAGGCCATTGGCAATCCTTTGGAAAGGATATGTTGAATGTTGTTGTTAGCTTTCCTGCATATTTGAATTGGTACAGTGGGAATACTGTGAATGTTAAGGCAACACGGTGGGTTTCATCCAACAAGAGAAGGCAACAGGCCATGATGCTGTGCCTCCTCCATACACCGAGCAGTGTGTCGCTGCACTAATCTCAACCATCTTTTGAAGTGGCATTGGACCTGAGCGAGTAGCGTAGCGCCATGTGCCGACCAAATCACCTCAACAAGCCCCGTGTTTCCCATCAGCTCGTGTCCTCCTCGTGCGCTAATCACAGAGCTGTTGAATGAAAAGCAATTGAATACCTATAAATGCAATCAAAACCCACTTTGCCTTTTCAAACGACATGATTTGCGTTGTGTTGTCTTCTTCTCAGGCGGGAGTCAGAGCGGCGGCCGTAGAGCGAGCGAGAGAGCGGTGAAGCAGGCATGAGCGCGGACAGCCATCAGGAGGTGGTGACCACCCCGCCCCCGCCGAGCGGAGGGACCAAGGAGAGCTACTTCGACCGCGTCGACGTCAACGATCCGGCGTACATCAGGGCCAGGAACATGTCGCCTGACCTCCGGCAGGACTTCAATGTCCTGGAGCAGAAGAAACGTGTCACGCAGATCTTGAAGAGCCCCGTAAGTCCATTTCGAAATTCGGGAAATGCATGAAATCTCTCACTGGAGGGACATCGTTGAGAGGACATTGGAGGGATGGGAAGCTGCTAAAATGGCAGCTGATGACCCTTGAAGTTACACAATGCACATACAGACCCGTGTGGGGTAGATGAAACCAATACATTGCATAGAGCGTATGAAGTCCTGAAATGTAGTGGAAGGACGAATAGACAGAACAGGGTGGTAGTTTCCAAATGGACAACTTGCTGCCAGCACAGAGTTTGTCTCCTCACTAACTCCCACTGTGGGTAATCAGTTCCCATTTTCTCTTCTGTCAGTTATTATTCCCCAATCAAGTGATTTCTAAAGACGTTACAGCATCACACGTGCTTGTGTTGATGTTGCGACACCGACCGCAGAATCGAAGCGGTCAGCGGCCTGTTATAACCCGATTATAACCGCCAGCTGCCGCGCCCTCGCTCGGGCTTACTGCCGGCGCAGTCCCAATCCAGCGGCTCTCACGTTGGGTCAGGTTTTGCTGAGGTAAACAAATCTGTGAGCATATTTCAGCCAGCACGCATCATGTTGTGCTTTTGATTTTTCTTTCCCTGGAGGTCTGGATTCTTGAGAATTACTGTTGCTCTAGGAGCCAAACTGAAGTGCTGGAGGTACAGTTGGGGGTCTGAGGCCTTTTTGGGACCACACATGCTCATTTTGTTGGGCACTGTAGAGGCAAAGTACTGGGCTGTATCTTTGCTGGAGGTTTGCAGATGACTATAACCTGCAAAGATCAGAATCCAGCGCAAATATTGTGATTATAAGAGGCTTCATGAACACAAGCCACAGCAGCACTTGAACACACTTAAAATAATTCATTATTTGCCGTGCTATGTAGATCAACTTGTTTCCTTCTGCATTTGCATCCCTGAGGAACACCTCTGGTACCAATAGCCCAACACTCTCTGCCTATTAACCCTATTTAATCCCAAGTCAAGCTCAATGTTGTCCTATCTTCCTGTCTGCTTTCTGCCCTTTGAACAGTTGCTTCACCGCGAGTGAAGATTTTACAACAAGCCCTCTGCTTCAGTTCAGCCCACACAGTGTTGGAATATTTACTCTGCACCATTGACTCAAGGCTGGTCTGTGACTGAGGTGCTCCTCACTGTTGACAATGGAACCTTACATTTGCAAAGACACGGTGTGTGTGTGTGTGTGTGTGTGTGTGTGTGTGTGTGTGTGTGTGTGTGTGTGTGTGTGTGGGTCTGTATGCATTTGTACTCTGCGATGACAAATGCACTTTGAAGGAGTCGGCGGGGACGGATGGTGATGTTAAAGTTTGATGAAGGATAAGGTTGCACAGGCAATGAATGTCATGAATGAATGTTCCTCCCAAGCAGAGGTGTGTGTGTGTGTGTGTGTGTGTGTGTGTGTGTGTGTGTGTGTGTGTGTGTGTGTGTGTGTGTGTGTGTGTGTGTGTGTGTGTGTGTGTGTGTGTGTGTGTGTGTGTGTGTGTGTGTGTGTGTGTGAGAGAGAGAGAGTGTGTGAGTGAGTGATTTGATATTGGGTAGTGGCCGCCGTGGTTTGGCCCGTCTCGTTTTTTAAGCTTTAAATGTGATCCGCATTCTGCACATGCCCAGTGTGGTTTTCTTGGCACGCTGTGTTTGGTGCCAGATGTCTGGAAGGGCACCGGCATAGTGCTGCTGATGCAGGTTTCCACTTGATACTTGGTGTACGTCTGTGTACGTGATTGAGTACCACACGTGCAGTTGGGGGTGAGCAAAATGAAGTGAGTGCATCCTACTTTTATGGGAATGCTCGCAGGTGCTGAGGAAGAAAGCCTGAGTTCACGGCACAAAGCAAGTTGATTTGTGGCACCAGTTCAACGGAACTCGAGGCTTTATCGAGGCAGCTTAGGCAAAGAGACGCCCGGCTCTGTTGAACCTGCTTGGTCAGCAGTAACAGGTGGCTCCCTGTTGGCTGCAGAGGGTTTTTTCTGGCCTTACATCAGGACAGTTGGCCTCAGTATTCATAGTATTCATAGTACTCATATTCAACAACAAGTGTGTGTCACCAGCTGGTCATGCACACGCGTGCCCTCTCTCATCGCAATTTCTTTCTCGGTTTCTCTCTCTCCTGTTCAGCGACAACAACAACGTCACCAGCTGGGTGTCCGCACATGCTCTCTCTCTCTCTCTCTCTCTCTCTCTGTCTGTCTGTCTGTCTGTCTGTCTCTCTCCCTCTTCCTCTCTCTCTCTCTCTCTCCCTCTTCCTCTCTCTCTCTCTGTCTCTGTTTGTTTTGATTCCGGTCTTATGGGACTAGTGGCGGCTCCAGATTACATGTTTGTAGCGCTCGGATGGCAGGTTGTATTTAAAGTCGGACCGATATAGACCAGGCGGGACTGAATCAACTCAGCTGACTTCATCCACTCGCCTCATTCATGCATCAGTGTTTACCTTTAGAAACCGGCAGCTACAGCTGAACCTTGAACCCATTCAGTCCCGTTGTGTTGTACTGGGCTGTCCAGTGCATTGCCTGTGTGCAGCAACAATGTGCATAGGGAGGCAAAGTGAGACACCGCACGAGGGTGGATGGTAGGTAATGCATGCTTGTGTAAATTGGAACACATGAAACAAATACATAGTCTGCAAAGTCCCTTGATGCATTTATGGAAGTGACACGGGCAAACATATTGATCTCGTTTTCAACCTGAAAGCTAAAGTGTTTTTATCTCCTCTATCTATATATATATATATAGATATATATATATATCTATATATATATATAAGAGGAAATCAATCCTGAAGATTTTGGATGCAGTTAATGTCATTTAAAACACATAAAGACAGAAGTTTCCACATTTGTATTTTCCTTAAGATAAACAGCCGAGCATTGTTTCCCCTCTGTGAACTTCTGGTTCATTTCTACGAAAATCTGCTTTAGTTTTAATAATACTTCATTTATTCGGTTACTTAAAACCATACGAGGAAGGAAGAGAGGAAAGGAAGCGAAAGATTCTTCAGAAGGCTTTTGCTGGAGTGTTTGGTATGACATCCAAGGATTACAATGTGCCTTGAGGTGGTTTGTGAGGCACACTGAGGGGATTTTTTCCGTTGCATTTCGAGAGCTTGGACACAGATTTTGGCTGCAAATGCAAGTCTCATGGTGTCATGGTTGTTAAATCATGATATTAATTTGTTTGTGTTAAATTCTTCTTCTTCTTCTTCTCCCTGTGAACTATTGACGTGACACTATTTGCGACCCAAAAAGTCAAAAGGTCAAAAGCCCTCAGAGGCTTGAAATCTGATTCATGCGGTATGAAATATTGGCTCGATAGCGCCCCCTATTGAGTAGCCCCAAAATTGGGTTTCACCTAGCTGTATGAAATTTGGTAGGTATGTGCAACATTATGAGACGCACAAAAAATCCTCTTGGAGTTTTTCATTAAACCAAACAGGAAGTCGGTCATTTAGACTTTTATGACGTTTTGATGACATTGAATTTGAGTTCTACTTCCACATGCTGCTTCTATTTCCTGCATCTCCGCTCATCCTGCTTATTCCCCCTGCTGTTAGGTTTTCCTCTCCACTCTTGTCCCTGACTTGTGGCACAATTTGACATCATTACTGATGCCCAGGGGTCAATTTACTCAGTCTCATGTGCACTAGTCATGTGGCACATTGTGTGTCTCCCCCCCCCCCCCCCCCCCACTTGCCAGAAAACACAAGTGGATGATTCATGGTGCTTTGGCGTGTTCTGCCAAGCACACGTCACGGCTGCGCTCTGTTATGTCTTCCTGAAGGTCTCGTTTGGTGGAACATTAGTGGTTGAACTCACTCCTCCGCTCCCCTCAGAGCCATGTCTCAGCAACTGTGTTTCAGTTTTTGGCATTTCGCGACATCTCTTGGGTGCTGAACTTAGCAAAACCTCCAGCAGTGGAGCAGCGCCCTCAGGATTAGAGGGTAACATACTACAATGTTATTAAGTCCACTTTGGCTCATGTGCAACCTCAAAGGGATACGCCAACAGTCAAAAGACTCTCTTGGGCGCTTGGCGTGTAAGCTTTCCACGTCTGGCAACTGAAATCAACATTGTTCATTCAGTAATGTTTAAGTCAAAAAGGAAAGAAGCTGTTGCAGCGAAAAGTGGGGGACCAATTTCCCTGACGCACACTCTGAGGTTAGATGGGGGGGAAATCAATAGCTTTGGCAAGCTTGCAGGCAGGCACTCACTTTGTAACGCCATCACGTTGGCAGCTTGAAAGAACAGCATTGTGCTGACATAACTGGGGAGCTTGTGGCTGAAATTACAGGCCTCACCTGGTGAGCAAGTGTGTCTGCAATGCTGTAGGATAATGGGTGTGTGTTTGCCTTTTCATCTATCTGTACATGTGTGTCGTCAGTTCTCACGGCAAGTCAATTTATTTAGAATCTGTTGCGATGCCTCCTTTACTCATTTACCGGTTTATTCAGCCAGTTAACGGAATCTGAGCTTGGATGACATCACCAAGGGACCTGAGAAGAGGCAGGACTCTGTTCTTCCAGGTGAACTGAGATGCAGTTTTGTAGGAGTGTGAATGTAATCCTAACCTGCTTCAGGGAATGACCCCAAAACATTGTGTTCACAGGTATAAGTAAAGCAGATAAAGTCTAGTTTAGGATCTGTCCGACACAAGCTACTCGGGAGTGTTGTTTTCAAGCCTTTTCAAGTTCGCTGTGTAAACTTCAACAATAACCCGATCGTTTCAACGGCAGTAATTAAAGTGAGTCAGTCAAACTGCAATAGTTTCATTTTGTGTGTGTGTGTGTGTGTGTGTGTGTGTGTGTGTGAGTGAGGTAATGCTGAAACCATCATTCTTCAGCGCACAAGCACAGACGTGCCGGATCGGCAGCGCTCCAACAAAGTTCTAACCGTCTTCCTTTCCCACAGGAGGACGTACGACAGTTAATGCAACAATAGCCGACTCAGACAAAAGGAAACGTCTCTGTAGATCATGTGACACAAGCTCTTGGCAGACTAGAAACTTCCTGTAGCAGTAAGAGTTTCTGTCGTCTCTAAAATACGCATGTGAAAATGTATTTTTGTTTACCATCCACCAAATAGTGAAGTCTGATAAAGTTCCCTTTCCAGGAAGCATCTGCCCCGATGTAATGTCTTTCTTAATTAAAGACCGTTTCTCAGCAGGAACCAATAAACTCTCACCTTTGAGAACGTCTGAAACATTTTACATGTCCGACTCTGACTTTTGTCACGTTACGTAAGTGGCCGTGTTTCACTACTTTCTCTCTTGGGCTTTGACTCGTACACCGACGTGCTGGCCAAGCTCCAATCTGCACGCCGACTTAATACTCCCAACACCGCTGCTGATCCATTTTGAGAGATTCATTTTCGGAATAGTCCCGGAAACCCTTCCTCATTTCTCCGATTGGATCACGGGTGTCTCCTCCAGTAAGTGGAGAGTGGATTTTGTTCCGAAATAATAATTGTCGGATCCACAATAAGCCTCAGAGTTAATCTGTTTGGATAATGAGAATCAAATCCCTGCTGTCATAATCTTCTTGGGAATACACACACAAATTGTAGACCAGATGCTTGCTGGTGTGTTAGTGCGTGTTTTTCTGAATGTGTTTTCATGCTCATGTGATTTTTTTTTTTAGGTTTTGTTCCAAAACATTGCAAGTCTTGAAAGTTTCTCTAAAATTGATTGGACTGTTTTCAGCACAAAGCTCTAAAAGTCCACTGTACACCACCTGCTCGGCAGCAGACAGCAAGCAGACGGAGCCGGTGACTAGCAGGTGAACATAACGGAGCATTTAGCCGCTAAAGAGCCGGGTAGAGAGCTGGTGGAGACCAAAACGGAGCTAAAAGGAGAGAAAAGCTTCGACTTGATGTGCAAATAAGCATCTGTCAGCCAACAACTTCAACTTGTAAAATGATAATAAGTCAGCGTTGTGTTTACATCTTGTTTTGTCTTAATGCAGGTTTAATAGCGCTGTACAAACTGATGTGTGTTTCATTCGTCATTTTGTTAGAGCGACTAGCGTCAAAGCAGAAATCTTCCAGCGCAGACCTGAAACAGACGTTCCAGTCCAATCAGGGTCAGGTGTCTCTGACTGCAATGAACCGTGTCTTTAGCGCCGCGGCTCCAATGTAAATGTGAAGGCACGACAGTCTTTGAAACAGAAATGCCCAGAACAACAACAACAGCAACTGAAAATAAAACCCACCCGCCACTGTCAGACATCCGCAACAGGCGTCACTAGGGACTGAAGAATGTCTGGCTTGGGTTCAGACTCTGCGGTGGTCCGGGACAGTCCTCACACGGGGGGGGGGGGGGGGGTGGGGTTGCTCCACTTTCAACAAAACCAAAGGCCTCAACTCCCATTCGCATAAGACTAATGGCCCGTCCCATGGGGAGACTCGAGGGGAAGGTAATTGTCAGGGATGCTTTTGTGCACAGCTATATTGGAAATGTGTTGTGAAGCGGCGAGATGAAATGAAGGCATTAATATTGGCTGTTGCCCTGCAATAGGTGTGTCGTGCCCGATTTTCCCTCTCGAGCGACGCTGATCTTGCCACAGATTCCCATCGCTGCTTTCCACCAGGAAGTTAGACTCAGAGTGTCGGATATTGTCAGCTAACTCTGTGATAAGGTGAAGTTGATCCAATGGGTTCGTAGCCTGACATCACCAGACCAAACCGCAAATGTGAATTAGTCCGAACACCTCAGTTCATTTTTGATTCCCAGGGGATGTCAGCAATGGATAATATAGCTCTACAACCGATACGAGCGATGATGATCAATCACAGCACATTAGGGCGGGACTTAGCGCAAGAGCATGTTAGCATGTTAGCATGTAGCGCATTGTGTCTGTGGATTCAACTGGAGGCTGGAGAGACTATGAGAGTTAGCCACAAACACACACTTCCAGTCAAGCAGCCAATCGTTACGCAGGCTGTGAGCAGGCCGGACGGCCAATCCCGACTCGGCTTGTTGTGAAGCCAGCCTATCCTGATCCAGCTGCATCGAGCCCTTTGAGGACAATTCAGATTGACACCGAAGGGGAATGTCTAATCTGTGATTAACAGGTCTTCTTCTTTAGTCCCTCTCCTCCTGTCTCTCTTAATGTTCCAACATCTTTTTACTCTTTCATCCCTCTGTCACCACTAATCCCCCGCTCTCTCTTCTCCCTCTGACTCTAATCTGCCTCACCATCATCTCTCTGTAGATGCCATTACACTTGTCTTCAAAATGAAACATGTGAAATGGTCGCTGTTTAAGCTGCATAATACCAGATTGAGGTGTCCGATCTTGTAGCACAAAGTAAAGGTCTTAGTTCTTGGCTTGATTTTATTGTATAGCACATAAATATTAAACATATAAAATGAATATTTATCGGAAGAAATGTTGTTCCCGTCCGCATTTCGGGATCTGAGGTTTCGGGTTCTAGTTTTCGACACACTGCGTCGTCTCAGTGCCGTCCCCCTGCCTGTTTAACGTCGTTTCCTCTCTCATCTTTTCTCTCGTCTTCCAGGCCTTCAAGGAGGAGTTGGAGAGTCTCATCCAGGAGCAGCAGCGCATCGGGAACAACCCCACCAGCCTGCTGGCCCTCAGGCAGATCGCCGACTTCTTCATGGCCACCTCCGTGGGCGGCTTCAACAGCTCCCCCCTCAGTAAGTGCTCACGGTGCCGTGGCACCGTTCCGCTATCATTTAGCACAACATGCCAAACCTGCAAAACGCAGCATCGGTATTTGAAGACAGGAGATCCAGATCCAAGCATGAGCTCTGCGTGCTTTGGGGGCATGAATACCCCAAGACCACCACAACCCCAGACTCCGGAAGAGCTGCGCATACTTCTCTGGGTTTTGATCTAGAGTTTCTGTCCAGGAGTCCACATGCGAAGTCTGCTTCCAATCCCAGCGCTGGAATGCACGACTAATTACACATCAAATGCAATATAGTTCAGTTCGGCTTTCTTAAGATATACCGCTAATGAGAGGCATTGGCAGTAAACAAAGTGTTGGTTGGAGGGCTGTTTGCATCGCCTCAGTGTGATTCATGTGGAGCTGGATCTGGGGCCATCCATCGAATCGATCGTCGATTACAAAATACATTCATTTGCATAACCTGTGTTGAAGGGTCACAAGAATGGAACAAGCTGCAGCTAAAAAAACAACTCGCCCATTTTTAGACAGAGACCCAACAATGCTTGTGTGTAATTTAAAAGATAATCAAGTCAAATAGTCGTCAGAGTCATCGTCTGATAAAGAAAATAATCGTTGGATTAATCAATAGAACAGTCACCGTTAGGTGGAGCCAGATGTGAGGTACATCGTTAGATCAAAAGACAGATGTTGACGGTGGTCCTTTGTTGCTGTCGTGGTTGGGAAGACGGGATAAAAGTTCTTTAACCCATATTCTATTATTTCCCTTCGCATCGTTTAGGTCTGGGGATGGTGATTCCCATCAACGACTTGTACGGAGTGGAATCCACCACGATGGTGAAAGGCGAGAGGCTGACGCGCTGCAAACTGGCCAGCACGTACAGACTGGTGGACCTGTTCAGCTGGGCCCACCTCTCCAACTCCTACATCACAGTAAGGAGCTGCACCAAGACCGGACGTCACAACCGAGGTCTTAAATGTGTTGACGGTGATGTGCTGTGTCCGAAAGCACTCCCTGCTTACCGTACAGTGCACCACATTTACTGCCCGTCATTGTATTTCAGTGTCTGGATTTGAAGTCAAATGAATTGTCTGGATTCCAGCGTTACTTAAAAAAGATAAAGAATTGATTTCCTTTTGACTCATCACTGGCTTGAATTTTGACTGGAATAGTTTCCCTGTTCAATTTCAGAATAAGAAAAGTTAAAGTCAGCTGTTGTCACGTTTAGATCCATTTGATTCTTTCTTGTCTTAGGGTCGAGTCAGCAAGGAGCAAGACCACATCCTCATCATCCCCAGAGGACTGTCATTCGCTGAGGCGTCTGCATCGAATCTGGTAAGAAGCACAGGAAGCCGTGTTTCGTTGGTGTTGCTTTGTTTTCCTACAAAGACTCATTGTAACTCTACCAATGCTCTAAAAGGCACTGTACTCTGTGGAATCCTTGAGGTGTCTTGGTGACTGAAAGAGTGACTCACTTTGTTCCACTTGGAAAAGTAAAAAATAACCTGTAGTTAAACAGCTCGTATTGGCACTTTCTGCCAGCAGCTACTTCTGGTATAACTCTCAGACGACAGCAGGGGAAGATGTAGGCTCGAAGCCAACATCTTATTCTGAGTGCGTCTGGATCACATCCATCTTTCCTGTGGTTGTCTGTACGAGAGCAACGACCGCAAAATTGCAGCTTTTGGGAGACGCAACAAAATGATGTTGTCTGGCGCTTCCAGATATTGCCCTGACTGAGTTTCAGTCTGTTTGTGTTTTGATGCCATTGTGATGGTCTCCTCCCCTCAACACGGGTTGAGTTCAGGTGTTCAGAGAAGCGAACTGATTGGTTCAGAGGA
Organism: Melanostigma gelatinosum; assembly: GCF_949748355.1. Classification (NCBI taxonomy): domain Eukaryota; kingdom Metazoa; phylum Chordata; class Actinopteri; order Perciformes; family Zoarcidae; genus Melanostigma; species Melanostigma gelatinosum. The sequence goes on from NC_136644.1 coordinate 3,817,553, forward strand.
AGTCATCCGGAGTAAAGCGTTTGGGAGGTCGTGGTGGAGTCAGCTGGGTGGAGCTCTCCGTTTGATTTCGGAGGTGAAGCTGCGGTCATTTCAGTTCACTGGTTCGGTCCACCTCAGTGTTTTTTGCTTCTCGATAACGTTCATCTTTGAGTTTAGTTTGATGTCAGTGCGATGATGAGTTCAGAAGGTTAAAGTTCAAGTTTCAGCTGACCACGCTTCTTCTTCAGACCCTTATCGTGTACTTTCCATCCAACCGAGACACATTTCATGTCTGGGGACATGTCTCAGGACTTTCAGCTCGAGTTGATTCAGAGATCAGCAGCAGGCTGTGGACTCCACCCTGCTGTTAATTCGTCGATATGTTTCTATATCGGTGCCAATATAACAAAACACATGTGACTTTGCCAGTTTTATGTTCCACACTGTTTTGTATGTAAAGTGAAAATCACCCAGTTGGTTTTCAGTGGGCTTCAGGTTTTGATTTAATATTTCTAAAAACAAAAGAGTGAACTGTGTGTATTTCGTTGGCGTCCGATTCGATGAAGGATGTTCTGCTGCTCTTTCCTGCTGTAATTACACACACCTGGATTTCGTTGGATCTTGTCGGTTCTGGTTTGTAGCACAGAGCAACATGTGGTTGCGTTGATGATGATTTAGTAGAAAGTCTGCAGGCAAAGTAGTGTTTGTTATTAGGCTTTACAGCGAGGACTGCCATCTGTGGTCAGATTCTCTTTCTTCAGGTTTTTAATACCTCAATCTCTTTGTTCCCTTATTCGTCCTCTCTCTCTCTCTCTCTCGCTCTCTCTCTCTCTCTCTCTCTCTTTCTTTCGCTTTCTTTCTCTCTCTCTCTGTGTCTCTTTCTCTCTTTCTCTCTCTCTCTGTCTCTCTCTCTCTTTCTTTCTCTTTCTTTCTCTTCTCGCTCTCTCTCTTTCTCTCTCTCTCTCTCTCTCTCTCTCTCTCTCTCTTTCTCTTTCTCTTCTCTCTGTCTCTCTCTCTCTCTGTCTTTGTCTCTCTCTCTCTCTCTGTCTCTCTCTCTCTCTCTCTCTCTGTCTCTCTCTTTCTCTTTCTCTTCTCGCTCTCTCTCTCTTGCTCTCTCTCTTTCTCTCGCTCTCTCTCTTTCTCTTTCTCCTCTCTCTCTCTCTCTCTCTCTCTCTCTCTCTCTCTCTCTCTCTCTCTCTCTCTCTCTCTCTCTCTCTCTCTCTCTCTCTTTGTAATCTAATAACCTCTAACTGGTTCGACTATATTTCCTGGAATCGCTGATAATGTGATTTCTGCATCATCTGCACATCTTCTTAGTTTAGGTTGCAGGGTTATCAGCTGTGTGTGTGTGTGTGAAAACAATGTGTATATATATTATATATGTTTTGGCTCCACGAAGCATTCACCAAGCTTGTCTCCTCTCCTTGTTTCCCCAGGTGAAGGTCAACATCCTCGGGGATGTGATCGAACAGGGCTCCACCAACCTGAGGATCGACCCCGCGGGTTTCAGCCCCCACGCTGCCATCTACTCCATGCGTCCAGACATCCGCTGCATCCTTCACGCGCAAACCCCTGCCATGGCTGCGGTGAGTTCACGTTACGCCGGAAACGTCTTCAAACCTGATATGCAACAAAGTGTCTCGTCTCTGCAGCTCACTTAAATGTCAGCCGCAGACTCGGATGAATAAAACAGCTGGAACACACCTGTCAAAGCTTCTCATCTGCCTCTGCTCCCCCTCTTCTCGTCTGCTTCAGGTGTCCTCCATGAAGTGTGGCATCCTGCCCATTTCCCAGGAGGCATTGATCCTGGGTGATATCGCCTACTACAGCTACCAGGGCAGCCTGGACGACCAGGAGGACCGCAGAGAGCTGCAGAAGGCCCTGGGGCCCACGACGAAGGTAGGAAAACCAAGACAGCTGGGCGGTCCTCGTCGGTCTTAAAGGAATAACTTGCTCCTGCTGCTCCTAACGATGCTGCCTGTAACTTTGTGTGTTCCAGGTTCTGGTGCTGAGGAATCACGGGATAGTTGCTCTCGGGGAGAGCATCGAAGAGGCCTTTACCTACATGTACAGTATCCAATATGTCTGTGAAATCCAGGTACACAAACACACACCAGCGCACACACACACACACACTCCCACACGGGCTAACTGCTGCTGTTCACCTGCACGTGTACTAGACTAGCAGGGCGCAGCTTTTCCCCGCTAAATGTAATCTCTCTACGGCCATTTTTACATTTCCCTACTCTCACTATTTTAGCAACACTCCATAAATCATAATCTCTTGCCTTGTGGGAACTGTTGGCAAAACAGTCTTACAGCCAGTGATGCTTAGGGGTGATGAAGGGAGCAACGAGCTGACTTGTTGAAAATGGGGATTTCAGGAGGTCTTCTCTTAAAAATCATCTGTACCCCTGAATGGTGAACGAGATGTGTGGGAAGATTGTGGAGTAGCTCAGCTGATTGAATAGAACCAGTTCATTTATAACAGTTGAAACAGTTCGGTTAAAGTAACGGTTGAGTGGAACAGTGAGCCAAAAGAAAGAGTCGAGACAGGCTAGTAACGGACAAACGGTTGGATAAATGTTTGAGAATCCAAAAATGTACCAATTCAACATAAACCCCGACAATTCAACTGTCTGAGACAATATCGTCAATAATGTCTTTTCAAAGGAACACATTTGGAACATGAAGGGTGTGACGTCGAGGAGTGTTCAACAGATTCAAAGCTATCTGACCTTTTTTATTGATTTATCAATGCTTGTATTAAAGTGAGTGTGTCCTGTGGGGGGTTCCTCCGGTGTGCCGTTAGACTCTTGCGTGTCTTTTGCGTTCACTCGTACGGAGGATTTTAGAGACGTTATTGCGTCCCTCTCTGTAACGGGCACACCAAATCTCCTGATTGACTCTCCCCGGTCGAGCAAAAGAAAACATTAATCCATCCTGCAAAGCCCAGCTTAATGTCTATAAATAAATCCCCCCTTCATGTTTGTTGTATGCCCTGTGCAGTACTGTGTATTCCTTGGTGCTGTGGTAGCTTTAGATTAAGGGGTAGCCCGTTTTGGTCAACAATGTCTTCCTCCCAGGTACAAGTATTTTTGTCTATTTTGTGTCCCGTGAGTCTCACACTCTTCTCCCTTCTGTCCTTTGTGACTGCAGGTGAAGGCCATGGCGTGTGCTGGCGGGGTGGACAACCTGATAGTGCTGAACTCGCCCAAGTTGAAAGCACAAGTAAAGGCCGTTAGCAAAGCAGAAGCTGTCAACATGTGTGGCAGCCATAAGTGGAAGTTTGGCGAGATGGAGTTTGAGGCTCTGATGAGGATGCTGGATAACCTGGTGAGTCCACAGACGGCCAAGTGAGAGTAATCATCATCATCAGGCTCATTCAATACACTTTTCACTTCTGTGTGTTCGCGTTGAACAAACAAGCTCGGAGGTAAATGTAAAAATGACATGAAGAGAATGACACTCGAGATTTCTTCTCCTTTCTTGAATCTCAGCACTCTGTGGCATTTTGAGAGGTTGTTTTTCGACCAAAAAATAGGTGTAAACAGAGGTCTCTCTCTCTCTCTCTCTCTCTCTCTCTCTCTCTCTCTCTCTCTCTCTCTCTCTCTCTCTCTCGGCATGTCATCTCTGTCTCATCCCTCTCTCTTCCTGATTTGAATGTGTAAAAAACAAAAACATAATATGAAACGGTGGCATGGTGGTCTCTGGACAGAAAAGGGTGATCGAGTCAAGTTGAAAGGTCAACTTCGAGCATGGAACTGAGATGAATAGTAAAAGGACAAAATGAAAATAAACGGAATGTCAGTGTGAAGCCGAGGGTGGAAACAAACAGCGGGACCCATGTGAGAGTTCAGCGACAGAGAAGAAGGGCCGGGAAATGGGATGTGTGAGAAAGAAAGGAGCGATGAAGAGGAGAGGGGTGAGTGGAATAGGCGGATGAAGGGAGAGGGACAAGAGAGAAAGGGTCAGAAAGGAAATGTCTCTCTGACTCCGTCCTCTGTGCTGCCAGAAACACTGTGTGTGTCTGTTGCTTTCATTTGACTAACTGTGAAACTGGCAGCTCAACCAGGGATGCAGGAAGGGGAAGCACAATGCATCGTTATGAATGTACAATGATGTGATCTATTGAATAGCATTCGTGGGGTGAAGTCACAACAGCGGGTACAGAAATACAACAAGTACGAATGTATGAATTGGCCTCCCGTGTGGCCATGAGCTTTTGTTTTGTTTCCTGGTCACTGCGAGACGAAACAAACCAAATAGTCTCCGATCAAAGAAGTCAAACTGGCGTTGTTTCCTGCTGCAGGGCTACAGGACCGGCTACACGTACCGGCACGTCATCGTCCGAGAGAAGCCCAGACACAAGAGCGACGTGGAGATCCCCGCCACCGTCACGGCGTTCATGGTCGAGGAGGACGGGGACTGCGCCACGCGGCTGCCCTTGAAGTTGCTGCAGCAGCGGCAGCAGAGGGAGAAGACGCGCTGGCTCAACTCGCCCAACAGCTACACGAAGGTCAGCGTGGAGGGCGGAGAGGAGCGCTACAACAGCCGGACAACCACGGTGAGCAGAGCGTGTGTGTGTGTGAGAAACATGAGGAAGAAGAAAGAGTTTAGTTTTTAGACTGATTTCTGCACGTACGTGTTTATGTTTGTGTGTTACAACGCAGTTTATATCATGAACCCAAAACTTGCAGTGACAAAGTGAAGTTCAATGTCGGTTGTTGTTGACTGTTTGTTGTTCCTCAGCTGATGTGAGCTCGCCACCTACAGGCTGAACAGAGATCTACACTGGCTCATGATCTTTGAGGCATTTGGTGTCGTGGTTTTATAAAAGAGGAGTCCGGTGATTTAGTATTGCACTTCGACAAGGTTAGATTTTTAGGGACGAATGATGGTGGATCCTGTAGTTCCCTGAATGCAACCAGACCCTCTCTGACCGCTGGACGCCTTCCTCTTCAGACCCCCGTTTAATAACCCACACTTCTGATTTAAAAATATCATTTGAGTGTAAAGATCTATATGAATAGGGTTACATGTAACAGTCACACTAGAGATCGTACATGCGTTACAGTGCTGGGTTGTTGTTCCTTCCTTCTACAGTGGATGAAGGCGGAGGAGACGGGAACCCCGATCCGGATCGAGGACCCCAATCAGTTTGTCCCTCTCAACACAGACCCCAGCGAGGTGCTGCAGAAGAGGAACAAAGTGAGTCTTAACGCTCGTCTCCTCTCGGTCGGCATTGTGCTCGACACCGAATGCTTTCCGGTGACATCGCTGTGCGTTTCGTCCTATCACAGATCAGAGAACAGAACCGCTTCGACATGATGTCGTCGGGGCCGCGCTCTCAGCACCTCGCAGGCATCCCTGTTGATGAGCCGCGACGGGTGAGAATTATTCTCTTTGGACCTTCTGACATTTTTTGAAAATTCACTTTGTCTGCTGGCCTTTGGGATGTAGATCTATTCACTCACTGGTGCCAGACGGAAAGAAGTCGAATCATCTCGTGTCTACGAGTCATTTTCACAGGAAAAACAAATACCTGGATTGTTGCAGATTACTTTTACTGTTTGATGTTAAAGTCCAAACTGAAATAGTTGTGTTTCCTGCTAAAGGAGAGAATGTAGCCGTGAACCGAGTTCTGTGGCGCCAAGTTTCAGAATATTCTTCCGTTAATACATATCACTCAACAGCCCTAAGGCTGAATAATGCAACACCGTACAGGAATGTGATCGCACAGATGCCAGCTCGACCCCTCCCTCCTTATTTTGTGCAGCCCATCAGGGCTACAGCATATTCTATGACTGAGAGTATGTTGTGTTTTTGTATTGTTTATAACCCTTTTACATCTGTTTGTCACGCATAAGACAATGCAGACATTTTAAAAAATATAAAAAAATCTGGACTTCATGGAGAGTTTTCATTCATTTTCAGCCGTTTTTTTTATTGTACACATAATACACAGCAGCAGCGTCACAAACAGCGGCTGCTTCTCCGTGTGGTTTTGGTTTTCTTTGTGTTTTCTTTCAATTCCATGCTGCTCCAGAAAAAGGGTCCCGTGTGTGTCTTTCTGTGGGCATGCAGTGCTTTATTGCCTGTTGGACCAACAACACAGATTTCCCTCATTACTGGTTATTGAGCAATGACTCAAAGGTGTTTTTCAGTTATTCTGGCTGATTAGACACCAGTGAGAACACCTGTGTCGGCGCTCCATCGTTGCGTAAGGAGCTTTAATCGCTTCCCCGGTCGATGTTTTCTGATCGTTGCCGTCGCTGTGGAGTCATTTTACACATTGTTGCCCGTTCGGAACAGAAAACATTGCATGTGTCTGTTAATGTAGCGACGCCAACTTTGAATTAATTTTCAGCCGTTTTATTTCTGCCGTCGACGGAATTGCACGAGTCGCTGAGAATGACGTGTTGTGTTGGAGCATGATGGTCTTCAGAGGATCTTTCTTCACACAGAAATCTTGTGAAATGTGTGTTTTTCTGTGTTGTGCGAGTCTCCCGGTGCCCCCATCGTGTTAATTGCATTAGTGCGTGTCTCGTGCTCGGTGTTTATGTTTCCACAGTCTGTTAAAAAGATGTTGGCTTGCAGACTAATGAGTCGGTGATTATACGAGCTCTGCGCGATGTGGTCGACACGTTCATCTTTATGTGAGCAGAACTCAGTTGGGTCGTAATGAATGATTGTCCCTCTCACACGCAGTGTGTTTAAATCAGTGGTTGTGTGCATGCGTTTATGCTCTGATGCGTACAGTATCAGTTATTGTATGTGAGGTTTGTTTTTAGCTTCTTAGAAAGTGTGTGTGTGTGTCCCATGCTCACCCCTCTCCCTGTCTCCTCCCCAGCCATACGTGCCCACAGAGGAGGAGCAGATGGCTCCCTTGCCTCCCAACCCCTTCAGTGAGCAGACACAGAAGGAGCTGCAGGAGTACCGCACAAACGTGGAGAGGACGCATCTAGGCCCCAATGGTACCACACACACACACACACACACACACACACATGCATTCACACACACACACACACACTTGAGCAAACATGCAAACTCATGAGTTCATGGACTGGTGTGTGTGTTTGTTCATAGGTGTGTGGATTTGTTTTTTTGAACTCTTTCACGCTCAACTTGCAAACACCACAAGAGCTCAGTCCCACTGAGAGACATATGGACTGCTCACTCACACACACACACACACACACACGCTCACACACACGCACGCACACACACACACACACACGCAGTGACTTGTACTCTACGTTCTTCGTCTGTGAGCAACAAACAATCGTGCAAATCTGTGAAGGTTCATTGAACAACTACTTATTGATTTTTAGACCATCGGTCAACAATCAATCCGTAAAGCCACAGTGTGGAAGCTCACAGGAAGAGATTCGTTTGAGCCGCAGCTCTCTGCCGTCTTCAAAAGATGTGCACGTCTCATTTTGGTCCGTTTTTTATTAGTCTGCTGATGTGTCGGCGGGGCAGATAGTATCAGCCAAGAGCGGTCGATCACAGGTATCGGTTTATATTTTGCTGCAGTAATCAACTGCAGCAAAATATGTTTCATAGTTGGCGTTTGTCCCACTGCCTTTCAGACTTATGATTTATGATGTTAGTTGTGATGAATAAATATATTTTTAAATCAAGTACATTTCTCTGGCATTTATAGTTTTCTACTGTACCGAACCGAACCGTTACACCCCGAGTGTTCACCCAAATCGATCGTCCTCATGAAACGTGGTGCAAGTGCCAGTGTGTGCGTGTGTGTGTGTGTGTGTGTGTGCGTGCGCGTGCACATGTACTGTGCGAGAGGCCGGTATGACTAAAAGATGGCAGACCGAACACACAGCAGGTCCTCACACCCGCCACATGAGCAGAGCCCGTTGCTATGACGCGGTTGCCTCCACAGGCCCACGAATCCCCCGATGGCCAATCTGGAAGCAAGCTGGAGACCGTCTGTCATGAACTCGTATACGCCTGGGCAACACACACACACACACACACACACACACACACACACAAACACACAAACACACACACACACACACACGCGTATAGGTTTACCCTGTGATTAGTAGAGTCCAGTCCATTTTTAACATTAAATGTCAAAACTGACTGAATAAAATGTGCATATTGAGAAGGACCCGCTGTCAGCAGTGCGACGTGATGAGACCCACGCAGCTCATTCTATGCCCTGACTGACCTCGAGCTGAGTTCACGCCTCTGTGCATGTGACGTCTGACGGAGGACATATTCACACGGTCACCGCACGGACCATGCAACCACGTTCTATACGCTGTGGAGAATGTGCTCATGAACGTGTTCAAAAGGAGTAAAAGTTGCTCTTGCTCCTTTTGTTCATTTTTAGCCTGAAGTTTGGACATAATTCGGTACGATACAGTTGAACGTGTCCACCCTGCAGCCCAGACGTCTCTGCTCGTCAGTGGGACACGCCGACACCAGCACAAACGGATCACAAACGATCAACAAGGATTTTGGGAAATTTTGTGTAAAAGCAGCTGTGCATGGCCTGATTCTAACATGTGTGTTACCACTAATCTCTCCAACCCACCCACTCCCTCCCCCTGACCCCCCCCCCCCACCTCTCACCCCACTCACCCCTGCTGTCGTCCCACTACTTCAATCCTCCACACCGCCCTGCAATCCTCTCATCCCTCCCCCACCCCCCCCCCCCACCACCCCCACCCTCCCTGCAGATGGAGAGCACGAGCTAACCTCCGACGACGGCTCCACTCTCTCTCAGTCTCTGTCTCTCACCCAGTCCCCGCAAAGCACTCCAGCTAAAGAAGGTATCACTCAGAGAGAGAGAGAGACTTACAGAACGTGTTTGAGTGTGTGCATGAGAGGGCAAATGAATTGTTAATTCTGTATGCAATGCCTAGACTACTGACCTGTGCTATGACTTTGTTCCTCACTAATGATTGTTCATGTAAAAACGTGTCCGTCTGCAATAATGTCCCCTCCGTATGTAAATATTTGCTGATCAGTAAAAGTCTTCTGGGTCTGGCTTTAAAGGAATAGTTTGACATTTCGCTGTAGCTCTCTCTTGAAAGCTTAGACACGCGTTATGACATGAGTGTCATACTGTTGCTTTTTAAAGAGCATCGATGACAAAGTTTGTTCTCAACCTCGAATGTCGCAGCGTCCTTAAACGCACCACAACCTAGAGTTCAAACGAGTTCATGACGAGATCTTCTGCCTCTCTGTTGCCTTCGGGTGTAAAACATCACAGACCTGCCGGCTTGGTCACATGACTCCTGGGTATTGAATCGTCGCCTCTTGGATCTCCAGTCTCGTATCGATTAACCAAGAGATCTTTGTGTCCGAGGCCAGTCGGTGTGCATCGCGGGGTTGTAAACAACGACACTGATGGATTGACTTCCTGTCAGCTGCCCTCCAGCGCGAACACGCACAATCACACGATGAGTAACAATGAACCCACGACGGCACGTTGGCTCAGGGGAAGCGTATCATCGGACACCACCGCTCCGACCTCAGCCCGCCGTTGTGCCGAGAGCAGGTCAATTGTTTGCGTGAGCCGCTTTTTAATTTCGTGTTCTTTTTGTGTGGAAGTAACACAAGAAACCGTCTCTGTTTTCACGCAACATGATGCCGCCGCTCTGCGTTCCCTCATCTGCGTTTGCAACGCAGACAAAGAGATGTGACACTGGCAGGCCTGTTTGGTGAACATTCATTCAGGCAGCAGCTCTAAGCCGCTGTCCAATGCCCCGTTTATGTTCAGGTGAAAGGAGGACCGGCTCTCTGGGCTGTATCAGGTCGCTGGATATTATGAAATGTGCGGAGCACTAGGACACCGTGTCTCTTTGTGTGACGTTCAACACACAGTTCAAATAGTATCGGTGTGTTTGGTACACTAGGGACACGAACGCCTCACTTTAACCAGACACCGCATCGTTTTACAAGCTGTTTCTGTCATTTTGTTCAAATACATGGATTCTGTTACAACCCTGTGTGATGGACAGGAGCCTGATATATTCTGTGTATTCATGTGGACTGTTGTGTCTCGCTGTTTCCCACATATTAGTTCCCTTCGACTTTGCGCTGAGGTTCGTCATGTGAAGCGTCGTGCTTGTTATTTGTCGGCTATCAGCGTTGAGTGATGCGTTGTCCTTCCTTTGTTCCTTGATCCCTGTCCTCGCCCAACCTCCGTCTCGCTCTTCTCCTCCCCCAGACAACCACACGGGCCAGATGAACGGCAAAGACGTCCACGGCGACGTGGACCAGGAGCTGGCCAAGCGCGTCAGCCGGCTGACCACCAGCGTGGAGAGCGTGGAGATCAAGGTGCGCTCCGGCGAGAAGATCGAGGAGGCGCTGTCCCCCGAGGGCTCACCCTCCAAGTCCCCCAACGCCAAGAAGAAGAAGAAGTTCCGCACGCCGTCCTTCCTGAAGAAGAACAAAAAGAAAGAGAAGACGGAGGCCTGAGAGCAGACAGGAAAGGCCGTCTGCACGGAAGAAGAAAGCGGGGCGGCAGCCGCCTTTTCTGTTTCATGTCTGTGTTTATATTATGTCTCCGTTTTCAATGTCCTTTCATGTTTTTAATTTTATTCAAATTTCTAACAAAAGGGTTTTACGTGCAAAAAGGCAGAAGAACGGATCACGTAGAGAAAGTGAGTTTCTACAACGAGAAGAAAGGAAAGATCTCTCCTGCGAGAGGAGAGTGTTTGGAATGTTGGCGTGGGCATGTGGGCGCACAGATTAAAGTTGCAGCAGATTGGAGGTGGAGGTGACTTGGATGGGTCCACGGTGTTGGGTGTCTCCACACGCGATCACCTCTGCAGTCCTCTGACGGGGCTCCTCGGTGTCACGTGAGGCCCTTTAGATCCCGCATGACTGGCTCCTCCTGTGTTGTTTCCCCGGCTGAAAATAGAACTGGAAACCACCTCGCGTGTACATCTCGCTTTAAAATCCAATTGTGTTCAATGATTACGTTGCAACATTGAGTGATGTGAAACTAGAAGTTGAAACGAAATTAGTTTTTAAAGTTTTGTTGTTGAACCCTGGCCACCTGACTCTCACCAGTGAACCGAGAGGCCACATGGAATTTGAAGTCACACGTGAAAACCGGTCTCAGACTTGAGTTTGTGTTGATTTGTTTACCGCGTGAGGAGTTCTCTCTCTCACAGGCTTCTGATACAAACCTCCTCTTCAGCCGACTGGACAACATAGTGAGGATGACGGCCGGCAGTTTATGACACAATCGCAAAGAGCCACCGACTCTCACTCAAATTATTTATGGAGCGTTTTCACATCTCCTCTTCATCTCAATGTTGCTTTTGCCAAAACTAAAAAGATGAGACGAAGAAGACACAACCTCATTTCAGTAGCGCTTCACCGTTTGTGTCTAGTTTGTCATCTCATGAAATGTGATCTTTTGTTTTTTATTCTACATGCGGTATTAGTCGACTCTGTTTTGTACTCATTTGTAAGCTTTTACAGAGAATTACAGCTGTTATGCACGTTTTCTCTTTTCTACGGCCGACTATGTTCTTTAGTGATGCCTGATTGCTGAAATTATATTCTAATCTCCAGAGTACACAAATTTACTATATAACACAGATATATGAAAACTGGATATGTTGGCTATAGATTTTTAACTATATTTTGTATTGTATTGCGCTGCACTTTTCTTGTGGTATATAACCTGTTTCAGGTGGTTTCACCAGTGAAGTTGATTGTGAAGTAATTTGATAAAAGTTGTGCAAAGTAGCAAGCGAGGCGTGGTGTCGGGAGGAAGCTCCAGGACCCCGAAAGTGAGTCGAATGAAGCGGGACGAGAAGAGTCTCTCATTGGTGTCGCACGTGAGAAGTCTTCTCTACTTCTCAACGGAACAAAACAGGAAGTGTAGTGTCGAAATACTGAGTCCAAATATCTGCAGTCAGCTGAGATGAGAGCCGTGGAGCGAGGAGGCGGCGACACCTCTTTGATGTGTTTCTGTGTTTGTTTTTAAAGACGCATTCAAATTTAATTTGTCCTCCATTGTTGTTAATGATGAGACGAGGGTTGCGATTGTCGTCCGCCTGCTCGGGCGTCAATGGACCCGAACGAGGCTGTTAAATCTCCCCGTGACTGCATCCACACGCCTCAGGCTCCCGGGAACTTTTATTTCCTTTCCAGTAGCTACATCCACTGCCGCTTTATCTGCCATTGATTTTCTCCTGGAACTGGAACATTACAAGGAGGTCGTATAAGGACATTTTTATTTCATCGCTCTGGGAGCCCAGTCATTTCAGCTTGTAAGGCCCCCCCCCCCCCCCCCCCCTCGTGTAATTTCTCCAGTAAACACGATCGAGCTGTAACTGTCAGATGACCCACAGTTGAACTCTGCAAAGCCAAAGTGTGATGGGTTGCCACATGCCCCACCCCCCCCCCCCCCCCCCAGCAGTTTAACCAGATGTACCAATATCCCAACTAGCAATGTGAAGTATTGGATTTGGGGGGAGGGAGGGAGGGAGGGAGGGACACATCTTTCGCTGTGTTCAACGATAGCTTTTGGCTCCGGGCAAAGAGCTGCTGAGGTCACACAACTGGAAGATGGAGAAGGGAGGTGTGAGTTTGGAAATGGAAGTGCATATATATCTACATACGTGTGTGTGTGTGTGTGTGTGGTAGAGAGGGGCAGTGGGTAAGGACAACCTGACACTAACGCACCATCTTTTCATCACTCAGACCGTCTTCCTCTTCCTGGAAAGTTCTCTCTTTTTTCATCCTCCATGTTTATCGCAGTATACGCTTTCTTTTTGTTCTTCTAGTTGCAGAGAGCGCTTGGCTTATTTTATTTTTATTAACCATTCTATGAGGTGAACTGAATGCGTTGGATCCTTGTTATTTTCTCCACTTTTGTTTCCGACTGTTTGCGCCTCGCTCTCTCTCTCTCTCTCTCTCTCTCTCTCTCTCTCTCGCTCTCTCTCTCCACCTCTTTTTCTGTTTTAAAATAAATAAGGAGTTTTGCTTCGGCATGCCAGAATAAGCCGAGCTACTCTGTGACCTGTAAACATGCATATAAATGGTTATCTAATGGAGTTGCTTTTAGATGGAACTGCTAATCGGTGTAAATTCACAAATAAAGCTGTATTTTAAGAAACGGAAGCTCATTCTTCATGTTTGTTCATCACAATTTGCCTCATTCCTCAAAACAGTTTTAAGTTCAACATAACATGCACGCTCATTTTCCTTTGTGCCACGATCATGAATTCAGCAGAGCGGCTTCAAAGTGAAGCACCTATCTGCTGAAATGCAGGCCTTTGTTGTGAAATGAGCAGGAAACACACACACACACACAGTACCTGGTGCCTTATTTTAAACCTTCATCCAAGATGTTGAAATGTGAGTGAGCAGAATGACGCTGGTTGTGTTCTTTGTGTTCTTCAGCGCAGTGGTTGTCCAGTGAGTGTTGGGACTGCCAAGGTGGGTTGCAAGATGATTACTGATGTAGGAAATAAGAATATCTCGACTGCTGCACCACCTTTTTTTACAAGCTTTGATTTTTTTTCTTGTGAAATACCGTCTAGTTTTAAGAAAAAAGAATGAGCTTCAAGACGAGATGGGGAGTGGGCTACAGAGGTCAGCTCACTTCTTTCAAACTTCACACCCCTGATTTTTTATTTTATTTTAAAATTTGTAGTCCCAATTCACTCAAGTGACATCACATGAGGACATTAATCAGATCTCACGAGCCACAAAAGCCTTTAAGCTACTTTTTTCCAAATACAACGTATCATCCCCAAGACCTGTAAACAGTGTGTGTAGAATCAGTGGAGTTCCCCTTTAAAGGGTAAAGAAAGGGAAGAGCCGCTGCTTTAAACAATGGTTATGTTCTGTTCTTTGTATGAGTAGGCCGAGGTGTGACTTTTTGTCTGGCGTCCTGATGATGTGTCCACAGATGTTCACTTTACTGCCAAAGAGTCTGCTTCTCTTCTTAAACTTTGAAATCAGCTGCACTCCTCCTTGTGGAGAATTTCAGTATTAAACACATAAGTAGGATTAAATAACCCCCCTAGTGATGAGTCACAATAATAATATGTCAGTCACAATATGTTTACAATATTCTTGCTTATAGAAGATATTATGTGTTACAGTATATTAACTAATTGAATGTATTAAATCATAAAAGTATGGTCACTAAAGGTATTAGAACACTAAGAATAGTTTGAGGGTCAGACAGGGAGTCTGAATGAGACATGCAGCAAATGGAGGATGTGGTCAGTGGGGAGGACAGCTGACCAGACAGATGTTTTGCGAGGAGAGAAGATGTATCGATAATGGGAGGGGACAGAAGTCAAATGGAGCCCATCACTCATCGCCACGGAGGGTCATTCAGATGTTCTATGACTGTTTCGGACATTTCCAACATATAAGAGACTTCTGGAGAGAATTCCTCAGATCACATCCGCTCTCGTTTTTCAGCACCTGAATTCAGACCTGTGAGTGAGATGCGTGCGTGTGGTCTCTGTTCTCGAGAACATGACTGTTGATAGTTGGTTCCGCTTGTCAGTGAACTTTGTGTAGTACATTAAATATTGTTGTTGATTGTGAACCGGATCCAGTCCATTTTTCTGATGCGCAGTAGGAAGCTCGCAGCAGACACGTCCCTGCGGCCTGCAGGCTCTCATCCTTTTGGTTTTTAAACCCCAACATCCTGCAGCGCCCGTCTCATGTCGGTGCAAACCTGTCGCAGATGGACACGACGTGGCGTCTGTGTTGCACGAGCGACTCTCCAGCAGAGCATCCGGGCGACTTTGTGTGCACGTGAGCAGCCGGTGTGCCTCGACTGCATCGATATCCTCGGATGCAAAACTAAATATGCAAAACCGACAGAATGTGTGTCGTAATGGTGTGTGAGTGGGGAGGATGTCGTGAGAAAGCCTTTATCTGGGATCATTCATTGTTTTACATGTAGCTTCCATATATCTGTAACCCGGTGCTGGCGTCAGTGAATGTGATATCAGTCTGCAGCACTTTATTCGGCAACGTTCCTGATATGAACAATAAAAGCGTATGAGCAATCCTGTGACTTGTGTCTCATGATTGTGCAGTGAGCCTCCAGGGCCACCGTTCTTTCACATGAGTGTCCCATTTCAGACGCACGCACACACATACATTACACACAGTCACATCCGGCCTATTGCATCATGTACTGCACAATTAAGGAGGTGAAGAGGGGTTTTCTCCTCTCCAGACAGCACCACGCTGGGAGTGTCAAAACAATGAACCTACTTGCATCCAGATGGATGATCCGCTGGCGGAGGGTGGAAACCTTGACAGGCCTTTTTTTCCAGGACAACCCTACCCCTCCACACACACACACACACACCCACACACAACACACACACACAAGCACCGCTCCATCCCAACAGACCCTGCTAGACACCCCAGCACTCCACGCTTTACCAGAGAATGCAGTGATGCCCAGAGGCCTCTGGGATGAATTCGGGACTCATAAACAACATGAGAGGTCAGTTTGGTCTGAGCGCAAATGTACACCCCATTGGACCCCACACACACACACACACACACACACACACACAGTCATACAAGCTGGTGGTAAATTGTGTTCATCCATGAAGCCTTCTGTGTGAGAGAGAAGACGAGTGAAGAAAGCAGCAGAGGATCTTGACTTGCTGAGGCCTTGAAGTAAATATCTTCAGATCGTCTTAAATTCTTCACCTTTTCATCGTGTTTCATCGTGTTTCACGTCGCATTGGTGTGGATGCTTTTATCCGACAGGAGTGCGTGTGTTTTGACGCTCGCTCCACCCTTCTCTATGCCTTTGACCGCAAAGGCCTTTTATAGCACTCAACACACAACATGCTACCCGTCCAAAGCAGCAACGAGCTGATGAACATCGTGGAGCATTGAGCAGCTAAAGACACGGATATTTCCCTCAGGGGTTGGTGGAGACCAAAGACGGAGCTAAAAGGGACCGTTGGACTTAAATTTGCCAGTTGTCCAGAAAGAGGATTCAAAAGGTTGACGTTGCTCCGTAACTGCTGGATGCGTGAAGAAGCAAGTTCGCCACATCATTGTAGCATTGTCTGCAACTTGTGATGACGTAATCACGATACAGTACACCGGGAGTACAGTACCGCTGTGTTAGTGGCTTTGTTGGCTTGAGTACATAATGGTGCCCTCACAGCACTGTCCTGCGTCACTGAGCGGGTCGGGTGAAAAGTGGAAGTCTGTGTGTGTGTGTGTGTGTGTGTGTGTGTGTGGGGGGGGATTATTTTGTGGTGTTGATCAACTGCTCTGTCCGTGAAGATGTATTCTGTTCATTTTGTGCTGCGGGGCAGTGAGGATCTCACTTATGGCCCCTCAATCTTTAATTCATTGATGGCCGACATTGTAGATGTTGTTTGGGAAACCAAGACAAGGAAATGTGCTGAGCAGCATTATCTTGGTGTTTTATCATTCCTCCCCCCAACAGGCAACGCGGTGCAATTTATTTTGTTGGCATCGACATTCAAGGGCAGGGGACAAAAAGGGAGTTGTCAACAATGACCCGACGGAGGCATCACATGACGGGGTTTACTGATTGCAGGAGGTCTGGCCACAACTCGCAGCCAAACTATCCTCAACTTTTAGTTTGACCACACCTTGCCACTGCTCTGGTGTGTTTCTGGAGCTACGCCCTCTTCAGTGTGCGTAGTCCTCAGGTTGGACCAGTACACTGTGTTAATTATCTGAAATATCTGGCTGTTATCTGCTAAATGCTCCACTATGTCCACCAGCTCGTCGCTAACTTTAACTGCCTGCTGTTTGGTGCTGATCGGGTGTGGTCGTGCATTTGAGTGAAAACAAAACCCCCAACAAAACCATCTTACCTGTAGGTCATTTACCTGTAACAGAGCGGCAGTGGGCTTAATAGCATTATTAAGAACATCTTTTGGTTTTTTTTCACTCACACAGGAGTCAAGGGTGTGCAGCTCATAGAATTATATCCTCTTTCTGTTTTCTTTTAAGTTCTTTATATATATATGGCCCAAAATTAAAAGTTGTTCTTGTCAGAAACTGGTCTGAGGTACAACTCCAGTAACACTTGTAGTATGCAGAACAACTTGATCTAATACAAAATACCACAAAGTGGTTCTGCACACTACAAGTGTTGCTACTCTGCTTCGTCTATTCGTCTGGAAACATTTGAAAAGCTGCTTCATAAGCTCTCCTACGATTGATAGATCCATGTGACGAAACGCAGGGACAGAGAAATGAGTGGCATGGATTGCCTTTAGCCACAGTATCATTTGTTCTGCTGTCTATTGACTCCCTTCTATGGGTTATATATAGGCCACTCTGTCACATGCTCCTCCCATTGTCGAATGAGACCTACATCCTTTTGCTGTAGGAAATCTAATCCTCCATTGGAGATCAATAGCATCCTATTTCCTCTTCCCTTGTCAAGGATTCTATAGATTTCTAGCGTGGACTGGGTGTCTGCTCAATGTTTTAAAAAACGCAGGATTTATTGGATCCCAGACCATCGATGATGATTTACTGTTGGTTATTAAGAGAACATTCCTATATGCACCACACCACCTTGACCAGTCTGACCTGATTGTTTCTTCATAGAACTATAAACTGTTTCAGGGATCAATGCTGTTTTGCACTGGGGATGACGGAGGGACATGTTTGTGCATCCTTTGCAAAAAAAAGGAAGAGCTGTGGTTACTCGCTGTGATCTATAGTCCCATGTCAACCACACACACACACACACACGCTGACCTTTGACCTCCTTTATCAGCACAAACCAGGGCTCCAGGAGGGAAGAGACGGAGAAGCGCTCTGGTCTACGCTGGCTTTGAAGGGCTTGTTTTGCCATTCAGGTTAAGAAGAACTGGCAAGACAATTCCAGGGTGAACTGGGCCAAACTGCTGGGTTGGACTGAAGTGGGCTGAAGTAGACCAGTAGACTGAGAGCTGAACTGGATTTGACTGGACCAGACTGGACAGACACAAATATACCTGAATTATATGTCTGTTGGATTATTTTAGGAGTTTTAAAGGGGAAATGTCGTCCTGAGACACAGGATCAAACCGTAATTTAGATATTATTCATGTGTTTTATTCTAACAGTAGCCATTCAATGTATCATGTTCAATAATTACCGTTCTATTTAGTATTTCTCATCTTAAGTGGCAGAGTCCACCATTCCCGGAAGTGAAATTCGGTCACAAATAGTCACCCAAGATACGTTTACTGGTGTTTTGAGTAAAGTTGAGTGAAACACCCACTTTCTTACTTCCTACCCCGACCCCCAGGAATTGCAGCAATTGTCCGACTCCTGCTAGATAAACAAAGTGCACACATTGGTCTGTATGTGTGTGTGTGTGGCGTGTGCGTTGCATGGGATTGACTACATAACATCCCTGCGTTAAATACCAGGGTCAGGAGGCCTGCTGAAAAGAGGGTGTACATCTTCGCTGACAATGTGTGAATAGAGACACTGTATAGTTTTCTTTTCTCTCGATCCTCCCATCCTTCCTTTCTTTCACTATCTGCCACACCCCACTGAAGAAAGGCAGGTGGGGGAGGAGTGGAAGACAACGCCTTCCTCCCTGAAGGGGTGCATCTGCCATGAAGGGGGTTAATAAGGTACCAACAGGCGACTGTGGGTTGATCCTCCTCTTTTGTGTCAGCCACTATCTTCAATGGCATGCTGGAGGCTTGGATTTCCCTCAGTGACACTGATTAATGGCTGAGAATGCAGGCAGATCGTTCCCCTTATCAGTACAAGCACCAACATATTTAGCCTTGAAACATGAGGTGAAGTGTGCCTTTGAAGGGACGTTTTGAATTTTACAAAAGTTCAATTGAAATGTCTTGACAAGTTAAAGCAGCTACAGTTGGGTTGTTTTGCCACTTTAGGCGTCTTACAACTTTAACCTTTTCACAGTGTGTAACATGGAGGTTATTCAGCATTCGGTCGTACTTATCTCCACCCTCTTGTGTCATTTCTGCCTACGACCAAAAACCAAGACGGCGACAGCGAAAAAGCCAAACTCGAAGCTTCAAAACCGTGGTCCACAAATCAAAGGGTGACGTCACAGTGACGACATCCACTTCTTAGATACAGTCTATATGATTTGGAGACATTTCTCTGTCCACTCAATCAGTGTAACTCCAACATTCACTTTCTTTTAGCTCTGCTTTTGGTCTCCACCAGCTCCTGCGGGAGATAATCTGGCTCTTTAGCTGCTAAATGTTCCACTATGTTCACCAGCTGGTCGCTCACTTCAAGGTGTCTGCCACGTGGTGCTGAGTAGGTAGTAGGTAGCAGATTTCTGCTGCTGCTAACAGGATGTTGAAAGCACTGACAGCTGCAAAATCAAAGCATTGAGCTGAAAGATGGAAACATAACGTTTGAAACTGTAGTCACTGGATAAATATCTGTGGGCTCTTGACTTCAATTGGCATCTTTTAGTCCCATAGACTTACATTGGGAAAGAGACGTCTGTCAATCAACAGATCATTTTCTTTTTCGGTATTATCAACATACTGAAATAGCCCTTATTTGAAACTATAGGTCTTAAAAGTTGTGAAATGCACTCATAGCCAAATCTCGAGTTGCCGATAAACATCCAACAGACAGAGACCAATATTTAACATTCGCTGAGTCGTGTTTCTGGCCACCTGATGAATGTATCTCCAATATTCACTGTCGAACCAATATCGTGGTCATTAACTCTAGACGTATGCAGTTGTTAACTTTGTTGGTGCTGTAACTACAGAAGGTTTATCAGAGCTTTTTTTGTCACTCTAACATCTCTCACAAAGTGATATGATTGCTTTGCAACTTTAAACTTTCATACCCTGATCACACTGTAGGATGCTAACAATGCTCGCAAATCATAGAAAATAATGGGATGTTCAGCTTACGTCTTAAAAGTTAGTGGCAAATGAGAAAAGCCAACAATAATTACATTTCAAACCATCGCATTGAGGGGATTTTCATGCAGAATGATTTGGACTTAAACTGGGCCGTATTACGCTCAATGATTTATCTTGTTACAACCAAAGCCTCGTGAGTGGGCGCTTTGGGACTGTAAAAAAATAAATTGGGGCGAAAGGTCTTTCTAAAGAGCAAAACTAGCTCATTCGTGTATTTTCATTTCAATGGATACCAATGGTATCACTGCAGCAAAGACATCCTGCGAGAGTCTCGTAATGCTATTCATCTCCAGCACTTGAGATGTGTGTTATGTACACACAGACACCATATCGTCCCCCTGGGAGCCGCCAATCGTTTTGTCTGGCCCGGATCCCTCTTTTGTCTCCCTCCTTCTCTCTCTCTCTCTCTCTCTCTCTCTCTCTCTCTCTCTCTCTCTCTCTCTCTCTCTATCCCTCCTCCTGCCTTCTTATCCTCTCCCAACCCCCTTGTCCCAAAACCTGGTATTAAAAAAGGATTACCAAAAAAAACCAACATGGGTAATTTCCTGCCGCCCTGAGAACTATCCCCCTGTTGCGAAGACTTCCAAACCTCTCTCTCCTTCCTACCATCCCTCTCTATCTCTTTCTTTGGCCTGCCAGTAGAAATTTGGATGGGCGACAAACATAACACCAGCGGGGGGGATGATGGGGTGAGGACGGTTTCGGGGGGGAAGCAGAAGTCTGCCATCTTGCTCCCTCCATCGTCTGCCAGCAGAGATTTGGAGGGCAACAACAACAGTGGGGGATTTTGAAGGGAGGAGGGAGGCAGAAATGGGACTCCCCAGCGACCATCTCTCTGCTGAGGCGAGAGAGGGGAAAATAAAGGGAGGGAGAGGTGGATGGAGGCGATGAAGGGCACAGGGGAGGAGTGGTGGAGCAGACAGGGGGAGATGTGAGGCGTGGAGAAGAGCTGGAGGACTGCAGAGTGGGCGGAATTTCAACCCACATTTGAACGATCCCTTCTTCGTCTGCTCACCCGTTCACCTGTGTGTCATGTGACTCATTCACACCAACTTCAAACAATCTTGGGTCACTGAAGTGGCCTGAAAGAGTCTTCAGCATTTTGAGTGCAGTAATTCATGATGTTTTACAGTATTTGATGATTTCCTTTTAGGTTTTACTTTAGATCTTTTTCTTCAGACTTATTCTGTTGCTTCACATTGATAAAGTTACGCTGTTCTCATGGAACAGCCACACAGTAAAATAACAGTCCTTCACTGTCGGTTACAGGGCAGTTCCACTCAACACTGCTTTGCAACATGGCTGTGGCTGGAGATGGAGGGAGTGGAGAGACAAAAGGGGGAAGGGAGGAGAGGAGAGAGAGAAAGAGAGAGAGAGAGAGAGAGAGAGAGAGAGAGATGTGGAGAGCTGTTGATTCCTCCTCTGTCATGTTTTCCTCTCTCTTCCCTACTATTCAGGAGTCACACTGACCTCCATTCACAGGCTACTAACAGGGGCTCCATGTCTACTGTAACACTACACTCTGGGACTCTACACACACACACACACACACACACACACACACACACACACACACACACACACACACACACAACACACACACACACAGTGTACAACTGCAACACAAAACCTTTTCTTAGCCACTTCTACTCACTCGTTCCAGTTACACACAATGTTTTCATGCACACAGCCGTGACAACAATCCATCCCTCATCCACCGCTCACCCATGTGCACACAAATGCACACCAATGCACACATGCTGTATAATTCATGCTCAGAATTGCAAACAATCCGAGTGTACATATGCATAAATATTTCAGAAGCATGTGCATGTCCTCCTTTTGCCTCAGCAGGAACTGGTTTAAACAAGCATTACTGTCTATGCACTCACTCTCTCTTACACACACACACACACACACACACACACACACACACACACACACACACACACACACACACACTGTCCACATGCACACTTAAGCTTTTAGACATGTTCGCAGAAAACACAATGCACACAGACTAAGTATTTTCTCCCTTTTCTTTACATTTCACACACACACACACACACACACACACACACACACACACACACACATGCGCGCGCGCACACACACACACACACACACACACACACGCACACACACACACAGGCTCTTACAAAGATGCCCACAAGCACACACTAATATATGCCACACAACACATGCCCCCTTTGACTGGCAGACAATATATTGTACCACCTTCTCGTCTTCATTACGCACACACACTTAGACTTGCAAACAGTCTTCCCTCCCTCCCTTTCTTCCTCCATTAGCGCGCGCACACACACAACTACTATACTTTCCGTACAGTGTGTGGGACAGCTGCCAGAGTGCCTGCATACATCCCACTGCCCATTATAATGCACACATTGTGGTCCAATCCCCCTGGATCTGGAGTGGGCTGACAAGCGCCTCACTGTGCCTGAGGTCCCACCCGATAAGCCATTGTAAGCCTTTCAACATCAAAATATAGGCTCCCCCTTCTACAAGACAGGATATGGGTCATTGGGTCAAAGAGACTAAGTGCTGTGTATTACATAGGAATTATGAATCTTCCCGATCCACCACAGATAATCACCTGCAGATTATCCCTCATCGAATGTTGCCCTTAATCAAACTCCGCTTAAGGAAAGTAGACGATGTATGTTGACATGTTTTGGCCAAAACATGAGCGGGATGGGATCGCTGCTAATCAGCCACATTGAAACAGTTTGACAGTGTTACGCCAGAGAAACAAGAACAAGCTATCTGAATTGGGTTAATTTAACAAAACGAGGTGCCCGAGTGCTCTGGGTCAAGTTGAGGAGGGATTATTGAGACACGAACACGAGCACACGATGACACGAACAAACCACCTCCTTCAAAGAGAACAAATATTTGAGATAGGTGGAAGGGACTGATCAGTCTGAGTCAGTGGATAACTTTCTTCTTCTTCTTCTTCTTCTTCTTCTTCTTCTTCTTCTTCTTCTTCTTCTTCTTCTTCTTCTTCTTCTTCTTCTTAAAATTATTTGGCCTTTTCAATGGAAAAGTTCAACATTTTGGTGAATATGCTCATTGACTATCTTCCTGAGCCTGAGATCGGAGACTGGACATCTCGTGTCCGTATGGTAAATATGAAGCTACAGCTAGCAGGCTGTTAGCTTAGCTGAGTTTAGACAGGAAGCAGGTGAAACAGCGACAGCCTGGCTCTGTTCAAAATGAAAACAAATCA
This sequence comes from Melanostigma gelatinosum, assembly GCF_949748355.1. Taxonomy (NCBI): domain Eukaryota; kingdom Metazoa; phylum Chordata; class Actinopteri; order Perciformes; family Zoarcidae; genus Melanostigma; species Melanostigma gelatinosum. The sequence goes on from NC_136644.1 coordinate 3,840,707, forward strand.
ACCTACCGGTCTCTTCGAAGCTCACCATTTACATGTTATATATTGTTTGTTTAATTCTGAAAATAAAATAGTATTTGAAACGTAGCAATGTCAATTTGCTGCAACTCTTTCTGGATAGTAGTTAAGCTAAGCTAACAGGTTCTATCATATTTTGGTGAATGAACACGAGAGTAGTTGGCCTGTTGATCGTCAAAATGTCAAACACAAAATGGGATTAATTCAACATGTAACAGATGTATTGTTGGGATAAATTTATTATTTTAACCACAGTTGGCAAATTTACAGAAACAATTTGCCCATAAACTCATTGATAAGGAAGTTTTTTTAAATTAAATCTAGAGTGTGTTGTACTCCTTTTTTCGGGCTCTCATCTCTCTTACAGATTAAAGACCAAGAATACAAACAACAAGACAATTAGACGAGTTGTTTTTATGGCCAGGTTGTGTGCTCTCTGTCGCCCTATGTCTCGTTCCCTTTCTCCCTCCTCTGCGTCGGCATTCCTCCCACCTTCGTAGCTGTGCATGTGACCTGGTTAGGAGCAGGGGTCATGGGCCAGTAGTGAGGGGGCGTCGGGGCGTTGAGGGGGGGGGGCAGTTCAGGGTCTCTAAGCCCTTCTTGTTATGAGCGAGGCCCCCCTGTCTGCTGTCTCTTTCATTGGGGAACTGAAATGAACTCCATGGGAGGGCACGGCGCTCCGTCGCAGGCGTCTGCTTGCACCACCCCACCCCAAAGCTGAGGAGGGCCAGCCATCTGCGCCCTTTGTCTACGGAGGGGGAGCGCTTCCCCGTTTCTTTTCCACACACACCCCTTCAGACACACAAACACAACTGCAAGGAGGACAGCAGAATTAAAGATTATCTTCAAGGTGGAAGGGATGCCACTCCTCTCTGTCTATCTGTTTGTTTTCCCCGTCTCGCTCCACTTTACAAAAGAAGGACGGGCAGAAAGAAAGAAATAAAGAACGAAAGAAGGAAAGGATTCTTATTGGAGTCGCCATTTCTTGTCTTGCAGCTGGCTGTGTTGAGCTCTGCCCCTCCTCTCACTCACTCAGTATGAAATATCAACTTTTCTCTCGTCTTTCTTCTCTTCGGTCTCTCCCATCACACTGGCACACAATGAGAGGCTGTGTTTTCCTGGGAGTTGCCGATTGACTTGCTGAAATTGTTCACATAGCTCATTGTCTCTGCCCAGACTCTTTTTATTTGGGGGGGGGGGGGGGGGGGGGACCAGACACCCCCCCTAAAAGATAATGTTTGAATTATTCAACAGAGCAATAACTTCTCACCAGAGTCGTTTTCAACCAAAAGTGGATTAAGATTTGTTCATCTGAATATCAAACATGATGCAAAGGCACCAAAAAAAAAGAAGAAAAGAAAAAAGAGACGCGGCTTAACTCATAACTCGTTTCGAGCAGAATGGATGAAATAGAGGAGAAATGTGACATCTGACATGTAATCAGCCATGGAAATGGGATACTTTCTTTAAAAAAAAAAACCTCCCTGGGAGTAAAATATCACAGAGCAGGGTTCACGACCACAGAGCTGAACAATACACATCAAATCGCCATTCAGGGGCGATGAGAGTGGGACATGAATAGAGGAGAGCTCTTTGCTTTTGATCGAGCACAGATGTTCAGTAAGGACACATATTTAGCTGCAGAGGACCCATAACCCGGGTGCAAGGCTCGGCTATAGGAGCTCCTTCTATCTGTGTGTGTTTATGTAGATTGGTTCCTCTCAAAGAAATCAGAGCACACTTGCGCCTTAAAGATTTATACATTTACTTGCCTGGCAGCGGCAATCTTTAGATGCCCATAAAGTCGTCGCTCGCTGACTCACTCGCCCCCATCCAGCCCCATTGTCTGTGGAGAACGGCTCAGTGAAAGGAAGACCTAGTTTTGGGGATAGAGGTTGGAGGACCCTCTCCACCACTCTTTCCCTTTGGCTCCTATTGTTTGGCTGGGCCTCCTCGTCGCTGGAGGCCCATCCTGGACCTACTTACCCAGAAACAGCCAACTGCTGTGGTCACCCTATTTCCACTGAGGGTCAACGGGAGTATCTTAGTCCAAAAGTATCATATTTTATTTAGCAAATCGTTAAGTTGAGGCTTAAAATGTTTTCAATAAACCTAGTTCGGTTGAACTTTCTACAGTTCATTTACATGAGGCATTACTTGCAAGTTGTCAATGTTTTCTAACAATGCATTGCACCTACTGGCAGCCATTTTGGATGCCAATTCGTCAGCGCCATTGGCTGTGGCTTTTACTCGAACACATTTGATTTGCTCGACGAGTAAGAAAAGACATCTTTCCATATTGAAGCCAGTGTACAGTACAGTTGCTAATTTACACACCCAGCAATGACGGAACTACATTGTCATTTATTTGGAGTCATGTTTCTGCCCATGAAAGTCCAACATTCACTCTCCCTTCAGCTCCTCTCTAGTCTCCACCAACATCTGGCTCTTCAGCAGCTAAATGTTCCCGAGTCACTGACTGCGTGCCTGCTGTTTGGTACTGGACAGGTAACACACGTGGGGTTCATCACGGCTTCCTCGCTGAAAGCTGCTGCCTGTTGCTTCTGGAAACAACACTGATGAGAGCAGTGAGAGTGCACAAAAACAAATTTGCAGGCCGTAAAAGCCAAACAATGAGCAGAGAGGTGCTGAAACCTTCCACAGAGCTGGAGGGAACTGTAGATTTGGGTGATAATGGACTTTGGATTCATCACTGTGAGCAACCCCTTTAGTGATTTGATATATCGCGAACAAGTTGGATTGATTAACGCAGCTCCCTAAAACCACATCCCAAGATTGTTTATAGCAAAACTCATAAATTGTCTTTGCTGAGAGACACCCAGCCTCTGAAGAGCAACCAAACCATAATTACATCGGAGATTCTCAGTTTCATTTATAAAAAAGACAAAAACAGGATGAGCCACTCAGGAGCTGGAAGGGTTTCTGTGTTTCTGTGTGTTTCTACTTCTTTGTGAGAATTTATCTGAACATCAGTTTGAAGGGAGACACCATTCCAGTCGTGATGTGGTTTACTTCTCTGGTACAGTTAGGATTAAGTCAGGATCTGATTGAGGGTTAAGGTTTCACATGTGGACCATCATAAAGGACAGCCATTCAAGTATTTGTGTGTGTGTGCGTGTATGTGTGTCTGTGTGTGCATAGCGGTGACACTTGATCTTAATCTCCATGGTTACCAAGAGGATAACAAACAGCGTGTTGCAGTCTCAACCCTAATTTCATTCCCAAGCTTTTTATCTGCGTGCGAGTTCCCCGATGCCTCCCTTCCTATGTGTGTGTTTTCATGGCCTCTAACGCTGTACATACATTTCCTCTGCTCATCACTTGCGTGACCCGGGCAACAAAACTCGTGGCATTTATTCTGCTGACGGCAACGTTGAAGTCTTAAGGATTTAGCTGCTGCAGTCATGAGGTCAGGGGAAAGGGTCTGTGTGTAAATGTGACTGTAGTGTATGTAGCATATACATATGTGTCCGTACTCTCTTGCGTATAAATGAGCCCTTCACCCCCTCCTGTTCCCCTCCTCTGTGCACGCACACACACACACACACACACACACACACACACAAAAGGGCACTAAATGGTGCATTTAAGCTGTCAGGGTGATGAGTGCAGGGCGGCAGTTCGGCTCCAGATGATGATGTTGTGAGGAGGCCGCTGAGGGTCACGCCCCCTCACTCTCAAGATGATTCATTGGCTATTACGGTCCTCTGCTCCCTCTGAGCCTCATCAGAGACGCAAGTGAGTTAGGAGACGTGGCCCGTGAATGATAGCTCTGTGAGGAATTTGCGCTGTTTGTCAGAAATTTTTAATTGACATTACTCCCAGGTTTGTTGTCTTATAAAACACATGGCTGAGAAACGTTGCTCTCTGTCTTTATAGGTAATGTGCTGCCAAGAAATATGCGCCTGCTGGAAGAATAATCGGACAGAATATATACGATAAAGAGGACTTCTGGACCTTAAACCTTTTACCTAGGGCCATACACACACATGGTGGAGCTACAGGCAGCTGGAAAGGACGCGAGGTCACATCAATTGTCATGGAGTAAAGTACGGAGAGCTGAGCTCACAAATAGAGTAAGGCCTGGTAACCTCTCAAGCTGATCAACACTTGATGACGTCAGTTTTCTAAATAAAATATTAACAGCAGCAAAAAAAAAAACGCTTTGATTTTCTCTCTCTGGAGGACTTATTCTTTACGGCAGTCAAGTTGATTTACACCACCAATAACTGATTAGAGAAGCAAGGTTTCTTTTTATCGATTATTCCATCTAAGGAGATTTATTGATTGACTGCACATGTGCAAAATGATTTACCTGTCACCTTTACATGTAACGAATGACTGTATCTGATCAGTTTGGAAGCCCTATTTTTCCAGTTGTCGGTAAATTGCTGACAATATCTCAAAGTGACGGTCGACATCACTGTGATGCTCATTTTAGTTTGTAAAGTAAATCTTTGAATGGCCAGCTTCACACTCAAGTATGACTGAACTCATCTCTGTCTAAATGATCACATTCTCATGTTGATTACTGTGATGAATATTATAATCAGCTATTGAAGTTGAACAGGCAAATATCAAAACTTAGACATTCTCAATTTAGCCCCCCCCCCCCCCCCTCCCCGCCCTGACAAGCCGGGTAAATAGCCGTGCTTAAGTTTAGGCTCTTATCCTGCGGGACACCCACTCCATTTACTCTCTCTCACACAC